>NC_038044.1:40664502-41264502 GCF_002211085.1 Panicum hallii
CCCCCCGCCGCGCAGGCCGGCGCCCAGGAAGGCCAGGAGGACGCAGGAGAAGCGGCCGCAGTACTGCAGCGGGAAGGGGGGCGGCGTGGCCGTGGCGGCGCGGGTGAGGGAGGAGCCCGCCGGGGCTGACTTGGTGGTGGTGGCGCGCCCGGCGGCCAGGGCCTCCCGCAGGGTGGTCCGGCCCGTGGACGAGGACCTGTACCAGGTGACGTCGCCGGAGTTCGTCGTTTCCACCCGCCGCCCGCGGCAGGTACGTGCTCGTACCGAAGCAAGTAGTACTTTCTTTGCAACGATCGATGTCATGTGGTCATGTCTAACTGAAAATTGATGCGTGCAGAAGAGAGCGGCGAGGAGCCTGTGGATGGGTTGCGCTGGGAGGCCTCGGCTGCATCGCCTGAAGCGGACGAGAGATCAAGACTACCCTTGGCATATAACCTGGAGTACTAGTGGTAGCAGTAGCAGCATTTCCGTCGTGTGTTATTTTCTCAGAACTCTTCTTTGCTGCCCTTTTGTCTTCTTTATTTGAAAACTTTTGTTTGCCTTTTTCGTTGGTGCTGGTGCTTCACGCTCATCTGAGATCAAGCTACTGAATGTGTAATTTCGAAGTCTTTATATCACTTCGAGCATTGTAAAATTACGGAATCAATCGAAACGTGCTGTCACGCATGTGGTGTTTGCGCGCTGATGACAAAAATAAACTTGCAAGTTCGTTCTTGGCGAATCCCGTGAACGTGTAGTGCTCCGACTCTTCGGCATCATCACTTGCGCATCCATGCCGGCGGCGGCGGCGCGTGCCACACGGTTGGCTGCACGCGGGCCAGGAGCGTGCGTGCAGCGTGTTTCAGTTCTAGATAGTGGCAGCGCGGTGCGCGTCGAGCAGTGTCAGCGCGCATGCATGTGCATCGCACGCAGCTAGCAGGCCCCCCAGCAGCAGTGCGCCATGCGAGCTGCCGCGTTGAGGCTTCTACTGATTGGGATCATCTGCTTGCTTCTGATCAGTATTTAGTTGCAGCTGACGGACTCGTACCGATTACCGTAGCACGCGCGCCCGAGAACCAGCAGGCCATGCGTTTTTTCGCTGATCGATGGTACGAGCGCCCGTGAAAGGGATACGCCATCAGTGCGTGGCACGCAGTGATGGCCCACTGACGGAACAGAGCCGCATTGGCACCTACGACCTACCTTTCCTTCCTTCGGCTACTGTCCGATCGAAGCTCCTTTAAAGTAACGAGACCACGCAGCGACGCAGGTCTCTTCACTCTCTCGTGTTACACACAACAGCTTGGCAGCTTGCGTGGAGATAAGAGTGGTGCCGTGCCAGGCCGTTCGCCCACCCCATGGCCCATGGTCCCGTTCCGATCCCCTGCACCCTTCGTTTTGCTCCTCCGCCTGCGCGGCCTTGCATTGAGATAGAGTGCATTGCAGGCACGCCCACGGCGAGAGCCTCTCACGCACCAACGCCATTACAGCTACGAGACAAGCCACCCCGGCCCCGTCGTCAGCCAGAGGACGGTGGGGGCTTCGGGTCGGGACACAGTTACTGCTGCTTAGCTCCCCGAGCCCGAGCAAGAGCTGCCGAGCCCTCAGCACCCCTGACGCGCGCCACAGTCGCTGTACCTGTGCATGCATGCGCGGGTCGGACGAGCAGCACGCGGGGCCGGGGCAGATTGGCAGGTGGCCACAGCCCACAGGGCCTTAAAATCAACCGCGGCCGACCGCGCTGCACTGTGCCACGCAGTGAGCTGCAGCAACTCGCCTTGACGCGCGGCGCGCCACCTTTCGCTGCTCGTCGACGCCCATGCCATGAGGTCCATGACGACCGGCCGCGCCGCTGCGGCGTGCCATGGCGGGAGTAGGTACGTGACCGCGCGTGCAGGCAGCAGGCGCGGCCGTGCTCGCGCGAAGCCACTGTGCTCGGCATGGCGAGGGCCTGCGCGTGCGTTCGTTGTGGCGCGCGAGGCTGTGCCGTCGCGTCGGCACTGTTGCCGCCATTTATGATTCACGAGCAAGGGCACTTCCTCGCAAGAAGCTGCTTTCCTGCGTTAATGACCCTATCTTTTGGTTTGTCCTAACTCTGAACTGTAATTGGGGTTCTACTCTCGTTTTCTTAATTTTATCATTTTACCTCTTACTGTTCGCACGTCAATACAATTTTACCTAGTTAACGATTAAAATAAAGTTAAATCCGCAAATATTAATGGCAAAATCGTATTGATTTGTGAAAAGTAAAAAAGTAGAATTACAAAATTAAAATGATGTTGACAAAATAAAAAAAAATCGCGAACGTACCTAAGCACGTATTTCATTAAGACATTGTTTGGATCCTTGGAATTGAATTCCATTCTAATAATCATAATTTAGATATAAATTAATTAAGCTAATATAGTTGTATGTGTAATATATTTGTATATTATTGTTGGCCATATCGGAGAGATACTTATGTAGTGCACTTCTATTATAGAGAAGCAAATCGAAGAGTGTGCTATAAGTTTGTACTTATAAACATAACATGAGGATATACATAATCAATTTCTATCTCCCATCCCGTGAATTTAAGATAAGCTTATATATATATCTATTTTGGAAAGTTGTGGAATGCCACATTCCTAGACAAATAGCCTACTCTGTTAAGTAGATTCTAATTCCTTAAAATAAAGCGATCCAAACGGGGCCTAAGAGAAAAGCAATACGACCGATACAAACCTTAACACGCAAGGCTATTAAAGCGGTTACAAAGCATCACAAAGCAAGTGACAGACGATCCCAACACCAAAACAAGAACGACAAGAGCAACGTAGGAGGGGACACACGCGAACAGACAAACCTAGACGTGACCAGACAAATGAACCTGCTAAACGATGCACCAACGTCAGGGATGCAAGGGTCTCCAAACTTGAAGGTGGCAAAGCATCCACCTGACCAACAAACTAAGGCCGCAAAGTATCCGCCCGAAACGATCAACAACCAGTACAACGACAACAGCAAAGCATCCGCCAGTGAAGAGAGGCGGCAAAGCATCCGCCACACGATGACCTACACAATCCGGATGAGGTGGATGAAAAATGGTGAAGGCAGGCACAAAAGCAGGATCTCCCTGAGAGGAGGTGACGACCACCACCAGGATTAGGTGAATCGAATCCATCGGCAACTAGTAGAGCTTCCAAGATCGCCTCAAAGGAGGGAGCGACACCATAGGCGCCTTCGTTGTCCGACCAATGTTGTAAAGCTTTTCACCTGAAAAAGCACACCGGAGAGGAGGGAAGTGGAAAAAAATA
Organism: Panicum hallii; assembly: GCF_002211085.1. Lineage (NCBI taxonomy): Eukaryota > Viridiplantae > Streptophyta > Magnoliopsida > Poales > Poaceae > Panicum > Panicum hallii. The sequence goes on from NC_038044.1 coordinate 40,667,778, forward strand.
ACGCCATCAATAACGTAAACGGCGCCCGAGGGCGTCGCCATCATTGGCCTGCAAGCAGTCCCTAGGCTTTCGCCTTCGCCCCACCACTCCCACCCCAGAGCAGAAGGATCCATCGGAGCGCCACAATCCCCCCCCCCCAAGGGCACGACCGCAAGGGCGCGCCAAGACCACGCCACCAACCCACCAAGCGGCAGAAGGGGCGAGGGATCACCGGAGGAGGCGCAGCACGCACACCCGAATGCGCAGAACCGGCCACTAGGGAGGCGGCGGCGCACCAAGACACACCCCAAACCACCCACACCCCCAACCCAGCAGGCGGGATGGAGAGGAAGGGCCGCCGTGAGATAGCCCGGTGCGAGGGGGCGGTGGCGGCCGTGCACCACGAGCAGGCGAGCCGACGTGAGGTACGGGCCCCCCCCCCAACGGTGCCCGCCGAAGACGGTCGGGACAGCCAGATCCGGTTCGGGGGGCTCCAGATTCGGTGAGAGGGAGGCCTGATTCGGCTTTGACGGCCGGCTGTGAGCATCAAAAAGCAGCCAGGTTTGGAGGACGGGGGAGGGAGGTGGGGGGAAGAGAGAGCGAGGGGGAGGTGGCGAGCTCCCCCACCCCTTCCCCAACTCGGAAGGAGGCGGCCAGGTCAGCCGTAGGCCACCGCTTCCGCCCAGACGGTCACCGGCGGCGGCGTGGAGGGGGGAAGTGGGCGGCGGCGAGCGTCGCCCTCCTAGTCGCCTGGGAGAGCGGCACCCGCATGGTCTCATGTGCTTTCTAGTCCTTCGACAAGACCAAAATTACACTTGAAGTACCGGAAGAACACCAAAAACCTTGAACTTACTATTGTCCGCATTCAATCTTGCCTGCACCTATAGCAGTCGTACAATAGTGATGGGGCTTACAAATTACAACATTGACCGATCAGCTTTCGGAGCAAGGCATACCCTTTGTTAAACATTGCACAATGGGGTCTCGACCGGGTTTGAGTTTTTTCTTTTACAAATATCAAAAAGACACACACAGGGCTGTTCAAGATTTGGTTCAAACTTGTAACGCCCTAAGAATTTCAAGCCTAAGCTACGCGTTAAAGGTTCCGATTAAAAATGGATTCACCGTAACACCCTGACCCCCTTTGCACACGCGCGCGTTACGTCCCCCGCCCTGTGCCACACAACGCACGGCTTCCCCCACGCGCACCGCCTCGACCCTCGCTATCGTGTCACGACGATCACGCGCGACCGCTTCCCACAATTTGCGCCGGCACAAGACCTTTCTCGCGCGCGCGCGAATCCCGCACGCGTGGCCGACCGCGCCCGCTGCGCGCGAATCCCGCGCGTGGCCGCCGGCGCTCCTCGTGCCGCGCGCGAATCCCGCGCGCGCGTGGCCGACCGGCCGCGGTTGCCGCCGCGACCGGCGCCGACACGCCCTTCCCCCTCTCTCTCCTTTCTCTCCCTCCCATTCTTTCTTTCTTTTCTTTTCTTGTTCCCAACCTCTCTCTCTTCCTTTCTTTCCCCTCTCCCTTCTTCCTTTTTCTTTTTTCCCCTCTTTCTTTTCTTTTTCCCTCTTCTTTTCTTCTCCCCTCTCTTTCCCCTGTCTCTGCTCCGAGCCCCTGCTCCCGCGCGCGTGCCCGGCCGCACCCGCCGCGCCGGCCACCGGCCCCCCCTCCCCTCGCGCGCGCCAGTGCCCGGCCGCCCGTACCCGCGCGTGCACCACGTGCCGCGCCGCCCGCCGTGCCGCCCGTCGCTGGCGCACGCGCGCGGCCGCACGGCCGCCGTGGCGCACACGCCGCCGCCCGCTGTGCCGCCTCGCCGCCCGCGCCTCCCCTGTGCCGCCTCGCCGCTCGCCCCCCCCTCTGTGCTGCACACCGCCGCCCGGCCCCCCCCCCACGTGCACGCTGTGCACGGCGTGCCCCGCCGCAAGCCACGGCGCCATTAATGCCGCCCTGGAGCCGCCCGCCGGCCACCGCCTCCCCCTACTGCCGCCGCCTATAAATAGGCCCGCCGCAGCCCCCCCTCCCCACAAGCTGCGCCGCCCCTGCCTACCTCCTCTCCCCGCCCAGACCGCCGCCACCCGAGCCGCACGCCGCCGCCGCCTGCCCCACGCCGGCCCGCCGCTACGCGCCGCCCCCGCCCAAGAGAGGGTAGGAACGGGACCCCCTCGCTCCCCTCTCCCTTTTCCCCCATGTGCCCGAGCCGCCCGAGCCTAGGCCGCCGGATTTGGGCCGGCCCGAGCTCCCCCTCCCTCCTCTGTTTCACGGGTGAGGGAGGAAGAAGAAGGGCAATTGCCCTTAGCCCCCCCTTCCTTTCCATTTAGTTAAGAGCCCCTCCACCCTTGTATGCATTGCAGAAAAGCCCCTGTTATTTATTTCTTTCAAACTAAGTCCCCCCCCACTATGTAATTTTATTTCCAAATAGGCCCCTCACACTTTTCACTGCCCCCCTAATATTTCTAGAATTACAAATAGGTCCACACTCTTTCTGGATATTTACGAACAAGCCCTCGAACCCCTGTTTAACCACTGAAACCATCTTTGGCTCGTCATTTTATGTGCGAAACAACCTCCGATTGATCCGAAACTTTACCACACCCTTTCTAGTATAGTTTTACCATGCCATTAAGAAACCACCTAGAGATACCACCCCTAACTCCGTAACTAAATTATTTCCGATTCAAGCCTATCGGTAAAAGCTTTTAGTTCTTTCGCTTGATTGTGTGTCTGTTTGTTTGCGTCGTAGGACACGGAGTGAACGACGAGGTTCCCGACCGCGACCAAGCAACTGAGGACCAGTACTGCGACCCCGAACCCGAAGGACAGTGCTTCGATCAGGACTTCTCGCAAGAGTTTGACGATGGCAAGTCAATTCCGCCCTTTGATGCATGTTTCTGTCCTAGTTTTATAAACACAACCCAGTGGCCTATTTTATAAAATTGCATGGTTTGCGTGCTAGAAACCTGGTAGGATAGCCACCCTTGCTTGAAATACCCATACTTGGACCGCCTGGATTATAAAGAAAATGCGTGTGTGTGGGGAGGGATAAAGTGTGGTTTTGAAAAGTGAGTCCGACAGGACGGATGGCATTTCTGTGTGAATTGCCGTTGGTGTGCTCGTACCTGTGTGGTTGAGCGTGGAAGGGAGATGTCCGTCCTGTCACCCCTAAGGACCGAGTTGTTGTGACATCTCACCTAGCTTCCTGTCGTGCAAACCACTTGACCGTTGTATGGGCAACGGCTTGGCCTAACCCCACTAGTTAGTCTGATAGCCATCGGGAGAGCTGGGAGCAACGGGTGATCAGGGGACGGATAAGCTCTGTGTGACTTATGCCCCGATTAAACCTCAGTGACAGGTCGAATGACCCCTAGATAGAACCCGTGGTGGCTAGTCAGGTCTAGCTAAGGTGGGTAAGGGCTTCGATGGGATCTGCACCGGCACTAAGGTGTTCGTGATGTGGTACCCCGCCTGTGGGCAAAGTTGCACACCTCTGCAGAGTTAAAAATCTATTCGAATAGCCGTGCCCACGGTATTGGGCAAGTTACGGTGTGGTCACATAACTAGTGTTTCTTCTTGGGAAGGGTTGAACTGGTGTGAGTTGTTTGGAAAGTATTCGGCAATGGTGCCGTGTGCTACGACGGACGGGGAGTCCGGTAGCGGATGGAAACTGGGATCCGTGTGGATCAACATCGTGAGTTCTTAGACACTCGAAAACTTGTTTTTGAAAAATGCTTTTAAAAACGAACCCTTACATATAATTGTGTTTCCGCAAAAGAACCGTAACTTTATCCTTGGATTATCCTGTGCATTTAATCCTGTTATAACCCCCCCCCCGTGGGTGTGATTGGACTTGCTGAGTACGTTTGTACTCACCCCGTTCTTACGTTACAGTGGAGGATCCCGACTATATCCCCGAGAACGACGAGTAGGGTCCCGTCCTGCACCCAGTCTTGCCTGTGGGTGAGGTCACCGTTGGAGCTCCGCATGGCGCAAGACTCTGATGATCCCCTGTTTGTAGTTAGTGTAGTAGTATGGGTTTTTGTTGTAATCCTCGCGATAGTGGCGCTTCACTGCCCATTACCGCGAAGAGTTGTACGGTGATGTACCATCTGATGTAATAAAAGTGTTATCAGCCTCCTGGGACTGATAAAGTGACACTTTTAAGTCTTCCCTGATGGGGGGGGGCGCTTCAGGTGGTATCAGAGCCGTAGGCTGGCCGTAGGACGTGACCCTAGGAGCGAGACCCTTTTCAGGCCCTAGAACTTATCCCGATTCAGAAATTTTCTGCACAAACACTCACCACTGGTTTTTGCCTTGTTCCAGATGGCTGGCAATGGATGGGCTAGCGGAGTCTGCCACGCAGAGCCCGGCCTCCCCAAGTTGCTATTGCTCAGCCTGGAACGCGTCGGGGTTATGGAACCACCGGAGTATGCCTACCGTGAGTACATCGCCGGAGGCACCCTTCGGTGCGACATAATGGTTTTTGTGGAGAAAAGCACCCGCTACCCTGATGTGGACCCTTGGTTCATCTCCACCACTGGCTTTCGCTTCCCCGACACCTATCGAAAGGCCGCCCGCAAAGCCCTGCGACGGCTGCGTGTGCTCTACAGGCACCATCTTCAGCGGACTACTATGGGGTTTTTCCCACCCGCTGAGGGACGAGGACGCACTTGGATTGCCCGAATGAGGGGCCTTGGACGAGAAGAAGAGGATCTCGAAGATACGGTTTCCCACCTGTCCATCTACCTCACTGGCTTGGATGCACTCTACCGCGAACAGGCAGCACAACTGAAGCAGCTAATCCATGGGGTTGAAAAGTTAACCCAGGAGCTGGAGGAACAACGGACAAGAGCCGCAAGCGCCGAGTATTCCTTAGCCGCCCTCCAAGCCCAAATGCAAGAATACGAGAACCGCAACGGGATAGGTGGATGGATCGAAGAAGAAGAAGAAGAACCCATGGAGACCCACTGGGATAAGGGTACTCAGACCGAAAACGAGATGGATCGGTTCCTTCCAATAAAGAAGCGCTCTATCAGGACCGAGGAAGAATCCCCATGATAGGATTAGCACCCCTAGCAAAAACCCTACCTAGTGACCACGTATCCATGAAAACTGTACCACCTTTGTTGTAATAATAAATATCATCTACTCGCTTTTGCACCTGTACCAGGTTGTTTACCCTACTTCTGTTTCAGATGGCTGAGGAAGGATGGACCCAGGGCGATTGCCAAGCTGCGCCTGGATTCCCCAGCCTCTTGATCAACACCCTGGAAGACCTTGGCGTTACGGAGCGCCCAAGGTACTACAGCCGAGAGTACGAGCACCATGGTACCCTCCGCTGCAGGGTGATCCTGGTCATCGCCAGGAGCAACCGCTACCCCGACATCCAGCCTTGGCGAGCGACCGCCACAGGATTTAGACACCAAGATACCTACCCCCTGGCCATCAGAAAAGCACTCCGTTACTTGTGCCGGATTTTTGAAGAACACCTCGCCCCTACACCAGCGAAGTTCTTTCCGCCGGCCATCAGAACCCCAGTCTGGGAAGCACGCATGAGAAACCTGGAGCGACGACGCCACGAAGAAGGCCCCCTGTACCAAGTGGCCACTTACCTAGCCGCCCTGGACCAACTCTTTGATGAGCAAGCCAACCTCCTAAGGGAACAGACCCATCGAGCCGAGCAAGCAGAGCTCGCGGTGAGGATACAGCAGATCCGAGCCGCCCATGCCGAGGCAAGAGCCGCAGCCGCGGTCAGTAGCGAAGCTGTCGCCCAAGAAAGCCTCAGGCAGGCCCGAGACCGGCGTATGCAAGATTGGACCCAAAGTGGAACACCCGTCCCGGCGATAGGGGAAGACCATGTTTTACTGGGGACACCCGTCATAGGGTGGGGATCACTCTTTGGGAGCACACGAGCCCCACCCGAGAATCCTGGAAGTTCTGCCGCCACCGACGAAGGGGATGCGGCAATGCAACCCCTGACCGATGGGAACCCAGAAGACGGCGAGCGAGAACCTCTCACCCTGTCCGCCCTGGAAGAAGACACACCACGCAAGTAGAATGATCGACGCCATCCCAGTGATGCCCCAGCCTTTCTGTTTAAGACGTGCCCTTTTGCCAGACCCTGGCCGAGTAGCACGAGACTTAGTCCTACCCCTAGGTTGTACCCTCCCTGCTTAATAAAATACTTGGTGATTGTTACTTGTGATGTCGGGTGCTGATGTGTTGTGTGCTGCTTAATTATATAGATATCGGCAGAAGGTAGATTCTGCCTTATATATACGAATTAAACAACTTAAACATCACATAACCGTGACCCCAATTTACCCAATCAACAGGTGACTCCCCGGAACATCGCGAGGGCCTCCCGCGGCCGGAACCCCGTAGCCGCTAGTGTCAGAGCACATCCTGTTGAACAAGATCTTCCCCAAGGGGAACAAGAAGTAAGCCAGAACCGAGGGGGAAGTCAAGAAGGAGAACAACTACCACCACCTCCACCCCTCGGAGACCTGGCGCAGATAATCCATAACCAAACCCTCATTCTGGAGACACTGGCAAATGCCCTCATTAACCGGCAGCCACGAGGGCAGAATATGAACGACAAGCTGACGGCCTTCTTAAGGACCAAGCCACCTACCTTCGCCGGATCCTGCAACCCGTTGGATGCTGACGACTGGTTGCGAGTAATTCAGAGGAAGCTCGAACCATTCGAATGCCAGGACCGGGATAAAGTCCTACTGGCAGCCCACCAGCTCACCGGAACGGCATTATCCTGGTGGGAAAACTATTGTGCCGCAGCCGAAGATGCCTCCACCATCACCTGGGGAGAATTTGTAAGGGAGTTCCCCACTACCACATCCCTTCTGCCACCATGAAACGCAAGGCGGATGAATTCCGCGCACTACAACAAGGGAGTATGACGGTGGAAGAATACACCCACCGGTTCATAGAATTGGCCCGATATGCGCCGGAAGAGGTGAACGACGATGATAAAAAGCAAGACATGTTCAAGAAGGGGTTAAGCCCAGAGCTCCGGACCTTGCTTACTCCCCAGATCTATCCAGACTTCAACACCCTGATGAACAAGGCCATCCTCACAGAAAGGGCCAAGGCCGAAGAAAGAAAGGACAATAAACGCAAATTCTTGGAAAGTAAGGCTCGCCAGCAGGACCGCTTCCAAAAGCCGAGGAACTCCAACTACACTGCACCAAGATCCCAGGCCCCAATGCAGTATAGGACTCAGTCCCAAGTGACCGGGTCACGAGCCTCTGAAGCACAGCCCAAGAGTCAGAACACCATGAGGGCCCCGCAGAGAAACACCAGTCTGGCCGCCTCCGACAACAACAATGTTAGGGCCTGTTTCAACTGCCGTGAGACGGGGCACTTTATCGCCAATTGCCCCTACGCCAAGAATAAGCCGGCCACGTCAGCCTTCTCCAACACGGTGAATGGGCCCAGACCAGCCCTGACCGGTGCCAACCGAGTGCCCGTCCGCAACAACGACAACAGCCAGCAGGTGAAGCAGCAATCGTTTGGACGAGCCCGCGTCAATCACATCGATGCGCAGGAGGCCCAAGAGGCCCAAGGAGTAGTGCTCGGTGAGTACCTAGTCAACTCGGCTCTGGCGACAGTATTATTTGATTCTGGAGCATCACACTCGTTTATATCCTCGAGCTATGTGGAGAAACACAAAATACCTACAGTACTACTAAAAACGCCCCTATTAACCCGGACGCCTGGAGGCGACATCAATTGTCAATTAGGTTGTCCCCGGGTAAGGATCAATTTAAGTGGGGTAGACTTTCTAGCAGATTTGGTAGTACTTAAGCCTGGGGGAATAGACGTGATCCTTGGGATGGATTGGTTAAGCCGACACAATGGTCTCATAGGCTGCACTGACAAAGTAGTACACCTAACAAACCCCGAAGGAATACAAGTGATCTGTCATACCCGAGACAGTAAGTTTGACCCAATGGTGTTTAGCATGGAAGCCAAGCCCTTAGAAGAAGTTCCGGTAGTAAACGAATACCCAGACGTATTCCCCGAAGAGCTTCCCGGGATGCCACCGGATAGGGATATAGAATTTGTCATTGACCTCATCCCTGGAACCTCCCCTATAGCCAAAAGACCCTACAGGATGGCAGCCTCTGAATTGACAGAATTGAAGAAACAACTAGAAGAACTGCAGAGGATTGGCTTCATCAGACCAAGCTCGTCGCCATGGGGAGCCCCAGTACTGTTTGTCAAGAAGAAAGATGGGAGCATGAGGTTGTGCGTAGACTACCGAGCACTGAATGAGGTTACCATTAAGAACAAGTACCCTCTTCCCAGGATTGATGACCTGTTCGATCAGCTAAAGGGGGCCAAGTACTTTTCCAAGATCGATTTAAGGTCAGGGTACTTCCAGCTCAAGATTAGAGAAAGTGACATCCCTAAAACAGCTTTTGTCACCCGCTACGGGCAGTTTGAGTTCACTGTAATGTCCTTCGGACTAACCAATGCCCCTGCCTATTTTATGAACCTCATGAACAAAGTATTTATGGACGAGCTGGATAAGTTTGTCGTAGTTTTTATCGACGACATACTCTAAGAGTATTCAGGAACATGAGCAACATCTGCGGGTAGTATTGGAAAAGCTGAGGGCACATAGGTTATATGCCAAGTTCAGCAAGTGCGAATTCTGGCTGGAGAGAGTAGCTTTCCTTGGTCACATCCTGACCGCGGAGGGCGTAGCAGTGGACCCAGAGAAGGTCGAAGCCGTGTCCAATTGGCAGCAGCCAACTAACGTTAGTGAAATCAGGAGCTTCCTTGGATTAGCTGGGTACTATCGGAGATTTATTGAGGGATTCTCCAAAATAGCCCGACCCATGACGGAACTTCTTAAGAAGGAGAGGAAGTTCGCCTGGACGGAAAATTGTGAAAGAAGTTTTCAAGAACTGAAGCAAAGGTTGACAACCGCCCCAGTGCTGACCCTACCGGACATCCATCGGGACTTTGTCATTTATTGTGACGCATCCCGAAAGGGTTAGGGTGCGTGCTGATGCAGGACGGGAAAGTTGTTGCATATGCTTCCCGCCAACTCCGGACCCATGAGCAGAACTATCCGACCCATGATTTGGAACTTGCAGCCGTGGTGCATGCCCTTAAGATTTGGAGACATTACTTGATTGGAAATAAGTGTGAGATTTACACCGACCATAAGAGTTTAAAATATATCTTCACCCAACCGGATTTGAACCTAAGGCAGAGGAGATGGTTGGAGTTGGTTAAGGACTACAATTTAGAGATCCATTACCACCCTGGAAAGGCAAATGTTGTAGCCGACGCCTTAAGCCGGAAACCCTATGGACCCAAGGATGACCACCTATGCGAGGAAATGGCACGATTAAATGTGCACATCATTCCTCGAGGTTCCAGCCAGGTGCTAAACGTCCAATCGACATTAGAAGATAAGATTAGACAAGCCCAAAGCTCGGATCGAGAGTTAGTAAAAATTTGCAAACAAACTGGAGAAAACAAAGCACCGGGCTTCAGGGTAGACGATAAAGGAACGTTATGGTACGAGAATAGGATTTGCGTACCCCAGAATGAAGATTTCCGGAAATTGATCATGGACGAAGCCCACAACTCGGCCTACTCTATCCACCCGGGATCCACCAAAATGTATATGGACATAAAGCAAAAATATTGGTGGAACGGAATGAAGGCGGATATTGCAAGATTCGTGGCTCATTGTGACACTTGTCAAAGGATAAAGGCCGAGCATCAAAAGCCGGCAGGATTATTGCAACCCTTACCTATTCCGATGTGGAAGTGGGATGAGATAGGGATGGACTTTGTAGTGGGACTGCCCCGAACACAGAAGGGACACGATTCCATATGGGTAATTGTGGATCGACTCACTAAATCGGCACATTTCATACCCGTAAGGACCACTTATGGCGGAGAAAAGCTGGCAAAACTTTATGTGGAAAACATAGTAAAGTTACACGGAGTGCCTAGCAGAATTGTCTCAGATAGAGGGACCCAATTTACCTCTAGGTTCTGGAAAAGCTTGCATCAAGCCATGGGCACCAAGTTAGATTTCAGTTCCGCATATCATCCACAGACTGACGGTCAAACCGAGAGGGTAAATCAAATTATGGAAGATATGCTGAGAGCATGTGTCCTGACTTATGGAAATGATTGGGAACAGAGTCTGCCCTATGCGGAATTCTCGTACAACAATAGTTACCAAGCCAGCCTGGGCATGTCGCCATTCGAAGCTCTCTATGGGAGAAAGTGCAAAACTCCCTTAATGTGGTCGGAAGTTGGAGAACGTGCGCTAGTAGGGCCCGCACTCATAAAAGAAGCAGAGGAGAAAGTAGCGGAAATCCGCGAGAAATTGAAAGCGGCTCAGTCCCGACAAAAGAGCTACGCAGACAAGAAGAGACGGGAAATAAGTTTCAATCCGGGAGATTTTGTCTATCTCAAAGTCTCACCCATTCGAGGGACACGAAGATTTCAGGTACAAGGAAAATTAGCCCCTCGATACATTGGGCCGTATCGAGTTCTAAAGAAAGTCGGAGCCGTGGCGTACCGACTGGAGTTACCAGAAGAAATGTCGGATATACACCCAGTATTTCATGTCTCGCAATTAAGAAGGTGTCTGAGAGTACCCGAGGGAGAACACGTGCCGGTGGAAACAATAGACCTGCAACCGGATCTGCGGTACCAGGAAGTGCCGGTCAAAATTCTGGACACTGTCACTAGGAGGACAAGAAACTCTGAGGTGCGGATATGCAGGGTTCAATGGAGCAGACACGGAGTAGAGGAAGCAACCTGGGAGCGCGAGGAGGCCCTAAAGAAAGAATTTCCCCATCTGTTTAGAAGCCAGCCGAATCTCGAGGACGAGATTCATTTAAGTGGGGTAGGTTTGTAACGCCCTAAGAATTTCAAGCCTAAGCTACGCGTTAAAGGTTCCGATTAAAAATGGATTCACCGTAACACCCTGACCCCCTTTGCACACGCGCGCGTTACGTCCCCCGCCCTGTGCCACACAACGCACGGCTTCCCCCACGCGCACCGCCTCGACCCTCGCTATCGTGTCACGACGATCACGCGCGACCGCTTCCCACAATTTGCGCCGGCACAAGACCTTTCTCGCGCGGCGCGCGAATCCCGCACGCGTGGCCGACCGGCCGCGACCGCTGCCGCAATTGCGCCGGCGCTCCTCGTGCCGCGCGCGAATCCCCGCGCGCGCGTGGCCGACCGGCCGCGGTTGCCGCCGCGACCGGCGCCGACACGCCCTTCCCCCTCTCTCTCCTTTCTCTCCCTCCCATTCTTTCTTTTCTTTTCTTTTCTTGTTCCCAACCTCTCTCTCTTCCTTTCTTTCCCCTCTCCCTTCTTCCTTTTTCTTTTTTTCCCCTCTTTCTTTTCTTTTTCCCTCTTCTTTTCTTCTCCCCTCTCTTTCCCCTGTCTCTGCTCCCGAGCCCCTGCTCCCGCGCGCGTGCCCGGCCGCACCCGCCGCGCCGGCCACCGGCCCCCCCTCCCCTCGCGCGCGCCAGTGCCCGGCCGCCCGTACCCGCGCGTGCACCACGTGCCGCGCCGCCCGCCGTGCCGCCCGTCGCTGGCGCACGCGCGCGGCCGCATGGCCGCCGTGGCGCACACGCCGCCGCCCGCTGTGCCGCCTCGCCGCCCGCGCCTCCCCTGTGCCGCCTCGCCGCTCGCGCCCCCCCCTCTGTGCTGCACACCGCCGCCCGGCCCCCCCCCCCCCACGTGCACGGCTGTGCACGGCCGTGCCCCGCCGCAAGCCACGGGCGCCATTAATGGCCGCCCGTGGAGCCGCCCGCCGGCCACCGCCTCCCCCTACTGCCGGCCGCCTATAAATAGGCCCGGCCGCAGCCCCCCGCTCCCCACAAGCTGCGCCGCCCCTGTCTACCTCCTCTCCCGCGCCCAGACCGCCGCCACCCGAGCCGCACGGCCGCCGCCGCCTGCCCCACGCCGGCCCGCCGCTACGCGCCGCCCCCGCCCAAGGAGAGGGTAGGAACGGGACCCCCTCGCTCCCCTCTCCCTTTTCCCCCATGTGCCCGAGCCGCCCGAGCCCTAGGCCGCCGGATTTGGGGCCGGCCCGAGCTCCCCCTCCCTCCTCTGTTTCACGGGTGAGGGGAGGAAGAAGAAGGGGCAATTTTGCCCTTAGCCCCCCCTTCCTTTCCATTTAGTTAAGAGCCCCTCCACCCTTGTATGCATTGCAGAAAAGCCCCTGTTATTTTATTTCTTTCAAACTAAGTCCCCCCCCCACTATGTAATTTTATTTCCAAATAGGCCCCTCACACTTTTCACTGCCCCCTAATATTTCTAGAATTTACAAATAGGTCCACACTCTTTCTGGATATTTACGAACAAGCCCTCGAACCCCTGTTTAACCACTGAAACCATCTTTGGCTCGTCATTTTATGTGCGAAACAACCTCCGATTGATCCGAAACTTTACCACACCCTTTCTAGTATAGTTTTAGCCATGCCATTAAGAAACCACCTAGAGATACCACCCCTAACTCCGTAACTAAATTATTTCCGATTCAAGCCTATCGGTAAAAGCTTTTAGTTCTTTCGCTTGATTGTGTGTCTGTTTGTTTGCGTCGTAGGACACGGAGTGAACGACGAGGTTCCCGACCGCGACCAAGCAACTGAGGACCAGTACTGCGACCCCGAACCCGAAGGACAGTGCTTCGATCAGGACTTCTCGCAAGAGTTTGACGATGGCAAGTTCAATTCCGCCCTTTGATGCATGTTTCTGTCCTAGTTTTATAAACACAACCCAGTGGCCTATTTTATAAAATTGCATGGTTTTGCGTGCTAGAAACCTGGTAGGATAGCCACCCTTGCTTGAAATACCCATACTTGGACCGCCTGGATTATAAAGAAAATGCGTGTGTGTGGGGAGGGATAAAGTGTGGTTTTGAAAAGTGAGTCCGACAGGACGGATGGCATTTCTGTGTGAATTGCCGTTGGTGTGCTCGTACCTGTGTGGTTGAGCGTGGAAGGGAGATGTCCGTCCTGTCACCCCTAAGGACCGAGTTGTTGTGACATCTCACCTAGCTTCCTGTCGTGCAAACCACTTGACCGTTGTATGGGCAACGGCTTGGCCTAACCCCACTAGTTAGTCTGATAGCCATCGGGAGAGCTGGGAGCAACGGGTGATCAAGGGGACGGGATAAGCTCTGTGTGACTTATGCCCCGATTAAACCTCAGTGACAGGTCGAATGACCCCTAGATAGAACCCGTGGTGGCTAGTCAGGTCTAGCTAAGGTGGGTAAGGGCTTCGATGGGATCTGCACCGGCACTAAGGTGTTCGTGATGTGGTACCCCGCCTGTGGGCAAAGTTGCACACCTCTGCAGAGTTAAAAATCTATTCGAATAGCCGTGCCCACGGTATTGGGCAAGTTACGGTGTGGTCACATAACTAGTGTTTCTTCTTGGGAAGGGTTGAACTGGTGTGAGTTGTTTGGAAAGTATTCGGCAATGGTGCCGTGTGCTACGACGGACGGGGAGTCCGGTAGCGGATGGAAACTGGGATCCGTGTGGATCAACATCGTGAGTTCTTAGACACTCGAAAACTTGTTTTTGAAAAATGCTTTTAAAAACGAACCCTTACATATAATTGTGTTTCCGCAAAAGAACCGTAACTTTATCCTTGGATTATCCTGTGCATTTAATCCTGTTATAACCCCCCCCCGTGGGTGTGATTGGACTTGCTGAGTACGTTTGTACTCACCCCGTTCTTACGTTACAGTGGAGGATCCCGACTATATCCCCGAGAACGACGAGTAGGGTCCCGTCCTGCACCCAGTCTTGCCTGTGGGTGAGGTCACCGTTGGAGCTCCGCATGGCGCAAGACTCTGATGATCCCCTGTTTGTAGTTAGTGTAGTAGTATGGGTTTTTGTTGTAATCCTCGCGATAGTGGCGCTTCACTGCCCATTACCGCGAAGAGTTGTACGGTGATGTACCATCTGATGTAATAAAAGTGTTATCAGCCTCCTGGGACTGATAAAGTGACACTTTTAAGTCTTCCCTGATGGGGGGGGCGCTTCACAAGGCTCCACATTTCAGGGAGGATGATCAGGGTACCTTGTGGTACAAGGGTCGTATATGTGTGCCGGATGTAGCAGATCTCAGGAAGTTGATTCTGAGTGAGGCTCATGATACAGCATATTCTATCCATCCAGGCAGTACGAAGATGTATTACGACCTGAAGGAACGATTCTGGTGATCTGGAATGAAGCGTTCCGTTGCGGAGTACGTGGCTATCTGCGACACTTGTCAGCGTGTCAAGGCAGAGCATCAGAGGCCAGCAGGGTTATTGCAGCCGTTGAAGATTCCAGAGTGGAAATGGGAGGAGATCACTATGGACTTCATCGTTGGCTTGCCTCGTACTCAGAAAGGGTACAACTCCATATGGGTAGTAGTGGACCGGTTGACGAAGGTTGCTCACTTCATCCCGGTGAACACTACTTACTCCGGTGGTAGACTCGCAGAGTTGTACATCTCCAGGATCGTCTGTCTGCATGGTGTTCCGAAGAAGATTATATCTGATCGAGGATCTCAGTTCACTTCACGGTTCTGGGAGCAGTTGCATGATTCGTTGGATATGAAGCTGCGCTTCAGTACTGCTTATCATCCTCAGACAGATGGGCAGACAGAGAGGACCAACCAAGTGTTGGAGGATATGCTTCGAGCCTGTGCTATTCAGTATGGTACCAGCTGGGATAAATGCCTGCCGTATGCAGAGTTTTCTTATAGCAACAGTTATCAGGCCAGTCTGAAGAAGTCCCCGTTTGAGGCTCTGTATGGTCGGAAATGCAGGACTCCGCTGTATTGGGATCAGATTGGTGAGAGGCAGGTATTTGGTCCGGATATTGTTGAGGAGGCCGAACAGCTGGTACAGCAGGTGCGAGAGAACCTGAGGGTCGCTCAGACTCGTCAGAAGAGCTATGCGGATGTGCGTCGTCGAGATTTGACCTTTGCAGTGGGTGATCATGTATATCTGAAGGTCTCGCCGATGAGAGGAATCCGCAGGTTTAATGTACGAGGGAAGCTAGCTCCTCGATACATTGGTCCGTTCAAGGTGCTGGAACGGAAAGGTGAGGTGGCATATCGTCTGGAGTTGCCACTCAATCTCTCAGGAGTGCACGATGTGTTCCACGTGTCTCAGCTGAAGAAGTGCTTGAGGGTGCCAGAAGAGCAAGCACCGATAGAAGGGTTAGATGTGCAGGAGGACCTGACCTATATTGAGCATCCGGTGAAGATTTTGGAGACATCTGAGAGAGTCACTCGAAACAAGAAGATCAAGATGTGCCGTGTTCAGTGGAGTCATCACACGGAGGATGAAGCTACTTGGGAGCGAGAAGATGAGCTGAGGAAGACATATCCCGATCTCTTTGCTAGCTAGCCTATCCGAATCTCGGGACGAGATTCCTGTAAGGGGGGTAGGTTTGTAACACCCTAAGGTAAATTTTCCCTAATTTTAATGAATTTATTTGAGTTTAAATAAATTTTCCAGCCTTTTACTTAATTTATATCGCATTTAAAGTAATTTTACAACGCAAGAAAATAAAATTTATCATAAGGTCAACATGTATGTGCACTCATGCTGGAGCATTATTTTTCTTGTGTTGAGTTTATAGGATTCGAATTCAAAATTTATTTGAATTCAAATGATGTTTGTTTGAAGGTTTGAGTGTAGGGAAGAAAAAGGAAAGAAGGAAAAGAAGAGAAAGAGCAGCCCATTCTCTCTCAGCCCGGCCCACTTCTCTCTCTCTTTCCCCCCTCGGGCCCTTTTCCCCCCCCTCACTCCCGCGTGGGCCACCGAGGCCCAGCACCCTCCTCTCTTTCCCTTCCCGCGTGGGCCGCACGCCAGCCCATCGGCCGGCTCAGCCCCATCGGCCGCCCGCCCTCTCCCTTCCCTCTCTCGCTGTCACCCTGGGCCCGCACGTCAGCGCCCTCTTCTTCCTCTCCCTTTTCTTCTCCGGCGCAACGGTTCCCCCCGAGAACCCCGGCGAGCTTCCCCTCTGGGCCCGCACGCCGAGGCCTCGACCTCCGTCCTTAAGTGGCCCTGCAGCCCCCACCTACCTGTGCCCTAACCCCGCCGCCACCCAGAACCCTAGCGCCGCCATTTCCCCGCTCCTCCGCGCCACCTCCCCTCGGCCTCACCGTCGATCGGCCGCCCCGCTGCACTCCGGACCACCACGTCAACCGCAGTAGCTCCGCCTCGCCCCTAGAAGCTTCCTGAGCCCGGCACTCGAGCCCCGAGCCTCTGCATCACCGGAATTTTGCGAAGATACCGCCGCCGGTGAGCTGTGCCGCCGCCCCAATTTCCTCGGTGCCGGCCGATCTTAGGCCGCCCTGACCCCCTGGTTACCTCCGCAGGAGTCCCCGGAGCCGATCCACGCCAGCCAAGGACCTCGGTCACCTCGGGATCGCCTCTCCCCGCGAGCACCCGATCCCTCCGCCGCCGGTCGTCGTCGACTTCCTCCCTCCGCCGCGTCTCCGGCCTCCACAGCCCCTCGGTGAGCCGCACTTCATCTCCCTGGTCCTTTTGCACCGGTTGTTGTGGCCCTTAGCTCCCCTTAGAGCCCAGAACGCGCGCGCCGCCGTTGCGCCGCCGCGCCGAGCTGCCCTCGCCGTCGTACTCGCCGCTAGACCCCTCCCCGTGCCTCGTTTGGGCTCTAGGTGAACCACACGTGTCGCGCAGGCCACGCCGGACCCAAGCCCAGGTCAGTTTGGTCTCCGGAAACGCGTGACCGCGTATCTCCGGCGAGCTTCCGAGCCGCGCCGCCGCGGCCCTCCTTTCTCCGGCGGTCAGCGCCGCCAGCCGCACCCCTCTCTCTCTTCTGAGCCGTCCGATCTGCGGCCAGTGGGTAGGATTAGGTCCTTAGCCCCTTGATCCCGACCGTAGGATCGTGATCCAGCGGATGTGTTTCTCTCGTACCGGTTCGCCCTTGTCTTGAATCCCGGCCGTCCATACTTGATCCGGCGTGCGGGATTGAATTCTCGTTATGATAGGCTCTGGTGCGTTGGATCCCGATCAGATGGATGAGAATCAAGCGTACCCCTTCGCGAGAGGAATCTAATCCGAGCCGTAGAGAGTAGATCTAAGGGCCCAGAATAAAACGTACCGCTTCAGCCGAGCCATTTTGCTAAAGAGCCCCTGCGTTTTCCAAGAATAAACCCGCGGTCCACTGCAGTTCAATAGTAATTGCAGTTTAGCCCTATTTCTTGCACCGAAGCCCCTGATCTTTATAGAATTAGAACCCGCAGTCCAGCTTAGGGTTTTTTAGCGAGTTAGCCCTTGCGTTTAGGGTTTATTTATGTTTAAGTCCTCGGTTTTTGTGCAGAGGCCCCTGGAAGTTAGGTTTTTCTTACAAATAGGTCCCCGGATCTTGTTTTAAGCGTAGGTTTCGCGTTTTAGCTCCGTTTTAGGTGTTCTTTATATCCGCGCGATCGTTGTGACGCGTAGAATAGTTCTAGCATAGTTTTGTGTGCTGTTTCTATGTAATGTTGTACTGTTTTCTTATAGTTTGTTCTTGTTATGCATGTGTGTATGTGTGGGCTATGTTTGATGATCGTGAGTAGACGCGGAGCCTTTGGAGCAGTACCAGGAGCAGCCGTCTTCCGAGCAGTTTGAGCAGCAGCCGGGAGAGTACGAGGAAGGCAAGTATAACATGAACTTCCTGTCACTTTTAAATACAATTTCATACTGCATTTTAATTCTGTATGCCTATAAGGATTTCCTAGCCACCTTTATATCCTATATATATATCCTTTGGGTTGCATTTTGGTTAGTTGTGCTAGGTTGCTGCGCTACAACATATCTTGGTCCTTTTTAATTAATTTGATTAATGGTCTTATGCAACTTAATTCTGGAGCCGACCCTCTGTGCTGTGTGCTTGAGTGGTTTGTGCGTCCTTAAAAGATGTTTTTGTTAGAAACATGGTTTAGGGGGCCAGCACGGTGCTTAGTGCTTGGTTGGCCACTCTCCATAAGGACCGGTTCATAGAGCGACAACCTGGGACAACCGCGCTACCACAAGACTGGAATGGGACGGTCTTGACTTATTAATTAGGTCATTTTGGTTCGGGAGTAACTTATCTGCGTGGGCAAGAGGGGTGGTAAGCTTCAATGGTCCCTGCTCCTCCGGCTTGGTCTGTGCTGTGTGTCTTGTACCCCCGGAGGTGGGCCCCATCGTCGCTGATCCAGAATCCTTAGCGGTTACACCTTACCAACGTGTCCTTTGTAACGGTCTCGTAGTGTGCTTGCTAGCCATCTCACCTAAGGAAGTGTGATGAACAACTAGCGTAGCTCACGACTTGTGGGTAAAGTTGTGCAACCTCTCGAGAGTGTAAAACTGATATATCAGCTGTGCTCACAGTCATGAGCGGCCCAGATCCTCCGTCTGATTAGTGGGGTTATCAACCTTTGACGAGGGCGATTCCCCGGGTGGTTTTGGTTTGGATGGTTCTCAGTAGTTCTTAATTAATACTGATTAATTTATTATGCAATTGGGTTTATGGTAATTCATCCACTTGTAGTAATTAGCTCTAATAAAATTTGCCAAGACTAAAAGCTAATGCAGTTGAGTCAGCCAGCCTAGAGCCTCATAGTTTGTGTTATACTTGTTGAGTACGAGTTTGTACTCACACTTGCCTCTCTACTCTTCTGTTCTATTTCGGATATCTTCGACTGCTGCTCAGTGCCCGGCAACGTGGAGGATTACGTCAGCGGCTTCGACGACTTCTAGGCGTTTGTCTCCCAGTCGACGTCCCTGTGGCGCCCAGCTCTTCCTGTATCTCTTTTATACGCTTCCGCAACTTTTGAACCGATTCTTGATTCGGTTGTAATAAAATAATTCATTATGATTTATTTACGATTTATATTAATGTTATTCCTGACATGTGTTGTGATATCTTGATAATCTGTTGTATATATGCGTGACTTGATCCTGGCGCATATATGATTGCTCGATTTATGTTCTTATAAATTGGGTGTGACAGATTGGAACAACCCTGTGGTGTTCCAAGCGTGTGTGTTAGGTGTACCTTGCAAGGGTTGAATCTCGATTCAGAATCGTCCGCCTCTCACGATGTATGAGACTGCTTATTCCCTTTACCACATAGAGTAACAAGAGTAATTATGGGATTATCAAAGATGATGTTTGAGTAAAGATTCTACCTTATTTGAGTAGTTATAGGTGCTTACCTAGAATGGTTAATCAACTAGAATCTGAAAGTTAAAAGTTGAAATTAAGGATCTACTCTTTGTTGCTTTTCAGCTGAAAACTTTACCCAAAGCTAAAAGCCATCATGAGTCTAGTTATGGGCTAAGGTATACCCAATTCCGGGTAAGTCTTGCTGAGTATTAGTATACTCAGCCTTGCTTTCGTTGATTTGCTTCAGGTAATCCTTCTGATGAGCCAGCATTCATTACACCGTGGCCCTACCCTTTGCCTGATGGTTGGTCCGTGGAATGGGATCCGTCCCCGGCCAACACAGATTCCACCGAGTGATATTATGCCAGGGCTAGCATAATATCTGTAATGACGACGTGTATAATGACTACGCTTTTCAAATTCCGCTGCTTTGACTGAAAACTAAAACCTGTCTTGTAATAATCTCTCCTCTGTGGGAGCTAATAATGCTTTGTACATTTTTGTAATGTAACTGCCTGTGGTGTAAGATATTTTGGCATTGTATCTCTGGACTCACCTTCGTGTGAGGTACCTTGTTGGATCCTGAGTTCGGTGGTTTATCGGGACGTTACCCGACAGACCAATGGTTTTATACCGTTTGAAGTACGAGGTAGCCCTTCAGTGAGGACTCGCGTACTTGAGCCGGTATAATTCAGGTTGGTTCTGCCACAAGAAGGATGCGGCAAAAGAATATCTGAAACCTGAAGAATCAATAAGAGCCAAATAACCGGAAAAGATCATTTAATGCTGCGAGGGATCGAATAATTACTTGATTAAATTAGCAAAGGTTGGAGTTTTACCTTCAGACCAAGGATGCCCGCATCGGCATTCGAAGATTTCACCATCTGAAACCTCAGCAAGGATCGGAAGCCTGGAAACTGGATCTAGGGTTTGTTGCTCAAGTTTCGAGTTCGTGCTCTAAGGCTTTGGTCCAGGTTTTTGCGATTGGATTTATGAGCAAGGGTTTTGGAGAGTAACTTGGATTCGGGGAATCTTTGAAGATCTATTTTGGGAAGGTTCCAGATTTAAACAAAACATGGAATTGGGTCAGGGATCGACTCGGATCTGGATCTGCATTTTGAGAGAAAGGACCGATGCGTTGCCATCGACTCCTGAGAAATCGGCTTCTTGACAAGTTGCGGTTTAAAGTAAAAGGATTTTATTCATAAGGGGCAATGATTACAAAAGGGAAGCCGATTGCTCCTAGAGCTGATCCATCGCCTTAATCCTACGATCTACCACCAATAGGGGCCTGAGACCCTGCGGCGCTTGATCGGGGGAGCCATGCTGGCGTCACTGTCGTCATCGCTGCCATCGCCCTCGCTACCGATATTGTCTTCGTCGGTGTCGCTGCTGAAGCCGCTGCTGTATCCGGCTTCCTCGTCGTCGTCCTCCGATGACCCGCCAAATAGGAAGCCTCTTGCCACCGAGTCTTCCTCAGTTGATGAGGAATCGATTTCTTCCTCCAAGGAGAAGAAGTCCCCATTCCAGGACACGTCGTCCTCATCATCTTCACCCAGCTCCCCGCCGAGGAGAAGCTGGAGATCTTCACAATCGGTCACGGATTCGTCGTCCTCTGACCAAGTACGGAAGTTCCATTCCTCTGCACCCCAATGCAGAGGAGCGCAGGCCTCGTAGGCAGCAATGGGGTCATATTCTGGAGTGGCTTCTCAAGTGGACTCAGACTCGAAGGAAATGGCGGAGGAAGCAGAGGAAGAAGAAGCCATTGCGAGAGAAGGAAGGTTGTATTGGTGCGGTTGCTAATGGCTGAAGGAAGGGAACGAGTGAAAAGAAAACTACCGGGGACAGGTTTATAAAGACGGAGTGGAATATGAATCAGCACCATGACGGTTTCCAAGGAGTTAGATGCAGAGTAGTCACATCCTGTGGAAGTGGAAGTGGCACGCGTGTACGGATTTTGGAAGACAAAGAGACGGGGCGATGAAAAAGAAAAAAATAGTTTCGGAATAATTATTGCCGAAACCAGGGGGGCATGTGTTATCGCCATAATTTAGCTGGGCCAGAAGGTGGGCCGCGAGCAAGATGGGCTCAAAAGATAATCGTAGTGGGCTTGCGAATCGGCCCCTACGCGGGCATTTTGAGGCCAGGATTGGCCATGTATCTAGATAGGTGTGCGCGTTTAAATTAGTTTATATAGAGATAGCCAGGATTCATGTCATAGTTAGTTAGGATTGGTTAGGAAAGGTAAGTCTCCGGACTATAAATATATACCTTGGACCACGGATAAAATACGAACAATCATTCACAAACAACTCTCGGCGCATCGCCACCCCTGTTCTAGGGTTTCTCTCGGGTAAGTGCCGTGCAGCCCCAATCACGCTTCCCGTGATTGGGGCAACATCGTTCCTGCCTGTTTACCTTGGTGTTTCTTGTACTGAAGCATTGTTGATGGCGAGTAGCACTAGTTATCTTAGCGTTTACAGGGTAGCATTGGCTCTTTCATGCTGAATTCATGCATCGGTTGTTACCTATGAATGTTTAGCTGTCCTCGTACCCGATCTTGGGTATGAAGGCAGCACCTTGCTCTGTTTCAATTAGTAGATCCAATTTGTTATGGTTAGTCTTTGTTCATCGGAGATTTAGCTTAACATCCGCATAATTAGGCCCTTCAAACGGGTTGAACGTTCCGGCAGTATACTTGATGCTTTGTATCAACCTAAAGAGGGATTGTTTCGGGAATTGGCTCTCTGTTGGTTTTTAGGCCTCTGTTTATATTGCTATTCTGTTACTTTTTATATCTGTTAGGCTCAATTACGCGTAGGATGTTCCGATTATGCGGTGAAAGCTTTAATCGTTGTAGATTGAATTAGCTTATTGATTACAGAGCAAGTTTTATATTACCATCGGATATGCGTGCTTTGTTTAAATACTTAGATCCGATCTGATTTTGGAAGACAATTGGCTCTTTACAGCCGATATCGGGAATCACCCGATGAGCCGATCACGGCTCGGATTAATGTTTAAACGTGTCTGTGCATGCAGGAAACTAACTGAAATCACTTCTACACCTTCCTGATCAGGTACAAGGTCAGGTGGCATGCCTAGCAACCCAGAAGCCAGGTCGTGTGCCGGATCCTAGGCCGAGGCCCACCAGCAGTCCCGGGAGCCTCCCGGCTCCTCGTGTTGCCTGTCGCTGCTTGCCGGTGAGTTTTGATCGACAACAAGAACATAAAATTTGTTTGGTAAAAATAATTGTTTAGTAGAAACAAATCAACTATGTTGTTGTGGAACAAAAAATTATTAACTTGGAACATAATAAATTTTCATCAAAAATAAAATTTGTTGTCTCTAAACAAACAAATGAATAAATTTTTTTAATAGAAAAGAAACAATATTGTTGCCATGGAACATAAAAAGGTAGAAGGGGAAGAAGTAGGCCGCACGCGAAGCTTTGGGCCAAAACTGTGGGCCGCAAGTCGCACGCGAAGAAAATTCTTCTGCGATGAAACGGCAGGCACCCACGCGCGTGACTGCGAAGATTAGCGTCTCTTCTCCCCTAGCTATTCCCTAGATCAACCCACCGGTGCCACTGACCCAACACCCTCCCTCGTGGAAACCAACTCCCCATCGGTCTTATAACGGCCCGCTCGGCCAAGTCCGACCCATATTTTGTCTTTGCTTCCCCTAGACGCATCATCGTTCCCTAGTGCAACTTTGATAGCTTGTTGGAGTGCCTCCTTCGCCTGGCCACCGCATTGCATTGGAGATAGCGCGCCGCACGATAATGGCCCTTGTGTGTGCAGCACTGAAAGTGCATTTGGCCCCCTAAGTGGGTTTTGTGTTGATGACATGCAAAATGAAGGAGCTAATGAGTTCATTGAGTTATGGACAGGTTAAAATTCAATGAAATAAAAAAACAAGAAAAGATACCAAATTTGCTTAAAGAACGGTGTTGGGCTTAAAGAAGATCTTTTATTACTTTCTATTTTGAATTTGAGTATACAAAATACCGTGCTATTAAGAGGGATACGAATGGATAGCATGAAGGTGTCAAGGTGCTTATTTGAGATTATTTGAGATGCTAACCATCAAGGAGAGATACAAAATCACACACTTGTGTACCTAATTTTCGAACTGTTTCATTGTGGGTCGCAAATTCCGATCATGTGTCAGAAGTTCTGACACCTGTCGGAAGTTCCTTGTATCTTCCGACAGGGGGTTCTCGGCCAGCTGATTTTAGCTAGGTTGGAAGTTCCGACCTTGTATCGGAAGTTCCGACAATCACTTAACCAGTGCATTAACGGCTAGTTATTGGGGTTCGGGTATTTATACCCCCTCAGCCCCTCCTTCATTTGCTGCTGATCTAACCCGTGACAAACACCTCTAAGAGCATTTATTACTCCTCCCCAATCTCTCCTTGATCTAATCCTTTAGTTGATTTGAGCTAGGGCTTGGGTGAGAGCAAGATGGAGGTGTGAGACTCAACCATTTAAGTGAGAGGGCAGCCAAGTTTATTTCAAGAGCACTCGAAGCATCTTCATCCTTCCATTCGTGTTTGTTACTCTTAAAACTTGCTTCTAGAAGGTTTAGTGTCGCCCGTGGAGTGTCCTCTCGTGTGTGTGCGCCCTGAAAAGTTTGTATTACCTATCCTTTGTGGATTTCATAGTAAGTGACTCAATTCTCTTTTGTAGTTGATTGAGTGAGGTAAAGAGTTAGTAGAAGATCTGGCTCTTTGTGAGCTCCTCAACGGAGACGTAGCTTCGTTAGTGGACGTGAACTTGGGGAACAAATCTCTTGTGTCTTATGCGTAATGCATTTATTTAATTCTTGTTGATCTAGAGTCTTTTTGCCGATCTACGTACTCGAGTTGTTGTGCTTGCAAAGATTACCTACAAAAGTCTCCTAATATCATTGCGCAACTTTAGATATAGTCAGGTTCTGCAGTTTCAAGTTTAATTTTGAATTTCGTGTAAGAACTTTTCTTTTTTTAAAGTTTCTATTCAGTGTCTAAAATTCTGACAGATTTAATTGCTGCGAACAATTTTTCAAATTTTACAGTTACGTCTGTTCACCCCCTCTAAGCATCACCAAAATCCTTTCACCCACGACCACCTTCACTTTGTCTGCTCCCTCCCACATTTAATCAGTTGTGCATGCTCGCCACCTCCATTTCCGTGCTCATGCGCGGCTAATAATCGGCGAGCGGCCGAGCGCGCGCCAGGAGAGCTCACGGCGAGCGATCTCCGACGGTGGTTCTCTTTCCTTTTCTAGAAAGTTTATTTCTCTATAACTTCCTACTTTCAGAAAATTACAACTTGTAAAGACAATTTTTACGTATAACTGTTTGCACACCTTCTTCGAGGATAAATTCTCATCATAATTTTTTATGATATACATAACTTTGACATAGAACTTTTTTCTAACAATTTGAAGAATAAATTTTTAGCATAACTTTCACGATACATACAAATTAATGCATAGTTTTTTAAATAACTTAAGGAGGACAACTTTTTAGTATATATTGTATGAAGATGTTTATAGGGGAAATTTCTACCACAATATTTTACGCACAAATTCAGCGTATACAACTTTTAAATATAATCCTCGGTATAATTTTTAGTCTTATTTTCATATAAAAGTTGTCAAGAAAACTTCAAACATATTAGAAGGTAAAAGGGAAAATTTGGAAAAGAAAAGAAATGGTAACACATAATAGATGCTATTATGGAACGTAAAAGGAAAAAATAGAAACGAAAAGACAAAATAAATCAATACCTGGGCCGTCACGTGGGTGGTGCAACACAGCTCCGTCGTGGCTGTCCATCGCGCGCCACGAAGAGCTGCAGCGCGCGCCTGTAGAATTGGATTCTCGCTAATAAGCTCGCCCATGCTCCTACGTCTTGGCTTATAAAATTTATAAAAGTACTCGGACGCCTTCACTTTCACTTCACCCCTCTCCCTTCGGATCCGGTTCCTCTGAAGTTGTTCGAGTTACCTGAGAGGGATGTCGGAGCTGCGGCACCGTTCAATCTGCATCCGACGGCAGCATACAGGAACGAGCGTTCACCTAGTTTGGCCGGAAAACTTGCTGCCAACCTGCTTGCTGCCCATTTGCAGACAGATCAGAGGGATAGAAAAACTTGCGAGACCGATAAAAAGGCATCAGGACGATGGTGTGAGACCAACGGAAACGGGCCGGAGGAGCGAGCTGACTATCGGCTTGCTTAATTTCTCTGCACTACAAACTTATACGTAGTCTGAGTAATCTTCCTCTCTTCGTCCATCTTTTCTCGTGGAAGAAGCAGCCCACTCAAATTTTATTCTAAACTAGCTAGATATATCCGAATGTTGGTACGGATAAAATTTGAATAAGTATTAAATATGTATAGCAACTGATAAAATTTGTATAAGTATTAAATATGTATAGTTACCTATGTGTTAATTTATAGGGATCTACATGATCGAGTCGTGAACGGAGAGCTGGTCCAACTCGCATACGGGATGGATCAAGACCCACCTGTCTGTGACACAACACGAACCAAACCAAAAATTTAGATGGAAATATTACATACTTTAGAAATAGGCATAGACTACTAATATTAAAGGTCTGTTTGGAGGATAGTTGAGTGCTAAACTAAGCACATATTAACACTAGTACATGTTCGAGTGCTAAAGTTTTTAAATCTTGACTAAAGTGTAGATAACTTTATTAGTACTTCCGTTTGGATGATCTAACTTTAGTACTTTTACCTATTTTACCTCTAAGTTACCATCTTACTTTCACATCAATTTATTAAATCTTGACTAAAGTTTAGATAACTTTATTTGTACTTCTTCACCTATTTTACCTCTAAGTTACGATCTTATTTTCACATCAATTTACAATTCAATTCAACCAGGTGTCGATGTACGACGGAGAGCGGGACGTGGCACTCGGCGACGGTGAACGGCGATGAGCGAGCTGCGATACAGTTGTTGCGGGCAGTGGCCAGATGTGCGGCGCCCAGCAAACCGCTGCAAATAGGGACGAGGATCCTCCAACGTACTCCCGCGTCATTGACGCGTGGATCCGGAGCCACGCGCAGTGACCCTAGGAGTACGTCAGAGGATTTGCTTCCGCAGAGAGATGCAACTTTCTCCTCGTGTGGCAGTCAGGCTATTTGTTTATGTGCCGTATGACAAATAATCAATTGGGCTGAACTATAGACTAAGTCCCTTGTTTCTCTACAGGACCGTCAATGCTGAACAGATAGCCAGCAGCAACGACGTCCCTCTGAGGTAGATTCAGCAACTTCAAAGGAACCGGATCCCTTCTTATGCTAGCCATAGCCCGAGATCCACCTCAACCCGCTGACACCGTGACTACTGATTCCCGAGCTAAAGCAGCTTGAAGCATTGGCTAGCCGCTACGGTTGTGATTGGTAGGGTGCATTAGGGGCCAGCTAGGCTTGCACAATGCAGGCCGGTTTGTTTGGATGGGGTGAATAGTGTCAGACCTGGGACCATGAGACTGTGTACATAACGTAGTTTAAAGAGGTTTAAGAGATTAAGTTCATCTTATCTTTTATTTATCTCGTTTATCTCTTATTTATCCCGTTTAAGTAGGAGATAGAGCTAACCGATACAGAGGGAATCTACTTGAGATATGTTCTGGTACGATTCCTTAGCTGGAGTTGGTTAGTATCTTTGTAATCCTGGCCTCTCGGATATATAAGGGAGGACAGGGACCCCTCTCAAAACAAGATCTACAGATCAATCTACACCAAAGGCAATACAAACTACCATACAGGACGTAGGGTGTTACGCGTTTTGCGGCCCGAATCTGTCTAAGCCTTGTGTTTCTTGCACCTTCGAGTTCCTGATCTCGGCGTTTCCTCACCCAAAACTTACCACCTTGGGTATATCTCTCGGTGGGCAGCCGGTTAAACACCGACAGCTGGCGCGCCAGGTAGGGGAGCGCATCGAAGATCCACCGGCGAACTCGATGGCAGTAATCTTTAACCGGATCCATATAACGTGGATCCCCTCCGATCAAGCGGCGGCGACACACTTTGTCTGTTACAATCGGCCGGCTTATACCGGCGTGGGCACAAGGGGAGCAGAGGAAAAGGAGGAGCCGAACTCACGCCTGCACCTTCATCTGCCGATCTGCATTGTCCAAGTCTGCACCACGCCGGCGGCGGCCTCCGTCCTCATCATCTTCGAGCTCACCATCAACAAGGAGCCGGGAGGCGGCGATCGCGCCGACGACCCGACAAGCCGCACAGTGCCCTGGGGTCGATCTGCAACCAGGCGCCTGGGCATGCGCTGCCAGAGGCGTGAGTGCACACATGCTAATGAGATGCTAGCAAGCTGCTGAGGCATGATGCACGAATAAGATCGGAATCTCTTCGCTCATCTACAAGCATGCATCGACTACTTGGCTCGACTTCGGCTCGCGCTGCAATGTCGACACGCTGCCGCCGACCTCAACTACTCAGCTCGACTTCACCTCGCGCACCGCGACCGCCGACCTCGACGACCCGGCTCAACTTCGGCTTGTGCCGCAATATCCGCGCGCAGCAGCAACAAGTTCGACTACTTCGACTTCGCGAGGACGATCGGCAGCTCGCCGACGACTACATCAACTACTCGTCTCGACTTGAAAACTAGTCGGAATCGGTTCCGACTAGTCGAGCTTCATCAACAAATCGTCGCAGCTTCATCAACGAGCTCCACGGCTTCGTCGACATTCGTCCACGAATCAAGCTAAGTGATTTATACCTTTTCCGACTTGTTCTTCACAAGATCGGCTACCTTTTTTGGTACGCCTCTCGATGGGCATGAAACCCTCGGGGGCTACACCACGATCGATTACTTGTCCGTGTACGTCTCTCGGTGGGCATGAAACCCTCCAGAGCTACACTTTGCCAACTACTTGTCCGTGTACGTCTCTCGGTGGGCATGAAACCCTCCAGAGCTACACTTCGCCGACTACTTATCCGTGTACGACTCTCGATGGGCATGAAACCCTCCAGAGCTACACTTCGCCGACTACCTTTGCGCACTGCGCATCCTCTTTGTCGCATGACGACTACTTTCTGCGCGTGTCTCCTCTTAACGGTCGCTAATCTACTCGGGTAGCACATGCCTTAATCCGTGAAACCTCGGCTCTTCTATCACGCCTAACGCCTCTACGCGTACACGAGACAAAGATCTCATACGCACTATAAGCAACGGCTAAAACAGGACCAGGTGCTTAAACGTAACAGGTGGACTGTTCGGGAGATTTAAATGGTCTAAAAAAGAGCTCGACACAGCAATTTTTACACCAAATAAATTTTGGTGTCTTCACATTATTACTGAGTACTACTCAGTATCTTCGCATTATGCTACATAATGTGTGCATTGTCTTTTTTCAGGTCAAGCTTCGGCAACAACCCTCCAGGCAGCGCGGCGTGCCATCACAGTTCCGCTAGTTCCCAGGCTCGGGGGCTGGGCGATGCGCACTACTCGACATGGCTCCTTTGGCTCTCCTGGCTCGTAAGCTCGGGGGCTAGACGCCGCAAAACTACTCGAAGACGATTCATATGAAGACTGAGAGTGTAGAAGAAATCTTAAGTCACCGCGCGGTTAAATAAACCAGCGGGAGGCTTAATTTCACTATGCAGAAGACGAAGAGTTTTTCTCGGGATTTCAGAGTAACACCAATGCCACGATTCTTGGATCCTTTTTCTCAAATTTGAGAGATTTGGATTCAAGGCTCGGGGGCTGCGGGATACGTGGCATCGACTACTTATTTTTCAAATTTATTTGAAAGGTAAGGAGGATTTCAGACTAATGCGACCCTCAGCCTGATTCTCCAATTCAACCTAAGGCTCGGGGGCTACTCCATATGGAGTGCGATTTTCAGAAACAAAATTTGGGGCATGAGCACCTCATAGCTTTGATGCAGGCAAGTAAGTACTCGAAGAAGGACTTCAAGACGAAGCTTTGAAAGAAGTCGAAGACTACTTCGAAAGTACTCGATAAGCCTGCAGTACTCAGCTACGAAGAGCTCGAGGGCTTGTCAGACCCGGGGCCACGGGACTGTGTACATAATGTAGTTTAAAGAGATTTAGGAGATTAAGTTCTTCTTATCTCTTATTTATCTCGTTTATCTCTTATTTATCCTGTTTAAGTAGGAGATAGAGCTAACCGATACAGAGGGAATCTACTTGAGATATGTTCTGGTACGATTCCTTAGCTGGAGTTGGTTAGTATCTTTGTAACCCTGGCCTCTCGGATATATAAGGGAGGACAGGGACCCCTCTCAAAACAAGATCTACAGATCAATCTACACCAAAGGCAATACAAACTATCTTACAAGACGTAGGGTGTTACGCGTTTTGCGGTCCGAACCTGTCTAAGCCTTGTGTTCCTTGCACCTTCGAGTTCCTGATCTCGGCGTTTCCTCACCCAAAACGTAACACCTTGGGTATATCCCTTGGTGGGCAGCCGGTTAAACACCGACAAATAGGGTCCTTAGCTAGGCTTATGTTATGCAAAAAGACCGGTACGGCCAGCATTGTGGGAGACGCATTTGAGTTCCGTCTCCGATTATGCAGGCTGCATTGTGGCCCGCATGACCACCTTATAGATGGCAATGGGTAAAATCCGCGCGGATACTAATTTTGTACACCCATACCCGCGTACTAAAATCCGTACCCGCATCCGCGCCCGCAACCCGCCACGGGCACGAAATGACGCCCGTAACCACTATCCGCAGATATCCGCATAGCCGCGGGCACACCCGTGTACCCGCAAGTTTTAGAAAATCAAACACGCATTACATTTCAACAGCAAATAAACACCATTTATTTAAGAAAATAAATAAATCTGAGCATATAAATGAACTAGTCTCATATATGAATACATGATACATCACACATTAACATAAACCCTAAATAAAGTCGGTTTAGGACCCACATGTCAGCTGCTAAATCGGGTTTGGCAGGTTTGCGGATGCAGATATTATTTTTTCAAATCCGTTAGCAAATATCCGTCGGGTTTAAAATTGTACCCGCGCCCACACCCGCGAGCGTAAATACAAACCCGTATCCGCGTCCGTCGGGTTTGCTGTCCGCGGCCAAGCGGATATTTCCTGCACCCTCAGCCCACCATGCTCCTGCCTCGCTTGTTCCCCGACACCACCCATCGCCCGCCGCCGTCGCATCTTGGTATTGTCGAAGCCGCCGTCGCACAACAAGTCGACACCGCCGTCGCGCAGCACGTCTCGCCGCTCCCCACCGCGGAGTTCGGAGGTGGCGTTGCCCAATCGAAGCCGGAGGATGGCGCCGGGAGAGCGTGCGCCGTGGCTAGCTTGGGCGGTGCCTCTCCGCGCGTTGTCGCCATGCCGGTGGCTCGTGCGGCTCTGAGACGCGTACGTGTCGGCCATGCTGCGGCTGGTAACCTCCCCGCCGTCGGGCACAGTGCCAGCACGCCCTACTCCTCCCCAACCCCCCCCCCCCCCCCGGCATGCGGATGGCCCGACCATGCCGGCACGGCTGCGTTCCCGATGCTATGATGGCGAACGACACAAGCTAGCAAAGCCATGAGGAGCAGGAGCTCACCGGAGTTCCGTTTGAGGGATTGGACAATGACGACAAGGGCTGGAGGTGTCCGGCAGCGGTGGCGGGTGGAGCTCAGCTTGGGCAGCAATGGCGCCGCACGATCTGAAATTCACGGCAAGGGAGCAGCTAAGTTGGAGAGGGAATGCGTTGGGGAGAGAGAGAGGAAGTTTGCGGTGCTATGGGTGCAAGGGTTTGGAGAGATGTGGCCGGAGTTGGCCGAATTTTGGCCGGCGGCGGCGGTTTTGCTCAAGCTCGGGACGAACAGAAGGAAAGCTTGGGGAAAGAGAACGGCCATAAGCAGGCAACCAAACAATTCAGGTCCAGCTCTACCAATGCAGCCTAACTGCTAATGCAGCCAACCAAACAAGGCCCAGCAGTACTAGCTAAGCCTGGATTGGGCTAGGAGCAAGCTAAGTAACCAATCACACCCTGCAACTCCAAGGTGAGCTACTCCGAAGCCAAAGGCGTGTTTGGTTGCCTGTCTCGGATGCCGCGCCACGCCACACATCTCGCGCCGCAGGTGTGGCGGCCGAATCGGCCACCGCACCTTAGACGCGGTGTGGCGCCGTCGGCAGGCAACCAAACAGACCTCAAATCTGCATGCTCCAATACCCATTCTCACCCAAGCCGCTCCACACTAACCCCTCCCTAAACTCTGTCGCCCGTCATCCAGAACTTGCTATCGGCGCACTAGCGGATCCCCTCTAGGCACCGCACTGTAGCCACGCCAAGCCTAGAAAACTCAAGTTGAAGCCCCAAAACTGAATTCCCTGTTTCTAACTTGTTGCCCGCAACTCCGGGCCTCCGGGCACTGCTCACCGCCATCCATGATATATCATGACGTATTCAACAAATTTTTAGTTTCTCAAATATATATCATGATGTATTCTACAAATTTTTATATTTCATAATATTATTAAAGATCTAATCAAAACCTTTATAGCTGATATACAAAAGAAACTTTCAAAACACATGTCCAAAACATTATGCATCTCTAACTTTCAAGTTGCATATCAAAATCTTTGTAACTAGAATTCAAAAACATTAGAATCTATCACATTTTCGAGCCTTTCTATATCTCTTGCTTATTAAGGCACGCATTAAAACCTTTGTGCACCGAGGCACGCATTAAAACCTTTGAGCACCGAATTTAAGACATTTAAACCCTATGTTCAAACTTCCTACAACTTTAGCTTTCAAGCCACATATCAAAATATTTATACAAGGGACTATATATTCAACTTGTGTCCAATATTCACAAACTTTCAAATCCCATATATAGTCAAAACTCCCTACATCTTCATCTTTCAAGTCCCATATTAAAATCTACTTTGTATTATAGATTTTTAAACACTCAAATCACATATTTAAAACTTCATACATCTATAGCTTTCAAGCCCCGCCCATGAATCAAAACCTTTGCACCAGTACTTCAAAACATTCAAATGATATATTTAACACTTGCGATATCTCTAGCTTTCATGTCACGTATCAAAACCTTTGTATCCGGAAGTCAAAAACTTTCAAACAACATTTTCATAACTTACCACATTTCCTACTTTAAAATTACTTATTAAAATCTTTCTACCATCAATATTCAGGAACATTAAAATCATACATTAAAACTTCCTACATCTCCAACCTTGAAGTAACAGATCTAAACTTTTGAACCTGAAATTGAGAAACTTTAAAACCACGTATCGAAAAAATTTCTGCGTGTCTGATATTCAGATGGCATGTCCCAATTTTTTTCCATATTAAGTACGAACAAAGAAAGCTTGTCGTGTTCAAGTTAAAAGAATCCAAAAGTTGAATACAAGAGTACGTTAACAGAAATCCATAGAACATATAAAATTTGTACTCATAGCAGGTCCCATGTCAGTAGAGTCACTGGGCCTACTCTTTGACAGCTCCTCTCATACAAGCACCAGACAGCAAAGCGTGTTAAATTTCCTTCTAAGGAGTTGGAATAATAACTCAATGCCTAACCAAGCACCCACATCTGCATGCTTTAGGTGCTCAATTTTTCATGTTACACACCCCGTTTTCTGTTTAGCACTTGAAGGCAGCACGGGTGCGTAAACAGAAGCTGCCCAGATGACAAAAGCATTTCTTGAACGACGGCTGCCAACACCACCCCCCCCCCCCCCCCGGGCACACACACCAAGGCAGACTGCAAAGAGCAAGCACACATAATCGATAATTTCCCTTTATCCTAGATATTTCCACTTGATGCATATGACCAGTACTCTTTGACGAGCTCGTGGAAGAGGGATCCTTCAGTTTCCATGAGCTTCATAGGTTTGTCATACTCCACCACTTTCCCTGGATATAGGTTGAACTTATAAGTATGGGCGATGGTAATATATCCTGAATATTATGTTAATACAGACCTTTTCATAAGAATATAAACAGTTGAACGGAGAAGGAAAAAAGGTCAGGATAGTTCAATTCTTATTTTCTTAAGTGCGACAGAACTGAACTGCATAGATCAGTAGGAAGGTGGAAAAAGAATCGTTCTCTTGTATCAACAATAAGTTATATAAACCTCATATTTTAGTGTTAGTATCAAAACTCTTACTCTCATCGAGAGATGACACTAGGAGTTGGGGCAATTTTCTGGTTTATTTCTCATACAATGCCATACCAACCTGAGGGGTTGGGGATACATATTTATAACTGACCAAGATAGCCAAGCATACGCCGAGATGCTAGTATAAGATGCTACTCTAAAAGCTAGTGATGCTTAGTCTAAGATGTTATTTTAGATGCTGTCCTAAAAGCTAGTCTAAGATGCTAAATGCTGTCCTGGTAGATGCTGTTCTGGTTGGGGTAGCAAGACCACCATGCCGAGTACCACAAAGACCAACGGTATAAAGACTTATCCCATCATTCTGCCCCTAAGTCTTGTGCGTCGTCTTGTGGGAAAGTTGGACCATCCCGGTCCGGGAACAAAGCTCAAGGAACTTGATCCTCCCAAGGGGCTTGGTGAGCAGGTCCGCAAGCTGGTCCTTGGTGTTGATGTAGCTCGCCTTAATGCTCCCTTCCTCCAAGCAGCCTCGGATGAAGTGGTACGTCACCCGGATGTACTTGCTCCATGGGGTTCTTTGCCAGGGCCAGAGCGGACTTGCTGTCCACCCTGAGCTCCACCGCTCCAGTGTCTCTGCCAAGGAGATCACTAAGCAGTCAAGCCAGAGCACCTGAGTCGAAGCGGTGGAGGCCGCTATGTACTCGGCCTCGTAGCTGGACAGGGCCACCACCTGCTGCTTGACAGACTGCCAGCTAACGAGGCACTTGCAGAGGAAGAAGAGGGTCCCGCTCGTGCTCTTGCTGGTGTCGATGTCGCCGGCGTGGTCGCTGTCGCTGTACCCAATGAAGTGTGCCTCCCCAGGACACCTCGGGTAGTAGAGACCGTGGTCGAGAGTCCCCGCAACGTAGCGGATGATCCACTTCACGGCCTGCTGGTCTCTGCCGTCGGTCAATGCATGAACCAACTAACGTAGCCGATGGAGAATGCCAAGTCCGGCCGTGTGTGGGCGAGGTAGCGAAGGCTCCCCACAAGACGCCGGTACTGCGTAGCGTCCACCTCCTCCGTCGTGCTGTCGCGGCTCAGCTTCAGCCTCTCCTCCATCGGTGTGAGAGCTGGGTTGCAGTCGGTGAGCCCAGCCAGCTCATCGACGTGCTTGGTGTAGGTGGTTTGTCGAAGCGTGATCCCGGAGTCGTCCTGGTGCACCTCAATCCCAAGTAGAAGGAGAGGGGTCCCAGGTCACTCATCTGGAAGGTGGCCTTCATCTCTTCCTTGAACGCCGCCACCTCCGCATCCTTGGTGCCGGTGATCACCAAGTCGTCGACGTAGACACCCACTAGTAAGGTGTTTCCACCATTGCCCCGCCGGTAGATGGCCGCCTCATGTGGGCTTTGCTCGAAGCCCATCACTTTGAGCGTGGAATCCAACTTGGCATTCCACGCCGTCGGTGCCTGCCGCAAGCCATAGAGGGCCTTGCGCAGGCGTAGCACCTTGCCCTCCTTGCTGGGGATCGCAAATCCCGGCAGCCGGTGCACGTAGACCTCCTCCTTCAAGTCGCCGTTAAGAAATGCTGACTTGACGTCCATGTGATGAACTCGCCAGCCTTCCTGGGCAGCCCACGCAAGGAGGAGTCGCACGGACTCCATCCGTGCCACAGGGGCGAAGGCATCGTCAAAGTCGATCCCCTCCCGCTGCACGAAACCGCGTGCCACCAAGCGTGCCTTGTGCTTGACGATGGCACCGGCTTCATCCCTCTTTAGCTTGAACACCCACTTAAGGGTGATCGTGCGGTGACCACGAGGGAAGTCAGCAAGCTGCTAGGTGCGGTTCTTCTCAACCGAGTCCATCTCCGACTGCATCGCGGCAAGCCATGCCGCGTCTCTTGACTTATACGAAAGACCAAGGCTCGCCGTTGTCGCATGCAAGGAGCAACTGCGCCTCCAGATCGTGAGGTACCAGTTCCGGCACCGGCTGGTCACCGATAAGGTCCTCCATCGTACGATACCACCACGACTCGCCATCGTGGTACGCGTCGATGCGCTCCTCGTCATGAGAGAGCGGAGTAGCGAACTCCACCAGGCTATGCTCGACACGAGCTGGCGTTGGAGTAGTCGTGCCCGGAGGGGTGGCTGGTGGTGCTGGAGTGCGTGGGGTCGCCGGTGGTAGTGGTGTCAGCGAAGAGCTAGTCGCAGCCGGAGTCGTGGCTGGAGAGCGTGGCGCTGCCGGAGTAGCGGGCGCCGGGGTCGGTGGAGGCTCAGGGACTAGGGTAGGCACGCTCGGTGAAGAGGAGCTGCCTACTCCCCCAGTTCCCTCGAAGCGGACGTACTTGATAGTGAAGTCATCGTACGTTGGAGTCGAGCCATCTTCCGCCGCCTTGTCCCATACCCATCCTCGCCCTTCGTTGAACACTACGTTGCGCGCCGTGCGCACAAGCTGTGTCTTCGGGTCGAGAATGCGGTAGGTCTTCGAGCCCTCCGCGTAGGCGATGAACACCCCTGGAGTGCTCATGTTGTCGAGCTTGCCGACGTGGCCAAGCTCCATGGCGAACGCGAGGCGGCCGAAGACCCGCAGGTGGGAGACCGCCGGCTTGCGCCCATGCCAAGCCTCATACGGCGTCCTGCCGTTGAGAGCCTTGGAAGGCGAGCAGTTGAGGATATAGACAGCCGTCACCACCGCCTCTCCCCAGAAGACAGCTGGCATCCCCCTCTGCTTGAGGAGGGCTCGAGCCATCCCCACAACCGGTTGCGCCGCTCGACGACGCCGTTCTGCTGCGGGCTGTACAGCGCAGAGTAGTGGCACTGAATGCCCTCATCAGCGCAGTACGACGTGAATTCAGCCGCTGTGAATTCGCCGTCGTTGTCGGTGCGCAACACGCGCAGCTTGCGGCTGCACTCCGCCTCCAGCAACCTGCGCGCGCCTGATGGCGTCCGCAGCCTCTCCCTTGCTGCCGAGGACCATCACCCACATGTAGCGCGAGAGGTCGCCGACGAGCAGCAGGAAGTAACGTCGTCCTCCCGGTGGCCGGTGTCACCGGGCCACATAAGTCCCCGTGCACGAGCTCGAGCTGCTCCTTGGCTCGGAAGCTCGTCTGCTGGGGAAAGGGGAGCCGCCTCTGCTTCATCAACACGCAGACGTCGCAGAACTGCTCCACGTGGTCGAGGCATGGCAGGCCTCGCACCATCTCCTTGGCATTGAGCCGCTTCAGGGCCTCGAAGTGAAGGTGCTCGAAGCGCTCGTGCCACTGCCACGCCTCGTCGTCCCGACGAGCAGCGAGGCAAAGGGGTTGTGCCACCTGCACATTAAGGACGTAGAGTCGATTTGCGCCTCTGGTTACCTTGGCAAGAAGGCGACGATGGCGATCCCAAATCCTCATGACTCCGTCCTTGACCTCCACGCGCGAACCGTTCTCATCCAGCTGTCCCAAGCTGATGAGAGTTCCTCAACGAGGGGATGTAGTAGACTCCGGTGAGCAGCCTGTGCTCACCAGACTCGGTGGTGAGGATGATGGAGCCAACGCCCTTGATCTCCACGCCGGAGGCGTCCCCAAACTTGACGGAGCCTCGGACGCTGGAGTCAAGCTTGGTGAAGAACTCCCGCCGACCGGTCATATGATGGGTGGCGCCGGTGTTGAGGCACCACCCGTCAGTCTTGTCGTTGTTGGAGGCGTCGTCGAGAAAGGCGTGTGCCCTCGGCTCGTAAGGGTGGAGGAGAGCCGCTGCGGCCGGTGCCGCTAGAGGTAGCTCGATGCTTGCATGGGCCAGGAGAAGAGCCGGCTCCTCCTCCTCCACCTGTGCGATGTGGGCCTGGCCGCGTCGTGGCTGTCGACAATCCTTGGCCCAATGGCCAATCTTGCTGCAGTTGTGAAAGGCGTCGTCTCGTGTCAGCTTGTGCGTGCCAGCGGCGCCGTCCTAGGCGCCACCCTCGGCACGTCCTCGCACCCGACCTAGGCGCCTCCGCGCGCCTTGCGCGGCTTGCCACGCTTGCGGCCGCCTGTCGAGGAGGAGGGCTCCCTCTTCTTCCCGTCACCCTGGCAGGCCTCCCACTGTTCCCGAGTGAGATAGAGCTTCCCGCCAATGGTGATAGGCCCCGAGAGATGCTGTGGCTCATCGTTGTCGACAAGCTTGAGGCGACTTATCGCCTATTCGATCGACATCGTGGAGAGGTCTAGCAGAGACTCGATCGAGCGAGCGATCTGCTTGTACTTCTCGGGGACGTAGCGGAAGAGCTTCTCAATAGCTCTCTCCTCATCGTAGGTGTCGTCGCCGTACTGCACCATCTTTTGTAGCAGAGTGTTGAGACAGAAAGCAAAGTCATCAACATCCTCACCTGGCTTGAAGGCCAGATTCTCCCACTCCTTGCGAAGTTCCTGCAGTGTGGACTTGCGGGCGCGGTCGCTGCCGATGTGTGCCGCAGCAATGGCGTCCCAGGCCTCCTTGTCAGTCCGCTTCTTGGAAAGCGAGAACTGCATCTTGGGCGGGACTGCAGCAATGAGAGCATCCAGCGCCCGTCAATCCTCGTCGTAGTCGACGTAGCTGTACCGAACTGCTTCCCACATGTGCCGCACCTGGAGCCTTACCCTCATTACCGCGGCCCACTCGACATAGTTGGTCTTGGTGAGGGTAGGCCACCCACCGCCGGGGCCAACGTCCCTGACAACAGCCTGAATCCCGTGGTGACCATGGCACCGGTCCGGGGAGGGAGAGCCGCGCCGCCTGTAAAGGCCGCGATCTACGTCGACCCGGCCGCCGCCGCCAGGAGCGCGGCCGCCGCCGCCAGGAGTGCCGCCTGCGCGTCCATGCCAGTCTGGGTTGCCACCACCGGGAGCGCGGTCGCTGCGCACGCCCTTGCCAGGAGCGCGGTCGCTGCGCACGCCCTTGCCAGGAGCGCCGCCGGCTCATCCACGCCCGTCTGGACTGCCGCCACCGCGCCCGAGGGGGTGCGCGGCTGCCCACTGCGCCGTCCGCTGCTTCCCTCGCCAGCTTGAGTTCCACATCGGTGCTGCCGTCAATAGAGGCAGAGCTGCTGATGCTACTGCCGCGTAGAGCCTTGAGCTTCACTGCCTCCGCACGAGCTGCATCCGCCGCCAGCCTTGACGCCCTCGCCGTCGTCGCAACGGTCTCTGCCGCCGCTCGCTCGCGTTCCTCTGCCGCGGCGAGCTCGGCCTCCTGCCTGTGCCGCACGCTCGAGGCGACCGAGCGCTGAGACTGTCCTTCGGACATGGCGCGCTAGTGGGGGGCTGCGTGGGGAAGAGGCTGCCTCAAACGAGCTGCTGGCGCAGGGGAAGAGGGATGAGCAAGGGCAGCCGGTGTTCCTGCTGTCGGCTGAGGACAAAGGGAGGCGTGGTAAGGAGATGAGCGGGAGATGTTTAAGCTACAGGATAGAACGGCTCTGATACCACTTGTTAGTATCAAAACTCTTACTCTCATCGAGAGGATGACACTACGAGTTGGGGCAATTTTCTGGTTTATTTCTCACACAATGCCATACCAACCTGAGGGGTTGGGAATACATATTTATAACTGGCCAAGACAGCGAAGCATATGCCGAGATACTAGTCTAAAAGTTAGTGATGCTTAGTCTAAGATGCTGTCCAACATGCTGTCTAAAAACTAGTCTAAGATGCTAAATGCTGTCCTGGTTGGGGCAGCAAGACCACCATGCCGAGGACCACAAAGACCTGTAAAGACTTATCCCATCAATTTTAGATCTAAATATGCTGATTCATGAGAGTAACTATACAAGAGGATTGCAGTATTTCTAGCAAGTTAAATGAGAGGAAACATACCATCACTCATTGCGAGTACCATAGTGCAGTCCATAACTGTTGGTATACGGTGTGCGACAGTAATAACAGTGGAATCTTTGAATTCTGTTCTGATCGTTTTTTGAAGGATAGCATCAGTTGTGTTGTCTATAGATGCCGTGGCCTCATCGAGAACTAAGATACGACATCTTCTCAAAAGTGCACGTCCCAAACAGAAGAGCTGCCGTTGGCCCATGCTCCAGTTGGAACCGTCTTCCACAACTACACAAAAAGATATCAGTCAGTACAGCAAATATGACAATTCCAGATATCATTCTAAATAAAAAGTATCATTCTAAATAAACAGTATTACTCATGATGTGTTTTTCAAATGGAAAACCTGGAGTTCATCGCAAAAATTTCTTTATGCTACTCAGACCTCATCGACATGGGAATTTACCTATGAATAAACAGTATCATTCTAAATAAACAGTATCATTCTAAATAAACAGTATTACTCATGATGTGTTTTTCAAATGGAAAACCTGGAGTTCATCGCAAAAAGTTCTTTATGCTACTCAGACCTCATCGACATGGGAATTTACCTATGAAGAGTTTTTTCGAAAAAGAAATGGCAGGAGCTCCGGCCATGCATTTCAAAGCAAGATTGTGCAAAGCAGGTTGTCATAGTATCACATGTGCAATCATTCCTAGTCTGAATTCTGTACAGTTTGAAAACCTTTAGTGTGGGGACATGTTAAGGGTTGAAATTTGTACAAGGATTCCAGAATTCGAAGTATAGATGCAGCAAAGTGACCTACCCAGTGAATCCAATCCATGTTCCTTCTCCTGCATGGCTTCAAGCAGCTGACATTTGTCAAGAACCTACATCAGAGTAGAAACATGATTCCTTTGAAGTTCTAACATTTACATATGTCAAAAAAATAGAGACAACTTTGTTGAATTTGAGTGCCCCTGAAACAATTTATTTGTGCGATCATCATGTATCAGAAATGCTGAATTTTTTTGGGCATTATACCACAGTGGCTGAGCTGAATTTTTCATTGTTGTCAAAAGAGGAAAGGGCATCATTATTTCAACATTACATCAGGTTCTTTCAGAATAACCTTTACATGGTAAACTAATCTGCTCTGAGACTAATCAGCTCTCCTGCCTATTCATTTCCATATATTTATATAAAAACTGAATACAGTGAGAAAGAAAAACATGAATAACTTTGCATACTATAAAACTTCTTTACCTCCCATATTTGTTGATCTGAGAATTGCCCAAGAGGGTCTAAATTATATCTTACAGTACCCTGAAAGAGTGTCGGATCTTGTGGAATGATACCCAAACATGAACGCAGGTCATGTAAGCCTATTGTGGTGACATCTATAGAGTCTATAATAATTGTCCCTCCAGCTGGCTCCACAAGACGAAACAATGCACCAATTAAAGTCGTCTTTCCACTTCCTGTCCGGCCAACTATACCAATCTTATGACCACCTTCAAAGGTACAAGAGATTCCATGTAGTACAAGGGGAGAATCTTGCCTATACCTAATCTGTTGAATGAAAATGAACCAAAAAAATGTTATAAAAATAAAGGGTTCGGCCATGCATGGAATACATGTAATATTTGTCTTGGATTACTTTTAAATCTTTAAGCTCCACCCTGCCAATTTGGGGCCAGTATGGAGCTGGCCGGTTTTCTTCAATAACTTCTGCTGCTTCACTTTGTATGTCCATGTACTGATTCACCCTTTCCACAGAGATAATTTGATTTGCCAGGCTGCATTGTCTTTGAATGGAGTTAACAAATGACACATTTAGGGATAGACCATAGGACAATGCCATTCCTGCAAAACCTGTTAGAGAATGAACAAAAGTATTTAGTGTTTCAGATGGGAGTATTCACTCTTCATAACATGAATATATCAAATGCACAAGTTGTGTATGTCACTAAGACAAGGTGACACAGAAAAGAACAATAGCCAAAATCATATTTCACCAGGTTTAGTAGCCAGAAAATTCCCTACACTAAAAACTATCACTAAATCTGCGTATAGACATGAAAGGCACCAAATATTATATAAAATCATCAGAAATGGTAGCTTGAAAACTGTATTCATCTTCGCAAGATACCTAGCCCAGCTTGGGGAGTAACCAATTTACTTTTGCCTTAACTTTTCATGGCTCCAATAGGAGGCCATGAAGGGAAAAGCAAAATTTCATTGGCATTGCATTTAACAATTCATTGAAAATCAGACTCAATAACTAAAGTTTATGGAGTTTGCAAGCTGTTTTTCTTTCTTTTAACATTTACCAATACCTGAGACAATTTAGGTGAAATTTGCAACTACTATTACTCACCAGGGCTGAAAGTTCCTGTAGGAAGAAGAGCCATGACAAAGGCAGAAAATGAAAGGACCACAGCACTCATTGTCTCCAAGCGTTGAATCAGCCATTCAGTTGCTGCAAAATTATAAAAGAAGGGACAGGCATTCTTGTCAACAAGCTCCAAATTTTTAGCAAAGAAACGATCTTCTTCTTCAAAGGCCCTTATAGTCACTGCCCCCAAAATTGATTCACCTATGTGATTAGCCAGAGCAGATTTTGAAGTGCCATTTATCCGCATCAATTCCTTAGCTGAGGCTAAATAGTACCTCTGCACAATCAAATAAAGCATATTTCATTCAAGAGGGAACTGTGGATTTGATTGGTAACTAAGATAACCCACAAAATATGATCTAACCAACAAAACCTATCTAAATTACCTGCAATGTGATTGCTAAAACTATCATTGGTACTGAAACAAACAGAACTTGCCATGTAACAACAGCTAATACCCCTAGATTACTATATGCATTTAAGCTGGCACTACTGGTAAACATGAAGACCATTGGAACATCAAGGTCAATAATACTCAGATCTAAAGAAACCTGCATGAAAAAAAAGATAAGTTAATCCATCAATAGAAAATCTCCAGATTAGATGGAATTTTGGTTTCCAATTTGGTAAGAATTCTTACCCGGCTAAGCACCCTTCCAAGAGGAGTAGAATCAAAAAATGACATTGGTGCACGGAATAATGAGTTTAGTAACTGGGAAAATAGGGATCTTGATGTCTGGAGCCCAAGAACAATGGCTGATAAAGTTCTAGAAAGTATGAATAACACTGAGCAAACTCCGATAAATATGTACACAGAAATCAACTTCAATGTGCTAACACTAGGATTTTGGACATTAGCGGCCATCCATGAATTCTGCGATATTTGTGCAGCTAAGAAAATCATATGGGAAGTAACACAAAGAAAGGCATATAAGAAGCCTTTTTTCTGGGACAGGTAGATC
Source organism: Panicum hallii (assembly GCF_002211085.1). Lineage (NCBI taxonomy): Eukaryota > Viridiplantae > Streptophyta > Magnoliopsida > Poales > Poaceae > Panicum > Panicum hallii. The sequence goes on from NC_038044.1 coordinate 40,710,157, forward strand.
ATATAAGGTTTCAGACCTGTATCCCCCATTTCTCTTTCCTCTCGTTTGATCAATTGATCTGCTGGTGATGACTTCACAGGTTTTCTATATCTGCTTCCATGAATGTCATTTATCTCCTTGGTTGATATTTCCTTTGCTCTTTGGGGCAGCACATTCTTGTGATCAGAAATACCAATAGTATCTTTATGGGCATTTACAAGGCCCTGAAATTCTTGGCAATGTGCCAATAGCTCTTGATAAGGTGCAGATCGAATAATCTCCCCATCTGACATTAACTGCACAAAACGAACCAGTATCATTGCATATCAATTTTGTCCTAAGTGGCAGCTCGAGAGATAACTATATCTAAGCAGAATATCGTTCATGCATCTTTCAGAGAAAAAAAAATCATCCAATTATCTGCTAGAAGGATGAACTATTAAAAGCTAGTTTCAGTATGAAAAACCGGCTGCGTAATAGGGGCTAAAAAGACCTAGAAGAGATAGCGTTTACTGAGGAGCTATATAACATAGCTACTAAAAGTTTATTAGGAACATGAGGGGGGCCAGTCCCAGCCTTCCCTCCCTCCTGAGGTGTAAAAACTAACCAGGATGCAATCAAATACAGGAAGGAAATCCACTTGGTGGGTCACCAGAAGAACAGTCTTGTCTGATAGAGCTCCCATAACATATTCCTGTTAGACAAAAAAAAGGTTTCTAAAACTGTTTATAATCAAATATGTTGCAGTTGAGTGCTGTTGTGTGTTCCTTACATTAAAGAGACTTGTTGCTGTGTGGGCATCGACAGCACTGAAAGGATCATCAAGGAGATAGATGTCAGCATTTTGGTATAGTGCACGAGCAAGCTGAACACGCTGCTTCTGACCACCACTAAGATTTACTCCTCTCTCCCCAATTTGAGTATGGTCTCCATATGGCAACAGTTCAAGGTCCTTAACCAAAGAGCACTTCAGCAGTGTTTCTTGGTATCTTTGCTTGTCCATTGAAGATCCAAAGAGAATATTATCTTGGACAGTTCCTGTTTGGATCCATGCATTCTGAGAAACATATGCAATTTTGCCACAAACTTGGATCTGGAGATTTAAGGAAGAATCAATTGATATTAAGTTCTAATAAGGATCTAACATCATTCATGTTGGCGACTGATACCTACCAAAAATATTGTATCATCATAATCCAAACTTTCATACAATCTACTTGATTCTACCAACTCCAGTAACTACTATGAATAGTCACTTGTGTATAATTCTAATGTTAGTTTTTTCATTTTCAGCACATTTTTATACGAGTCCTAGAGTAATTTGAAAATTATACTAATGTTAAAAATGCATGGAGATTTAAGGAATATTTACTATGTAGAATAAAAAGAATCTTAGATATTATATCGATCCTATGATCTCCATTGATATCGAAGATTCTCTGATCTATTCAAGATTGGGATTATGAAAATTTGATTACCAAGTAAATTAAACATAACTTCGTAGAACATAACACGATGCAGTTGTCTGCAGACTGTATTTTGAGAAAACGATTAGCAACGAGGCTTCCCAACTGCACAAAGTAATATTGTATTGCCTAACTATTAGGCAACAAACTTTGAATATGACCCATCTTGTAGTTACAACCGAGAGGTATATTTTTAAAAATTTGCTATCGAGCACAAAACAAACTCAATCAATGTGCCATTTTTTAGATGTGTGTATCATAACCCAACAAGTAGAGAGCCCTATGATTTTTTGTTTCATAAATTGTAAGGTAACATAAAAGGCATACCTTGCCTTCAGTTTTTGGAACCTCTCCAAGTACTGCAGCCAAAAGTGTTGACTTTCCTGACCCTACCTCGCCACATATTGCAACCTTCTTTCCAGTTCTGACAACGAAATTTATATTCTTTAGAGTTGGTTTTGATGGGCTCTCATTCCATGAGAAACTGCAGGAGTTTATCTCTATTGGATGCTCAGACCCAACATGGTATTTGTTCCTCACTTGTTCATCCAGCTCAGGTGCATCAAGAAACTTTGCTATCCTAGTGAAAGCAACTTTAGCTTGTATCACAATTCCAATTACCTCTGGTATCTGCCGAATCGGGTTTTGAACAAGGCGCAGAGTTGCAACAAAGGTGAAGACGTTGCTAGCATCAAGAGGAATTTTTAAAAGATAGCATGCAAGGAAGGTCGCGGCTGAAACCAAAACAGGTGATGACCAGAAGAGGAGACTGTTGTATCCTCTCCTAAGCTGGAATGCTGATAACCACTTGTATTCAACCTCCCTTAACCCCTCAATGACTTTCTTGAAATGAGTTTCCCATGCATATAGTTTTAAGATCTTCATATGAATTAAGGACTCTGACATGGCCTTCAGTCTCACATCTTGCGCTTCCATAAGTTTACTCTGAAATTTGTGTTGCAGTTTGGCTAGTGGAGCATTGCAAAGTACAGTGATAATGATGACAAGCAGTGATGCAATCATAGCAAGACCAACTGCATTAAATAGAATTGCCAAAGCAATGCAAAGTTGGACACTTGTTGTCCATGATTGATGGAACCAGTATGGAAATTCCCCAATCCGATAGGCATCAACAGTGACATAGTTCATGATCTCTCCAGAAGAATGCTTCATTTTTGCTGAGTTTGATAGCCTCTGTTGTTTCTTATAGATAGCAGCTGATAGGAATGTCCTCACTTGAAGTCCTAACCTCCGAGCGCGGAAAAACCACTGCCTCTCTGACAAAGATTCACAACATTTGCAAAAAAACAATGCTGCAGCCAGCACATAGCCTTCATATTTAAAGGTCCCTTTCCCAAGCAAAACGTTAATGAACGCTTTCAAAAGCACCGGACCTGAAGACAGCGTGAGCACCTTGAGCAATGCGAAGAAACCTGAGACGATTATCCCGCTTTTGTGACAAGAAATGATAGTCCAAAAGACTGAAGGAGTCCCATGTGGATGCAACCGTTTCTTGCTATTCAGCTTCTCCAAGAATATCAAGTACTGGTTATATGCTTGATCTGTGGTGCCTAAAAGTGGTAGGTCTTTCTCCTCAAGGGGCTTCTCATAACCCATCTTCATCAGTGGATTCAACCACCAAAATGAAATCGTACTGAAAAACCCAGCATTAGCAAAAGGGGTCACATGACCCTCAAAATCAGTTGCCTCCGCAACAGTCTCGGTGTTCAGGGCCTTGCATAAAGCATTTTCAATTCCTTCATAACCATCATCCTTAACGTGCCAAATTCCATAGACAAGTAGTAGTGCGGCTGGTAGGAACAGAACATCCAAACAAGCCTTCATGGTGACCGCCTTATCCACGAGCATGTAAACAACTGAGGAGCAACAAATGTATGCAGCATAAATGGTGAGAAAAACCGACCAAAACCGGACAAATGCCGCTCCGAGAATCCGTCCTCTGATGCTGAAAGCAAAACTGACAAGGATCAAACTGAATCCTTGAGCCAAGTTTACCAGCCACCAGTGCGGCAGGTAAACAGAAGCACCTTGATTGAAGCTACTACTCCACAGCATCCACAGTCCTAGGCAAAGATAAACCAGCCCCAGGCATCCATCGAACACCACAGCTGCCAAATGCAGCGGTGAACCGCGCACGATGAGCTGCACCGTGGATGCTCTGCTCTTAGGAATTCTGACGAGCAGCTGGAGTGCAAGGATGATGACGATCAGCGTGGCGATACCAGACACCAGCAGATGGTTCAAGCAAGTGGAGGAGTCGAAAACTTCCTTCCATGCGCACGAGACTGCAGCTTGCCTGGAGCAAATTGGGCACCCGCACAAGTTCATCATCCAAGAACCTGAAACATCGTTACAGAGAATCGGTAAGAAATATCCCAGGTTGGGAGTCCTTACAGCTACGAAATTCACTGTCGAAATGCACCATGCACGATGAGAAATGTGAGAGGAGTACTGACTTGTGAGGGAACCCATGAGTCCCATCCAATCTTTATGGCACCGTGGCGTGGGTCAGGTCTGCACAATCTTTGGTGCCACCAAGGCACCAAGCACGAACAGGAATAGGAAGATCTCAGATTCATGAAAAGATTCAGGTAATGGAATGAAGAGGCCTCAGCGTACTTACTCTCGTGCACTACTGCACTGAAGAGATGAAAAGAGTTGTCAGAGGCGCCGGGCTGCTTTATACTCCAGCGGGAAGTGGAGGCGGAAGGAGGGGACCGGGCCGGTTCTTGAGCGCACGGGGTGCTTCGGTCACTGCTGGCGTCGTCGCGCCCGGCGCGATGCGGACGCCGACGTGCCGTGCCCCGGCTGGCCGCATCGCTGCTGCTCCTCTCACCGCTCCTCGTCCTACCCCCGGGCCCCGTCCACGCCGCGCCGCCCGTCCCCAAATCCGCGACGGGTCACGACGCTACTCTCCAAAACGGGCAGTTGACGCGCGCGCTTGGAGCATGCGTGTGGCTGGCCTGCGGCCGGAGAGATGCGGTTCCCGCAGAGCGACGAGGGCAAACTTGTCCGTGGAAACAAATGGCGTGGTCACTCTGCTCGCTGCTTCGCTTTGCCATCAGAGCCAACGGCACAGAAGGTTACACACAAAGTTTAGTCAAGCCATGGGTCTGGATGATTGGATCTCAGGCGCCAGTAAATCTACTCTGAAATTATGTGGTGTGTGACTGTGTGGAGGCAAAAAGCATCACGGGTCCTGGTAGATATAAAATGGATGGACATACGAGAGTAGCGCCAGATGAAATTTTATTATAGCGTGATTAGGTCCGGACGCAGGACTCCTGCTACGATTTAGCAACCACAGATCTTGTCCTTTCCGAGTGACGTGTGATCCAGAGGTCCTAGAGCACACATCACGCCGTGCCATTTTTTCACCTTTGTGGCAAGACTTTTACCGTAAGTAGACCATTAATTGATCGGTAATGCTGGGCCTCAGTCGTTCGTTCGGACGCTCGGATCTTCCACCGGCCCACTCCTCCGATCGTATTTCGCTCCCACCGATGTTACATGGTTACCGTGTACTTCCCGCACTCGTTCCATCCACATCTTTCTCTCCGCTAAAGAAAAAAATTACGAATCTCTATTTGTTACAATCGGAGTTTATTTTTTTTACGATCTCTTGCGATCCAATATTAATGAGCTGTTATTTTTATCTTGTTTTGGATGTTGTAAAGAACACGGGTAGATGAATTAACGAAGAGAGGGAAGAAAATTTGGAGAAACCGTTTCTCATGCAGGAAACGGTGTTGACACGGGAACCAAGCAGCGAGGAAACCGGCCGACCCGCGTTGGAGGCGAGGGGGCGTTTCTTCCCCGCAAGTTTGCGGGGCCCAGCGCTCTCCAAGCCGGAGAGCTAGGCTCTGCCGTGCCGGCCGCCGCTTGCGTCGCGCACCGCTTGCTCGCGCTGATGTCGTGCGCCGGCCAACAGCGGCTCGCGGTGGCCGGGGTGGAGCTCAACGTCGCTGCACACGGTCGCTCGTGCCGGCCACCGGACCTCGTTGCCGTCTTTCGCGAGTGCGCTCGCGGTCCCGCCGTCATCGGGCATGCATGCTCGCGTGCACTCGCGGCCCCGTCGCCGTTGAGAGTGTGCGCAGCTCGCCGCCTGCCACCGCGGTCTTGCAGGAATCGATGCTCATCCATGAAAAATCAACATGGTGGCCGAAATCAATTGCCTAGTAGATGCTCTCCGCGGTCGACCTGACCCGGATGTCAGCAGACCGGCGCAGGCAAGCTCGAAGGAGAAAGGCGTTCGTGGGCCTGGAAGGAGGAGTGCGCGCGCCATCAAGCCCAGTCCACGTTATATTGGCGGACAATGGGTTGACATCCGAGGCCCAGCTACTTGCTGGCGTGTGCGTGTAGCTTTCTCTTTTATCTGGAGCTGTTCTGTTGTAACGATCCATCGTGTGGTTGTATAACCTGTTATGCGTCGTCCGGTGCTCCGGCGGCGAGTGGCGGCGGCTGCGGCCGAGAAACTTGTAATTCGACCGAATTATCTCGAACTATATACACTACTCGCACCATATCTGGCCACGTGCTCACATCTGGTAATCAGAGCCTTCCGTATTCAGCCTGGATCTAGTTCACGAGCATCGAACTTGGTTCCATGTGAAGATTGGTGCGATGTCGCCGCCACGGATTGAAGACCCGATGGCTTCGATTCTCGCGAAGCTGGAGGAGAACGTGAAGAAGGACGAGGAGTCTAGGTGCTAACTCCAGTGCTTCGATTCGATTGGTGCGACTCCAGTGCCACCTCCGGTCACAGGTAACCACACTTGTCCTTCCTCGCGAGTCCTGGAGTCGGGTGCCAGCTTGGCTTCCTTGTCGCAGAGTCTAGGTGCTAACTTGCCTAAAGTCAGTTTTCCCACTTTTGATGGTTCGAATCCAAAAATGTGGAAGAAACGCTGTGAGACATTCTTAGTTTCTATGCAGTTCCTTGTGATATGTGGGTAAAATTGGCTACAATGCACTTTGATGGTCCTACAGTTTTCTGGCTGCAATCCATGGAACAAGGTCATGTATATGAATTGGGAAGAATTGGATCTTGCTTTGGCTAATAGGTTTGGTAGAGACCAGTACAGTACCTTGATTCGGCAATTCTTTCATATTTTCCAGTCAGGTGATGTATGGGATTACATTGAGCGGTTTGATGCCCTTGTGCATCAGCTGCTAGCTTATGATGACACCATGAGTGCTGAATTTCTCACTGCTCGTTTTATTGATGGTTTAAAAGAAGAGATTAGAGTTGTAGTTGTCATTCAAAGACCAAAAGACTTGGACACTGCTTGTTCTCTCACCATTTTGCAGGAGGAGGTCCTGGCCCATGCTCCCAAGAGGGATGGCCGTCGAAATGAAGGCAATTCTTATGTGAAGCCTTTCGTCAGAGCTTCACCCATGCCTCTACCACCACCACCTCCGAGAGTTTCTCTGACCCCAGCTACTGAAGATAGAAAACCAGTGGTCAGTCCTTCTGCTCCCAATTCCAGAGGCCGTTCTCAAGATGATGATAGAATGGCTGTCCTGATGGCCTATAGAAAAGCTAAAGGCTTATGTTACAAGTGTGGGGAGAGGTGGCATTCATCCCATAAGTGTGCAACAGTTGTTCCTCTACACTTGGTGGAAGAAATGTGGACACTTGTGAAAGAAGGTGAGGTACTGGATGAGCAGTCTGTTTCCTCTGACGCAGGAGAAAATTTGATGGCTATATTAAAAAATGCTTAGGATGGCTCTGAAGGCAGCAAGACCATTAGGTTGAAGGGGTCCATTCATTGTCAGGAGTTCCTTATGCTTGTAGATTCTGGCAGCTCTTCGAGTTATGTTGGCAGCCATCTTATGCCTCTGTTTCCTCAATTGGAGAAGTTGTCCCAGCCTGTGAAAGTGCAAGTGGCTTATGGGGGAGTGTTGAGCTGTCAGTATCAAATTTCTAAGTGCTCTTGGTGGTGTCAGGGGCACACATTTGTGTCTGATCTCAAGGTGCTACCCTTAGGCTGTTATGACCTTATTCTAGGAATGGACTGGTTGGAGCAGTTTAATCCTATGGAAATTCATTGGGCAGACAAATGGCTTTCTTTTGAGTACAAGGGCAGCCAACTGAAATTGCAAGGGGTCAAACCCAAACAGTCTCAATGCAATTTGATAAGTAAAGAGCAGTTTGAGGGGCTGATAAGGAGGGAAGCTGTGGAACAAATATTGGAACTGTCCATGTTATCCAGCTGTGCTGAACCTAGTTCTGTTCCTGCTGAAGTTGAGCATCTTCTTGAAGAATTTGCTTGTTTGTTTTCAGAGCCCAAGGGTTTGCCACCCAAGAGAATTTTTTATCATGCCATTCCTTTATTACCTGGAGCTCAACCTTTTAGGCTGAGACCCACAGATACACTCCAAAGCAAAAAAATAAAATTGAGCAGCAGATACGAGAAATGTTGCAAAATGGTATTATACAGCATAGTTCTAGCCCTTTTGCTTCCCCAGTTCTGTTGGTAAATAAGAAGGATGGGGAATGACGTCTTTGTGTGGACTATAAAAAGTTGATGCCTATACACTAAAAAACAAGTACCCTATGCCTATTATTGATGAGTTGCTTGATGAACTATTTGGAGCATCTGTGTTTTATATATTGGATCATAGATCAGTTTACCACCAAGTACGCATAAAGGAAGGAGATGAATATAAAACAGCTTTCCAGACTCACAATGGCCACTTTGAGTACAAGGTCATGTCCTTTGGTCTGATTGGGCCCCTGCTACATTTCAAGAATTCATGAACATTGTGTTAGCTCCTTTACTGAGGAAGTGTGTGGTAGTTTTTCTGGATGATGTGTTGATTTATAGCAGAAACATGGAGGAACACAAGGACCATCTTAAGCAAGTGTTTCAATTGTTGAAATCTCACAATCTACATCTCAAGCTGTCCAAGTGTTCTTTTGCCAGGGATAAACTGGAATTTTTGGGTCATGTGATTAGTAAGGAAGGAGTAGCTACTGATCCTACCAAGGTCTCCATTGTGCAGAATTGGCCCATACCAGAATGTGTCAAAGATGTGAGAAGGTTCCTAGGTATGGCTGGATACTATAGGAAATTTGTTAGAGGGTTTGGTATTATCAGTAAACCTCTAACAAATTTGTTAAAGAAAGGGCAGCAATTTGTGCGGACAGCTGAAACTCAGGACTCATTTTTGGCTCTCAAGCAAGCTTTAACTTCTGCTCCTGTGTTAGCTTTGCCAAATTTTGATCAGCCCTTTGTAATTGAGATGGATGCTAGTGACAGAGGTATTGGGGCTATGCTGCATCAAAGGGGGACATCCGGACATCCAATTGCAGCATCAAGGGTTATCAGCCTAATGAAAAAGAATGTTTGGCCATACTGTTTGCAGTGGATCAGTGGAGATCATACATACAACATGCTGAATTTCAGATCAGGACTGACCATAAAAGCCTTATCCATTTGGATGATCAATGGTTTAACTACTCCTTGGCAACATAAGGCACTCACCAAGTTGATGGGATTACAATTTCAGATTGTGTGTACAACAAAGGGTTGGATAACAAAGCTGCTGATGCATTGTCTAGAAGGCCTAACTTTCAGTCAGATTCTCATCCCTTGGAAATATTTGCTGTTTCTCAAGCAACACCTGTGTGGCTGGAACAAGTGGTGTTGGGCTATGGAAAAGATGATCAAACCAAGAAGCTGTTAACAGAGCTATCTGTGGGGATAAAACTGAAGGATTTTTCTCTCACTAATGGAGTAATCAGATTCAAAGGCAAGATATGGATTGGTCATAATCAGGAGCTGCAGACTCAAATACTCTCTAGTTTGCATAGTAGTGCTCTAAGGGGTCACTCAGGCTTCCCTATTACCTATAAACGCATCAAGCAGTTATTACATGGCCCAAACTGAAGAGGTCAGTCAAAGAATTTGTAGCCTAGTGTATCATTGTTGACGGTCCTTAAATACCAAATCCGACCGTCAACCTTAATCATAAATAAAGAAAAACTATGCACTTTACTCACATATCTGTATCACTAACCTAGTTCCACAGTTGTTTCAGACAATAAGCCATTTCAGGGATGCAAGTTCGGAATAAGAAGTAAACATTTAGAAGACGCGACAGAAAAGCACAGAAGATCATATCCTGTGTCGCACTTACAAGGAGGGCTCACTTGGTAGGGTGTTGGCGTTTGTTAGCGTCATCACTAGGATCGTTAATCCCTAGCAATGGTTCCTGAAACGCCATGTGTTATTTTTTACATCATAGATAAATCCGCAAGCGCACAGAATATCGTTGTAGCATTTTACGTGTAAGTAATCTCTGGTGTCGTATTTATATTTCTGCAGGAATACGGCGGTCATAGAATAAGTAAGTTCATGATCAAATCTTGGTTGAGTATTCGATTGTATAAACAGGGGTAAGATATATATTTATAATGAGGTAGTGTGGCACACAATTTACTCGAGCTCAAACTCAAGCAAAGATATAGGCAGGGAGAAAGGAAGAAGAAAGCTACTAGGGACTTATCTTATGTACTTCTATCTAGATATACAGCTCGTACTATACACACATACATATACATGTGATTATCCTCAGCTCTAGACTCCCAGGCACTATCGGAGGAGAACCGCACATGACTGGCAGAGGAGCCACCAGACAACACGGCAACTTTATAGACCTCCTACAGCCACTACCTGTACGCGAAGGGTTACGAAGAGTTACGCTGGACAGACAGGGCTGTCACCACCTGCCGCCTACCTCATCAAACCATGGGATAGGACCGCATCCGGCAACACTGACTAGACCAAACACCACATCTACGCTAATGAGCGATATTCTAGCATCCCGCGCGGAACCCCCACCCTCCGGATGGATAGACATCACACTAGAGCAAACATATGAATACCAAAACCGTTGCCGTGACACTAGATTTACTCTTCTAATCATGCAAGGCATAAGGTATGAATACAAACTAATAATAGCATACATGTCTGACACCGCAATATATAAACTATGCAAGTGTATAAATCTAGAAGATAACTCTATTAAAGATATCCGAGAATTACAAAAGAGAGGAAGAGATAAACCCATACCGAAAACTCCTAAGCAACCTCGGGAATCCGAAGAGAGCTACTTCAGCCTAAACTCCACTAACCTATAGACTAAGCAAGCCAGGAACCCGAAGTGAGCTACTTCAGCCTAAACTCCACTAACCTATGGACTAAGCAAGACAGGAACTTCAGAGAGAGCAACTTGAGGTGTGCCTTAATTCTACCCCCCTCCCCTCATATTTATAGGTATGTCCAAGGGGTGTTCATGCTGTGCAAATAGCTGGAGCCTTGGAGAACCGACGTTGGGGACTAATGGGGAGGCACCATGTTGAAGAACTAAGTCAGTGGAGCTGGTCTTGGTTCGGCCGACCCAAGCCTGGCTCCAACCGGCCTGATCTTTGGCTAGGTGGCTGACAGATGGGCCCTCAGGCCAATGGTGCACGGCTTGGTGTTGTCTTAAGGCGGTTGCATGTCCTGGTGGGCCCTTTGATCCATGTGATGCTGAACGACGCGTTCTGATTGGTCGATAGCTTTTGCCTTAGATTCAAGGGCGTGTTTCTCTCCATTTCTGCTCAAATCCCTGCATAGCACTATTTTTCTAGGGACATGTGGAATGACATTATTCTAAATAAATATACGTGCAAGAAATGCTAGTTCTCCCAATTTTCTAATCAAATTGAAGATCAAAATTGAGCCGTAACTAGCGTCAACATATGGCAAACTGATGTACAAAGGCGGCAAACACCCAAAGGATAAGGTTAGGACCCACCTATCAGCCATGCACCCGAAGGCGGTGGCTAGAAGGCCCACCTAGGATTCGGCCGAACCCCAGGGTCGGCCGAACCAAGACGAGCTCCCGTCCAGGTGCAGCTTGGCGGGAGATTTGATCTTATCCTCCTGAAGTCGGTTGCTAATGTTTCCATACTTACCTCTGCTGGGAGCTGCCCTTGGAAGCTATAAAAGGAGAAGGAGGAGCCCTCATTCCACACACACCACACATTGAAGTCTCTCTCCCTCTCTACTCTTGTGACTTGTAATCCTTAGGCTAGTGGAGTTAGGCTAGAACTTCTCTTTAGCAAATCCAAGTCGTACTCGAGGTCGTTGAGCAATCTTCGGCCTCTGATATGGCATTGTATTCGACTTTTCAATATCTTATTAATAATTCAAAGTTCAGTCATGGTTGTTATGCTATCTTGATAGTTTATCATACCATGCCTTACTTTATCACAAGATATCCAATATATGTGGTTAGGCCAGATGAACTAAGTAAGGATATTGGTTCGTTGTGCCTTTGGACTTGCTTTAGCACTTTACTTGTCCATCCGAGGGGTAGGAGACCCGGGGGCGCTAGGGTAGTAACCTCATACACGGGCGTGGTGCCTAAGTATGCGGGATCCTTCGGATATGACCACGGTCCACGGTATTGTAGGGGTAGGCGGCAGCCCTATCCATCCGCTACAGCTTTGCCGTGGATTGTGAACTCCTCCACGTTTGGGTATGGTGTAGGAGTTCTGAAAGATGTAACGGGACTAGTTGTACACCAGTGCGAGACATTCTCCCTGATATCTGGAGTCTTAGCTCTAAGCTCTGATCATTTATCTTGTTTAACCCTTGCTTGTATGAATAGATGCTATTAGGACTTTATTTGTTTGCCTATGCTCCCGCTCCCGCTAACCTTTGGTTTATTCATTATTCTTTATTCTTGAGATTGGCTTGTGTGTGTGTCACATTACCCATATCTATCATTTTTCATGACTTACCCCTGTATAAAATATAGTCTATAGCTTAATCGTTTTGTTCTGATTATATACCTAGTAAACTCTATTACACTATGCCATCCTAGGGAAAATATAAATAACGATACCCGAATACTCTCCGGGTGAATGCTACAACGGTATATCTGTGCGCTTGCGGATTCATTCTCTAATCGTTAAGACATTCACCACGGCATTTCTGACGATGTTGCCAAGGACTAACAATTCTGGTAGCAACGTTAAGAAATGCCAACAATCATCTGCCAACAAGCTAAGTGCCTGACCATAGTTGGCAAGTTATATCAATGGATTTCATAGAAGGTTTGCCCTCCTCTAAACAGTACAATTGCATTTTGGTGGTGGTAGATAAGTCTTCCAAGTATGCACACTTTACCTTTAGCCCATCCATTCACAGCCATTACAGTACCAAAAGCATACATGAGCAACATATATAAGTTACATGGATTGCCTACGGCTATCATTTCTGATAGAGATCGAGTTTTTACCAGTTACTTTTGGCAAGAATTGTTTAAGCCGACAGATACTCAGTTGAGAATGATTACTTCTTACCATCCACAAACGGATGGGCAGACAGAAAGGGTGAACCAGGGTCTTGAAGCCCATCTCAGATGTTTTGTACATAGCTGTCCAAAGCAGTGGTGTTAGTGGCTGCATTTAGCTGAATATTGGTATAAAACCTGCCCACATTTTTCTCTGGGTAAATCTCCTTTTGAGTTACTCTATGGACATTCGCCCAAACATTTTGGGGCTGAGTCGTTTGACAGTTGTGCTTTGCCAGATTTACAAGAATGGCTAACTGAACGGCAGAAGATGATAGCCTTGGTTAAGTTACATTTGCAGCGTGCTCAGCAAAAAAATGAAACTGCAGGAAAGATAAGAAGAGAATGGAGAGAACTTTTGTAGTAGGGGACATGGTGTCTTTTAAACTTCAACCCTATGTGCAAACATCAGTGGCTGCTCGAGCCAATTACAAGCTGGCTTTTCGTTACTTCGGCCCTTATAAGATAATCAGGAAGATCAATGAAGTGGCTTTTGAACTTCAGTTGCCAGTTCAAGTTCGGTTCATCTGGTTTTCCATGTGTCGCAACTTAAGCCGGCTGTGGGTGTAGAGGTTCAGGTAAGTGTTGATATTCCTGATCGTACCGCTAACTTGCAGTATCTTGTTGCTGTGTTGGACAAGCGCCTATGTTCAAGAGCTGGCAAGATAGTACCTCAAGTGTTGATTCAGTGGTCAGGATGGCCTGAATCGATGGCTACATGGGAGGATGAACAGGTGGTCAAGGAACAGTTTCCAGCGGGTCCTGCTTGGGGACAAGCTGGTTCTAAAGGAGGGGAAGATGTCAGCAGACTGGCGCAGGCAAGCTCGAAGGAGAAAGGCGTTCGTGAGCCTGGAAGGAGGAATGCGCGCACCATCAAGCCCAATCCACGTTACATTGGCGGACAATGGGTTGCATCTGAGGCCCAGCAATTTTCTGGCGTGTGCGTGTAGCTTTCTCTTTTATCTGGAGCTGTTCTGTTGTAACGATCCATCGTATGGTTGTTGAACCTGTTAGGCGTCGGCTGGTGCTCCGGCGGCGAGTTGGCGGCGGCTGCGGCCGAGAAACTTGTAATTCGACCGAATTATCTCAAACTATATACAACACTACCACCATATTTGGCTGCGTGCTCACATCCGTCAACTGCGAGCTCGATACGGCCGCGCGCTGCTGCGCCCTCCGTCGCGCCGCTTGCAGCCTTGTACTAATTTGGATCAGCTGCAGCACAAAAGCAGGGCCCGTTTGCGAGTGCTGATGGCGTGGAATCAAATCATGAGTTTATTTCGTCAGCCTTGGTTTTGTTCAAGATGAGCTAAAGGAGACAAGCAAGAGGAAGAAATGTCGGTATTTTATCGGTCGGTATTTTACCAGCAAGACTACCGAGGGGTTCTTAGTAGACTTATAGGCAAAGTGTCGTAGAGATTAGGAACTCGAAAGTACAAGCAATATAATGTGTAGACAGGTTCTGGTCGTGATGTTCCTTGATACCCTACATCCTGTATGATGGTTTGTATTGCCCTAAATTGATTATTGTTTGTGTTGTCTTTTGGAGGGGTCCCTGTCCACCCTTATATACTCCGGGGGAATAGGGTTATATGGAATTCTGGTCCAATACTAGTTTAGGAGTTCTACCCGAATACTACTCGGATAGTTTTCTTCCATACCGACTAGTCCAACTTGTATCCGAGTACTTTACAACAGATATAAGTTATAGGACATGCCCCATCCCTTATTCTAGATATTTCTATGACTTATAATCAGTCCCACTGCCTCAGGTCTGACAAGCACCCTACACCAGTTGTAACTAGGACAATGGATGGGACATGATCCACACCCTACACCAGTTGTAACTACTCGTATAAGAGTAGGACTAGTCGGAATAAAAGAAAACTACCGGAGTAGTACTCGGATAGGACTCCTAAGCTCGTATTTCGCTAGGATTTCCATGTAACCCTGTCCCCCCAACTATATAAGGGCGGGCAGTGACCCCCTCCAAAGCATCATCCAATAACACATCATTTAAGGCAATACAAACCACCACACAAGACGTAGGCTATTACGCTCTCGGCTGCCCAAACCTCTCTAAAATTTTGTGTTCCTTGCACCTTCGAGTTGCTGATCTCGGCGACTCCCCAGCTACAATCTACCACCTCGGGGGTATCCCTCGGTGGGCTTGGAGGTTAAACACCGATAGCTGGTATGCTAGGAAGGGATTTTCATCAAGCATCCACCGGAGAACTCGATGGTATTTTTTGACTTTAACAGCGTTGTGCTCAATGAGGGCACAAATTTCATCTTCGGCTTGTGGGTCTACGTCGCTGATGGCGCGCGCAGCTTTCGTCGGCACCTCGTTGACAACACGAAGCAGGAGGCATATGCGGCAAGCCAACGCAGCGGCCTCGACGAGACGCTGCTCTCTGATCTCGGCAAGGAGATCGAGGAGGAGTCCGTTTTCAATGCGACTTGAACTCGTCTGCACCAGTGTTAGCGGTCGATTTCCATGATTTTTACCGCCAGCATTTCCCTGGATTTCATACTTTTATGGCCAAAATCATGCTTAAATTATTTATCGTGATGAGTTCCACTAGTTTTGGTGATTATTTGATTGCTGGAGCTCACTACATAAATTTTGGCCAAATTGGGAGAAAACCCGGTCGGCCTGGCACTGAGGCGAACACATGCCAAAATTCACCTGCAGGGCCTCAAACACAAATCCAATCAACCTTGACCCGTATATCATCAAGTAAAACATCCTACGGTCGAAGGCTTGAACCAAGGATTGATGGGCCCACTTGCAGTGACTACCGAGGTCTTCAGGCTCAAAACCGCCTTCCTGAGGCATTTGCACACGTTGATCAACGCGTTGGTGCATCAGAGGGCTGAGAGGAGCCAGAGATAGGCCGACCGGCCTCATCCAGGCCGGCCGGCCGCTAACTTCCATGCCTCAAAGCGACGCAACTGTTACCGACCTCCTGGAGTGATCAGAGGCGTACAAAAGAAAGGTGGTGACACATGGCAGCATCCCTAGGCCGTTAATTGTCATACCTGTTTATAAGACAAGCTACGTTAACTGTCATACCTGTTTACAAGACAAGCTAAGGAGTGAGTACCGACCTTAAGAGGCTATAAATAGCTGCCCAAACCTCCATTCACAACACACCATCCTTGGAGAGAAGTTGAGTTCTTGGTTTAGTCACTCTACCTTAGTGTAGAATAGGGAGAAAGTGAGGTGAGACCTTGGGTGAGATCCAAGCTAGGAGAGGAGCCGGGTTCCCTCGATCCTACTCCGACTCTATAGCCACCTCAGAGGAATAGAGCTTATTCAAGTAAATTCCTCATTTATCTTCAGTGTCTCACTAGTTCTTCTCTTATTTTCAGTAATTTGTTTATTTACTTTTGTTGATCTATAGGATCCCTTGTCTACGTGCTTAGCAAGATCTATCCATTTAGGGTTTCTTCCGGCCTTAATGTGAGGCAGAAGTCAGTGACTCGATAATTTCGGTGAGGTGCTTAGACTTGGTTAGTTACCTAGGGTTGTGTTCCACCCCACGGAACAATGTGGTAGGCGGCAAGTGGTTACAGCCCTGTCCGTCCCTCGTAGTCCACCACGTTCGGGTATTTTCATAGTAGTAGTAGCAGGTTGCTGTTGGACTACCCTCTCACCCCTTTCTGAAGTCCTTCCTCTTCCAGCCGCCGAAGCAGATCAAGATAGTAGATAGCAAGTTGTCTAGGTAACGAGTTGGCTAACTGAAGTTAAGCCCTCTACCCTCTTACCTCTTCTCCCCTGGTGGGTCTGGTTGAATAGTTCTAGATCTGGTAGCGCTTATCGTTCCTTGGATTCGATATCTTAGGTAAACTCCCTGGTGATAGCTACATCAGTACTGGTGCGCTTGCGGATTAGTTCGTATAGGCTAAGGAGTGCCAACAACCAGGACTCCTCAGATCGGATCTTATTTGGTCTGAGGATCTATGTACCCGATTACCTTTCGGGCTCTGCACCACAACCAATGTTTACCAGAAGGCCATGCAATTCGAGACCCTCTATGCATTGGAGGAGGGCTTGGATTGCCTGCTCAAGATCGAAGACGACTGCTCCGACTACTACACGGAAGCTACCAGCAAGAATCATGTTGCTACTACTTTGACTTCGCGAGGATGCTCGGCGACCCACTAAAGACTACTTCGACTACTCATCTCGACTAGAAAACTAGTCGAGAGTAGGCCTCACACCATCAATAACTAGTCGGAATCTACTCCGACTAGTCGGGCTTCATCAACAAACCGCCACGGCTCCACCGACGCCCGCCACGGTTTCGTCGACAATCGTCTACAAATCAAGCTAAGTCACTTATACCCTTTTTTTGACTTGTTCTTCACAGGATCGGCTACTATATTAGGTACGCCTCTTGACGGGAGTTACCCTCAAGGGGCTACGCCATGATCGACTACTTCTAAGGTTTGCTGACTAACAACCCACGCGCTTGGTACACCGAGTTGTGTCGGGCTCACAGCGGCTACACCCTACGGACATGCGCGCCGCAACACGCGCTCTTGTCAACTACTATATGCGTAACGCGCATTCTCTTTGTCGAATGCCGACTATTTTTTTCTGCATTCGTTTTCTTCTCTTAACGGTCGCTAAAATACCCGAGTAGCACACGCTTTAATCCATGAGACCTCGACTCTTCTGTACGCCTATGTTCCTACGTGTGCATGTGGCCATGCTCTCTGCGCTATGGGCTACGGCTGTCAGAGATCAGGTGCTTAAACATAAAAGGCTACTTACCCGGGGAAATTATGTGATCTAGCAAGAGCAAGACGGGAAACATTTTACATGCATTTTACAATGCTGGGATTCGCTCCCGACTAGATATCATGTATATCAGTTACAACATATTTTTATGTTTACCTTGCAGGGGACCAGATCTGGATCATACCGTTGGGTGAGGTATGCTCCCGAGAGCTACCTTACTTGGCCATCACTTCATCGGCACAGACCACTCGGCGTGTTAGCGGCCACTTGGCCGACCCTAGGCTCGGGGGCTGGCACCGTCGACCATGTGGCGTATCTCCTCCGACTCGGTTGGTACCTACGCTACTCAGCGTACCTTCGGTGGCTCGTCTAGCACCCATGCTCGGGGGCTGCACGCAATAGGGCACTCAGAATATTTTTGACGGCTTGTCTGGCTCCCATACTTGGGGCTAGGCGCAGGAAACAACTCGATGTATCACTGTGCGTAAGCTGAAGAGATTTTCTCGGAATAAGATTTGTTTTGAGCACTAATTTAGGGTTTCTTTGGGGAAGTTATTTGTTTAACCATTTTTTCAGGGATCTCATTCCGAAAACGCTGAGTAGTTTTTTCAGACTAGTTATTGATCGTGCGGAATTCATCGCTGAGTAGTTTAAGACTTGTCCCCGACTAGTATCTAGTTGAGACAAGTAGTCGAGGTAGCCGTCGGCGAGTTGATGAAGCCGAACATCGATGTAGTCGTTCACTCAGAGTTCTGGTCTCAAACTCGACGAATTGATCCGCTAATTCATCTGTACAAAGTGGAAATACATTGCGTTGAGTGGATTGATCTTGACGAGGAGGTCCTTCCAGTTTGCCCGATGATCTCGACAATCTACCCTCGTGGTTCCCAATAAAGTCAAATTTCGCCGAGATCATCGACGAGGTCGTCGATGTTGCGACGGGATTTTGGGGCTGATGCCTCCAGCTTTCTGGTGTCGACGAGGTACCGAAGGAAGTCGCCTGCGCCGTTGGCGACGCAGACACATGAGCCGAAGACGAAAGTCGCACCTTCCTCGAGCGCAATGGTGGTGAAGTTGAACAATGCCATCGAGTTCACTAGGGGATCTTCGATGAACCCCTACCTAGCGCGCCAGCTGTCGATGTTTTACCGGCAAGCCTACCTAGGGGTACCCTAAGGTGGTAGACTTGTAGGTAGGATATCACCAAGACCAGAAACTCGAAAGTGCAAACAACACAATGTGTAGACAGGTTCTGGCCGTGATGTTCCTTGATATAGTGGTTTGTATTGTCTTGAATTGGTTATTATTTGTGTTGTCCTTTGGAGGGTCCCTGCCCGCCATTATATACTTCGGGGGATAGGGTTATATGGAATCCTAACCCGATACTAGCTTAGGAGTCTTACCCGAATACTACTCGGGTAGGTTCCTTCCGTACCGATTAGAACTACTCGTATCCGAGTACTTTACAACAAACGTGACATACCCCATTCCCTATTATAGATTTTATGCCTCCCGCTGCTCCGCGTCTAACAAGAAAGAAACAATTCTCTCCACACCGCTTGATGTTAGCCATTAGAAAATTGCTGACACCCTCCATGCCATCAAATCTATTTCTTCCAACTTGTTGTGCCCCTGCCGTCGCAAGTGTTAGGTCGTGACTCCGTTAGCTCAACATTTTTTGGACAATTACCATTTTACCCTTGAAAAATGTAGAGTCACGCCTACACCAAGGGAGAACAGAGAGGGAAAGTGAGGGGGAATAGGAAGGAGCTCGAGAAGGTCTGGCGCCAGTTGTCTTCTACGGCGGACAAGATGCCATTGCCCCCCTAGACTTTTCGCATCGCTCACCACACCCGGCATAGGAACACCTTTTCGCGGCGATGGTGTCATTTGCACGGCCAGCGTCGCGGAATCTCTCGCCCGCAACCATGATCAACAATAGCTTCTCGCTCCAGCTCATCCTGGACACAACACGGGACAGTTCCTCGGTCCGTGGCTCACGTGGACCAATGCCGAGGACATTTGTGGCGGCGGTCGCGAGCACCTAGTGCTGCATGTGTGCCGCCACAGCTAGACGCATGTGCTGCGCCCTTACCTGCAGCCCACGAGATGGAGTAGCGGCGTCGCGAGTTACGAATCTTCGCCGTTCACTCACCCAACCACGTTGGACATGGTAGCCATGGAACTGTACCTCGGCATGCTGCTCCGACACACCACCCTGTGGTTGCTCCTCCTCATGGAGGACCTAGAACTGTGGATCGGTATGTACAGGGCAGCGGGGAGTGCAAAAGTGTTGAGGTTTGTTTCCACTGCCAGCGCATTCCCGACTTCCCGGATGGCATCAACTCGTGCTGCAGTGAGGAACGTTGGGGTGGGGCAAGGGTTGGGTGCGCGTGATTGCTTCTATCACCACTAGAGTCTGGAGATCCCGTGAGCTGAAAATAGTCGCAAAAATAACAAAATCCGTCAAGAAAATGATTCATGAAGTTCAACTCTCTCTCACAAATCAGGCTTCGCTAAAATACCATTTTTATAGGGTCGTCATTCCTCTCATGAAAATACGCCTCCTCTCATGAAATCGCCATTTTGTCCTAGTTTATGGGATCAAGGGAGAACTGAGAGAGGGGAGGGAGCTGCTGTTGTGTGATTGCTTCTATGTGCATGAAGAGGTATAATATAGGAGAAGTGTATGACCATCTTTTTCCATTGCAGCTAGCGGCTTTGGACCAACTTTATACGCCAATGGCACACAAAGATGCAAAAAGTAGTTTCCATGGCATGAAGCCTTAGTAATTTTCCGGTAGCGTCTAGAGAATTTTGTTAATTTTCAGTGATAGAGAGAGAATTATAGAAAGAGGTGACCGGCGACTGAACCATTATCGAGGAGAAATTTCAGTATTTGGATCTCAATTCGCACGGCTTTCATTATTTGACACCCAGATCACAAGCCTTTCAAAATTTAGTACCAAGATCTGTGAATTCATCATTTTAGGTATTTCTACTTATTTTCTTTCCTTCTCTTTTCTTTTCTCTTTTGGATCACATGAGCGGACAGTTTTCTCCTGACGGGCTCGCCGGTGGCGAGAGAAGCGGAACGACAGCGAGGCTCCTGACCTTGTGACCGTACCCGGACCAGCATGCAAGCACGTTGCCGTCAAACGGCACATGCAAAAATATGCGGTCAAGGCCATCGCCATCCATGGCTGCCTGCCCCTCAAGTTCAAAGCAGAGCAGGGAAACACCATCCCTGGCTACCTGATGCTCAACGGCTAAGAGCGTAAGGGTGCGTTTGGCAGAGCTGATTCTCTGTTGAATCCAGCAGAAGTTCTGCCAAACAATTTTTAAGGAAGAGGCCCGTCCGTGTAACATCCAGGTAGTTAGAAATCTAGACATTAAGTTTGGATATTTTGTATATATGCATGATATGGTGTATATAAGTTGTAAAGAGAGTTAGGGGTATGTTTGTAATTTATGAGTTATATAAATCCTTGAGTGTAATTGGGTAAACGTACTCTTAAGTGGTAAATCTAAATGATTATAGAAAAGAAAAGTGCAAAAGTTAAGTAAAACCTAAAAAAAATAAACTTTTGTTGGAAACTAAGGACCTATGTGTAATTAACACAAAGATATAAGGGTTTACATGTAAAATGGTTGAAAGATAAAAGTAAAACTTAGTTTTACTTAAGGGCTAAAGTGTAAAAAGGCTAGTCATGATTACACTGCAGGCAATCTTGCAAAAAGACCCTAATCATTAAAGCATTTTGTTGAATTATAACAAAAAGTTTATAATTTGAGTTATGTTCAAAAGTTTAAAATAAAACTGTATCCTTTGAGATTTTGAACTTGAACCCTAAAGAATTATTGTAGGGTTTGAAATTCCTTACAACTTTGCTTTAGACATTTTTCTCACTAGGATTTTGTATCAATGGGAAATCTTTCTTTACAGAGGAGTCCCTGGAAGTTTTTCTATTTGCAAACAGGTCCTCCTGACACTTGCCTGTTCTTCATCCTCTGTCATCCTCGCTTCCTCTCTGCTCTGCTTCTGCTCCCGCCGCCCATCGCCGGCACAACACCCCGAGCGCCACCTCCTGCTGAATTCTCTTCCACGCGTCGCTCCACAGCCCTACTGCCGCTCCTAATCCCCGGTGCTGGCCTTCCTACCGAATGCCACGATGTTCTGGCACTGCCAGCGCCGCCTGAACACCGGCCTCCTTCTGTTCGCCGCCCCACCGCGTGGAGGAAGCGTTGAAGCCCTCGAGCTCTATCTTGTGGGCGCATCAGTACCACTAGAATCCCCTCGACCCATTCCTGCCATTAGCTCGTCATCTCCTCGCCCCTAGACCCCGGAACGCCGTCGCCATTTCTCCTGTAACCACGGCGAGCTCGACGCCGCCGTGGACCCGTCCCTACCGCCCTCCTCCACCCAAGCCAACCCTACTAGAAGCTCTCCCTTGGTTCCCTGAAGCTGTTGGACCCGGCCCTCGCCGCCCAGCTTGCCCGGAGTGCCGCCGTCGAGGTCTTCCCCGCCGCCGGCCATCTGCTCCCCGCGGGCAGACCGCTACACCACCCTAGAAACCCAACCAAGCACTTCCCCAGGTAGCCCTTGATCTCCTCTAGCTAATCCCCCTCTCTTCCCTCGCCATCGTCACCCGAGTCCACCGGATTTGGCCGGTCAAATGCCGCCGCTCCTCTCTGACCACGGCCAGGGGCTCCATTGGAGAAGATAAAGGAATTTCAGGGGGTTTTGTGCTAAATCTAGGGACTATTCTGTAAAGCTTGTTTGAGTTTTTCTTATTTCCTGCTGTGAACTTTAAAAATGCATAGAAAACAGTAGAAAAATTAGAAAAATACCAAACTTGTTGGGTTAGAATCCTTATGATGAATTCTACAACTTTTATTTCATAACCAAGCTATGAAAGTGCATAGTTTGTTCTGTATTTTAAATGAAAGTAAAGGGATGCTTTAATTAAATCTTGTAATCCATAGCTTTGCTGCTGTTGATTTTTGGAGCATATGTTGCATATGAATTGAGTAGCCTTGTGTAAATTTTTGAGGCTTAGATCAGCTCTCTAGCTAGAATGTTTTTGCTATCTTTGTTATATGTTCATGAAAGCTTCACAAATTAATTTCAAAAGCATCTGTGTATACTTAGGGATGAAATTTCTACCATAACTTGATCTTTATAAGTATGATCCATCATAAAAATTTGAGAATCAGAAACCTAATATAACTTGAGTTATAAATTTCAAGCTTAAATTCAAAGGTAATTCATAAATAATAATTATTATGCATGAAAAATTATGAAACTTTTCTGGAATGCTAGTCTTGAGTAGTTTATGATGTCCTTAAGTTTTGAACCCTAGTTTTAGTGTAAAACTCTAGTTATAATTGCATCTTGAAATTTCAATCTTGATCTTGTTTAATTTTGTGGCTTAGTTCATTTTAGAATAAAATTCCAATAAAACTACAGTAATCAGATCTAATACCAATCTATATTCAGTAAATTTTGTAGCTTCTGTTTTGAAATATCTTGCTCTGTAAAAATTATTCAAGTTAAACATATTGTTTAATTAAGTGAATTGTTCTAATTATCTATTGTATAAAATATTTAGAGTAATGTTATTTCAATTAAACCCACTTAGGATAATTTTCATAAGTATTAATTTATTTTTAATAATTTAAGATTTGCTTAATTAATCCAAAGTTAGCCATAATTAAATAATAACCTAAGGCTAATTACAATGTTTAGCTAATAAAATAAATGGAGATTGCTAAGTGTGTTTAGTGTTGCATATGGTAACCAGATATGCTACCTAATGTAGTTAATTGAATGTTTAGAGTAACCCACCCTGTTGCCTATCGAGACTAGTTAGTTTAGTTAATACTCGATAAATGACCGCCCAGTGCAGGGTAGTTAGGTTGTTTATTGAAATGTAACATTCTTTTAGTTGGATTGCAACTTTCTTGTGAAATGACATAAAAGTATATGCATTCCATAACTTGTAACTTTGCATTTCATATAGACTCGACCACTCTCGCTGACGGAGATTATCAGCTAATCCCGGAACCAGAAGGAGATATGAAGTGCCTTAAAAAAATACTTTCGGTATAAAATTTGACCAACAAAGTATTTTGCAAAAGGTACGTTGGATTCGTTAAGATTGTGCTTAGTACGTAAAGCCCTAGGGTGATGATTAAGGGAAAATAGAGGTGGCTGTATTATGTATATATAAATCTAACCTCCAGCATTACTTCCTATCAAAACTTAAATTCATGCACAACCCGACCTTATTTTCTGTAACGACATCTTCGATTGTGAGGTAAGAAGGTAAGGATCCTCAGCCAACTGAGGGAGCTTGGCCTTCCTGTCGGTGATGCGAACCGAACGTTGTTTCTCAAGCAGTGGCTTACTTGAGATGCTGCCAATGTACCAACTTTGGTTGACTACATTTGGAGTAGATGGTTCGGCGCAGGGTATGGCGATCGTTGTTCATACCCTCGCATTTTGCGGTACCCCCGTGAATACGTTGTTTCGATAACGTATGTTAACGTTGTCTGTATGGCGGTAATAGTACAGATGCTGTTTCTATAGTGAGCAGTAATGAATGGGGACGCTTTCATGACATGCTGGCATGAAAGGTTCATTGGACATATATATATATGTATTGTGGTTTTCTGCAGGTACACTAACCACGATTACGAAACTAGGACGGATAGAACTTATCGACTAGTTAATAGAGAGAGACGTATTTATATTGTGCCACCGTAACTAACCACGTAAGACCAAGATTACTTGGCAGTTATTTTTGTTTGTGAGATCGAATAGTGCGTGCATGCATAATACATTAATCAACAAAAGGTATCTTTAATTCTGTTGCTTTAAGAAATAGGTAACCTGTTGGTATTTTTTAGTTTGGGTGAATTGCAATCTTTAGCTGAGTCCCTTAAGTATCCATCTGATTTCCAGTCTTTGCTGTTATCAGAATCAGCTATCTTAATCCATTTACCTTGTGAGCTTTCCGCAGGGTAAATATATCTTACCATTTGCAATGTTGTCGCAGATGGCTGCTCCTTCCAATGCCTTTTGGGATCAGGAGGGGCACTTCCACACCAATGCTGTACATTGGGAAGGGTTTCCTCGTCTCTTGTGGGAATCTTTAAGTCTGTTCCACTATATAGAGCCTCCTCAATACGATGGGGTAGAATATCGTGAGGAAGGAGTTCCTCGGTGTCGGGTTAAGATGATAATTCCTCAACACCCTTTCCGCTCCTCGTGGCATCCCATAGAAGTGGAAGTGGTCGGATATCGTCTGGTTGATACCCTTGAAACCGCTGCCTTGGAAGCTATCAAACTTTTCTGCAATCAGCATCCGACTGAAGTTGCCGCATATCCTATTGGTTTATTTCCTACCATAGATCCTGATAATTCGGAATGGAATTTTCGGACAGAGCATCTTGGTCATATACTAGGAGATCTGGCTGAAGAAACCGTCCGTATTATTACCAGGTTCATGGATGTGCAACATCATTACCAGATTCTACTGCGTCACGGTATGAGTCAGTTAACTGGTGTGGCTCAAAGCCACTATCGGAATGCTGACCGTCAAGTGACCCAAATAGTGAAATTGCAAGCTTTGGTGACTCAAAAAGATGAAATCATTGCAGCAAGGGATGAGACAATCCTCCATCGTGAAGATCAGATCAATGAGAGTAATCATATTATCACTCAGCGTGATACTGTTATTGAGTTCCTACAGGCACAAATTCATGATCTGATACTTGTGGCTGATGATGCCCAGGCTCACATTGAGGAACTGCAGCAGCAACCGATACTTCCCGCTGCACCAGCAATGCCTGAAGAAGAAGAAGAAGATCCAGAAGAGATTGAGGGTGTTTCAGAGATTGACTCCGAGCACGGGGATCCTGTTCTTAGTCCCTATCACTCTCCCTCTGGCAGTCAGTCTTCTGTAGGCAACTTCGACGATTTCTAGTTTCGTAGATCGTCGACTAGCTAGATGTAACTTGTGGGAAGTGTAATAACTTAGGTAGTATGTAACTTAGCTAGATCTTATGCCATTTGTTGTAACATAGATGGCCTGCGTAGGGATCTTTCGGAGGTGTGATGTGGAGAACGATCAGAAGCAATGTAATAAAATAAGTTTCCTGTTTTATCATCCTGTTCATTATCCTTATGATTCTGAAATGAGATGATTGAATGGAGTATGAGCATTGTTTATCTAAGTCATATATCTTCTGAAATTGGGAGTAAGGCTATATGGTTAATGATGGACATCTCCTTTGTTTCAGATGGTTGAAGCCACGTGCGGAACCCCGGAAGGTTTCCGGGCAGATCAGACTAGTGGTTCTCAACAACCGCCACCACCACCTCCTAACCTTGCCGAGGTTATGGATCGACAAACTGAGCTGCTCAACTTGCTGGTTCAAGCACAACTGAACCAGCAACATCAACAGTTCCGCGGAGGTCGTGATGACCGCAATCCTCCCGTGGCCAGTTACCAGGATTTTATTAGTACCCAACCTCCATTCTTCAGTAAAGCTGAAGAACCCTTGGATGCCGATGCTTGGCTCCATATCATTGAATCGAAGTTCGCTCTATTGACAATACCTTGTGCGGACTCAAGCAAAGCTTCCTTTGCCGCCCAGCAACTCCGAGGTGCTGCTCGGATCTGGTGGGATAATTTCTACGCCATGCAACCTGCAGGGCACGTTATCACCTGGGATGAGTTTCGGGCAGCCTTTAGAGCCCACTATATTCCTGAAGGATTGCTGGAGTGAAAGCTGAATGAATTCTTGGCACTTACTCAAGGCACCAGTACAGTCCTGCAGTATGCACAGAACTTCAATCATCTGTGTCAATATGCGGGATATCATGCGGATAATGATGCCAAGAAACAAGATCGTTTCCGTCGAGGCCTTAGTACCAAGCTCAAGGAACGCCTGAATCTTGTGAAGGCTAATACTTTCAGCGAGCTGGTTAATATGGCTTTAACCCAAGAAGATTGCATCGTGGCACATCATGCTGAGAAAAAGAGAAAGAACCCTACTGGACCCTCGAGTACTCAATCACCGAGGTATCGGGTTGTTCCCAATACACCGTTCAGAGCACCACAGCGGAATGCCCCAACTGGTAGATTGGTTTTCAGGCCGCCCCAACAGCAAGGAAGGTATAGACCTCCTGCACCTCCGCAACAACTACAACAGTCTGGCCCACGGCCAACTGTTCAACAAGTGCCACAGAGAAGCAGCAATTATCGCTGTTTCAATTGCGGAAGTGCGGATCATTTCATCAGTGATTGTCCACGGCCCAAGAAACCTAATCAAGGGCAGAGTTCTACTCAGGGTAACCAGAACAAGGGCAAGAAACCGGTGATGCAAGTCCGGCAAGGGCGGATTAATTTCACTACTCTGGCAGAACTTCCCGATGGAGCTCCCGTCATGTCGGGTACATTCTCTATTCATCACAAACCAGTTGTTACATTATTTGATTCAGGAGCAACACATAGTTTTATTAGTAACAACTGTGGTACCCGAATAGGACTCGATCTTAGTTCTACCCAGGGGTCATATATGATCTCTACCCTTGGAGGAAATATTACCTCCAACCAAATGAGTAGAAATGTGCCAATACAGTTAGGTAGTAAAGAAATCAAAACTGATTTGGTTTTATTGAGTTTGGAGGGTATTGATATTATACTTGGGACAGACTGGATGACTAAACATCAAGTACGGCTAGATATTTCTTCCCGAGTTGTTGAAATTGATTCACCATACTATGGGATCACCACCCTTTATCTGCCTCAGCCAGAATGTCTGCTTCCTTGCACTTATACCATCACAAATATCCAAGTTAAGGATATCCCTATAGTATGTGAATACCCCGATGTCTTTCCAGACGACTTGCTTGGAATGCCACCAGATAGAGACATCGAGTTTATCATTGAACTTCAACCGAGTACTGCTCCTATTTCAAAGAGGTCGTATCGCATGCCTCCAAATGAATTAGCCGAACTGAAAATCCAGCTCCAAGATCTTCTTGATAAGGGATATATACGTCCAAGTGCCTCACCTTGGGGTTGTTCTGCTCTCTTTGTTAAGAAGAAAGACGATAGCCTAAGGCTATGTGTCGATTACCGTCCACTCAATGCGGTTACCATCAAAAATAAGTACCCTCTTCCCCGCATTGACATTTTGTTCGATCAGCTAGCCGGAGCTAAGGTCTTCTCTAAGATTGACTTACGCTCTGGTTATCATCAGATCAAGATTAGGCCTTGTAACATTCCAAAAATGGCCTTCTCGACTAGATATGGACTTTATGAATATCTAGTTATGTCGTTTGGACTTACTAATGCACCGGCATATTTCATGTATCTCATGAATTCAGTATTTATGCCGGAACTCGACAAATTCGTCGTGGTCTTCATTGATGACATTCTCATATACTCCAAAACTAAAGAAGACCATGCTAATCATTTACGTGTCGTTCTTCAACGACTACGTGATCATCGCCTTTATGCCAAATTCAAGAAGTGTGAATTCTGGCTGGATAGTGTGAAATTTTTGGGACATACTATTTCCAGTGAAGGCATATCCGTTGATCCAACCAAAGTTCAAGAAGTTATGGACTGGAACCCTCCCACTTCAGTCCATCAAATTCGAAGTTTTCTTGGATTGGCGGGATACTATCGCCGATTCATTCCAGACTTTTCCAAAATAGCTAAACCCATGACTGAGCTATTAAAGAAAGAAGTTAAATTCTACTGGAATGACAAATGTGAGGAAGCATTCCATACCTTGAGAAAACTCCTAACAACTGCCCCAGTGCTAGCTCAGCCAGATAGTGCTCAACCTTTTGATGTCTATTGCGATGCTTCTGGAATTGGCCTTGGTTGTATCCTTATGAAAAACAACCGGGTCATCGCTTATGCATCCCGAGCACTCCGGACTCACGAGCAAAATTATCCAACGCATGATCTTGAATTGGCCGCAGTTATCCATGCTCTCAAGATCTGGAGACATCATCTTATGGGTGCTAAGTGTAATATCTACACTGACCATAAGAGCCTCAAGTATATTTTCACTCAAGCTGACCTAAATATGAGGCAAAGGCGTTGGTTAGAATTGATTAAAGACTATGACCTTGAGGTACACTACCATCCAGGCAAAGCTAATATGGTTCCGGATGCTCTTAGCCGCAAAGCACACTGTCATTGTTTATCCATAACAACTTTCAGTGACACTCTCTGCCATCAGATGAGAAAACTCAATTTAGAGATTATTCCTCAAGGTAGTCTGAAGTTACTATCCATTGAGTCTACTCTTCGAGATAGAATCATCATGTCGCAACTACATGATGAGGGTATCAAAATCATCAAATCAAAGCTATCTCAGGGAGAAACCAAATATAAGTGTTTTCACACTGACCATCAAGGAACATTATGGTTCAACAATCGAATTGTTGTTCCTAAAGATCATCAGCTTCGCAAGCAAATCCTTGATGAAGCACATTTATCCAAGTTCTCTATTCATCCTGGTAGCACCAAGATGTATCAAGATCTACGGCAACATTTTTGGTGGACCAGAATGAAAAGAGAAATTGCTAAATATGTATCCGAGTGCGATACGTGCCAGAGAGTCAAAGCTAGTCATCTTAAGGCATCTGGTACACTTCAGCCATTACCCATTCCGTCATGGAAATGGGAAGACATTAGCATGGATTTTATTGTCGGTCTTCCCAACACATCTCAAAAGCATGACTCCATATGGGTAATCATGGATAGACTCACAAAAATAGCTCATTTTCTTCCTGTGCATACCACTTACTCTGCTAAGAAGTATGCCGAAGTCTATCTGGATCAAATTGTTCGATTACATGGGGTTCCAAAAACCATCATCTCTGATCGAAGGCCCCAATTTATCACACGATTTTGGGAGCAATTGCAGTCAGCTCTAGAGACCAAATTGATTCGAAGCTCCGCGTATCATCCCCAGACTGATGGGCAGACTGAGCGAGTTAATCAAATTCTTGAAGATATGCTCCGAGCTTGTATTATTCACTATGGTACAAGTTGGGACAAGTACCTTGCTCTGGCTGAATTTGCTTACAACAACAGTTATCAAGCTAGTCTTCAAATGGCTCCTTTTGAAGCGTTATACGGTCGCAGATGTCGAACTCCTTTGAGTTGGTCAGAGACCGGTGAACGCAAAGTCTTCGGACCAGACCTAGTCGTTGAAGCCGAAGATAAGGTTAAGGTTATTCAATCTAATCTTAAAACCGCTCAGTCCAGACAGAAGAGCTACGCAGATAAGAGGAGGAAACCTCTGCAATTCCAAGTAGGAGATTTTGTCTATCTCCGAGTATCTCCTACCAAAGGCATCCAATATTTCGGCATAAAGGGGAAGTTAGCACCTCGTTATATCGGACCCTTCGAAATTCTCAATGTTTGTGGTCCAGTGGCTTACAAGCTTCGTCTTCCATCTCAACTGGCTGCTATTCACGATGTCTTCCATGTCTCTCAACTTAAGAAGTGTGTCAAAGTACCCACGGAAATCATTGAGACATGTGCCCTTGAGATTTAACCCGATCTATCATACATCGAACAAACTCTTCGAATCCTGGATACCAAGGAAAGACTCACCAGAAGAAGGGCAGTTAAGATGTACAAAATCTTATGGGATCATCACACCGAGGAAGAAGCGACTTGGGAAACAGAGTCTTATCTTCAACGAAATTTCCCAGAATTCCTTCAAGCCAATCCCCAAATCTAATTATCTGATTCTGTTCAGCTTCGGAATCTCGGGACGAGATTCTTTTTAGGGGGGGAAGGCTGTAACATCCAGGTAGTTAGAAATCTAGACATTAAGTTTGGATGTTTTGTATATATGCATGATATGGTGTATATAAGTTGTAAAGAGAGTTAGGGGTATGTTTGTAATTTATGAGTTATATAAATCCTTGAGTGTAATTGGGTAAACGTACTCTTAAGTGGTAAATCTAAATGATTATAGAAAAGAAAAGTGCAAAAGTTAAGTAAAACCTAAGAAAAATAAACTTTTGTTGGAAACTAAGGACCTATGTGTAATTAACACAAAGGTATAAGGGTTTACATGTAAAATGGTTGAAAGATAAAAGTAAAACTTAGTTTTACTTAAGGGCTAAAGTGTAAAAAGGCTAGTCATGATTACACTGCAGGCAATCTTGCAAAAAGACCCTAATCATTAAAGCATTTTGTTGAATTATAACAAAAAGTTTATAATTTGAGTTGTGTTCAAAAGTTTAAAATAAAACTTTATCCTTTGAGATTTTGAACTTGAACCCTAAAGAATTATTGTAGGGTTTGAAATTCCTTACAACTTTGCTTTAGACATTTTTCTCACTAGGATTTTGTATCAATGGGAAATCTTTCTTTACAGAGGAGTCCCTGGAAGTTTTTCTATTTGCAAACAGGTCCTCCTGACACTTGCCTGTTCTTCATCCTCTGTCATCCTCGCTTCCTCTCTGCTCTGCTTCTGCTCCCGCCGCCCATCGCCGGCACAACACCCCGAGCGCCACCTCCTGCTGAATTCTCTTCCACGCGTCGCTCCACAGCCCTACTGCCGCTCCTAATCCCCGGTGCTGGCCTTCCTACCGAATGCCACGATGTTCTGGCACTGCCAGCGCCGCCTGAACACCGGCCTCCTTCTGTTCGCCGCCCCACCGCGTGGAGGAAGCGTTGAAGCCCTCGAGCTCTATCTTGTGGGCGCATCAGTACCACTAGAATCCCCTCGACCCATTCCTGCCATTAGCTCGTCATCTCCTCGCCCCTAGACCCCGGAACGCCGTCGCCATTTCTCCTGTAACCACGGCGAGCTCGACGCCGCCGTGGACCCGTCCCTACCGCCCTCCTCCACCCAAGCCAACCCTACTAGAAGCTCTCCCTTGGTTCCCTGAAGCTGTTGGACCCGGCCCTCGCCGCCCAGCTTGCCCGGAGTGCCGCCGTCGAGGTCTTCCTCGCCGCCGGCCATCTGCTCCCCGCGGGCAGACCGCTACACCACCCTAGAAACCCAACCAAGCACTTCCCCAGGTAGCCCTTGATCTCCTCTAGCTAATCCCCCTCTCTTCCCTCGCCATCGTCACCCGAGTCCACCGGATTTGGCCGGTCAAATGCCGCCGCTCCTCTCTGACCACGGCCAGGGGCTCCATTGGAGAAGATAAAGGAATTTCAGGGGGTTTTGTGCTAAATCTAGGGACTATTCTGTAAAGCTTGTTTGAGTTTTTCTTATTTCCTGCTGTGAACTTTAAAAATGCATAGAAAACAGTAGAAAAATTAGAAAAATACCAAACTTGTTGGGTTAGAATCCTTATGATGAATTCTACAACTTTTATTTCATAACCAAGCTATGAAAGTGCATAGTTTGTTCTGTATTTTAAATGAAAGTAAAGGGATGCTTTAATTAAATCTTGTAATCCATAGCT
This sequence comes from Panicum hallii, assembly GCF_002211085.1. NCBI lineage: Eukaryota > Viridiplantae > Streptophyta > Magnoliopsida > Poales > Poaceae > Panicum > Panicum hallii. Next base: position 40,742,195 of record NC_038044.1, read on the forward strand.
TTGCTGCTGTTGATTTTTGGAGCATATGTTGCATATGAATTGAGTAGCCTTGTGTAAATTTTTGAGGCTTAGATCAGCTCTCTAGCTAGAATGTTTTTGCTATCTTTGTTATATGTTCATGAAAGCTTCACAAATTAATTTCAAAAGCATCTGTGTATACTTAGGGATGAAATTTCTACCATAACTTGATCTTTATAAGTATGATCCATCATAAAAATTTGAGAATCAGAAACCTAATATAACTTGAGTTATAAATTTCAAGCTTAAATTCAAAGGTAATTCATAAATAATAATTATTATGCATGAAAAATTATGAAACTTTTCTGGAATGCTAGTCTTGAGTAGTTTATGATGTCCTTAAGTTTTGAATCCTAGTTTTAGTGTAAAACTCTAGTTATAATTGCATCTTGAAATTTCAATCTTGATCTTGTTTAATTTTGTGGCTTAGTTCATTTTAGAATAAAATTCCAATAAAACTACAGTAATCAGATCTAATACCAATCTATATTCAGTAAATTTTGTAGCTTCTGTTTTGAAATATCTTGCTCTGTAAAAATTATTCAAGTTAAACATATTGTTTAATTAAGTGAATTGTTCTAATTATCTATTGTATAAAATATTTAGAGTAATGTTATTTCAATTAAACCCACTTAGGATAATTTTCATAAGTATTAATTTATTTTTAATAATTTAAGATTTGCTTAATTAATCCAAAGTTAGCCATAATTAAATAATAACCTAAGGCTAATTACAATGTTTAGCTAATAAAATAAATGGAGATTGCTAAGTGTGTTTAGTGTTGCATATGGTAACCAGATATGCTACCTAATGTAGTTAATTGAATGTTTAGAGTAACCCACCCTGTTGCCTATCGAGACTAGTTAGTTTAGTTAATACTCGATAAATGACCGCCCAGTGCAGGGTAGTTAGGTTGTTTATTGAAATGTAACATTCTTTTAGTTGGATTGCAACTTTATTGTGAAATGACATAAAAGTATATGCATTCCATAACTTGTAACTTTGCATTTCATATAGACTCGACCACTCTCGCTGACGGAGATTATCAGCTAATCCCGGAACCAGAAGGAGGTTATTCTGAAGACCCTGGGAATTTTGTCGCAGAGTTCTCTGAAGCCCCGAACCAAGGTTCGGAAGATATTAATTTGACTAACCCCAACCCCACCAGCGAAGTCAAGCCCTGGACATAACCCCTACTTTAATTACACTGCAAACTATACTATTTATCTATATCTTTATGCATTACGTTCTTAGGAGTTGTTTGGAAACCTTAGTTGCATAATTCCAGGAACCGATGTAATGAACACTAGAACTGAGTCCGAATAGCTGCTCTGCTAATAGGACCGGTAGAAGTCGAGTGATTTCCTGTCACTCGCGCGACATAGGAATTGTAATGTTTACATTCCTGTTATCACTATAAGGATGACGGACGGGAGTTTTGTGAGGTATCATGGTTGAGATGATACCCCGTCTGTGTTGTTGAACTGGATAAGGCCGCAGTGTGTGGTAGCGGTGGTTAAGCGTTTGAAAGTACTAGCCACATGCCGTGAAATATGGTAAGCGTAAGCCTAGTAACCAATCGGCCCGAGGAGTGGGCATACCCCCCACCACATGTATTTGATTCTTTTGGTTACTTTGTTCGACGTGTAGGAATACGTGTTGCTGGGCAACTAGGAGTACGGGTTTTGTAGTCACGCTACAGACGTACGTCCTGCACTTTGGAAGTGCGTATGATCCTGCAGTCGCTTGTGGTGGCCCTAATCCACGAGTCGGAATGAAAGGCAAACGGTTGCTTCGGAACGACCCTTTGGTGTTCCAAGCGTGTGTGTTAGGTTTACCCTTGCAAGGTTGAATTCGATTCAGGAATCGTCCGCTTCTCACGATGGTTGAGACTGCTTGATCCCTTTACCACATAGAGTAACAAGAGTAACTTTGTGATTATGAAAGATGATGTTTGGTTAAAGATTCTACCATGTTTGAGTAGTTATAAGTGCTTACCTAGAATGGTTAATCAACTAGAATCTGAAAGCTAAAAGTTGAAAATAAGGATCTACTCTTTGTTGCTTTTCAGCTGAAAACTTTACGAGAACCTGAAAAGCCTTCATAAGTCTAGTTATGGGCTAAAGTATACCCAATCCCGGGTAAGTCTTGCTGAGTATTAGTATACTCAGCCTTGCTTTTGTTGATTTACCTCAGGTAATCCCACTGATGAACCAGCATTCATTACACCGTGGCCCTACCCTTTGCCTGATGGTTGGTCCGTGGAGTGGGATCCGTCCCCGGTCAACACAGATTCCGCTGAGTGATATTATGCCAGGGCTAGCATGATATCTGTAATAACGACGTGTACGATATTTACGCTTTTAAACTCCGCTGCTTTGGCTTAAAAACTTAAACCTGTTTTGTAATAATCTCCCTTCACTGGGAACTGATGATGTTTGGTGTACTTTTGTAATATAACTGCCTGTGATGTAAAATGTAATGGCTTTTATATCTCTGGACTCGCCTTCGTGCGAGGTACCTTGTTTGATCCTGCATTCGGTGGTTTATCGGGACATTACCCGACAGGCCAAGGTATTATACCGTTTGAAGCACGAGGTAGCCCTCAAGAGAGGACTCGCGTACTTGAGCCGGTATAATTCAAGTTGGTTCTGCCACAGTCCGGGCACCGTCGGGAGGATTCTGTGAAATGAACTAACACATTAGGAGCGGAAAAAAAAGTAGCTTCTCCTGATTACGTGGAGTGATTCTACATTCTGAAGAGTTTATGCTAGAGAATTAAATAAAATCATTTTTAACCATATAATCACTTCTCTCAAAGAATCAGATTCCATAAACGATCAGAATCAGATAGAACTCTACCGGACACATTCTAGATCCAAACCATCACCGTTCTCTCTTTGTTGTTTTCTAATCCACGAGCCAAGAGCAGGACATCTCTGTCCTCCGCCATCCAATCCACCAAAGCAAGCAAGCCGAAAAGCACCGCCGCTCCAATCACTCGCACCATGAATCTCTTGCTCCACATCCTGAACAGTAGCACCATCGTCATCTCCAACCTCCCATTTGCCAAATCAACGCGACCCATGCCCCCACGGAACCATGGTTGTGTCCTGCTCGGCCCGTCAACATGGAGAAAATGGAGCCGTCGAGGATGGGGATGCTGACGATGGTGCCAAGGCGGGGTTGAGCGATGCTGCCAGGAGGAATGCGAGCAAGGGAAGTAGGATGGCAGCGGCGGCCTCGACGCGGCCCGTAGAGAGCAGCACGTGCTACGGTGAGCCGCCGGCCGGAAACTGACGGGTAGGAGAGGAGGAAGAAGACGATAAGGTGGGGGCAAATTTGTCCTTTCGTGTGAGCTGGGGAAAGGAAAATAAAGAAAATGAGAAGAGACACAAGAATTCGGATGTCTCGGTGTTAAATTTTGAAAGAACTTACGGATTAGGTGTTAAATAATGAAAGACATGTGAGCTGAGACTCAAATTCTAAAATATCTCATCACGCCGCTGTTTGTTGTTGTCTTTTAATGGGCCACGAAGTTCAGCAAACAAGCCACACAATAAGGCAGATTTTTTTTGAAAAAGAATTTAAAAAAATTAAATTCGAAAAAGGGGTGCCGATTCGTAAATTTTCGAAAAATGGTTACTTCCCGCCCGATCAACGGGCGGGAGGCGTGGGGCCGGAGACCTCCCGCCCATTCAACGGGCGGGAGGTGCCAAAACTTTTTCCAGGCCTCTCCCGAGAGCCTCTTTGTGAATAAGAAACTTTTCTTATTCGCGAAGAGACCCTTGAGGCATCCCGCCCGCCCAACGGGCGGGTGGTGCCCTATTTCTTATTTTTTATTGGAATTTATATTTTACGAACTATTTAAAATTCATACTTTTTTCAAATATAAGATTTATTCGCCATACTCTTTTGTATACATAAAAAATTATAGTTCAATTTTACAAAGAAGATTACGGTATCTAAAACTCGTATGAAGATGGTTAAGCGATAACGTTTTGCAACGTAGAATTCAAATATTACGATAGTACGATACATCAAGCCATTAAAAATAAAATAGTATGATATAAAAAATAGTTTAAATATACAAATGCCAAGTCACAGTTACAATTACAAACACACATAATGATCTGTTAAAAGTCACTGCGGTAAATATTACAAATACACATAATGGTCTGTTAAAATTACAAATACACATCCAGGTCTGATACAAACTCAACGCGGCAAATATTATACATGAGCAAACAACGTTCAAATAAAATTACAACTAAACGATGCCTGATATCGTAGTAGCACTCGATCGGCGACGTCTCCCACTCCTTGATACAACCGGAGGTCTTCCATCTGTAGCATCACCTGTAGGGCCAGCTTCAGTAGAACTAGGCCCAACATCATTGTTCGGACAACGTTTATACGTGTGTCCACTCTGGTTACATGCAATGCAGCGTTGTATCCTCGTACGGAGCTCTGACTCATCCATGTCATTACGAATACGCCGTGTCTGACGACGCCCTCTCTTAACCTGAGTTGTTCTCGGATCTGGAATATAGATCACAGGATTCGCTGCCTCAGTGAATGCTCCAACCATACGGAACCCATAGATCTCATACTGCCAGGTGCTTGCAATTATCTCCTTTCTGAAGTAATGGAAAACAAATATATCGACAGGATGTCCAATATCCGCACAAGCAGCCATTACATAAGAACAAAGTATGTGCAGCAACTTTGGCCTCATGCATGAGCAACAAGTACCATCAACCTTGAGGATGCACTCCTTTACAGGAGTCTGACGTCTCATGCCACGTCGTGCTCTGTCTCTGGGAGCTACCTCAAACTTGAGCTCCTATGTACCACATTGCCGTACGTGGTGTAGCTGGGCGCTAGCTGCCTTCTTGGTCATATAATCTGTCATCATGCTCCCAAAATGTCGGTCAAAATCTTGCATGTATGCCTGATTTTTAGTGAACCGATCCCTAAAGTAATCGGTACACCCGTGGACGATGAATTCCACAATTGCAACCAGTGGAAGCCTACGAACACCTCGCATCACCCAATTGTAAACCTCGGCGAAGTTGGTGGTCATTGTGCCGTACCTTGCACCATCAGTATCATAAAGCAATGCCCACTTCTCCTTCGGTTCATTCTCAATCCATTCAGAAAAGGTTTTCGCCGCTGACCCAAACCTTCTCCGAGTAGGTGCAGTATCTGTTGGCAAAGGATACAAAGCCTCTCCTTCGTCCTGTGCAGTTCTGATTTTTGCTGCGTCCTCGCTTCTTTTCTTCCCCGTCAGTTCATCAAGTTTCTACCACTGCTTGTTAAATTTTTGTTGATTTGTTTCTTTGCATAGCCTCTTGAACATATCTATAAGGTGCTTGTTCTTGAATTGCCTGAAAAAGTTTGCACCAATGTATCTCATGCACCACCTACTGCGAACATCATGCCACTTGGACGGCTCTCCGGTCTCCACACACCCCTCCTGCAAACCTAGTATTGCCCTTAGTATGCCGGCGTGATGATCATGTAGCAGGTACACATCTTTCCTATCCATGATTTCTCTGACAAATGATGGCCAACAATCGAGAAATATTATCATATGCAGCCTCGAACATCCCAAACCTCATCTCTAACACCTTCTGTTTTGCACTCCACGCCTTCCCGTACGAGATGGTATACTTGTACTTCTCCTCAATATGTCTGATAATAGACTTTGGTTCAAATGACAGGTTGTCTACTATCATCCCGTACATCTCGTTTGCAATGTATTGCGATGTAAGGTTGCGATGGGACTTCTGCACGCCCGACAAATGATAAGTGTGCTGAGTGACAATTGAGCATTCCCAATAATCTTTCCATTTGCCCTTATAGGCATACACCCGCTACGGATAGCCCTCCTTCACACATACCACATCGTACCTACGAGACTTGCACTCGACTGTTTTGAACTCTCGCATAAGAGAGAGACCTACACTTAATAGTTTCCTTCATCTCATCAATTGAGTGGTACCTCGCACCCTGGACAACTTCATTCTCCCTGCAATCCTAAGGCACGCTGGGTCCCTCATCTATGACAAGATGACTGAAATCGCTGCTTACCCATTCTTCAGGCACATCCTCATCATCATCAGATAAATCGACATTCATTGCTTCATCCAATTCGCGTTCTTAGTCTCGCAGCTGTTCAACAATACGGGGTATGTTCTCCCCCTCATCAGCCACGCATTGAGGTGCTGCGGTGCCACCTGCCTCAATGTTTGGCTCCTCAACTTCTTCATCAACATCTTCATTCCCCGCAGCAGCTTCGATGTTTATCAAAGGCTTCTGGTGCACACTGACAAGGAGTACCAGTGGCCATTGCCAATGACTTGCATTTTGCAGATAACTTAACCAGTCCTCGTTGCTTGCAAGTGGCATCAGTTCCCAGATCAAAGCGTGAGTGGTACGATTTATGGCGCACTGAACACTCACAGTGTGTGTCTCCTGATTAATCCTTAATCCGCTCATTAACCAGTTGCATAGGGATTCAAATGTCCTCTTGTGCAGTCTGGTAATTCCTCTGACCGCACAGTTGAATTCACTTAAATCTACCCCATTCGGCCCATAAATCACATTTACTTCTCCGTAATATATACTGAAAGTACCCTTCTCGGAAGATATATCTGTCAATCATTAATAAACTAGTTATACTACATATTAATACACAACGACCCTAATTTTCAGGGATTCCCAGATTATATTTTCCAGATTCTAAACTATTAAGAATATAAATTATACTAAAAATAATTGAAAATACTAAAAACTATTCAAAATATAACTACCCTAAGAAATATTTCCTAGATTATAGTTATTTTCAAGTAATTATATGACTAGAACGAGAATATACCTCCAAACCGACGTGTGAACAGAATTCGCCGCTTCCTCTTCTCTCTTCCTCTCCTCTCTTTCTTTTTTTTTCTGGTTTTTGCTGAATAAAATAGGAATTTAGGGGCTGGTGGGGGCTTATATAGCGGGGGGGGGGGGGACCTCCCGCCCACCCAACGGGCGGGATGCCCCTCCGCACTGTAGGGCCGTTCCTCCCGCCCGTTGGGCGGGCGGGATGCCCCCGCGGCCGTGTCAGGGGCTTCTTTGCGAATAAGAAAAATTTTTTATTCGCGAAGAGACCCTCGGAAGGGGCCTGGAAAAAGTTTTGGCACCTCCCGCCCGTTGGATGGGCGGGAGGTCTTCGGCCCCACGTCTCCCGCCCGTTGATCGGGCGGGAGGTACCCATTTTTCGAAAATTTGCGAATTGGCACTCCTTTTTTGAATTTAAATTTTTTAAGTCTTTTTTAAAAAAATTCCAATAAGTCACGGGAGGCTGCTCGGGTTAGTAGGTGCGATGCGAAAGACCCATCTACGGTCCACGAGCAGCTCACCTGCCACTACCACCTCCTCCATCTGCGGTAGTGGGAGCTGCCAGATCCGCCGCCAAGCAACCACCTCCAACAACTTCTCACGTTCCCTGCCTAATGCTTAGCACATCGATTGCCTTCCTGACCACTGGCGGACGACAGCTTCCGCCGTCTCGCCGCGCCACCCCCTTGACCTGTCACCGCAGCCGGACCTCCCTACCATCCTCCGATATCCTTCTATTTCCGGCGGTGACATATTAAACACCCCCGGCAGCTCCCCTTCCCGCGGTGGATGTTGCGAGGGGGAAGAAAAACAATAGTCTTGGTACACCTGCATCGCCTCGTGATGAGTTCGCTCGCACCGCGCACGTCACTCCTAGTATTCACCGTAGGCACGGGCGCCGAGGCTGATGCCTGATGCCCGTCGTTTTTCATATTTTTCTTATTTCGTTTTCCACATTCTAATTTATCTAGCGCAAAGTGAAATTGTATTTATTTTAAAATTTGTCTAGCACAAAGCGAAATCATGGGATAAACCCGTTGTAAATGCGCTGATAGTGGCTGCACATCTCCCGGCGCAACATTCCCCGATTGCCGCACCTCGGCTCTGCGCGCCCGCGCTTCACCCACAAAAGGTCCTTTCTCACCGTGGCGGCAGCCCCCACACCACTCCCCGCGCGCGGGCACCCCCCCTCGTCTCCCGCGAAAACCCCAACTTTTCCCGCCGCCCGCGCGCGCATTTCATCGAGCACATCGTCTGCGCCCCGCACCGCCACCACTACAACCTCCGCGCTCCGGGCGAGGGGCGTGGCGATGGATGGAGACGACTTCACGCCGGAGGGCGGCAAGCTCCCGGAGTTGAAGCTAGGTCCGTCCGTCGGACCCCCCCCCGTGCGCGGCCCCCTTATTGGTTTCGTTCGATTCGTCGGGCCACTCACTCTGTTTCCGTCCTATTTTCTCTTGGTTGGACAGATGCGAGGCAAGCGCAGGGTTTCATCTCCTTCTTCAAGAAACTGCCGCAGGTGCGCCTCCCTCGATTTCTCCTTTTGGGTCCTAGTTTTGGGCGATTATTTTGGAGGATAATACTTTTTGTTGGCTGATTTATTTATTTCCCCCTTTTCTGATTTATTCTAATTTTGGTCTGGTAGGACCCCCGGGCCGTTCGTCTCTTCGATCGCAGGGTAAGTGCGTAGCGCTGATGGTGCCATACTATTCCAATACATGTCGTTCTTTTCATGAGCAATAGGATGGACTAGAGGAATGGGGGTTTTGGGGGGGGGGGGGTGATAGCTCTGGTTGTGTCATTACTGTACGGAAATATGGAATATTGTGCTTTTTATTCACCTGGTAAGTGAACACATACATTGCAGATAAACCATAGATAACAATGATACTGTTACTACAGTAACTCAATTTTCTTGACAGTCTATGTATCATACGAATTTGTCTCAGCCAGAATTAATGGATTTAATCCTAGTATCAGTTCCGTGCATATGTTTTTCAGTGTCATCCATAACTTAAAGCTGGTAATTATGAGGTACCTAAGGAGGGAACTGTTCGACATTTTGGAGTAACGCAGCATACTTTGGGTTACATATTATATGAATAATTTTTTTGTGTGCCCAATAGGATTTATTTTCCTTTTTGAAAGTGCTTTTAAAGAAATGATTAACACTCCAGAAATATTTCCTCGGAAGGGGCCATAAATGTTTAGTAAAAGGAAGTTCGTGAAACTCATGCAAATTTAAATTGGCATTTTCTTCTGGACTTGTTTCTACTATTGGCACCCTTTCCTGCATTCTGTTTGCATTCTGTTGCTATCTTCATACTACAACAATCACAATTGTTGAGGCATACCATGTTCGGGTAGAGTTAAATTTAGCTTTTTATTCTTTGGGAATTTGATCCCTATGTGCATTGACCTTCTACTGTAGAATGGCATGCTATAACTAGTGCTTAAATGTGGTTCAGGATTATTACACTGCTCATGGTGAGAATGCCACGTTTATTGCAAGGACATACTACCACACAATGTCAGCCTTGCGTCAACTAGGTAGCAGCTCTGAGGGAATCTCAAGTGCCAGTGTGAGCAAGGCTATGTTTGAGACCATTGCCCGCAACATTTTGTTGGAGCGGACTGACCGTACATTGGAGCTCTATGAGGGAAGTGGGTCGAGTTGGAGGTTAACAAAGTCTGGAACACCTGGAAATATTAGTAGTTTTGAAGACATTCTGTTTGCAAATAATGACATGCAAGATTCACCAATAATTGTTGCTTTGTTTCCAGTGTTCCGGGAAAGTCAGCTGTATGTAGGGCTTAGTTTTTTGGATATGACCAACAGGAAGCTTGGGTTAGCTGAGTTTCCTGAAGATAGCCAATTCACAAATGTTGAATCAGCACTTGTTGCATTAGGTTGCAAGGAGTGTCTTCTCCCAGCGGATTGTGAGAAATCCATTGATTTGAATCCCCTTCACAGTGCCATTAGGAATTGTAATGTTCTGGTGACTGAAAAAAAGAAGGCTGACTTCAAATCCAGAGATCTTGCACAAGATCTTGGTAGAATAATCAGGGGTTCTGTTGAGCCAGTTCGTGACCTGCTATCTCAGTTTGACTATGCTCTTGGTGCCCTTGGAGCTCTGTTATCTTATGCCGAGTTGCTAGCAGATGATACTAACTATGGAAATTACACAATTGAGAAGTACAATTTGAACTGCTACATGAGACTTGATTCTGCTGCGGTGCGAGCATTAAACATTGCAGAAGGGAAAACTGATGCGAACAAGAACTTCAGTTTGTTTGGTTTGATGAACAGAACCTGTACTGTTGGGATGGGAAAGAGATTGCTGAACAGATGGCTGAAACAACCTCTATTAGATGTGAATGAAATCAATAACAGATTAGATATGGTTCAGGCTATCATAGAAGACCCAGAGCTTCGTCAGGGACTCAGGCAACAACTTAAAAGGATATCAGATATTGGTCGTCTAACGCATTCACTCCGCAAGAAATCAACTAATCTACAACCTGTTGTTAAGCTTTACCAGGTTTTTGCTACAACCTACTATTATTTTCTGTTAATGACATGCAAAGATGATTGTTTGCCTAAAAATGTGTTTGGGAAATAGATTTAATACAGTAAATATTTTGTAATATTGGTTTATTAGCTGCTAATTCAAAGCCAGTAACATGTTATGAAAGGAGTGCACTGAACCTTTGTTGTACTTGTGTTGCTCTGTATTTGTGCATAGCCTTGCAGGACACAGAGTAGACTATGTTTCTTAAGCAAGGGAAGCACCTTCTAAGATCATGCCTTTTACCTCAATTTTTTTTAACTCATTTACTCATTGGTTTTGCAGTCTTGTTCTAGAATCTCAATCATCAAGGGTGTTCTTCAGCAATACAATGGCCAATTTTCCACATTGATAAGGACAAAGTTTCTTGACCCATTGGAAGAATGGATGACAGAGAATCGATTTGGTAGGTTCGCTTCTCTTGTTGAGACAGCTATTGACCTTGATCAGCTGGACAATGGAGAGTACAGAATATCTCCCCTATATTCTTCTGACTTAGCAGTGCTGAAGGATGAGCTTTCTGTTGTCGAAGATCACATAAATAATTTGCACATGCATACAGCTAATGATCTGGATCTTTCTGTTGATAAGCATCTGAAGCTAGAAAAAGGACCATTTGGACATGTGTTCAGAATCTCAAAGAAAGAGGAGCAGAAAGTCAGGAAGAAACTGACTAGCAACTACATAATCATAGAAACTCGTAAAGATGGCGTGAAGTTCACTAGTCCGAAGCTGAAAAAGCTAGGTGATCAATACCAGGCACTGCTTAGTGAGTACACAAGTTGTCAGAAAAAGGTTGTTGATGATGTAGTGAGGGTTTCTGGCACCTTCTCAGAGGTACATTAATAATTCTTTTACCTTCAGGATTCATTTTTTCCTTTGTACATGATTGCGATAAATTGTCAATTCTTGGTACAGGTATTTGAAAATTTTGCTGCGGTTCTTTCAGAGTTGGATGTTTTACAAAGTTTTGCTGATTTGGCAACTAGTTGCCCAGTTCCTTATGTAAGGCCAGACATTACAGCTTCGGTAAGAAAATCACTTGCTAAAAACCCTATGAAAGGAGAAATTTGAAATGCAGATCTAATCTTGAGAGCGTAATTCAGGATGAAGGAGATATTATTCTACAAGGTAGCAGACATCCTTGTCTGGAAGCACAAGATGGTGTTTACTTTATACCCAATGATTGCACTCTGGTAAGTATTGTGTGTTATGATATATGCAATTACAGCACTTAGTCAGGTGAAATTAGTGATGCTTCAATTGCCCTAAACAGGTAAGAGGGAAAAGTTGGTTTCAGATCATTACTGGGCCAAACATGGGAGGAAAATCCACATTTATAAGACAGGTTAGATTTGTACTTTCATGATAAAATTTATGATGACCCATTCAAGGAATTTATTTATAAATGTTATGGATTCATCTATAGGAAACATGGCCTGTCCAGTACTGTATGATACTATCTCTGTTTATAAATGTATTTAGAATGCATGCAATCAAACCTCTCTAGCTTTGACCATTGATTTTGAGTAAAGCTATTTGTATTGATCAGTTGAAAATGTGTCATTGAATCTGTTGTGTAAAATACTTTTGATAATATAGTAATTTTATAAGTTCTTATTATCATATTTCTGCAAAAAGTTGGGTAGTCAGTTGCACATTGGTGACAAGTTGGGCGTATGTAAAAATATCTTTTATTGTGCATGGATGGTACTTGTTGCATTATGCATACTGGTTCATAAGAGTTGTCAGCACTAGAATATTCTAAAATGCTGTTTAATTTTATGACATTATTCAATCTATGTTTATAATTTAAATAGCAGACCAAGATCTTCAGGAAAGAAAAACGCCAGACCAATAAGTTCTTGGATGACTGGTCCCTACTGTTATCATAATCTAATTACAGTATTTCTTTCTTTTAAAGAAATTATGTAGATACCTTCATCTCTGTGAATATGTATTACATATATTGGCAGAGAGAATGGAGACCTTGTGAGATGATAAGCCAACTTATGCACAATTTGTAAAGTCTAGTAATTGAGAAGGGTTACTATGACCAATCATGCATGACTAAGAGTGAATAATTCAGCGTTTCTTTTCAGTTGTGCAGAATTTTGCATATAGTTATTTTACTAATTTCAGTAGAGCTCTTCATTTATGTCTGCACTAAAATAAGACACAAAATATCTATGTACTTAAATGTATAGATATGTAATTTATTGCTATACTTGCATCCGCATCTTGATGTGTTGTTTCATTCTTATAACCATATATATTGAGCTACCAAGTACCAACTGTCTGTGATGATTATTCAACACTTCCACCCTGTATGCACGACAAATGCATTACAATGCAATACTATAATAATAATGTGTTGGTGTGCTTCACGCCTCAATTCATCCGTTTTCTTGTTTTCTGGATAGCCATGTGGGTGACTTATTCAGTAGTTCTATTCATACATATTTGATGCTAGAACATTTCACAACTTCTTGTAGCAGATGGATTGCCCAGAAATTAAATTTTTCATAATTGCTAAAGAAGGGTTTCACCAGGACCTCAGCTATTTAAAATGCTGTTGGTGCAAACTTTGTTATGTGATCATGTTTCTGTGATCTGTTATCCCAAGAATACAATAAAGTAAAGAGTGTGAGCATTACTCTGTAACTCCTTGATCAGTGCATTTTAGTTAATCGACCGCAAACCAGTTTGATTCAGCTTGAGTACATTTGGACATGTTCAAACATATAATTTGAATTTCCTCCATGTTGTCATAGCTCCTCGGTCTTCTCATTCTTGGACATTGGCTACTGAAATTTAATTTATATTGTTTCAAACATATTATTTGAAGCAACCAATAATACCTTTCACTGCTTCATTACTTTTCGTATGGGAACCAGGTCGGTGTAAATGTTTTGATGGCACAAGTTGGTTCCTTTGTTCCTTGCGATCAAGCAAGTGTTAGTGTGAGAGATTGTATTTTTGCTCGTGTTGGTGCTGGTGATTGCCAAGTAAGCTGGTTCCACTATTAAAATATTTTGTTATTTAAGCTTTATATTGGAAATGCGTTTTGTTCTTATATAAACTTCTGTTGCAATCACTCATACTGTACAGCATATTCTCTTGCTTTAGCTACTCATAGTCGTACAAATGTAGCAAATTAAAGATGCACATGAGCAGGAAAATATTAGATGAGTAGCACCTTTGCTATATCAATCAAGTTTGTTTTTTTTCTAATGACTAAAAATTGTACAATTTTCAATACTTTCTTCCTCTAAAGCCCTTGATCCTAATTAAAATTCGAAAATTGACTTGGCACATTAGAGCATACAAATCCTCATATACCATTTGTGTAAAAATTCCTTTTTATTTAAATTAAATGGATAATAATGGCAGAGTCTTTTCTAATAGGAAGATGGAAACTTTCTGTTACTTTTGAGCAAGCATTAAGTTTATATATTTATGCAAAATATTAATGTCACGAACTGTTACTTTTACTTTTTTTGACAGCTTCGTGGTGTATCAACCTTTATGCAAGAAATGCTTGAAACAGCATCCATCCTGAAAGGCGCCACTGACAAGTCTCTTATTATTATTGACGAGCTGGGACGTGGAACTTCCACATATGATGGATTTGGTAAGTGTTGGAAACCTTTCATCGTTTTTCTCTTTCAAGTTTGATAATCATCTTTGGTTTTGTTTCTTTTTGCATGTGCAAACTTTCATCTGCATTACTACTAAAGCTATATTGTCTTTTAAAATCATGTTAGTCAGGGGTGGACACAGGGCAAAACTTTTTTTTTTTGTGTGTGTGTGTTCAATTTTTTGAGTAGGGCCTGGTTCCGCTCCTGATGTTAGTACTAGATTTGAAGCAGGCAATCCACATACTTATAAAGTCGTTCTACTAGCATTGCATGTTTTAGAAAATTGTGAAGTTTGGTGCATCCATTTTTGTCAATCTACATGTTATCAGAGACATCACTGGATGAATATAGTTAAAAACTACAAGGATTTCCCTTTTCATGCTCCAATGGAGATACTAGTTAATCAGCGTTGTTTTCTTAATGCTGCAATATGCTCAGACTTCCAGAAAACTGGAACTTTTAATTCTTATTGGGATTGATATATTTTTTTATCAGGTCTCGCATGGGCTATATGTGAGCATCTAGTGGAAGTGACTCGAGCGCCTACCTTGTTTGCAACCCATTTCCATGAATTAACTGCATTAGCACATAGAAATGATGATGAGCACCGACATGTTTCTGATATTGGAATTTCAAATTATCACGTGGGTGCTCACATAGACCCATCAAGTCGGAAGTTAACTATGCTTTACAAGGTATTTCATGATGTGAAATTCTGAACCACATTTGAAATTCCCTTTTTTAGCTTTCAGAAGCAAGTCAGCATTAGTGGCGTGTGAACTGATGCCTCTATGGATATTTCCTGTTTGTGTTGTAGGTTGAACCTGGGGCATGCGACCAAAGTTTTGGTATTCACGTTGCAGAATTTGCTAATTTTCCAGAAGCTGTTGTTGCTCTTGCAAAAAGCAAAGCAGCAGAGTTAGAAGACTTTTCTACTACACCCGCATTTTCTGACGACTCAAAAGATGAGGTATGTACAACTAAAAAATTCAAAATAAATGCTATAGATTCAATATCAATTAAAATGCACCTGCTTCCTATGCTAGCGATCTTAGCATAAACAATTGAATATTGGATTCAGAATTCTCGCTTTACTAAATTTTGGGAGTTCCTATTGGTGTATCTGCAAATACGGTAAAATAATTACTTTGATCCACTGCATAATTAGTGGGAGCTTCGGTGGTGACAGGTTGCTTGGGGTATCCTACCCATACTGTGCTGAAACTTGACCTAAGATAGTGAGTGTTGTCCTGTACAGGTTGGGTCAAAGCGCAAGAGGGTATTTAGCCCAGATGACGTGACCAGAGGGGCTGCTCGAGCTCGGCTTTTCCTGGAGGAAATGGCAGCGTTGCCTATAGATGAGATGGATGGGAGCAAGACCATGGAGTTAGCCACCAAACTGAAAGCTGACTTGCAGAAAGATGCAGCTGACAATCCTTGGCTTCAGCAGTTCGTCTGAAGCGAATTTGTCTGTGAATTTCGTTAAGGTAAAACTGTTAGAGAACTATGCTGGTGCTAGGATCTCCTGATCCATTTTTGTTAATATGCGTTGGCGTATATTATTCTCTAGCCTTAATTGAACAAGTAGTAGGCTAGGCAAAACGACCTGCAAAAAACCATGTCTACATGTCGCGTTGGCGTGACTCCTGCTAAATGCTTAATCGGCTGCAGTTACTCATTGTTTATCTTGTCTTTGTGATTGCACGGCATTGTGCACGGCCGCGAAAGGTCCTGCTGTGCAACTCTCGTCGAAGCTTAAAATTACTGCTTGCGCAGCAGGCAGGCTGGCAGAGTATCGTGGATTGCTAGGACTCCCAAGGTAGACTCATGGCACCTGTTGATGCTTGTTGGGCAAAAGGTAAATGAAGATGACTGCATTGCCCCCACAATAATATTGGCAAACCCCTCCCATTTCTTAAAAAAAAAGTCATAGAATTGGTTTATAAAAATTCAGATAATGTGTCACTGGCAACCATTTTGGACCCATAAGAAAGATTGCAATTACTCCATCCTTTCGCAATAACAAGCATTTACCATGCCGGTAAGATATGTTTTGTTTTGGCCAAAGAAAATTGATAAAACTAGGTACATCACAAACATTTCTTTCGTGATTTTATTTTGTTGCACGCAACATTTGAAGAAGTTGGTCAAAGTGGTTATGCTGAAGATATGTCACAGTTCAAAATGGATTTGCTCATGTAATCGGGCTTAGATATTGTACTGCACGGGCATCACATGCAGATAACCGTTACAGTTCAAAGTTTTCCGTTAGGAGAGTACTATGTATTTTGAAACGGAAGTAGGTAAGAGAAGTTTGGTTCAATTAAGGAGGGGTTTGCTGGCAGACAAAAGAAAGCGAACGCTAAACAAGCTCACGTGGTTCCGTGAACCTTGGCCACTAAATTATCAATTTATGAACTTCCAAATGTTCCTTCTTTTTTTTTCTTTTGAAACTAACTTGCGACCGTTCTATCTCAATAAGAAAAGAAATAAGGTGATGGAAGCGTTCATGGATTAAAATTAGAGAAACCCTCAATGGTCTTGGGACCTTTCCATCACCATCAGACAGCCTTCTTTCTTTCTTCTTCCTCTTGTGGAAGCTCATTGTCATCCTTCCCGTCTTCAAAGGGCGTCCCTCCCCCGACATCCTAAGGGCCCTCTGCTCTCTAAGACCTCGGCTTTTCTTAATCTAGGGATTATGGGTAGTTTGTTTCTTAATCCTAAGATCTTTTGTTTTAGCTTATGGCTGATTTTGAAAGTTTGATTTTGAAAAATCTAAAAGTTAGATGACTCTAGAACCGAGAATCTAGCTGATTATGAATTCTCGATTCTAGATTCTGAGAGTCATCTGAGTTTATTTTTCAAAATCGAACCTTCAAAACCGATAGTAAGATCGAACAAATGGAGCCATAGGAGCAGCAGAAATTGATGCCATTTTAGTATGCATATCCCCAAATGGGTATCTTGCTGGACCAACCATCACATGATTCACAAGACAGATGCCCTGTGTTCCTGTCTCCGAAAGAAAACAGAGCAAGCTACTTGACCACGTGCCTACAAAACTGCTCTCGAGGGAATATTATCTGCTCCCTGTTTACTGCCACAAAGGCATCTTCCTTGGCTCAACTATTGAATTCGTCAACAGCAATAATTAACAGCTATTAAGGGAGTGTTTGGATTCATATTAAATTTTAATCCGGGTCACATATGATGTTTGGATACAAAATAGAGGAATTAAACATGAGCTAACTATAAAACTAATTGCATAAGCTGGTGCTAATTCACGAGACAAATTTATTAAGCCTAATTAATCCAACATTAGCACATTTACTGTAGCACAACATGATCAAATCATTGACTAATTAGGCTTAATGGATTGTCTTGCGAATTAGCCTCTATTTATACATTATAAATAGATTTTGTAATTAGAGTATATTTAATACTTCTAATTGGTGTCCATACATCCGATGTGATGGGACTAAAGTTTAGTCCTAAAGAAGCAAACACCCTAAACAGGCGAGGTACCCAGGTAGATCCTCACACCTACACAATCAGATGCTAATCTTGTAAGTTGCAAGGATCATGTGTATATTCTCAAATTCACTCCGACACACTTGATTTTGGAGATCATCTAAAACATAATAAAAATAATATCCTTTGCACCTCTAATGTTGTAAGGAAGGATACGCATTTGTGATCTAGCAGATATAATTATTACTTATTAGTATATTATATATAATCTTCAACATTATATAGTGGTGTGCAGGTGTGTCAGTAATTGACATGGACTAATCAGATTTATAGAGAGAAAAACTGAGAAATCATCCATTGTGCCTTTCCTTTAGCGTGTAATGCTATATATACCACCAAGTGCGTGCCATCCTGCAGCCTACAGGAACTTGTACTCTCCTACACCACTCTCTGTAACACACAAAAGGATGGCCAAGTTTGGACCCCGCGGTCTCCTGCACCATGCTGCTCCCATGGCGCCCAACCTCAAGCTCCACATCCCTCCAAGAACCGCTCCACTCAAAACTAAGCACTCGGCCGTCTCCTTCAGGTGCGCCGCAGCGGATCCGACGAGCACGGCCAGCAGCAGCGTGTTGCAACTGCAACCTGACAAGGAGTGCTTCGGCTTCGACGACTTCAAGCAGTACATGGCGTCCAAGGTCGCGGCCGTGAACGAGGCACTGGACCGCGCGCTGCCGCTCCGGCACCAGGAGCGGCTCCACGAGTCCATGCGCTACTCCCTCCTCGCCGGGGGCAAGCGCGTGCGCCCCGTGCTCGCGATCGCGGCCTGCGAGCTGATGGGCGGCGACGAGGCCGCGGCGGCGCCCGTGGCCTGCGCCGTCGAGATGGTCCACGCCATGTCGCTCGTCCACGACGATCTGCCCTGCATGGACGATGACGACCTCCGCCGCGGCCGCCCCGCCAACCACGTCGCGTTCGGGATCAGCACGGCGCTGCTCGCCGGGGACGCGCTCCTGGCGCTCGCGTTCGAGCACGTGGCCCGTGGCTGCGCGGGCGGCGTCCCCGCCGAGCGCGCGCTCCGTGCTGTGGCCGAGCTCGGCAACGCCGTGGGCGCTGAGGGGTTGGCCGCCGGCCAGGTGGTGGACCTCGCCAGCGAGGGCGCGGCCGTCGGGCTGGCCACCCTGGAGTACATCCACGTGCACAAGACAGGGCGGCTCCTGGAGGCCGCGGCCGTGTGCGGCGCCATTGTCGGCGGTGGCACCGACGAAGAGGTTGAGAGCATTCGTAGGTACGCGCGGTGCATCGGCCTGCTGTTCCAGGTTGTGGACGACGTGCTCGACGTCACGCGCACGTCCGAGCAGTTGGGGAAGACGGCCGGCAAGGATCTCGCGGCGGACAAGGCCACGTACCCGAAGCTCATGGGCATCGACGGGGCGCGCGCATACGCCGCCGAGCTCGTGGCAAGCGCGGAGGCCGAGCTCGACCGGTTCGACGCCGGACGCGCGGCGCCACTGCGTCACCTGGCGCGGTTCATCGCTTATCGGCAGAACTGATCAGGATTGCCGGTTGCGTCATATTTCTTTTCTTGTTCAGAATGAAATCGATGGTACCACGAATCACAAATTAGTGTAAAACACTAGCTCCAATATATAAAAGCAAATTACGGGCCCTTTTTTATGAGGATATTTATATTATAGAAAGTTGTTAGCTGAGGACTCGGTCTCCTAACTGACTGCATCACGTTTTCCTTGTAATCTGCCTGACCAGTCTTTTAGCTATAGCTGTTAGCGTTTCTGTTAGTGCTAGGTGTACCGTACATGTATCATATATACCTGAGAATCAACACAAGTCTAGTTGAGTTGGCATTCAGTCTCATTCATGGTATCAGACGGGTTCGAGGAACCATTCACCAATCCATTTGCTTCTCGATCCTCTCCAATCGCTTCCGCTGTCATGGATGCCTCCTTCAACCTCTCTTCGGAATCCTCTCCTCCCAGCTCGCCGGATCAACATCGCGACATCCTGCATCGCGCTCGCCACGGCAACCCGAACGCCTCCAGTTCACGCGCTGCCCGCGACGCCTCCGCCGGCAACCACGATTCTGCCTCCACCATCTTCTGTTGCCAGCACTGTTCAGATGGTCAACATCAAGGCACACGTACCTCTGGTCCTTGATCTCGGCGACTCCAACTACTCCCAATGGCGCCGGCTCTTTGACACCGTCTTCAGCAAGTTCGGGCTGCGCGACATCTCCTCCACAGGCCATCCTTGTCGCAATGACCCTGATTGGGTCAAGGTTGACGAATGCATCGTCAATTGGCTGTACACCTCCGTCTCCACCCCCCTCTTCAAGATGATCATGGACCCCGACCACACTGCCCATGATGTTTGGCGCACGATCCACGGCGTCTTCCACGACAACACCAACTCCCGCGCGGTCTACCTCGAGGCTGAGTTTCGCACTCTCTTCCAAGGGGATCTCACCGTCAACGAGTACTGCACCCGCTTGAAGGATCTCGCCGATAATCTTCGCGACATCGGCAAGCCCATCAGCAACACTGACCAGGTGCTGAATCTCATTCGCGGTCTGAATCCCAAGCTCAGCACCTCTGTCCCCTCCATCATGTCACAGAACCCGCTCCCCTCATTCATGGAGGGGTGTTCCTTCTTCGTCATGGAGGAATTTCATAAGGACCATGAAGCTCGCCAGGCTGGTGCTCAGGCAATGTAAGCTAGCCACACTGCCTGCCGCTCCACCGCGCCATCCCCGACTGCGCCCGATGTTGATGGATCCAACATCGGTGGCCACTACACTGGCAATCGCTTGAACACCTACAGCAAGAAGAAGAAGGGGCGCGACGGCGGCACATCGACCGCCGCAGCCGGCGGCGCCTCCTCTGGAACAACAAGCGACGGTGCTGGTCCTTCCCCCACTGGACCGTGGGCCACCAGCGTCAACTCTTGGACAGGCCTAGTTCAGGCCTGGCCTGTCAACTGGTGTCCACCGACTACTAGGCTTCTTGGGTCTCGGCCTGCTGTTTCCAACCAGCAGGCCTACCTGGCCCATGGCGCCAACTCTGCTGGATCCACTCAGGCACCAAGCATGAACCCTTGGGATCACTCGGCTCTCCTGGCGGCTCTGAACTCCTCTGCCCCTCCATCGTCCGGCGGGACCTCTGAATGGTTCTTTGATACCGGTGCCTCATCACACATGACCAATAACTTCGGTATACTCCATTCTCCTTGCTCCTCTAATTCTCCATCTTGCATTATTGTCGGAAATGGCACTGCTCTTCCCATTGTCAAGACCGGAAATAGTGCCCTCTCCACAACTTCTACTTCTTTATCCTTGCAGAACATTTTATACTCTCCAACCCTTCTTAAGAATCTTGTATTTGTGCACTCAGTTACAAGAGGTAAAAATGTTTCTGTGGAGTTTGACCCTTTTGGATTTTCCATCAAGGATCTTTGCACACGGGAGGTGATTCATCGCTGTGAGAGCTCCGGCGATCTCTACCCTTTCCGGCCTTCTCCACCACATAACCTATCGGCCACGACCACCGTCGAGCTCTGGCATCAGCGGCTCGGCCATCCTAGCTGTCCCTCCTTGGCTTCTATTCTAGCTTCCTTTGATTTCACATGTAATAAATCAGCTGAGCATCTTTGTCATGCATGTTAGCTTGGTAAGCATAAGAGGCTGCCTTTCACTACTTCCACAACACAAACTCAGTTCCCCTTTCAACTGTTGCACTCCGATGTTTGGACATCTCCAATTGCAAGCAATTCCGGCTTTACATATTATCTTGTTATATTGGATGATTTTACTCACTATGTATGGACTTTTCCCATGCGCAACAAGTTTGACGTTTTACCGCTGTTACTCTCTTTTCATGCTTTTGTTCAGACACAATTTCAACGACCTATCTTGGCGTTGCAAACTGACAATGGTAGGGAATTTGATAATCATGCCTTATGGTCGTTCTTTGCTGCGCATGGCATCATTCTTCGCCTCTCTTGTCTTTACACATCAGCACAAAATGGGAAGGCTGAGTGTATGTTGCGTACTCTCAACGACGGTGTTCGTGCACTTCTCTTCCATGCCTCCGTGCCCCCATCCTTCTGGGCTGAGGCTCTCGCCACAGCAACCTACCTCCTTAATCGCCGACCGTGCTCCTCCACTATGCCAACACCATACGAGCTTCTCGTTGGTGTGCCGCTCGCCTATGAGCACCTCAGGGTTTTTGGGTGTCTGTGCTTCCTGAACCTCTCAACGACCACGCCGCACAAGCTAGCGCCGCGCTCAACACCATGTGTCTTCTTGGGCTATTCACCTGATCATCTTGGCTATCTGTGCTATGATCGGGCCACTCGCAAAGTTCATACGTCTCGCCACGTCGTGTTTGATGAGCTTCCTTTCCCCTTTCGTCCGGCCTATGGCTTGCCATCATCTCCTCCTGGCGCATCCATCCGCCCTGGCGCTCTTGTTATTGACATGCCACAGGCACATCGACGGCCGGCACGACCAACACGTGCTACGCAGCGCGCTTCTCCAGCCACGACTCCGCGCACCATGTCGGCCGCACGGACGACGTCGCGCTCTCCGGCATCTCCATCACTACGTTCGCCAACGCCCACGATGCCAATCTCGCCCGTGCCCACGACGTCGACACCACCTGCGCCCACGACGTCGCCCCCGCCTGCAGCCAGGACGTCGAGCTCGCCGGCAACCATGCCGTCTCCAGCTCGCCCGCGCGCAATACCGAGCCTGCCCGCGCCCACGACGCCGAGCTCGCCCCCTCCTTCGACACCGCGTTCGCCAGCGCTCATGTCGACGTCGAACTCGCCAGCACCCGCGACGATGGACTCGCCGGCATCAGCTGCGCCTCCACCGACTCCTGGGGTATCGTCAATGCCTCTTGTTGCCCTTGATGGCAAGCCTCCCGCCAGCACCGACACCTCGACATCTGATGATCATCCTCGCCATCATATGCTCACCCGAGCTCGTGCTGGGGTTTTTAAACCCAACCCACGGTATTCTCACACAGTCTCTACGGCTGCCATCTCTCCCATTCCCAAGTCTGCTCGTGCTGCTCTCCAGGATCCGAACTGGTTTGCAGCTATGCAAGCTGAGTTGGTGCTCTACGAGCCAATGAGACCTGGGCATTGGTGCCACGGCCTGCTGGTGTCAATGTTGTCAGTGGAAAGTGGGTTTTTTGTCACAAGCTTAATCCTGATGGCTCCCTTGATTCTCAACGCCCCGGCATTGATTTTGGTGACACATTTAGCCCAGTGGTGAAGCCAGCAACAATTCGTACCGTGCTGTCTATCATTGCCTCCAAGAATTGGCCAGCGCATCAACTTGATGTCTCTAATGCCTTACTTCACGGGCATCTTCAGGAGCAAGTGTTTGCACAGCAGCCAGTCGGCTTTGTTGATCCAGCTCGGCCACATCATATCTGCTCGCTGTCCAAATCATTGTATGGACTAAAGCAAGCGCCTCGTGCCTGGTTCCTTCGGTTCACAAGGCACATCAAGACGCTGGGTTTCACGGCAACACGGTCTGATTCATCGCTGTTTGTACTACGGCGGGGCGCAGAGACAGCTTTCCTTCTTCTGTACGTTGATGACATGGTGCTGATTGCTTCAACTGATGCACTGCTTTGGGCTATCATTGCACAGCTGCAGCAAGAGTTCAAGATCAAAGATATGGGGCCTCTGCACTTCTTTCTTGGCGTGGATGTCCAACGTTCTTCCTCTGGGTTCTTTCTCAGCCAAAGTCAATATGCTGAAGATGTGCTTGAACGCGCTGGCATGGCAAATTGCAAGCTGTTGCCAACCCCTGTTGATACGAAGCCTAAGTTATCTTCGTCGGATGGAAATCTTCTCTCAGATCCTTCATATTATCGCAGCATTGCAGGGGCTCTACAATACCTGACGATTACTCGTCCAGATATCACATATGCTGTTCAACAAATTTGCCTTCATATGCATGCTCCACGAGATGCACATTGGTCACTGGCAAAGAGAGTTCTACGGTACATTCGTGGTACTTCTGATCACGGTCTTCATCTCCATGGCTCCAGCAACAATGATATTGTGGCGTATTCAGACGCGGATTGGGCGGGATGTCCGGACAGACGACGATCGACATCAAGCTACCGTGTCTTCTTGGGAAATTCGCTGATTTCTTGGTCATCCAAAAGGCAAACCACTGTCAGCCGATCATCAGCCGAAGCTGAATATCATGCAGTTGTAAACTGTGTTGCTGAATGCTCATAGCTGAAGCAGCTACTTGACGAACTTCAAGCTCCAATTGGTAAAGCTACAATCGTGTATTGTGATAACATCTCAGCTGTATATATGGCCTCAAATCCGGTGCATCATCGGCGAACCAAACATATTGAGCTGGATATTCACTTTGTACAGGAAAAGGTTGCCATAGGAGCTGTGCGTGTTCTTCATGTCCCTACCGGCCAACAGCTTGCAGATATTATGACAAAAGGGTCGGCCACTGTCTTGTTCAATGATTTTCGGTCCAGCCTCTGCATCGACAAGAACAAAGCATCCACTGCGGCGGAGTGTTAGGGGAGGACCCGGTCTCCTAACGGACTGCCTCACATTCTCTTTGTAATCTGCTTGACCCGGTCTTTTAGCTAAAGCTGTTAGCGTTTCTGTTAGTGCTAGGTGTGCTGTACATGTATCATATATACCTGAGAATCAACACAAGTCTAGTTGAGTTGGCATTCAGCCTCATTCAAAAGTTTTTTTTTATTTTAGAAATCGTTATGGCGAGAAATATAGGCATTATTCTACAATATATTTTGATTTTGAAATATATTAGGTAAATCATGATATTATCAGAACGTAGCATATGTACATGTTCATACTTAAACTCCTATTTAATATGAAAAGAAATATGAACCACAAGAAGTTCACATGAAGCTAATTCCAAGAGCGCCCGCTAGGACGCCTTGTGGCGATCGGTCATACGAGCCGGGTGCGCACGTGCCACCTGTGGGACCTACCGCCACTTCTATTTTATCGGTGGATTTTTGGCCTTATCCACTCCTTCTATTCGCATTCTCTCATTCCTTTATCTTTTCTCCTTCTATTTTATCCCCAGTTTCCACCGATGGAAGCGACGGCGTGGAGACACATCGCTGTTTTTTTTCTCCTTCAATTTCGTTTTCTTCCTTACATACAACTTTGTTTCAGATTTGATTGTAAAAGTTTTGCATACAACTTTGTGTGCAAACGAGATTGTGCTCAAAACTTTTCTTCCATAGGATTTCAAAAAAAGTTATGAATAAAAGTTATATCTATCATGAAATTTGTGCTAAAAGATTATCCTTCTAAAAAGTTGACGGGAAGAAGTTATACATAAAAGTTGTGCACAAAAAGTTATACTAAAATATCATCTTATTATAAGTTGTACAAAAAAAACTATATGTTAAAGTTTTACGTATAAGTTGTTCACTTCTAAATATAGAAAATTGTGGACAAAGAAATTTTCCTGAAAAAAGTTGCGTGCAGTTAGAGACCGATCGTTAGTAGGCCTCCTGGCGCTTGCCCGCGGATTAGCGAAGCCCAGAAGTTCATGAGGTACCTTGAAGCCGGGTGATCCTGGAGGCACTAGATGCACCGTTCCTAACTTGATCAGTCATCCTAATGGGTTGAACTTGATCGATGTAGTCCTACTGAATCGATATAGGAAGAGGTATGGAACTATGTATAGTTCTTCAAACCTTCTAAAAGTAGCAAGACCTAGCCGTACAGAAGTAGAAGCCCTGGGCAGCATTTCAAGAGGACCTTTCTAAACTGAACCTGGAAAGCCCTGGCACTACACCAAAGCAGCTCAATTTCGTCGGCCACATGTAATTTCGTCGGCCCAACACAAGCCGACGAAAATAACTAGCTTATTTCGTCGGCCAACACAAACCGACGAAATTTGAACTTATTTTCGTCGGCTTAGCGTAGGCCGACGAAGAACAGTTCATATTTTCGTCGGCCAGGCCCGGGCCGACGAAAGAAAGAGCATATTTTCGTCGGCCTTCTGTAGGCCGACGAAAATAAACCTAATTTCGTCGGCTCGCTCCGGCCGACGAAAATATAGATACCCTAATTATTAGGATTTTGATGTCTTGTTCCAAGCCCGCATAGCACTTCCCCCCGCGCCCGAGCCTCCCGCCCCCACACCCCGCCGCCACCGCCCCCCCAGCGCCCCGCCGCCACCGCCGCCGCCCCTGCCGCCCCCTGCCGCCGCCCCGCGGGCCCCCGCCGCCGCCCCGGGGGCCCCCGCCACCGCCGCCCCCTGCCACCCCGCGCGGCCCCCTTCCTCCAGCCCCGTGGGCCCCCACCGCTGCCCCGCGCTGCCACCCGCCGTCGCCCCGGGGGGCTCCCTGCCGCCACCCCGCGGCCGACCCTCTACCGCGGCGCACCGGGGGCCGCCGCCGCCGCTCCACCTCGTGACATCGCACGCGCGCCTCCTCCCGCGACGGCGACTCCCGCGGCGACGCCCTAGGGTTAGGGTTCCAGCGAGTTCCGCGCCCCGGGGATCACGTGGGAGATCCGTCCATGTCGTCCAACCCCTTGCCCCACCTCCCCGCACCGGTGGCCCCGCCGGGCGCGGCGGAGGTGGATCCCCAGTCCCAGCCGGCCGCGCCACCCGCCGAGCCGCCGGAGGTGATGCACCGGACGAGAGCCGTCGACTTCCTCGGATGCTGCACGCCCATCGTCTACCAGAACGACAATGGCCCCTGCCCGCTCCTCGCCATCTGTGAGCTCCCGCTCGATTCCGAACCCCCTGCGAGTTTACCGCACGCGCGAAGTGCTTTTCCAGCGGTACTTATGTCTTCGGTTTTTGTTTGTGCAGGTAACGTGCTACCGTTGAAGAATGTGATCAGCCTGAACCCGGACGCCAGCAAGGTGTCGCAGTAGAAGTTGCTATCACTTGTCGCCCAACGCCTCATCGATTCCAACAGCGCCGTACAGGTTCGGTTTTAATTCTCTCTATAGGGGGTTGTTTCTGTTCAGTTGATCAACATGAGAATGGTGTTGTGTTGGGATGCAACAGCAGTGTGCAGGTTAGATTAAATTAGGTTGCGGGCTGTGGTATTGATCGGTGTGATAATGGTTTTGGGATGCAATTCATAGGACAAGGATGAGGAGTACGTCTGCAACCGGGAGCAGAACATCGCGGATGCCATCGACCTTCTCCCGCGCCTCACGACAAGTATTGACATGACTATTATGTTCAGGAAGTGCGTAAGGGTTTTCAGCTTGTTGATCGGTGATTTATCGTGTGCTTGTGTGAATGTATGTTTATTCTGATGTTCACTAGGGTGTGTATGTTGCAGGATTGATGACTTTGAGTTCACCCGAGAGCGTGCCATATTTGATCTTCTGGATATCCCACTATACCATGGATGGATAGTGGACCCTCAACTGCACCATCTAAATTTCGATTTACAACGTCCAATAACTGTTCTGATCTTTCTCTTGTCCTTTGGTGGTTGTTTCTCTCTGCACGATTAGCAATCAGCTAAGCCTGTTCAATAAGGTATATCCATCTTTTGCTTTCCCCATCAGGTATATCTGTGGTTATTTCGTTCTTAGATAATCTGGCAATCATCCATGATCATCTGTTTCTTGAACTATGTGTTGATTTTTGTCTAACTCAAGTTTTTGAAGAGTGATAACTGATAAGTACAAATCTGCTGGATTTCACTGCATGCACTTGAAATTTAGCTACAGTACTCACCAATAAGATTTTTAAATTATCTGCCTTGTTATGATCTCTGAAGCAACTTGTCTAGGCACAGGTACGTAAAAATGAAGATAATTGCCAAGTGGATCAGAAATCTGAACCAATATGTTTGGATGAACTTGATCCTATCATTTGCCCTGATGCAGGTCAGCTCTTACCTTTGTTTCTTCTCTAATGGGCTTCATTGTGTACCGAGTTACTAACTTCGTTGAGGTTTTAGTAACTTGCTTTATTTGATGATTATTGGATGATGTATTTATTGGATGTATTTGATGATTGTACTTATTGGATGTATTTGATGATTGTGTGATGATGTATTTCATAATGGATATGTTAAGTAACTGCTTATGGATGATTGCATTTCATAATTGCTATTATATGCAGCTGTTTTTTTAAATAGGATCCCAGTATCTGGCCGACGAAAATACTGTAGCGTGTCCAGTATTTTCGTCAGCCAGGTGGCCGACGAAAATATTACCATTGTTTTCTTCGGCCAGCGAGACCGACGAAAATGTGAACATATTTTCATCGCCGTGCTGGCCGACGAAAATAGCTTTATTTTCGTCGGTTGCCGACGAAAATAAAGCTATTTTCATCTACTTTATTTCGTCGGCCCACCGACGAAAATAGCTATTTTCGATAGCTTTCGGACTATTTTCGTCGGTTTCTGGCCGATGAAATTACACTATTTTCCTGTAGTGTGGGTAGCATTTTAAGTTTCAGTCCATAACTGCTCTTAGGCCCTCTTTGATTCTGCAGTGATTTCAGATGTCGATAATGGGGCAAATACTAAATTTTGGACAGATAAATGGCTGCATGGTTGCTCTATTGCCCTACTGCCCCCCACCTCTTGGCATGTGTACCAAAGCGGCGAGCTAAAAGGCGTCCTGTGCAGGATGCTCTCCTTGAGAATTGTTGGTTACAGGATATTCAGAGGGCATTACTCGTGGCTGTCCTCTCTAAGTTCTTGGACATTTAAGACTTGTTACAGGAAGTGCTATTCCAACCTGATGATGATGTACACAAGTGGCGTCTGGATCCATCAGGACGACAGGACAATTCACAACCAAATCTGCTTACGAGGCATTGTTCAATGGCTCAACTTTCTTTGCGCCGAGCAAATTGATCTGGAATACGTGGTGGGCACCGAGGGAATGCAAAATTTTCCTTTGACTTGCTGCTTACAATCGCTGCTGGACGGCGGACAGACTTGCAAAGCGCAGCCTCCCCCAACCAGTGTGTTGCCCTCTTCGCGATCAGGAGGTAACAATCGAACACCTCCTGTTAGCATGTGTCTTCTCGCAGCAGTTTTTACTGGAATTTTAGGCCCATTCGTGTGCTTGGCCCATTAACAATTTCAAAAATTCCTATAAATCTTAAAGGCATACGTGTGTAAGAGTCCCATCTTGACAGTGGAGGAGTAGGATGGGCAACATAAATATGGAAATTATCTTCATCCCTGTGATAGGAGAGAGAATATGAGACCTATCGGCATCCACCAAAAACACATCTAAACAAGCTACGGTTTTGCTTCTTCTCACTGCTGCGCCGCCACCGTAGCCTTCTCCATCCCGAGCGCCGGTGTGCACTGGTGAACGGGAGAGCAGGTCTTCGGAACCCTTCGTCTTTGGGATCCTGCACCGGGAGAGGGCGAATAAGGTTTTTGGAAGCGCTTCGCGCGACATCTTAAAATCTTCACAACGGCGCGCCTTCCACCCAACTCCGTCGCTTCACGGGCCAACCGTCTTCGTCGTCTCCAGCAGCGGCAGTTCGTCGTCGTCAATCCTCCAGCCAGGCCTTAGTATGTAATATGTGATCTGATCTATTTTTTAAGCATGAATCTTGAGATCCAAACTAACTTTGTTGTTTATGCTGTTATGTTAATTCTTGTGTTCATTATGATTTATTTGATATAAAATTTAATACAGGGATTGTCTATTTAGAGCCTGTTTGGGACTGCTCTGCTTCACAAATCGCAGCTCAGCTTCATGAACTTCACAGCAGAGCAGCTCAGCTTTGAAGTTGCAGAGTTTTTGAAAGTGTTTGGCTAGCAGATCAACTTCAGCTTCAGAAAAAAGAGATTCGGATCGGAAAAGTCCCTTATGCCCTTGAACAATGTATGAGAGGATTTCATTTATGATTTTTCATCTAAATGCTTATTTAAAAAATAACAGTACATTATAAATAGATAATAGATAGATAATAAAGTACAAATATTCCAAAATAATTCCATTACATATCAAGTCTCAATGATCTACTACTCATACTACATCCAACTTTGAGAAATAGCCGTTGCTAATGTATCACGAAAAACATCCATAGTAGGCGCATTGGGTACTGGAGATGATCCATCCGAGGGCACTACATACTTGTTATACCTTTCCGGTATTGTAGGCTCATAATTTTCA
Organism: Panicum hallii; assembly: GCF_002211085.1. Lineage (NCBI taxonomy): Eukaryota > Viridiplantae > Streptophyta > Magnoliopsida > Poales > Poaceae > Panicum > Panicum hallii. The sequence goes on from NC_038044.1 coordinate 40,771,959, forward strand.
TCACGCTCCACACGTTCAAAGTCTAAATCACCACTGTTATGCTCACGGATGAAATTATGGATCACCATAAGTCCTATCGGTATCATCTTTTGCTTCCATAATGGATACATCGGTATTTTATAGAGAATTTGCCACTTCATTTTCAAGACTCCAAATGACCTCTCAATAATACTACGAACTCGTGCATGAATACGATTGAACTTTTCCTTAGGAGACCTTGGTTCTACACCTCTATGCCATTCGGGTAAGTGATACCTCTCACCCTTGTATGGTGCTAGGTATCCTGGTCTATTAGGATATCCGGCATCAACAGCATAATACTTACCTACAAATAAAAAGTATATGATATGTTTAGATAATAAAGAACTAGAGTTGCAAAATTGAAAAATATAGAAACCAGCCATAAATTACCTACCCTTGGGAGGTTTTGGGAAGAACTCTCGATCCAACTTCATTGCATTATACAACACAGTGGTGTCATGCACAGAACCCGACTGCCCCACAGAAACATAAGTGAATCTCATGTCAAAGTCACAAATTGCTAGGATATTTTGAGTCGGTATCCCTATTTTTCCAATATACCTTACTTGTCCACTAGGGGGTAGAGATACCCTAATGTGTGTCCCATCTAGAGCACCAATACAATCTTTGAAGTGTGGAAATGCCCTTCTATCATCTGCTATCTTTTTGTGGATGGTACGAAAGTTTGCATCTTTTGGAACAAGAAAATATTTTGCCATTTCCATCAAAGATTCTAGAACCTCAGTAAATTTCCTACTAATAGTTTCACCAGAGTGATTGAAACCATTTTGACATTTCCTATTGGACTCATTTTCAGAACATATGAACAAGAAAATTGCAAGAGCCTCATAGGTGTTCATGTGCATAGATGGTTGCAGTCCATACCTTGACACCAATAAATTATGCAAATCCATGAATATTTCCGTGCTCATGCGCAACTAAGAATGACATTCACCTGGAGTTCTGAAGATATATTGTAACCAGCCCATGCCACTTTGTTCCGCTATCCTTGGTGGATTTTTGTTAAGGTAGATATCAACATATTTCTCTGCCACTTTAGCACCACACAAAATCAAGTTCCAAAACTCAGCACTATCATCATCTGGCTCCTCCGAACCATCACTCTCACTTTCATACATCTGAAAATAATAACAAGTAGCAATAGTAACAATGTCATGGATACAAGTAGTAGTAACAATGTCATGATTACATTTACTCAACAACAAGGTACTCCCTAGCAGCAATCTGAAAACTAAAATAAAATAAAAAAATAGCACTACTGAAAAAAAGCACCCAAAAATATTTCTCAAAGCCTTCAATTCCTATACTTGTCGTTGTATCTCCTTGTAAGCCAATTCAAACGAATTTCTCTAGTAGGAAGGGTCAAGAACATTTCTCTTTGTTCCTTTTTCACAAACAATTGGGTATCAATATCATGCTCATTGCTATCATATTGTGCCCCACAATCCAAGACAACATCCATCACTTCTTTGATAGAAACGACTTCTGCTTACTTTTTTGATGTAAACGACTCGGCCGAATCAGCAATCTTTGTAATTTGTTCTTGAATTATAAGAGCTGTACTTGACTTTTGCTTTTTAGGAACCTCTAGAACAACACGAGCTCTTCTTTTTTTATTTCCATTAGCAGGAGATACCTCCTGAACCTCCTCATCCTCTTCCTCTCTATATGACCAATCATGCAACACATTGTCCTCCTCTTCCTCCTCTCCTGCTCCATCTATGTTTTCAGTGTCTTTTTGGCTTTTGGGTATAACAGGATTGTCACTCATCGGGTTCCAATGATCAGTTTCATCATTAGAAATGTCACCAAACATTTCTCTAAGTAAGTCTTTATTTTGCAGCGCTTTCTTCTTGAATTTTCCAGAACCCGGCACATCCTGAACAAGGAAGGTAATCAGAACCCCAAGAAGGTATTGTGAACATAGATGAACAGCTAAAATTTGTGAACAAAACAATACTTACCACTTTCATTTTTTCCCACCATTCATTGTCCATGTTAATTACTCCTCTTGTATTGTCCCAACCGGTTCCGGTTTGATTCCACAGTAACTTTTGCCAAATTGACCAATCATTCTTCAACCTATCCCACTTGTTCTTGATTTGTGTCTTTGATAAGTCGATTCCGGTCATTTGGTAAAATCTTCCCGACACTTCAATGTAACCTAAAGTGTTCAAATGTGTATTTGGCCTATTCCCTCTCCTTACTTGTTCAGTGAATAACTCACATACAATGCGATTATAATCATCCGTCCATTCCATAGAATCACCCTAATCAACAATTATGTGGAGCAATATTTTCAAGCATACATGACAAGACAAATTATGTAATTGACTAGCATACATACACTCAGCAGCAATGGAATTGACCAGCAGCCATAAAAGAAACCAAGCGAAGAAATTATACCGATTTCGGAAGACTGGAGATGCGGGCATGACCCCTGCTGCCTCCTGCGCCGCCCCTGCCTGCGCCGCCCCTCCCAGCGCCTCCCCTTCTTCCTCCCGCGCCGGCCGCACCCTAGGCCGCACCGCCTGCGCCAGCCGCGCCGCCCGCGCCCGCGCCGCCCGCGCCCGTGACGCCCGCGCCCGCGCCGTCACCCGCCGCGCCGCCCGCGCCGTGGAACGCGCCCCCAGCGCCCGCCGCGCCGCCTGCGCCGTGGCCTGCGCCCCCCGCTCCCGCCGCGCCGACCGCGCCGCCCGCGCCGCCGCGCCGTGCCCCACGCCGCCCGTGCCGTGCCCCACGCCGGGGCCCGCGCCGCCCGTGGACATGCCGGCAGCTAGGGTTTTGAGGGATGGGAGCGGACAGAGGGATGGGAGCGGACAGAGGGAGGAAGAGGGGGGGTCGCGGGTACAGGAGAGATAGAAGAAAAATGTTTCATTCCAGGTGTGTAATCAGTGGCATTGGTGGGTAATTTTCCCCCAACTTCACGAGGGAGTTCAAAACGGCTATTCGTGAAGTACCCTTTTGGCTGCTTCATGGATTTCGTGAAGTTGGGGCCAACTTCACGTTTTTTTGGTGAAGCTGAGCTGGTGAAGCTGAGGGTGTTTGGCTACAGTTTCACGAAGCGAAGTCAAATTTGGTGAAGTGAAGCAGTCCCAAACAGGCCCTTACTCAACAGTTTTGGCATAGGATGCTGCGCCTTTTTGGTCTCCCGAACATCACACCTCAAGCCAACTCGGCTGATCTTTTTTGTTTGGTGGCAGCATGCCTGTGTTGCAATAAAAAAAGACGCTCGGCGTGGAACACCTTGGTCATGCTAGGGGCCTTATACTTTGAAAACAAGGAACGATGTGGTGTTCAATGGGGCATCTCCAAGGATTGATCAGGCACTTCTCTTGGCACAAGAAGAAGCCGATCTCTGGATGCTTGCAGGCGGCAAAGGGCTCAGGGCGCTGGTTGTGTTAGACCACAGCGTTGTGTTTGTAAGGTCTAGGGTCGTTGTGTTAGTTTTTTTAAGGCGCCATCCAGTCTAAAAGCTCAAGGGGGTCTGTGTGTGGAGTGTGTTGTACAACTATTTTGACCTTTCCTTCCTATCTTAATATAATGACGTGCATCTCTTCTGCATATTCAAATTCTTTTTTCCTAATCAACTTATTTTGACCAAGTATCAATAGCATATTTCATCAGCCGTTAGTAGCATTAAATCCACCATGAAATAATAGTATATTTATTTGATATTGTACAAATTAACATATTTTTCTTTAAACTTAGTCAAAGTTAGAGAGGTTTGATTTATAACAAATCTAAAGTGTCTAATAATTTAAAATGGAGGAAGCATTGCCCTATCACTCTTCTAACTCCCTCCAAGTAATCTCACAATTTATATAATGAAAAAATGGAAAGTTTCAAATTCAACAAGGTAAATTTCCAATTTACCACTAACAAAATAAGGACGAAAAGGATGAACTAGAACGATGATTTTAAACTATGGAACCTTTAAGAAAATGGAAAAGAAAACACACTAATCAATATACTGTTAACCTTTTCTTTCGAAACACAGTACAAACGTAGATACTCACAAATACGCACGTACTCTCACGCTCACAATATACTGTTAACTTGGCCATGGTGCTTTCTGAAACCGACCCTTTTTTGATTGGTGCACTATAGCAGAACCGCATGAATTAATCCGGCTTGAGTGCGCTAACCATCACTGTAGAGGCAATCCGGGCTTACACGCACTTAAAATAGAGTAAAACGACAGTTGTCAGACCCGGGGCCACGGGACTGTGTACGTAACGTAGTTTAAACAGGCTTAAGAGATAAAGCCCGTCTTATCTCTTATTTATCTTATTTATCTCTTATTTATCCAGTATGAATAGGAGATAAAGCTAGTCGGTACAGAAGTAATCTACTCGAGTTGTATTCGGTTACGATTCCTTATCTAGTATTGGATTAGGATTCTTGTAACCCTGACCTCCCGGATATATAAAGGGGGCAGGGACCCATTCAAAACAAATCATCAAGAGGGGCGGGGACCCATTCAAAATAGATCATCAAGATCATTCAACACCCAAGGAAATACAAACCACCATACAGGATGTAGGGTATTACGCACCTCGCGGTCCGAACCTGTCTAAATCTTGTGTTCCTTGCACCTTCGAGTTCCTGATCTCGGCGTCTCTTCACCTAAACTTAACACCTTGGGTATACCCTTCGGTGGGTAGCCGGTAAAACACCGACAGCTGGCGTGCCAGATAGGGGAGCGCATCGAAGATCCACCGGCGAACTCGATGGCATCTTTCCAGTTCACCAGAAGGCCGTGCTGGCACCCACCGTGGGGCACCTCGACTTCGCGAGGACGATCGGCGGCCTGCCGATGACTACTTCGACTACTCGCCTCGACTTGAAAACTAGTCGGAATCGACTCCGACTAGTCGAGGTTCATCAACAAATCGTCACAACTCCATCAACGAGCTCCACGGCTTCATCGACATTCATCCACGAATCAAGCTAAGTGACTTATACCTTTTCCGACTTGTTCTTCCTAGGATCGGCTACCTTTTTGGGTACGCCTCTCGACGGGTATGAAACCCTCGGGGGCTACACCATGATCGACTACTTATCTGTGTACGTCTCTCGACGGGCATGAATCCCTCCAGAGCTATACTTCGCCGACTACCTATCTCTGTACGTCTCTCGACGGGCATTGAAACCCTCCAGAGATACACTTCGTCGACTACTTTTGCGCACTGCGCATCCTCTTTGTGGCATGACGACTACTTTCTGCTCGTTGTCTCCTCTTAACGGTCGCTAATCTACTTGAGTAGCACATACCTTAATTCGTGAAACCTCGGCTCTTTTGTCACACCTAACGCCTCTACGCGTACACGAGACAAAGATCTCATACACGCTATGAGCAATGGCTAAAAAAGGACCAGGTGCTTAAACGTAACAGGTGGACTGATCGGGAGATTAAATGGCCTAAAAAAGAGCTCGACACAGCAATTTTTACACCGAATAAATTTTGGTGTCTTTACGTTATTACTGAGTACTACTCGGTATCTTCGCATTATGCTACATAATGTATGCATTGTTTTTTTTCAGATCAAGCTTCGGCAACAACCCTCAAGGCAGCACGGCGTGCCATCACAGTTCCGCTAGTTCCCAGGCTCGGGGGCTGGGCGATGCACACTACTCGACATGGCTCCTTCGGCTCTCCTGGCTCGTAAGCTCGGGGGCTGGACGCTACAAAACTACTCGAAGACGACTCATATGAAGACTGAGAGTGCAAAAGAAACCCTAAGTCACCGCGCGGTTAAATAAACCAGCGGGAGGCTTAATTTCACTATGCAGAAGGCGAAGAGTTTTTCTCGGAACTTCAGAGTAACACCAATGCCACGATTCTTGGATCCTTTTTCCCAAACCTGGGAGATTTGGGTTCAAGGCTCGGGGGCTGCGGGGTACGTGGCTGTTATCGCCGTATTTTGACCGGGCCAAAAGTGGGCCATGGAGCAAGATGGGCTTAGAAGGCAGTCGTGACAAGCTTGCGAATTGGGCCCTGTGCGGATAATGGAGGCCAGTAAGGCCGTGTAAGTTAGGAATAAGCAGTTAAGATTCGTGTCGTGTTAGGTTAGGGTTAGTTAAAGAGAACAAGTCTACAGACTATAAATATGTATCACGAATAAACAAGAAAGACAGAATCGTTCATCATCAACTCTCGGCGCATCGCCTTCCCTGTTCTAGGGTTTCTCATCGAGTAAGTGCCATGCGACCCCGATCATGTTCTGCGTGATCGGGGTAGCACTATCCCTGCTCGTTCGTTCACACATTGCTCGTGCTGAAGCCTTGTAGATGGGGAGTAGCGTTATTTATCTTAGCATGCGTAGAGTAATCTTTTCCTTTTGTGCTTTAATCATGCTTTATGTGTTGCTCTTGCATGTTTGATCGTCGTGTTCGTTCATGGATACGATGGTTTTGTCTTGTTTCGTAGTTGTCAGTAGATCCAATCTGTTATGGCTAGTTTCTATTTATTTAGAAGCTTGGTTTGATATGTGTATGATTAGGCCTTGCAAACGAGTTGAATGATCCGATGATATGCTGTGTATCGGCTTGTCGCTTGAATAGAGGTTGTTTCAGGAATCGGCTTTTCGGTTGTTTCTTCGATCTCTGTTTGGATTGTTATTCCGATGCCTTCGCGTATTTGTTAGGCTCAATCACGTGTAGGATGTTCCGATCGTGCAGTGAGAGCTAGGTCATCGTAGATTGGATTAGATTGATATTTATGGAGCAAGTTCTATTTAAATATATGCATATGTTTCTATATTGCCCGTTCAAAAGATCCGATCCGGTATTGATGCAATCGGCTCCTTATAGCCGATACCGGGGAGGCGGTGATGAGCCGATCACGGCTCAGATTAATCTTTACACATGTCTGTGCACGCAGGAGTTTGACACGTCACACCCTCCTGATCGGGTGCAGGATCAGGTGGCACGCCTAGCGACTCCAAGCCAGGGCGTGTGCCGGATCACTGGGCCGTTGACCGAGGGACCGGGGCCCGCCAGCCGTCCTGGAAGCCTCCCGGCTCCTCGTGTTGCCTGTCGCTGCCCGCCGGCGGGTTTTGACCGACAACAGTGGCACATCTCGTCCAGAAGTTGACGATGCATGAGCAGCGTCACCCTGAGCTGTACCAGGAAAAGTTCAAGCGCCAAGTAGCGCTAGCTGACACTGAAGAAGCCGATGACTCCGGGGAAGAAGTGGAAGTATCGGTTGCAGAATGGGCTCGTGGTGCAAATCCCGTATCGTGCAAGTGGGTAAAGCAAACAGGACCGGTAAAGGGGTTTGATTTTGATGTGAGCAAAGCGGAACAAATTTTTGACTTATTGTTAAAAGAAAAACAGTTGAAGTTTCCAGAAGGTTACAAACCCCCTACGGCGCAAGAGTTGAAAGGAAGATCATATTGCAAATGGCATGATTCTTTCACCCATAGCACAAGCGATTGTAAGGAGCTTCGTCGGTAGATCCAATTGGCTATTGAGCAAGGCCGATTGATCTTGGGTCAGACCGCCATGAAAGTTGACACTCAGCCGTTCCCTGGTGTCAATATGGTGGAAAGCAACGATCGGACGGCAAGGCGACAACTGGACTTCGCGCTGGGCATCAACATGGCGGGGGTGGCATCACGCAGTCAGAGCAAGGATGGAGAGGCTGATTCGAGCAATCGGCCCCAAAAAGAAAAGAATGAATATGTTACAGAAAGACAAGTAAGGTACGTAAGGAATCAACGGCCAACTTCTTCTGATCTTCTCAGGAAGTACGAATACCAGTACCAGCAGCGCCTCCATCGGGAATCTGAGGAAGAGGAGTATGAGCGCCGCACTGGGAAGCGCTTGAGGAAGCACGAAGATGCCCGCGATCATTGGCATTACCCGTTTTTCAGATACTGTTGGGATTCTGGTATGAGCCGATTGCCTACAATCAGGGATTGCCCAGAGTGTGGAACAAGGAGACCAGAAGCAAGGGATTCGGTTTTCCAGCGGATAGGACCTGCCCCAATCCGGCAAGTGCGGGTTCGGTCACCACGAAAGGAAGACGAAGAAGAAGATAGGTGTCATCGTCCTCGTTGGTGCCCCGATGGACTTAATCGTTCCCAGAAGCGCAGGGTTCAGCGGCTGCGTAGCTTGGAGGAGGCCGAAGCCAAGTACATCGAGACTTTAAGGAAGGCGCGACCGGATTTGGCAGAACAAGTTCATTATGTGCAGGAAAAGGAGTTGCGCCCGCCCAGGAAGGAATGGCGGCCCAAGTCAACAAAAGCCGATAAGAAGGTATCGGCTGATGCACATATGGTTTTTGTACTTCCTGCAGAGTTCCATGCTCGGCCTCAGGGGGAGCCATCGGTAGCTCAACTTGATTTGGGACCTCGGCCGGTGATATTCGAGAAGCCGCAAGCTAAGAATTACAAACACCTGAAGGCCTTATATCTTAAGGGGTTTATTAATGGTCAGCCCGTGAATAAGATGTTGGTGGATACGGGAGCGGCGGTCAACATTATGCCGTACTCAGTCCTGCGCCGTTTGGGACGGTCCACTACGGACTTAAAAAAGACCAATGTCACCTTAAGTGATTTTAATGGGCAGACTTCAGAAGCCCAAGGTGTCCTCAGTGTGGATCTCACCATTGGAAACAAAACCGTCCCAACTTCGTTCTTCGTCGTCAACAGCAAGAGCACCTACAATGTTTTACTTGGTAGGGATTGGATCCACACCAACTGTTGCATCCCTTCCATGATGCATCAATGTTTGATCCAATGGGATGGAGACGAGGTGGAAGTGATCCAGGCGGACGACTCGATCGAAATTTCACATGCTGCCATGAGTATTTAGGATGCAGAGGACCAAGAGCCGATTTCAGGGATGAGCCTAGAAGGGTGTGACCGCATCGAGGCTACAAAAAACGGAGTAAGGCTGGTCTTATCCACCGGCCTCACAGAATAAAAACCGAGCCACCATCTGTTGTAATAGTCTGTGGAATCCCGAATCTGTGAATGACGTGCTCCTTGACGAACTGAATAACGTCCCTGGATGCCACCGACTTCATCGGGACCGCTTCCACCGGCCTCACAGAATAAAAACGCAGCCAGGGGCGACGCGTTGTAGCAAAGCCATAGAGGCCGATTCTTGCAATCGGCCCCGAAAAGTCGAAGTTGTAAAGACAAGTATTTTACATGGTTGTTATGAGCTGGTCAGCATTGGCAGCCGGCCTTGTTCTTTTTACAAAAACTTGGAAAATAATGGGATGTGTGGAACGGCCGACCTTAACGATCGGCCGAGTTTTTTTATGCTGTGTCCTTTCTTCATCTGCAATGTTGATCTAATGGAAGAAGGGAAGTTAGGATATGGTTTCACATCGGCTGATGAACTTGAGGAGATAGACATCGGTCCTGGGGATAAGCCACGACCAACCTTCATAAGTAGGAAGTTACACCCGTCACTACGAGAGCCGATGATAGCTTTGCTGAAGGGATATGCCGATTGCTTCGCTTGGGATTACACAGAGATGCTGGGACTGGATAGGAGTATAGTCGAGCATCGGCTCCCCCTTAAGAGTGGTTTTCGACCGTTCCAACAGCGGGCACGGCAGATGAAAGCCGAAGTCCTGGTTGAAGTAAAGAAAGAAGTAGAAAAGATGTTGGAAGCCGGATTTATCAGGACTTGCAGGTACGCTGAATGGATTTCGAGCGTCGTGCCTGTACAAAAGAAAGACGGCTGATGGAGAGTGTGCGTGGACTTTAGGGATCTTAATAGGGCCACTCCAAAGGATGAATACCCAATGCCCATTGCAGAGACATTGATCAATGCTGCCGCCGGCCACAAGATTTTGAGTTTCATGGATGGTAATGCAGGATATAATCAAATCTTCATGGCCCCTGAAGATATACACAAAACTGCGTTTAGAGTGCCTAGAGCAGTGGGTTTGTTCGAGTACGTGGTTATGACTTTCGGCTTGAAGAATGCTGGTGCTACGTATCAGCGGGCGATGAACCACATCTTCCATGATTTGATCGGCAGCCTAGTAGAAATCTATATCGACGACGTCGTGGTAAAGTCAGCATCGGTCGAGGGACATCTAGACGACCTGCGGCGGGTTCTGGAACGAACTAGAAAGTTCGGGCTCAGGATGAACCCAAAGAAGTGCGCTTTTGGTGTGTCGGCTGGGCAGTTCCTGGGATTTCTGGTTCATGAAAGAGGAATAGAAATTGGCCTAAAAAGTCAGGAAGCCGTACGCACCATGGCGCCACCCACCACCAAGAAGGAGCTCCAGCAGCTCATTGGTAAGATTAACTTTGTCAGGAGGTTTATCTCTAATTTATCTGGACGAATTGAGCCTTTTATGGAGTTAGTCAAGACTAGAACCACTGACGAGTTCCGCTGGGGGGCAGAACAGCAACGGGCATTCGAAGAAATCAAAGAATATTTGTCAAAACCGCCTGTGCTGGTGCCACCACAACAAGATAGACCATTCTATATATATATTTATCAGTGGGCAACACTTCTATTGCTTCAGTAGTGGTACAATTATATGATGGCAAAGAGAAGGTGGTCTTTTATCTCAGCAGAAGGTTGTTGGATGCAGAAACAAGGTACCCCGATATGGAAAAACTTTGTTTATGTTTATTTTTTACATGCACCAAGCTTCGCCATATCCTGCTATCGGCTGAAGTGGTCGTCATCTGCAAGTCGGATGTCATAAAACACATGCTATCGGCTCTTGTCTTGAAAGGCCGATTGGGGAAATGGATGTTCGCGTTGTCAGAATTTGATATCCGATATCAACCTGCAAAAGCGGTTAAAGGGCAGGCGTTAGCAGATCTCATTGCCGAGAGGGTTAACACCAGTATTACAGCACTTTCTATACGAGCCTGGGCTATGTACTTTGACGGATCAGTTTGTGGAGATGGATGCGGCATTGGCGTCTTACTGGTATCGCCTCGGGGGCAACGTATTCTTTCTCGATCAGATTACCTGTTGCCTGTACCAACAATCTTGCGGAATATCAGACGGTATGAAAAGGTATGGAATTGCTTCTAGAGGCTGGAGCCGAAGCAGTGGAAGTTTTTGGGGATTCAAAATTAGTGATTTCCCAGCTTACAGAAGAATACAGGTGCGAAAGCGAGCTGCTGTTCCCAATGTGGGTCCAATGCCAGGAGCTAATAGCTCAGTTCAGGTACATTAATTTTTATTGGATACCTAGAGCTCGGAATGCCGAAGCCAATGATCTAGCGCAACTGGCTTCAGGGTATAAAGCCGATGGGTCACATCATTAGGCATATTTCCTAAACCAGGGAGATTGGAGAGCCGATATCTTCAATTACTTGAAGGATTCGGCTCGGGGGGCACCCAAGAGGATACGATACAAAGCTATGAAATATGTCCTCATAGGGGATGATATGTTTTACAGGATCTTGGAGGGGTTACTGCTTAAGTGTTTGGGGCCAGTTGAATCCAATCGTCTCCTGCATGAAGTCCATGAAGGAACGTGTGGGACCCATCAGTCGGCCCACAAGATGAAGTGGCTAATTAGGCGATCAGGATACTACTGGCCCACCATGCTGGAAGATTGTTTTAAGTATTACAAAGGGTGTCAAGCATGTCAGAGGTTCGGAAAGATCCAGATGGTGCCAGCGTCCATTATGAACCCCATCATTAAACCATGGCCGTTCAGAGGCTGGGGTATGGACATGATCGGCAAAATTAATCCTCCATCTAGCAAGGGTCATCAGTTCATTCTAGCTATCACAGATTATTTTACCAAATGGGTGGAAGCGGTCCCGATGAAGTCGGTGGCATCCAGGGACATTATTCAGTTCGTCAAGGAGCACATCATTCACAAATTCGGGATTCCACAGACTATTACAACAGATGGTGGCTCAGTTTTTATTTCAGAAGAATTCAAGAAGTTTGCTGCTGATATGGGAATCAAGCTGATTAGATCGTCCCCATATTATGCTCAGGCAAATGGATAGGCCGAAGCGTCCAACCAGAGTCTTATCAAGTTGATCAAAAGGAAGATCGATGAGTACCCTAGACGTTGGCACGAGGTCTTGTCAGAAGCACTTTGGGCATACCGCATATCATGTCACGGGGTGACAAAAACTTCTCCTTACCACTTGGTCTATGGGCAGGAGGCCGTGTTACCATGGGAGGTTACGGCCGGGTCAAGGCGCGTGGAATTCCAGAATGACTTATCCGCTGAAGAATATGCTACTCTGATGAGCGATAATGTGGAAGACCTCACAGAACTCAGGCTATGGTCACTAGAGAAGATCAAGGAGAATATGGCTAAAGTGGCCCGTGCATATAATAAAAAGGTTAAGCCAAAGGAGTTCCAAGTAGGAGACTTGGTTTGGGAAGCAGTATTACCATTGGGAACTAAAGACACGGCATATGGCAAGTGGTCCCCAAATTGGCACGGGCCGTACAGAGTCAACCAGGTCCTACCTGGGAACGCATACATGCTTGAAGAATTAGACGGCACTAAGTTCCCGGTAGCAGTCAATGGCCAACACCTTAAGAAATACTTCCCGAGTATGTGGGCCAATGAACAATGAAGCCGATGATACCCATCAGGCTACAAGCCAATGCAACCAGCAAGCTAAGTAGGGGGGCAAAGGCTGAGTCGACAACGATCGGCGTTGGCAATACAGGAAACAAAAAAGACCAATAAGTATTGATCGGCTCGATCAGATTAGAACAGCCGATGCGGTGCCATCGACTTTAGAGGTGTGCTTATGGCAATCAAGCATAACAGGTTATCAAACAGCCGATGTGCCACCATCGACTCTAGGTTCGCTACATAAAAACACCACAGGTTCACCACACAAACGCAAAGTTTATCTTGGACAGGACTGCAGAAGGAAGGCGTCGATAGCAGCGATAGCATCAAGACGGATGCGGTCAACCTCAGCAAGCACTGCTTCGTCTGCCCCCGGCACCACCTGTTTGTTTAAGCTGTTCAGCTCGGCCAAGTCTGTCTTCAGCTCGGTGGTCAAGACTTCTGCCTCCTGCTTGGAACCCGCGATGAGATTCTTCTCCTCCTGGATGCGCTGCTTGGTGGCCTGGACCTTAGCTTCAAGGTCTTCCAGTTCTTTCTCCAAGAGGTGAAGCCGATGGGCAGAAGCAGATGTGTCGATCTTAGCGTCGAGTGCGGCCTTCTTCTTGTTGATCGACTGACACATCTCAGCGATAATGGTCCTTAAGAGCGATAGGGAACGCCGAGTCTCGATCCTGCGGCGAGCTTCTGCCACTTTTGCTTGAAAGGAAGAAAGGTACCCTGCTGGCAAGAGCTTGACCTGGAGGCTTACAGGGAGCTGGGAGTTAACCTCGTCGAGGATCTGCTTGATTGCACTGGAATCCTGAATCAAGGCGGAGATGGAACCCGACAGAAGATCCTTCACGCGGAGAAGTTGATCGGCAGCGCTGGTTAGGCCTGAGGAGGAGTCATCGGCTTCCAATATGGTTGACCCGATCGAAGCAGGGTCAAACGCAAGGAGCTTCAAAAGGTCCAGGTTCTGAAGGAAAAGAGGGTGAGACAGGCATTACGGGAAAAGACCAAAAAGGCTACAAAGAAAAGACGAACCTGTCTTGAGAAGGAAGCGGCGATGGCCAACGTAGGGGTGATCGGCTCCCGGGAGTGCGTTCCTTCCGAGGAATGAACGGTGGCGGCAGAGGCCATATGGATTGCCCCTCCAGAGGGAGAAGCGACAGCCGATGGGGCAGCAACTGGCTCTACGGAGGCAACAGCCGATGAAATAGCGATCGGCTCCGCTGAGCGTACCTCTCGCACAGGGGCATCAGCAATAGCTGGGGCAGGAGAGGGTCCTTCCAGACAGGGGCCGACGACCTGCAGACCTGGCGAAGCAGCTGGGACAGCAGCCGATGCAGAAGGGCCTTTCAAGTTTGTTGTACCAGGATCACGGAGAGTGATCAAGGCCCTGATGGGGGCATCCACGTCCTCTGGCGCCTCCGAAGACGAACCTTTTTGGCACGGGGGCTCCTCCCCGCTGGAGACTTCTACAACGGCAGGCTACAAGAAAAGAAAGTATCATTAAAAGGGATATAAACAAAAACCCGATTGCAAAGCGGGAGGAGGGGCCAAACCTGGTTGGTGACTGGAGATGGAGGATTAGGGGAAGACGGCGCGGCTTCCTTCCGGACCTTCCTGACGAGAGTCTTCCTCGTCTTAGTGCGGGCCCGGGGGGCAGCAGCCTCAGAAAGCCGTTTTCGCTTGGGGGTCAACTTGGCGATGCTCGGTTGAATCTGCATCACACTCTTTGATGGAGGGGGTGCGTTCCTGCCAAAAAGGACTACAGGAGCGACCGCCCGGAAATAAAAAGGCGATCCATCCTCGTTCATCGGCTCTGAGCCATCTTCTTGCTGCCGGAATAAGGTGAATTCAGGAGGGATCTAGCAAAGTTTAAAGAAGGAATGTTAATCCAAAAGTTGGTACCTCTCCATCGGGGATGTCATATTCGGGGTGGAGCTGCTGTAGCATCGGACCCAGAGCTCTTCGGAAAACGTGAAATTGGCAGGAACGGATAAGGAAAGGTCCGTAAACAAGCTGTAGCATCTTTGGGCGGTCAGAGCGTCAGGAAGATCTACCCTGTTGGATGTCAGCAGGTGGAGAAGGAAGTTGGGAGGCACCTGCGCAAGGCCAAATTGCCGGGCTGCTACGACCGGCTGGTAAAACTCATAACCGGGCTTAAGAATCCGGTTAGAGGTGCTCATGCCGACTGGGAGAAGGCAGGGCTGAACCATAAGGGAGTAAAGGTGTCTAGTGTCAGCATCATAGGCAATATCAGCCAAACGGAAGGTAGCCGGGTTCTCGAAGAGTTCAGAATTGGCATAAGGAAGAAAGTCTGGGTTATCAAGGCCTTTATAGAAAATCTTGAACCAACGGGAAGCATCTGGAGGATTCAATTTCCTACCAGGGAGACTGTATAGGGCCTGCCCGAAACTAGTGCATCTAATCTATCTCCCACTCAGATCAGGGAAGGAATTGCCGACTAAGGAGGGGAAATCAGGGTCAGAATTGTGGAAATAAAGACGAGCCCACAATTGGATGAACCACCATGGGCCACCAGTTATGATTTTCTTCTGAGTAAGAAGGCTGGAAGTCATCAGATGGAGATATCTGTAAATTTCCCCCAGAAATAGTTTACCGAGGCCAACAGGTTGACCCCTGGCCAGTTCATAAGCTAAGGAGAGGTATTTTTTGGTCGGGGCAAGGGAAGGACCACAGAAGAGGAAGTGTTCAAGCCATAGGTTCAGAAAGGCCGTGTGCTCTTTTTCTGATACAGGGCCTTTGCTTTTCTGGTGTTGGCTCAGGTATGTGCTCCAGTTGGTGCATTCAGTTTTTGAAGACAGTTTGTAAGGGACTACATGGAGGCTATAGGCGGAAGGGCAAGCTGAAGATATGTTTAGGCCGGTGATCATCACAACATCTAACAACGTTGGTGCCAATGGGCCATGCCCGAAGAGGAAGCAATTCAAGGCGTCAGACCAGAAATAGCCGATGGTCTTTAGAAGGTTCTCATCTTTTTCAAGGGGTGAGAGGGACAAAGACAGAGCATCGGCTATCCCGATTGATTCCCATAAGGGCTGGTAGGTGTTCGCTACCCTGTTGTACCAAACTGTCCAGCCTTCAGGGGGGTTTGGCCAGGCGCGGAGGCTATCCGACCAAGATTCTAGGTCTACATCCTGGCTCACAAAGGGGATCCGGTTGGCCTCACACGAGATCAGATCTACGGGTTTCTCGTAGGAACGAGGTCCAAGGCAGAAGGAATTGGGCGAAGAAGGATGTGGCAAGAAGATATCGGAGGCCTGAAAATCCCCAAGAAATCAAGATTGCTGAGGGAAAAGTCATTTAACTGCGCAGTGAAAATTTGCGGATGCTGCATTAAATTAATAGGGGTTGGAGTTTACCTTCAGACCAAAGGCGGCGGTGGCGGTACGCGAGGATTCCGCCATCGGGAATCTTGAATCGAGACCCTGGAGAGTGGATTTAGGCTCGGCGGCGCAAGGTCGGACGGGTGTCTCAAGGACTAAGGGGGATCTTGCGGCTAGGGTTTGTGAGCGAAAAGGAGATCGGAGTTAACCTTCAGAGATTTGTGCTGGATTGAAAGGCCGGCAGAAGGTAAAGTAAATTGAAGGGCGGTTTCAGATCCGTATTGGTATATCCTAAGGCCGATGCGTTGCCATCGGCTCTTGAACAAATTATTGTGCACAAGAAGAGGAGTTAATACGAAAGCCAATTCCATTCACAGCAAGGCAGTAAAACAAAAGAGGAGCTAACTAGTCCTAAAGATGACCTAGCAGGGATACTACGGTCTACCACCAGTACACATCAGAGGTCTTGCGGCGCTTGGATGGTGGAGCAACGCTAGTGCCACTGCTGCTGCTACCATTGTGGCCATCATCGTCGTCCTCGCCACTGCTGCTGGTGAAGCTGTCATCATCGTCGGCTCCTTCGCGGCCGTCGGAAGTATCGTCCGATGACCTGTCAAAAAGAAAGGTACCTGCCATCGGATCTTCCTTGGAGGAGATGGAATCGGATTCTTCCTCTGAGAGAGAAAGGTCTTCTCCCCAAAGGGCATCGTCTTCCTCTTCCTCCAGCTCGGCTCCGAGGAGGAGTGTGAGATCCTCACCATCAGTCAAAGATGCGTCGTCCTCCGACTGGTAATGGAAGTCCCACTCCTCTGCATCCCAATGCAGGGGAGCACGAACCTTATAAGCGGAGATTGGGTCATATTCTGGAGTTGGTTCTCGTGTGGTTTCGGATTCATAAGAGATGACGGAAGAGGCAGAAGAGGAAGAGGCCATGGTAAAAGGAGGGAGGAGGAGTTGGCAATGGTCGTGAGGGGAAGTGGTTAAGGAAGGTGCCGGAGTCAAGTTTATAAAAGCCAACGAGTGGGTGAAATGAATCAGCACCATAACGATTCCCTAGGAAGCCGGCGCAGAGCAGTCACGTCCGTCAGAAGTCGAAAGGGCATGGTGGTACGGATCGGAAGACGAAGGGTCAAGGCGGTGATGATTTCGGAATTACCATTACCGAAACCAGGGGGGCATGTGTTATCGCCGTATTTTGACCGGGCCAGAAGTGGGCCATGGAGCAAGATGGGCTTAGAAGGCAGTCGTGACAAGCTTGCGAATTGGGCCCGGTGCGGATAATGGAGGCCAGTAAGGCCGTGTAAGTTAGGAATAAGCAGTTAAGATTCGTGTCGTGTTAGGCTAGGGTTAGTTAAAGAGAACAAGTCTACGGACTATAAATATGTATCACGAATAAACAAGAAAGACAGAATCGTTCATCATCAACTCTCGGCGCATCGCCTTCCCTGTTCTAGGGTTTCTCATTGAGTAAGTGCCATGCGACCCCGATCATGTTCTGCGTGATCGGGGTAGCACTATCCCTGCTCGTTCGTTCACACGTTGCTCATGCTGAAGCCTTGTAGATGGCGAGTAGCGTTATTTATCTTAGCATGCGTAGAGTAATCTTTTCCTTTTGTGCTTTAATCATGCTTTATGTGTTGCTCTTGCATGTTTGATCGTCGTGTTCGTTCATGGATACGATGGTTTTGTCTTGTTTCGTAGTTGTCAGTAGATCCAATCTGTTATGGCTGGTTTCTATTTATTTAGAAGCTTGGTTTGATATGTGCATGATTAGGCCTTGCAAACGAGTTGAATAATCCGATGATATGCTGTGTATCGGCTTGTCGCTTGAATAGAGGTTGTTTCAGGAATCAGCTTTTCGGTTGTTTCTTCGATCTCTGTTTGGATTGTTATTCCGATGCCTTCGCGTATTTGTTAGGCTCAATCACGTGTAGGATGTTCCGATCGTGCAGTGAGAGCTAGGTCGTCGTAGATTGGATTAGATTGATATTTATGGAGCAAGTTCTATTTAAATATATGCATATGTTTCTATATTGCCCGTTCCAAAGATCCGATCCGGTATTGATGCAATCGGCTCCTTATAGCCGATACCGGGGAGGAGGTGATGAGCCGATCACGGCTCAGATTAATCTTTACACATGTCTGTGCACGCAGGAGTTTGACACGTCACACCCTCCTGATCGGGTGCAGGATCAGGTGGCACGCCTAGCGACTCCAAGCCAGGGCGTGTGCCGGATCGCTGGGCCGTTGACCGAGGGACCGGGGCCTGCCAGCCGTCCCGGAAGCCTCCCGGCTCCTCGTGTTGCCTGTCGCTGCCCGCCGGCGGGTTTTGACCGACAACAGTGGCATCTGCTACTTTTTTTTTGAATTTATTTGAAGAGTAAGTAAGGAAGATTCAAGACTAATGCGACCCTCAACCTGATTCTCTGATTCAACCTAAGGCTCGGGGGCTACTCCATATGGAGTGCGATTTTTCAATCGCACGCCATACCAAAGAAATAATTCGGGGCATGAGCACCTCATAACTTCGATGCAGCCAAGTAAGTACTCGAAGAAGAACTTCAAGGCGAAGCTTTGCAAGCAGCCGAAAACTACTTCGAAAGTACTCAAGAAGCCTGCAGTATTCAGTTACGAAGAGCTCGGGGGCTTGTCAGACCCGGGGCCACGGAACTGTGTACATAACGTAGTTTAAACAGGCTTAAGAGATAAAGCCCGTCTTATCTCTTATTTATCTCATTTATCTCTTATTTATCCCGTATAAATAGGAGATAAAGCTAGTCGGTACAGAAGGAATCTACTCGAGTTGTATTCAGTTACGATTCCTTATCTAGTATTGAACTAGGATTCTTGTAACCCTGACCTCCCGGATATATAAGGGGGCAGGGACCCATTCAAAACAGATCATCAAGATCATTCAACACCCAAGGGAATACAAACCACCATACAGGATGTAGGGTATTATGCACCTCGCGGCCCGAACCTGTCTAAATCTTGTGTTCCTTGTACGTTCGAGTTCCTGATCTCGGCGTCTCTTCACCTAAACTTGCCACCTTGGGTATACCCTTCGGTGGGCATGTGACAGTTCATGTGTTTGTAAGCTAGACATATATTTTGTTAGTGTGAAGTATGTGTTTGTTAGTGTAAAGCTTGTGTGTGTTTATGTGAAGTTTTTGAAAATTTAAAGTGCAAGTAAAAATGGTATTTTTGTAATTATGGAAAAACTAGGGTTGTTTTTGCAAAATATATTTGGATATCTTCAAAACAAGTGAAGGTTGGTTTTGCAAACATACTTTTTCTTACTTTATTCCCTGTAAAAAAATATAAAAAAATATATATTTATCCAAAAGTTTCATTTGAAATGTGTGTGTTGAAATATGTAAAAAATTTTGGGTAAAGTTGTGAAATTAAGGGTATTTATGTAATTTTATAAAAGTATAAGTCCTTTTGTGCAAGTAGTTGATTTACAAAAGTAATTTTCAAAGTTACTTAGGACTAAAGTGTAAAAGGTGCAAGTCATCATGACAAGTCTATCCAATCATTATGATGAGTCTATCCCGTCATCGTGATGTGTCATAAATGCTTGCATTTAGGTCCTAAATGTTATAAAATTTCACTCTTTAGGACAAAAGTAATTCAAATCCAACCTTTGTTCAAAACTTCACGTGTAAAGATATAAGTTTCGAGTTTTTGAACTTGAGCCCTAAAGTAATGTTGTAGAGTTTGAAAAACTCTCCAACTTTTGTTTTGGGCATTTCTTCTTTAGGGTTTTAGATTGATGTGAAATTTATACTTTACAGACAGGCCCCTGAAATTTTCTAAAATTGCGCATAGGTCCTTGGGAGAATTCCATTTCTCCTTCTCTGCTCTCCCTTATCCTGGCGCCCCTTTGCTTTTCCTCACCGGCAGCTCCATCCCCATCTCCACCCCGGTTCTTCCCCTCCCTCTCTCTCTCTCTCTCCTCCACCAGGCGCTCAGGCGGCGGCCGCAGGAGCAGGCTCGGGCGGTGCAAGCTGGTCGTGCGCGGCGCGGCCGCGGCTCGGCACGGGGCGGCTCGGCTTGGGCGCGCGCAGGTGCTGGGCGGCCGGAGCCCAGGCGGCGCGGGCGCTAGGCGGCAGCACGCGTGCGGGGCGCATGCGCGGGCCGTGCAGACGCGCGGCAGGCGCGAGCGGGCGGCCCGAGCGGCGGGTGGCGCTAGAGCAGCGCGCGACGGTGTGCGCGGGAGTGAGCAGCGCAAGCAGCAAGCGTCGTAGGAGCAGAGCGCTGGCGTGAGCTGGCGCGGGCGGCGCAGACGCGGACGGCGCAGGATGTGGCAGTGAAGGGCTTCTGCGCGAGTCGGTGCGGGCACCCGGGGTCAAACGGCGGCGATGTCCTGGGTCTACTCCCCCGTGACTTCCTGTGCAGATGAGCAACTGTGGCACACACGCGACACGGGCCAAGGACGCACGCGGCACGGGCGTGCACAGATGGCGCTGAGGCGCGGCAAGGCCGGAGCAAGTGCGGGTCCGGCAGCAGAGGCGGAGGAGTAGCGACGAGTGGACGTGCGAGCGGCAGAAGCACGCGCAAGGGAGCAGAGGAGCAGCAGAGGTGGGTTCGGCAGCAACTTGTCTGCAAACAGCATGGCGTCCAGGGCTTCCTTCCAGGGTTCAACCACGTCGAGTGCTCGGCGTGGGGCGGCTGAGGCCACGGATAGTGATGCGGCTGTGGTTATGGCAAGGCGAGCAGGAAGGAGAAGCGACGAAGCGAAGGCGGCGGTTATAGCGCGTTGAGCTCGGAAGGAGCAGCTGCGCAGCGGTAAGGCGGTCAGGGCAGGAGCAACGCGGCATGGGTTCGATGCGCAGCGCATGACCGGCGGCGGTGGTAGACCAGTCCTGATGGCGTCACAGCAGATGGAGAGGGCGGCGGAGTTACAGGACCCTGAGGTTCGAGCGGAATTGAACCGGCGCGTCCGCGGGTGCAAGCGGGAGTGTTCCACCGGTGGCCGGCTCGGCTCGATCCCGCAGGTGTGTGCGTATGCAAGGCAACAGACCACGCGCAGGCAAGATGGGGGCCATTGGTGTGGAAGCAAAACGGGAGCGGCGGCCTTGCGAATGGCTGCGCAAGTATGCCGGCAGTGCACGCACCGGAGCAGTCAGGTCTTGTGCGAGCAGAGGTGTTCGGTCGGCCATGCTTTAGCATCGCATGTGCGTGGGCAGAGGAAGCTCAGCCCGTCAGCAGAAGGACCCTGAGGTTCGTGGAGGAGATGGCATGGGGAACCAATCTGGCTCCATCGTCTTGTCCCAGGGGTCCACGACATCCAGCAGTTCCTACCCCTCTTTGATCGCTCAACCGACCACCATCACCACGGAACCTCGTCACCATCGAGCACTTCTCGTCGCCGATTCTATTCATCGCGGGATTTCACTTTCCACCCGTTCTCCTTCACAACCAAGGCTACCCCAAGATTTGCCCTGATTCACTGAATCTTCCTAATGCCGGCGACCCCTTTGCCGAAATATCGTCGTTATCTTCCTGTTCTCTGTTTTCCCTGACCAGGGACTTAATTGCTTTGATTTAGAATGTTCTAGGGTGTTCTTTGTAAAATTTCCAAAGCTTTCTTTATTTCAAATCAGTGAACATCTACAAGTTTTATGTTGTGCTCTTGAGTTGAAGTCTTTGAATTGTGGTCTAGGTTAAATATTAGGAAATGTGTGCTTTGTTTGTACCTTATGTGATATGCATGTGTTGTAGCTGAAAGGTAAATCATAGGATGTATGTCTCAAGTGGAGATGTGTGATATTTAGTTAATCCTATCACACGAGTGCGCATATCCCTGCCATCAAGACTTTGTCCTTGTTTTGATTGCCGTTTCCTTAAGGTCCTTTTCGTATAGGGATCCTTGTTAGTCCGTGTGTATCTGCTTAGTCCGTGTGTATCTGCTGCTTATCCAATACATCTCTGCAACTATGCTTCTGTGAACACATGAAGCATCCATTTCCTTTGAGTCTATGATGTTTCTGTGTAACCGCTGTCAGCCGATGCATTTCTTTTCATATGCTTCTACCATCGGCTCGTTAGCTGATCCGGTTGTTACCCTTCTAATATCGGCTACTGCCGATACAATTCTTTTGTTCTGTCCTACATCGGCTGCACATAGTCGATGTATCGGAGATGCACACACGATCTTAAGATTCTTGCTATCGGCCGATCCAAGCCGATTCTAGTTGTTTTCCATATCGGTCAAATATGGCCGATCAATCCTTAGTTTTCCCATCTTTATCTACACACTTCTATCAGCCGATTTATCAGCTAGGAAATCGGCTATATTCCTATCGGTCACATACCCTTAACCACACTCCAATCGGCTGCACATCTGTAGAACATAACCCCATCGGCTGTACGTCACTCAATTGTTGTGCTGACATAATCGAGCCGATACGACCATACCTAGTTATCTAGGATAACACTTAAACACATCTCAGTTAAGACACAGCTGCTTTAAGAATCATCCCTCTGCTAAAGTAATCGATGCTTTCATCGATCAGTTAGGAAACACTATCAATCGGCTATGCAGGCCAAAGTACACAACCATAGATTAGTAAGATAGCACAGTAAACACGCCTCTGTTAGGCACGACCAAAGCACATAAATCGGCTAAACCTGATGCATCCTCATTGGTTAGGGCCAAGACCAATACACCAACCAATTAGATAGACCAGAAACATGCTGATAATCCAATCGGCAAGATCTTCCCTTGATCTATCCTTGTAACACTATACCTTTAATATTCCTATCTCTATCAGCCGTTTTAACCTTTGGTGAAACCAAACCGGTTAATCTCTTCTGCTCATATACAGAAACTACTCATGCCGATTTCTCTTCTAAACAGAAATCAGTAGATCTCCTAAAACTGTATAAAGAGCTCCCTTCTTTACCGATTCTATCAACTAAACCCCTGTTGTTCCAATCAGCTCTGTTATAATCTTCAACAAGTAGCCGATTCTAATTAGTTGTCCACCCAAAGCTCTATCCAATTTAGTTGTAGATCTTTTGTTTGTTATGTGAGTGGTATGTTAAATGAGTGTTGGATTGCAACTTTATTGTAAAATAAGATAGTATCATATGCACACTTTGAATGTAATATTGCATTGCATGTAGATGTGACTATTTCCACAGACGGTACCTACGAAATCTCCCAGGAGTCTGCAGAGGGTGTTCCTGAAGACCAAGCAAATGTCACCAAGGGATTATCTGAAGCCCCGAACCAAAGTTCGGAAGATCTTAACTTTACTGACTTCAGCCCCACCAGTAAAGGCAAGCCCCGGTGCATAACCCAGTATTTCAAATTACTACATTATGCAATCTTATACTTATATATTATATCTTGCATTAAGTCTAGGAAATGAAATGGAACCCTAGATGCATGGAATCCTAGGAACCTATGTATTGTGTCTGAGTCCTTATCGCATAGATGCTCTGCTAATAGGACCGGTAGAAGTCGAGCAATTTCCTATCACTCGCGCGATATAGGAGTTGTAATATTTACATTCCTGTAATCACTATAAGGATGACGGACGGCAAAGTCGCTTTGTTACCTATTCCATTAGGAACCGCAGATTTTTTAGTCCATCACATTCACGCATTTACCATCCTTGTATGGTATCATGATTGAGATGATACCCCGTCTGTGTTGTTGAATTTGTTAAGGTCGCAGTGTGTGGTAGCGGTGGTTAAGCGTTTGAAAGTACTAACCACATGCCGCGAAATATGGTAAGCGGTAAGCCTAGTAACCAATCGGCCCGAGGAGTGGACATACCTCCCACCACTCGTATTTGCTTCTTCTGGTTACTTGATTCGACGTGTAGGAATACATGTTGCAAGGGCAACCAGGAGTTCGGACATGTAGTTGCGCTACAGGCGTACGTCCTGCACTTTGGAAGTGCGTATGGTCCTACAGTCGCTTGTGGTGGATCTGATCCACGAGTCGGAATGAAAGGCAAACGGTTGCTTTGGAATCATCGTTGGATGTTCCAAGCGTGTGAGTTAGGTTTACCTTGCAAGGTTGAATTTGATTCAGAATCGTCCGCTTCTCACGAAGATTGAGACTGCTTGATCCCTTTACCACATAGAGTAACAAGAGCAATGTTATGATTATCAAAGATGATGTTTGGTTAAAGATTTTACCATGCTTGAGTAGTTATAGATGCTTACCTAGAATGGATAACCAACTAGAACCTGGAAGCTAAAAGTTGAAGTTAAGGATCTACTCTTTGTTGCTTTTCAGCTGAAACTAAATCCAGAACCATTACAAGCCTTCATAAGTCTAGTTACATGGCTAAGTATACCATGAGACGGGTAAGCCTTGCTGAGTATTAGTATACTCAGTCTTGCTAGTTATATGTTTTTCAGGTAAAGTCTTTGAAGACCCTACTCTTCCCTTGCCTTGGCCCTGTGCTCTTCCAGATGGTTGGTCCATGGAATGGGATCCGTCCCCGACCAACATTGATGATATCGAGTGATGTCGTACCAGGGATTAGCATGACATCCATCTTGACGACGTGCTGTAAATCATTGTGTATGTTTTCCGCTGCCAAAAACCATAACTTTAACAGTTTGTAATGTTTTCTCTAAACTTGAAACTTCATACTACTGTGGGAAACTCTTGTAACGTCATCCTCTGTGATGTAAAATATGATGGTGACTGTATCTCTGGACTCACCTTCGTGTGAGGTAACCTTATTTGATCCTGTGTATCGGTGGTTTATCGGGACGTTACCCGACAGGCCAAGGGATTATACCGTTTGAAGCACGTTGGAGCCCTCGGGAGTGGACTCGCGTACTTGAGCCGGTATAATTCAGGTTGGTTCTACCACAGCTGGTATGAGAGCTATAAGGTTACTCTGGAGATACATTTTACCTTAAAAATGCTTTCAGTATAAAAATTTGGCCAATAAAAATGTTTGGCAAAGCCGCGTTGGATTCGTTAAGGATTGTGCTTAGTACGTAAAGCCCTAGGGTAATGCTTATGAGGGAAGTAGAGGTGGCTATATATATATAACTCTAACTACCAGCATTACTTTTCTGTCAAAACTTAAATTCATGCACAACCCCAACTTTACATTATGTAACGACACCTTCGACGATGAGGTAAGGAGGTAAGGATCCTCAGCTAACTGGGGAGTTAGCCTTCCCGTCGGTGATGCGAACCGAACGCTGATTCTCAAGTAGTGGCCGACTTGAGATGCTACCAATGTACCAAGTTCAGTTGACTACATTGGGAGTATATGGTTCGGCGCAGGGTATGGCGATCGCAGTTCATACCCCCGCATTTTGCGGTACACCGTGAATACGTTGTTTTCACGACGTATGTTAACGTTATTTGTACGACGGTAATTGTACAGATGCTGTTTCTATAGTGAACAGTAATGTTTGGGAACGCTTTCATGACATGCTGGCATGAAAGGTTCAGTATATACATATTGTGTTTTCTGCAGGAATGCTAACCACGATTCGATAGGTTCTGAATGGTTAGGATTATCGACTAGATATTACAGGGAGAGGCGTATTTATATTGTGCCACCGTAATTAACCACGTAAGACCAAGATTACTTGGCAATTATTTTTGTTTGTGAGGACGTGTAGAACGTGCATACATCATGACATCTTGGATGGATTTGATTGCCTTGCTTGTTACGTTGTTGTACTAAAATATGTTGCTTGTATCTGAGTGTCTGTCTAGACTTTGTGTTGTAGGAGCCAATGTAATTTGCTAGGCTATCTTAGAGTTGGGAAAGTCTTTTGAGAATCAAGTGGGGTGGGTCATGTTTGAACCTTATCGCTGATCTTAGCTTGACAGCCAAATCAAACCCTTGATCGTGCTTTGAATCTGTTTCGGCAGAAACATTGAGCTTCTCCTTTGATGGTTAAACCTTGATAATTGTTAGTAAACCCTTCAGTCCATCATTCAGTGATTCATCTATCGTCTCTTGATGTTGTACCTTATATCGTTGGCTATTCTGGTTACAACATTTGAAAGTTGCACCTTCCATTTTTGCTCAGATGATTTTGGATAAATTAAAAAGATTTATGACAATAACTGCTTTTGAATACAATTCTCCCGGCAAAAGTCATGCATCATAACAAATACCATCTTTGGTCAGTGCATGGTGTTGCATCGTCATCGAACATCCATAGACTGACTAATGGGTGTGCCTCCAGTACAACTTCGGGTTGTTTTCAGTTTCCTAAATCTATCTTGTTGCTGTTGGCACTACAGGGTTGTTGTTCCTCTTTTGTGGTGGTGTTTAATTACATGACCATGATGCCGTGTCAGAACCTAAGGCCTCATGTGCACTGCAGCCACATGATTGAGCCATTAGGAGCGCACTGGTGACTAGGTATATGTGATGTAACCCCACTGCAATCTCTTCTTATACAACCTTACTAGTGTCCTAACTTTTGATCCTCGCTCAAGGATATAGAACTACCCAGGTGTTAGTTACGAGAGAACGGTTGCAGAGTATGAGTCATGTGCATCATCAACTCATGACGGTATGCATCATACTTTATGCATTTCTTATGTGCATACATTGCAAGCATCGTCATCTTTGCATCATAGTGCAAACCGTGCATTATGGTATAAACATTGCATCATGATAATTGCATTGTGTCATATGCACCATTTTGGTCATGCATGGAATCTTCCATCCCCGTGTTGCACCATCATAGTAACCATACATTACCATAGTGCATCATGTTCATGGTTATATATCGAGCATTGCACTCTGAGTTGGAGCATTTTGTCACTATCCCTTGTTTGCATCGGTATAAATAGGCATGTTTTGCAATCAACCTCATCTAAATCATTCAGGTAATAAACTCTGAGCAGAAATGTTTCAAACATCACTCATCAATCTTTCGTACTATCCTCACTTGCTATCCATAAGTTTATGATGAATGTCGCCAACATTTATCGTCCTCATGTTGTGATCTCATGTTGTGATCTTAGTTCTATGAGAATTTGATCACCTTTCTCTCTCTTCTCTCGTCAAACTCATCCATGTACAATCTATCCATGCTCTCGTTATACTCATCTTGTCAAACTCCAATGGCTTTTACCATCAACATCAACCTTCTCTGGTGTGATTGCTTCCTGCCACTTCTGATGAGTGATTTGCTTCTCTTCCCTTAAGAGTCCTTCGTCCTAAATCTCGGGACGAGATTCTTTTTAGGGGGGAAGGCTGTGACAGTTCATGTGTTTGTAAGCCAGACATATATTTTGTTAGTGTGAAGTATGTGTTTGTTAGTGTAAAGCTTGTGTGTGTTTATGTGAAGTTTTTGAAAATTTAAAGTGCAAGTAAAAAGGGTATTTTTGTAATTATGGAAAAACAAGGGTTGTTTTTGCAAAATGTATTTGGATATCTTCAAAACAAGTGAAGGGTGGTTTTGCAAACATACTTTTTCTTACTTTATTCCCTGTAAAAAAATATATATATTTATCCAAAAGTTTCATTTGAAATGTGTGTGTTGAAATATGTAAAAAATTTTGGGTAAAGTTGTGAAATTAAGGGTATTTATGTAATTTTATAAAAGTATAAGTCCTTTTGTGCAAGTAGTTGATTTACAAAAGTAATTTTCAAAGTTACTTAGGACTAAAGTGTAAAAGGTGCAAGTCATCATGACATGTCTATCCAATCATTATGACGAGTCTATCCCGTCATCATGACGTGTCATAAATGCTTGCATTTAGATCCTAAATGTTATAAAATTTCAGTCTTTAGGATAAAAGTAATTCAAATCCAACCTTTGTTCAAAACTTCACGTGTAAAGATATAAGTTTAGAGTTTTTAAACTTGAGCCCTAAAGCAATGTTGTAGAGTTTGAAAAACTCTCCAACTTTCGTTTTGGGCATTTCTTCATTAGGGTTTTAGATTGATGTGAAATTTATACTTTATAGATAGGCCCCTGCAGTTTTCTAAAATTGCACATAGGTCCTTGGGAGAATTCCATTTCTCCTTCTCTGCTCTCCCTTATCCTGGCGCCCCTTTGCTTTTCCTCACCGGCAGCTCCATCCTCATCTCCACCCTGGTTCTTCCCCTCCCTCCCTCTCTCTCCTCCACCAGGCGCTCAGGCGGCGGGCGCAAGAGCAGGCTCGGGCGGAGCAGGCTTGGGCGGCGCAAGCGGGTCGCGCGCGGCGCGGCCGCGGCTCGGCACGGGGCGGCTTGGCTTGGGCGCGCGCAGGCGTTGGGCGGCCGGAGCCCAGGCGGCGCGTGCGCTGGGCGGCAGCAGGCGTGCGGGGCGCGTGCACGGGCGGTGCAGACGTGTGGCAGGCGCGAGCGGGCGACCCGAGCAGCGGGCGGCGCTAGAGCAGCGCGCGACGACGTGCGCGGGAGCGACAGTGCAAGCAGCAGGCATCGCAAGAGCAGAGCGCTGGCGTGAGCCGGCGCGGGGGAAGCAGACGCAGACGGCGCAGGACGTGGCAGTGAAGGGCTTCTGCGCGAGTCGGTGCGGGCACCCGGGGTCAAACGGCGGCGACGTCCTGGGTCTACTCCCCCGCGAACTCCTGTGCAGACGAGCAACTGCGGCACACACGCGACACGGGCCAAGGACGCACACGGCACGGGCGTGCACAGATGGCGCTAAGGCGTGGCAAGGCCGGAGCAAGTGCGGGTCCGGCGGCAGAGGAGGAAGAGTAGCGACGAGCGGATGTGCGAGCGGCAGAAGCACGCGCAAGGGAGCAGAGGAGCAGCAGAGGTGGGTTTGGCAACAACTTGTCTGCAAACAGCATGGCATCCAGGGCTTCCTTCCAGGGTTCGACCACATCGAGTGCTCGGCGTGGGGCGACTGAGGCCACGGATAGTGATGCGGCTGTGGTTATGGCAAGGCGAGCCGGAAGGAGAAGCGACGAAGTGTAGGCGGCGGTTATAGCGCGTCGAGCTCGGAAGGAGCAGCTGCGCAGCGGTAAGGCGGTCAGGGCAGGAGCAACGCGGCACGGGTTCGATGCGCAGCGTATGACCAGCGGCGGTGTAGACCAGTCCTGATGGCGTCACAGCAGATGGAGAGGGCGGCGGAGTTACAGGACCCGGAGGTCCGAGCGGAATTGAACCGGCGCGTCCGCGGGTGCAAGCGGGAGTGTTCTACCGGTGGCCGGCTCGGCTCGATCCCGCAGGCGTGTGCGTATGCAAGGCAACAGACCACGTGCAGGCAAGTTGGGGGCCGTTGGTGTGGAAGCAAAACGGGAGCGGCGGCCTTGCGAATGGCTGCGCAAGTATGCTGGCCGTGCACGCACCTGAGCAGTCAGGTCTTGTGCGAGCAGAGGTGTTCGGTCGGCCATGCTTTAGCATCGCATGTGCGTGGGCAGAGGAAGCTCAGCCCGTCAGCAGAAGGACCCTGAGGTTCGCGGAGGAGATGGCATGGTGAACCAATCTGGCTCCATCGTCTTGTCCCAGGGGTCCACGACATCCAGCAGTTCCTACCCCTCTTTGATCGCTCAACCGACCACCATCACCACGGAACCTCGTCACCATCGAGCACTTCTCGTCGCCGATTCTATTCATCGCGGGAATTCACTTTCCACCCGTTCTCCTTCACAACCAAGGCTACCCCAAGATTTGCCCTGATTCACTGAATCTTCCTAATGCCGGCGACCCCTTTGCTGAAATATCGTCGTTATCTTCCTGTTCTTTGTTTTCCCCGACCAGAGACTTAATTGCTTTGATTTAGAAAGTTCTAGGGTGTTCTTTGTAAAATTTCCAAAGCTTTCTTTATTTCAAATCAGTGAACATCTACAAGTTTTATGTTGTGCTCTTGAGTTGAAGTCTTTGAATTGTGGTCTAGGTTAAATATTAGGAAATGTGTGCTTTGTTTGTACCTTATGTGATATGCATGTGTTGTAGCTGAAAGGTAAATCATAGGATGTATGTCTCAAGTGGAGATGTGTGATATTTAGTTAATCCTATCACATGAGTGCTCATATCCCTGCCATCAAGACTTTGTCCTTGTTTTGATTGCCGTTTCCTTAAGGTCCTTTTCGTATAGGGATCCTTGTTAGTCCGTGTGTATCTGCTGCTTATCCAATACATCTCTGCAACTATGCTTTAGCAACGGCGATCAGCTCAGCCGCTAAGCATCAGTTTCCTTTGAGTCTATGATGTTTCTGTGTAACCGCTGTCAGCTGATGCATTTCTTTTCATATGCTTCTACCATCGGCTCGTTAGCTGATCCGGTTATTACCCTTCTAATATCGGCTACTGCCGATACAATTCTTTTGTTCTGTCCTACATCGGCTGCACATAGTCGATGTATCGGAGATGCACACACAATCTTAAGTGTGGCAGAACCAACCTGAATTATACTGGCTCAAGTACATGAGTCCATTCCTGAGGGCTCCAACGTGCTTCAAACGGTATAATCACTTGGCCTGTCGGGTAACGTCCCGATAAACCACCGAATACAGGATCAATAAGGTTACCTCACACGAAGGTGAGTCCAGAGATACAGTCACCATCATATTTTACATCACAGGGAATTACATTATAAGAGTTTCCAAAAGTAGTACGAAGTTTCAACTCAGAGAGATTATTACAAATTGTTAAAGTTATGGTTTTGGCAGCGGAAAAACATATACGATGATTTACAACACGTCGTCAAGACGGATGTCATGCTAAGCCCGGGCACGACATCACTCGGGATTATCAGTGTTGGTCGGGGACGGATCCCATTCCACGAACCAACCTTCTGGAAGAGCACAGGGCCAAGACAGGGGAAGAGTAGGGTCTTCACAGACTATAAGGTTACCTCACATGAAGGTGAGTCCAGAGATACAGTCACCATCATATTTTACATCACAGGGAATTACATTATAAGAGTTTCCAAAAGTAGTACGAAGTTTCAACTCAGAGAGATTATTACAAACTGTTAAAGTTATGGTTTTGGCAGCGGAAAAACATATACGATGATTTAGAACACGTCGTCAAGACGGATGTCATGCTAAGCCCGGGCACGACATCACTCGGGATCATCAGTGTTGGTCGGGGACGGATCCCATTCCACGAACCAACCTTCTGGAAGAGCACAGGGCCAAGACAGGGGAAGAGTAGGGTCTTCACAGACTTTACCTAAAAAACATAAAACTAGCAAGGCTGAGTATACTAATACTCAGCAAGGCTTACCCGGGATGCGGTATACTTTAGAGCATAACTAGACTCATGGAGGCATTGTAAAAGTTCTGGGTTTATTTTCAGCTGAAAAGCAACAAAGAGTATGAACTACTTTCAAATTTTAGCTTTCACATTCTAGTTGATTATCCATTCTAGGTTAGCACCTACACTAAGCAAGCAAGGTAGAGATTATCATCCATCAAGACTGTTCCGTCATTAGTTACACTTCTTACTCTATGTGGTAAAAGGGATAAGCAGTCTCATTCATCGTGAGAGGCGGACGATTCCTGAATCGAAATTCAACCTTGCAAGGTAAACCTAACTCACACGCTTGGAACACCAAAGGGTCGTTCCGAAGCAACCGTTTGCCTTTCATTCCGACTCGTGGATCAGATCCACCACAAGCGACTGCAGGACCATACGCACTTCCAAAGTGCAGGACGTACGTCTGTAGCGCGACTACAAAACCCGTACTCCTGGTTGCCCTTGCAACACGTATTCCCACACGTCGAACTTAAGTAACCAGAAGAAGCAAGACGAGTGGTGGGAGGTATGTCCACTCCTCGGGCCGATTGGTTACTAGGCTTACCGCTTACCATATTTCGCGGTATGTGGTTAGTACTTTCAAACGCTTAGCCACCACTACCACACATTTCGACCTTAAAACTTTTATCAAAACAGACAGGGCAAACTTTCAGGTCATGATACAGCACATGACCTTGTCCATTATCCTTATAGTGGTTGCAGAATTGTAAACAAGCAACTCCTATATCGCGCGAGTGACAGGAAATCACCCGACTTTTACCGGTCCTATTTAGCAGTGCATCTAAGCGATAAGGACTCGGGTACAATACATTGGATTCCTAAGATTCATGCATCTAGAGTTTTATTACAACTCCTAGACTTAATGCAAGATATAATATAAATAGACATAGATTGCAGTGTAAATAAAGTAGTGGGATATGTCCGGGGCTTGCCTTTACTGGTGGGGCTGAAGTCAGAAATGTCAATATCTTCCGAACTTTGGTTCGGGGCTTCAGTTAATCCCTTGGTGACGTTCACTTGGTCTTCAGGAAGATCCTCCGCATATCTCTGGGAGATCTTGTAGGTACCGTTTGCAGAAGTAGTCGTATCTACATGCAATGCAACATTTCATTCAAAGTGTGCACATAAAACTACCTTACTTTACAATACAGTTGCAATCCAGCACTCATATAACACACTATTCACATCACAACCAAAAAGATCTGAAACTAAACTTAGATAGAGCTTTAGGTGGACAACTAATTAGAATCAGCTGCTTGTTGAGGGTTACAACAGAGCCGACTGGAAACAACGGGGTTTAGTCGATTGAAAGGTGCATCGGTTTCCTAATTGATCGATGAAAGCATCGATTACTTTAGCAGAGGGATGATTCCTAAAGCAGCTGTGTCTTAATTGAGATGTGCTTAAGTGTTATGCTGGGTAACTAGGTGTGGTTGTATCGGCTTGATTACGTCAGCACAACAATTGAGTGACGTACAGCCGATTGGAGTGTGATTGAGGGTATGTGACCGATAGATATATAGCCGATCCTTCAGTCAATAAATCAGCTGATAGAAGTGTGTGGATAAGGATGGAAAAACTAAAGATTGATCGGCCATATTTGACTGATATGAAAAATAACTAGAATCGGCTTGGATCGGCCGATAGCAAGATTCCTAAGGCTGTGTGTGCATCTTCGATACATCGACTCTGTGCAGCCGATGTACGACAGAACAAAAGAAGTGTATTGGCAGTAGCCGATATTAGGAAGATAACAACCGCATCAGCTAACCAGCCGATGGTAGAAGCATAACAAAAGAAATGCATCGGCTGATAGCCGTTATACAGAAACATCTTAGATTCAAAGGAAACGGATGCTTAGCGACTGAGCTGATAGCCGACGCTGAAGCATAGCTGCAGAGATGTATTGGATAAGCAGCAGATACACACGAACTAACAAGGAGCTTTATACGAAGAGGACCTTAAGGAAACGGCAATCAAAACAAGGACAGAGTCTTGATGGCAGGGATATGAGCACTCGTGTGAAAGGATTAATTAGACCTCACACCTTTCTGCCTAAGATATTTATCCTATGATTAACCCTTTAGCTACAACACATGCATACAATTCAAGGTACAAATAAAGCATTCATTTCCTTGTATTCAACCTAGATCACAAATCAAAGATTTCAATTCAAGATAATAACATAAAACTTGTAGATTTTGACCTAGGGTTTTAAACAAAACTGATTTTGTACTTTTATGAACTTCTTACGAAAATCTATGAAATGTAGAAGTTCACTGATTTGAAATAAAGAAAGTTCTGGAAATCTAATAGAAAAAACCCTAGAACTTTCTAAATCGAAGCAATTAAGTCTCTGGTCGGGGGAAAACAGATAACAGGAAGATAACGATGATATTCCGGCAAAGGAGTCGCCGGCATTAGGAAGATTCAGTGTATCAGGGCAAACCTTGGGGTAGCCTTGGTTGTGAAGGAGAACGGGCGGAAAGTGAATTTCCCGCAATGAACAGAATCGGCGATAAGATGAGCTCGACGATGACGAGATTCCGTGGGTGACGAAGAAGCTTGCCGGGGATTGTAGTGGGTAGAGAATAGCCGAAGAGGTAATCCTCGCGGTGATTTGTGGTGATGGCAGTTCGTTGAGCGATCGACGAGAGTAGGAACTGTTGGACATCGTGGACCTTTGGGACGAGACGATAGAGCCGGATTGGTTCGCTAGGCCAACTCCTCCGCGAACCTCCAGGGTCCACCTGCTCACGAGCTAAGCTTTCTTTGCTCACGCACGTGTGCCGTTGAAGCATGGCCGGCACACCCGCATAGCTTCCTGCAGGACCGCTGTGTTTGGTCGCAACCCCTGCGCGCTGCTCTCATTTCGATCCCTGCATGGGTGGAGTGAGCTCGTCGTGTCTGGCTGCTCCGTGGCTCCTCCGAGCTCATCATGCCCAGCCGTCGCCTTCGCTCCGCAGCTTCTCCTTCCAATTTGCCACGCCACGCTCACACCTCCGCCTTCGCGAGGACCGTGGTCTGCCTGTATTAGGGCCGTGCCTTCCGCTGCCCTTTCCTCGACGGCCTCTAATGTCCATTACGCATGACTCTACTGCCCCCTGGGTGGGTCCGCCCCGAATTGTCGCGCTGCAGCACCTCCCGCACCGCATGCGACCTTCCTGTACACCAATTTGGTCGCGGCGTCGCTGCCCTGCACGTCGTCACTCTGCATAGCTCCTCCTCCTTCCTCTGTTGCCGGACCCGCGCTTCGCTCCGATCTTGCCGCATCGCAGGTCTCTCCGCGGCCATCCTCGCCAAGCTACCGCCGTGCGCGGCCTCATTGCCCTCCGTGTGGGTCTGCCTCGAGCCGCCACGCTTCTCCTTCATCCGCGCACACCCGAACAGCGCGCGTCCTTGGCCCGCATCGCGTCCTGCCTGCATTGCTTTGCCCGTGCCAGACCATCACCAGGTACTTCACGCACGGGGCCTTGCTGTTCTCGTGCTAGCCCACGTCAAACTGCCGCGCTAAGGCTCCACCTGCGCGCTCGCTCACGCCGCCCGCTTGGCACTGCCCGCACATGCTCTCCTGCACCGCGTGCTTGCGCCGCACCCACTCCGGCGCCTGTCGCGCGGGCCAGCGCCCGAGCCACGCGCCTCGCACCAGCCCTGCTGCGGCCGCCCCGCGCCATCTCCGCTCCGCCAGCGCTCTGCCTAGTTGCCGCCTGGAGCCGCCAGCTCCACGCCTGCGCCCGCGAGTCGCGCCTGGGCCTGAGCTGCATCGCCAACCGTGCTTGCAGCCTCCCGTTGCTTGCCCAGCCAAGCCGCGCCCGCCGCCAGCGCCACGCCCGAGCCGTCCCCGCTCCGCTCACCGCCGTGCGCCAGCTCGGGCCACCTGCTCCTGCCCAGCTCCCGCACCTGCCTCCGCGCCCGCGCCTGCCACGCGCCTCCACTCGCCTGCACTCACGCGCTGCGCGCCAGCACCCAGCGCCACTCCCTACCGCGTGCCTGCCTGAGCCGCCTGGATCCGCTGCGCCCGAGCCGAGCCATTGCCGTTCGCGCTGCGCTCCAGCTGCTACAGCTCGCGCCTGCCCCTGCGGCCGCCGCCCGGGACCGCCCACCGCGGCTGTGCCCCCACGCGCCAGCGCCCAGCTCACGCGCGCCGCTCTGTGCCAAACCGGGCGTAGGAGGAGAGAGAGAGGGAGAAGTGGATAAGGAGGAGGCTGTGCTGCCGGTGGGGAGAAAAAGGAAGGGCACCAGGAAAGGAAAAGCTGAGAAGGAGAAGTGGAACTCTTCCAAGGACTTGTGCGCAATTTAGAAAAACTGCAGGGACCTTTCTGTAAAGCAAAATATCCCATCAATCTATCCAAAACCCTAATGAAGAAACGCCCAAAACGAAAGTTGGAGAGTTTTTCAAACTCTACAACATTGCTTTAGGGCTCAAGTTCAAAAACTCAAAATTTATATTTTTACACGTGAGGTTTTTGAACAAAAGTTGGATTTGAATTACTTTTGTCCTAAATAGCGTAACTTTATAAAATTCAGGACCTAAATGCAAGCATTTATGACACGTCATGATGACGGGATAGACTCATCATAATGATTGGATAGACATGTCATGATGACTTGCACCTTTTACACTTTAGTCGTGAGCAATTTTGAAAGTTACTTTTGTAAATTGAATATTTGCATAAAAAGACTTGTAATTTTATAAAATTACATAAATACCCCTATTTTCACCATTTTACCCAAAAATTTTTTTACATATTTCAACACACACATTTCAAATGAAACTTTTGGATAAATATATATATTTTTTTTACAAGGGATAAAATAAGAAAAACATGTTTACAAATCCACCTTTCACTTATTTTGAAATTACCCTAATCCAAATACATTTTACAAAAGCAACCCTAGGTTTTTCTGTAATTACAAAAATACCCTTTTTACTTGCACTTTAAATTTTCAAAAGCTTCACGTAAACACACACAAGCTTTACACTAACAAGCACATATTTCACACTAACAAATTATATGCCTAGCTTACAGTACATGAACTGTCACATTAAGATTCTTTCTATCGGCCGATCCAAGCCGATTCTAGTTGTTTTCCATATCGGTCAAATATGGCCGATCAATCCTTAGTTTTATGTATGGGCCCAGGGGAGTCACCCATACACATGCATGGGCCCAGGGGAGTCACCCATACAACTTTTCCCCTTTCTCTCCGAGTTGTGGATCAGGACCATCTCTCTCGAGTACAGAGGTCCATGAACCACAGAACAAAGCCAGTATCGGTGTTTTACCGCCATGCCCACCGAGGGATACCCCCGAGGTGGTGAGTTTGTAGGTAGGGTGTCGCCAAGATCAGGAACTCGAAGGTGCAAGGAACACAAATTTCAGACAGGTTCCGACCACCGAGAGCATAATACCCTACATCCTGTGTGGTTTGTATTGCTTTAGATGGTGATCGGGTGATCTCCTATTTGGAGGGGTCCCTATCCGCCCTTATACAATTTGGGGGAACAGGGTTACATGGAAATTCTAGCTAGGTACGAGTTTAGGAGTCCTACCTTAGTACTTTTCGGGTAGTTTCCTACCATTTCCAACTAGTTCTACTACTGCTCGAGTAGTTCTACTATAGTACAAGTAGTTACAACTGGTGTAGGGCGTGGGCTATATCCCACCCCTCATCCTGTAAGATGTACGCTATGTGCACAGTCCCATGGGCTCGGGTCTGACAAGCCCCCAAGTCTTCATAGTCGAGTACTTCTGAAGGCGTCTTCGAGTTCTCCCGAACTTCATCTTGAAGTTGTCCTCCAAGTACTCCCTTGGCTGCTTCGAGGTTGTGAGGTGCTCATGCCCCGAGTAGTTGTCAAGTCTTCTTTTATATGGGGTGTGATCAAACTCGCACTCCATATGGAGTAGCCCCCGAGGCTTAGGTTGACTCATAGAATCAGGCTGAGGGTCAATTTAATCTTGAGTCTTCTGTTCTTATCTTCCAACAGATTTGAAACATAAGTCGCTGATGACACATGTTCCGCAGCCCCCAAGCTTTGAATCCAAATTCCCAAGGTTTGGAATAAAGGATCCAAAGAATCATGGCATGCAATATGTGACAGTAAAGATTTGATGGTTAAGATGGGCAAATCGGTTCAGTAAATATGAAAACCTTTTTTTTAGGAAGAATTCCCTTAAAAAATGGTTAAGCAAATAACTTCTCCAAAAAGTGCCCAAAATTACCTCTCAAATCAGATCTTGTTCCCTGAATCAATGACTAAATAAGACCTCTGGGTAATAATCTGAAAAAACCACTTATTTCGGAATAAAATCCCCAAAATAATGGCTAAGAATCATCATTCCAAGATAAATCTTCAAAAGCCTCTTGAATCGAGAACTTTTGAGTAGCTTTACAGCGTCCAGCATTAAAGCATGAGAACTGTCACTGAAAACACGCTGAGTTCCTTATCACATCCAGCCCCCGAGCCAGGGAGCTAGATGAGTAGCATAGTATATACCTAGCAGTCAGTGGCGCCAGCCCCCGAGCCCAGGCATCGGCCAAGTAACCGCTGGATCTTGAACAGTCGATAAAGCCATCTAGTTGGAGTTGATTTCAACTAGATTTGTAGGCGAGACGAGTAGTCGAAGTAGTTGAACAGGTGTAGAACTAGTCGTAAGCTAGTAAACCTCTTGCCATGGGAGCGAGGCCCCTTCAGTAACATAGGATAATAGTCGGAAACTAGTAATCTATTACTAGAAGTATGGGAGCGAGGCCCCTTCAGTAAACTTGCGTGTAATACCAGTCGTAAACCAGTAAAATAGAGTTATACTGGAAGTATGAGCGTGAGGCCCCTTTAGTAACATAAGATACTAGTCGAAAACTAGTAATGTGTTATTAGAAGTATGGGAGCAAGACCCCTTTAGCAAACTTGCGCGTAATACCAGTCGTAAACCAGTAAAACGGAGTAATACTGGAAGTATGAGTACGAGGCCCTTAAGTAACATAAGATACTAGTTAGAAACTAGTAATCTGTTAATGGAAGTATGGGAGCGAGGCCCCTTCAGCAAACTTGCGTGTAATACCAATCGTAAACCAGTAAAACGGAGTTATACTGGAAGTATGAGTGCGAGGCCCCTTCACTAATATAAGATACTAGTCGGAAACTAGTAATTTGTTATTGGAAGTATAGGAGCGAAGCCCCTTCAGCAAACTTGCATATAATACCAATCATAAATGAGTAAAACGGAGTTATAGTGGAAGTATTAATCTCCAGGCACCGACGGAAGATGTCTTGGTTGATTAAGGATGAAAATAGCATAGATGCTCGATATTCCAAGAATTAGGAACCTCCTGGCCATCAGGGTACTATAATCGATACGACCCATGGCCTATAACCTTGTGCACAATGAAGGCCCTTCCCATCATGAGTTAAGCTTGTGTAACCCGGTATCGTCCTGGATTCGTCGAAGAACCATATCTCCAACATTGAAAGAACGTCGTTGAACATTCTGGTCGTGGTAACGATGGACTCCTTGTAAGTAGCGGGCCGACTGGAGCAAGACATGGCATCTGATTTCCTCTGCTGAGTTGTAACACCCTAATGTAAATTTCCTAATTTTTAATGAATTTATTTTGGCTTAAATAAAATTTCTAAGGTTTTCTTTGACTTATCTTGCATTTAAATTAATTTTATACCACAAGTAACTAAAATTTATTTTAGGGTCAAAATGTTTGTGCATTCATGCTGGTGCATCTCTTTTGTTTGTTTGAATGGTTAAGTTTGAATTCGAATCTCATTTGAATTCAAATAGAATTGAGTTAGTTTGAAAAAGAGAAGATAAGGAGAGAGAGAAAAGAGAAGTCAGCCAGCAGCCCACCTGCAGCCCCTTTCTTTTCCTTTCCCCTGCGGCCGATTCCCCAGTTCATCCCCATCGGCTGCCTCCCCCTGTTTCCATCGGCCGCTCCACATCGGCCGCCCCGCATCGGCCCCCCCGCCTCCGCCTCCCATCGGTCGCTCCCCGCTTTCCATCGATGGCCCATCTCCCATTCCCCTCTCTTTCTTTCTCCAGCTGGCGCCCCGGGCCCGCAAGTCAGCGCCTCCTTCCCCATTTCCTTTCTTCTTCCCTGAGCACCGGCCACCCGAGATCTCCGGTGAGGCTCTCACACCAGGCCCGCACGTCAAGGGTGCCCCGCCGCCCTACAAAAGGGTTTTCCCCGCCCCTGGAACCCTAACCCTAAGACCTGCAGCCGCCAACGAGCTCCAGCGCCATCACCGCCTTGCTCCGCCACACCGAGCTCTCTGCCCCGCCGTGGTCCGGTCGCCCCGCTGCATCTCCGTCCTTGCCAAGCCCCGCATCAACTCCACCTCGGTGCCAGGAAGCCTCCTGAGGCCTTCAACCGTGACCCTGGCCCGTGCGACGGCCGGAATCGCACCAAGGACCGCCGTCGGTGAGAAGCTCCGCCGCCTCGATTCTCTGCCACCGGTGTTTCCCCGATCGTCATAACCCCCGTAGCACCTCCGCAGGAACACCACGAGCCGATCCGAGGGGATCAGAAGCTTGGAGCAGGCGTGCACTGACCTCCCCCACGAGCACCAACCGTCCCCGCCGCTCGGACCTCGCTGCCAATCACCCTGCGCTATCGCTCCGGCCGATTCAAGCCCTCGGTGAGCATCAGCATGTCCCCCTGGTCCTTTGCGCTAGATGTGGTAGACCTTTAGCTCTCTCTTGGACCGGAACGCCGCACGCCGGCGAAGGGCCACCGCGGGAGTGGTCTCCGGCGAGCAATCGCCGCCGCTCGGACCCCCCAATTCCCCTGAACTGCCCGATCCGTGTTCAATGCGCAGGATTAGATCTAGGACAAGTAGGGGTCCAGATCGTTGGATCCAGATTCGACGGCCTACGACCGAAGATACCGGTCAGCGCTCGCGCTTTTGCTAAAGAGTCCCTGTATTTCTTAGGAATCAACCCGCAGTCCATTCCAGTTCAAAAGAAATTCCAGATAGGTCCTAGTTTTTACGCCGAAGCCCCTGAGCTTTCCAGAAATAGGGTCCGCTTTCCCTGAAGTGCAGTTCTACACGCTAGACCCTGCGTCTATAGGTTAATTACATTTAGGTCCCCGGTTTTCGCCCAGAAACCCCCTGGAAGTTCTGTTTTCTTGCAGAAAGGTCCCTGGACCCTGTTTTAGCCCTAGTTTTCGCGTCTTAGCTTCGTTTTAGTTGGCCTTCGTGCTCACGCGATCATTGTAACGCGTAGAACAGTCCTATCATAGTTTTGTGTGCTGTTTTTATGTAATGTTGTACTGTTTCTTATCTTTTGTCTTTGTTTGCATGTGTGTGTATGTGCTGGACCATGTTTTGGTGTTGCGATCGTGAGTAGACGCTGAGCCTTTGGACGAGTACCAGGAGCCCCTTCTTGCAGAGCAATTTGAGCAGCAGCAGGGGAACTTTGAGGAAGGCAAGTATAACATGAATGTGCTATCACTTTTAAATGCAATTTCATACTGCATTTTAATACTGTATGCCTACAAGGATTTCCTAGCCACTTTTATCCCTTATATAAACACCTTGGGTTGCATTTTGGTTAGTTGTGCTAGGTGCTGCGCTCTCACATTATGGTCCTTATTAATTAAATTTGATTAATGGTATATGCAACTTGATTCTGAGAGTGGCCCTCTGTGCTGTGTGCTTGAGCGGCTCACGTCTCGTTAAAATATGTTTTTATTAGAAACATGGTTTAAGGGGCCAGCACGGTGCTTAGTGCTTGGTTGGCCACTCTCCATAAGGACCGGTTCATAGAGCGACAACCTGGGACAACCGCGCAACCACAAGACTGGAATGGGACGGTCTTGGCTTACTAATTAGGTCATTTTGGTTTGGGAGTAACTTACCTGCGGGGCAAGAGGGGTGGTAAGCTTCTATGGCCCTCGCGCTACGAGGCTTGGTCTGTGCTGTGTGCTTGTACCCCCTCGAGGCTTGCTCCATAGTCGCTGATCCAAAATCCTTAGCGGTTACACCTTACCAACATGTTCTTTGTAATGGCCTCGTAGTGTGCTTACTAGTCATCTCACCTAAGGAAGTGTGATGAACAACTAGCATAGCTCACGACTTGTGGGTAAAGTTGTGCAACCTCTCGAGAGTGTAAAACTGGTATACTAGCCGTGCTCACGGTCATGAGCGGCGCAGATCCTCCATCTGATTAGTGGGGTTTACCTTGGTGGTTCTGGCTTGGTTTTCAGTAGTCTCATGTTTAATTTTGGATTAATTATTATGTAACTTGGGTTACGGTAATTCATTCACTGGTAGTATATAGCTTTAATAAAATTTGCCAAGATTAAAAGCTAATGCAGTTGAGTCAGCTAACCGTAGAGCCTCATAACTTATGTTATACTTGTTGAGTATAAGTTGTGTACTCACACTTGCTTCTCCGCTCTTCTGTTCTATTGGGGATATCTTCGACTGCTGCTCAGTACCAGGCGACGTGGAGGACTACATCAGCGGACTCGATGATTTCTAGGCGTTTGTCTCCCAGCCGACGTCCCTGTGGCGCCCTGTTCTTCATGTATTTATTTTACGCTTCCGCATTCCTTGAACTGATCCTTGATTCAGTTTAATAAAGATATTCATTTATAATCTATACGCTTTTATTTTGAGATACACGTTGTGATATCTTGAAGATTCTGTTGTATATATGTGTGACTTGATCCTGGCGCATATATGATTGCTCGATTTATGTTCTTACAAATCGGGTGTGACAGAATTGGTATGAGAGCCGTGTCGACTGTAGGACGAAGTCTAGATAGAAATGGTCAAGAAATGGTCGAGTTTAGGGAATTCCTTTCTCTTGCCTTGCTTCCGCAAAACTCAACATTTGTTTCTGCTTCTATTCCTTGAGCTCTAAACCTCGATTTTGCTAATCCTCTCTACATTTTCCGAGGATTAGTCTGGTATTTTCCGTAGACGTTGGTCTGCAATTTTCTATTTGTTCTCATAAGCTTAGGATTGCCTTGCAAAAGAAAAATACGCTAGAGCGCCTGCTTGTTTTAGTCGAGTGGTGTGATAAACTCGACTAACGTTTGAATATTGAGTGTTTGTGATTGTGCAAAATGTTTGATTTGGATCTTTGGTTGATTGCATAGTCTAGTAGTTAAACTTGCATATGCAAATTGATTTTCAATGCAAACTTGAGTTAAGTAATAAAATTGAGATAGATCGTTGGGGGTTAAAACCGTACACTCTTTACTCTCTATGTTATTCCATCAGAGTTTTCTTTTCGGAATCGTGCCACCTTTGTCTCTTATAAATTTTGTTCTGCTGTAAACAGATGGTGAACACCAGGAGCACCGGTCCCGGTTCTGGTCAGCAGGAGCAAAATAACCAGAGTACCGGCCAGCAGACGCCGATGCCGATGCCTCCACCTCTGACTCTGGAGCAGTTCTTCCAGCTCCAGATGCAGATGATGGCCACTCTGAACAACACTATTTAGACTCTGCAGCAAATCCATGCGCAGCCACCACCTCCTCCACCGCAGCAGCAGCAGAGGCAGATCCAGTCGTACCAGCAGCGACAGCAGCAGTACCTGCCTCGTCCTCAGCAGCAGCAGGCGGGATAGGGTCAGAGGCTTCCAGCGCCTCCGGCACGCTCTGCTCCACCGGCTCCACCAGCTCCGCGGTAGGGAGTGCCTACTCCTTCTGCCGGACAGCAAGCTCCGGCATTCCCACAGGCGTGCTATCACTGCGGCGAGCAGGGACACTACGCCAACGTTTGTCCCCGGAAGGCGCAGTCTGGACAGCAGGGGCGCCCAGCTCAGCCCAAGGCGCCATCCCATGGCAGGGTGAACCACGTGATGGCCGAGTCAGCGGCCGAGGCTCCCAACGTGGTTATTGGTACGTTCATGGTCAATACTCACCCTGCTACAGTTCTTTTTGATACTGGTGCTCCGCATTCGTTTATTACCCGGTCATTTGCTGAGAAACATCATATACCGGCATCCTGTATGAGGATTCCTATGGTAGTTACTACACCTGGAGGCAAGATCCATACGTGCTCTATCTGTTCCAGGATTAGTGTGATCATAAGGGGGGTAGAGTTTTGCACCGGGCTCATCGTCATTGACTCGGTGGCTATTGATGTGATCTTGGGAATGGAGACCCTTGCTAGATGGGGTGTCAGGATTGATTGTGCTCATAGGATTGTCCACTTGTCGACACCGGATGGAAAGGAGGTCACAGTCAGTGCTTCGGAGCCTTCTGGATTTCTTTGTCAGGTGGAGGCTAGACCCACGGATGGTATTCGCGTGGTGTCTGAATTCCCGGAGGTCTTTCCGGATGATTTGCCAGGTATGCCGCCTGATCGCGACATTGAGTTCTCTATTGATCTCTTGCCTGGCTCCGCTCCTATTGCTAAGCGGCCCTATCATATGGCACCCGTTGAGCATGAGGAAGTTAAGAAGACTGTCGACGAGTTGCTAGCCAAGGGCTATATCCGTCGTAGTTTCTCTCCTTGGGCCTTTCCTGTATTGCTTGTAGAGAAGAAGGATGGCGCGAAGAGAATGTGCATCGATTATCGGGATCTGAATGCAGTCACCATCAAGAACAAGCATCCATTACCTCGTATTGAGGATCTCTTTGATCAGCTTCAGGGTGCTTGTGTATTCTCGAAGATTGATCTGCGCTCGGGTTATCACCAGTTGAAGATTCGTCCCGAGGATATTTCGAAGACGGCATTCACCTGCAAGTATGGGCTATACGAGTATACGGTCATGTCCTTTGGCTTGACCAATGCTCCGGCTTTCTTCATGCATCTGATGAATAAGGTTTTCATGGATTATCTGGACACCTTTGTGGTGATATTCATTGATAATATCCTGGTATATTCCAAGTCAGAGGCAGAACATGAGGAGCATCTGAGGCTCGTGTTACAGAGGCTCAGAGAGCACAAGCTGTATGCCAAGCTCAGCAAGTGCGAATTCTGGATTGATGGGGTTCCATTCCTCGGTCATGTCATCTCCAAAGGAGGTATTGCTGTGGACCCCGGCAACGTAAGGGATGTGCTTAACTGGGTAGTACCACAGACAGTGAAGGAAGTCCGCTCTTTTCTGGGCTTAGCAGGATACTACCGGAGGTTCA
This sequence comes from Panicum hallii, assembly GCF_002211085.1. NCBI lineage: Eukaryota > Viridiplantae > Streptophyta > Magnoliopsida > Poales > Poaceae > Panicum > Panicum hallii. Next base: position 40,816,172 of record NC_038044.1, read on the forward strand.
ATGAGAATTTCTCCAAGATTGCGAAGCCTTTGACTTCCTTGCTAGAGAAGGGTGTGGACTTCTCTTGGACTGATGAGCGTCAGAAGGCCTTCGAGGAGCTGAAGAAGAGGTTGACTACGGCGCCAGTCCTTACTTTGCCAGACCAGAGCAAGAGGTTCACAGTGTATTGTGATGCTTTGAGGGATGGTCTTGGTCGCGTCCTGATGCAGGAAGGCAGAGTGATAGCCTATGCCTCACGGCAGTTGCGCCGGCACGAGCTGAATTATCCCACTCATGATCTGGAGCTAGCCGTAGTTGTGCATGCTTTGAAGATATGGAGGCATTACTTGTTCGGGCAGAGGTGTGACATTTACACCGATCACAAGAGCCTCAAGTACATTTTCACTCAGAGTGAGCTGAACATGCGGCAGAGAAGATGGCTAGAGTTGGTCAAGGATTATGACCTGGAGATTCACTATCATCCGGGCAAGGCCAATATTGTAGCAGATGCTCTGAGCAGGAAAAGCTATGTTAACATGACCGTGGCTTTTCAGATGCCTCAGGGGTTATGTGAGGAGTTTGAGCAGTTGAGTCTGGGTTTCTTACATCACACCTCGAGTGCATCATTCGAGGCAGAACCCACTCTAGAGGCAGAGATCCGCAGCATCAGAAAGATGATAAGAAGCTGCAAGAGATCCGTGAATTGCTCAAGATTGGCAAAGCACCTCATTTCTGAGAGGATGATCAGGGTACCTTGTGGTACAAGGGCCGGATATGTGTGCCAGATGTACAGGATCTCAGGAAGCTGATCTTGAGTGAGGCTCATGATACAGCGTATTCCATTCATCCGGGCAGCACAAAGATATATTATGACCTCAAGGAACGATTCTGGTGGCATGGAATGAAGCGTTCCGTTGCGGAGTACGTGGCTATCTATGACACTTGTCAGCGTGTCAAGGCAGAGCATAAGAGGCCAGCAGGTCTGTTGCAGCCGTTGAAGATTCCAGAGTTGAAGTGGGAGGAGATCACTATGGACTTCATCGTTGGATTGCCTCGTACTCAGAAAGGGTACAACTCCAAATGGGTAGTAGTGGATCGGTTGACGAAGGTTGCCCACTTCATTCCGGTGAACACTAGTTATTCTGGTGCTAGACTCACAGAGTTGTACATTTCCAGGATCATCTGTCTGCATGGTGTTCCGAAGAAGATCATATCTGACCGAGGATCTTAGTTCAGTTCACGGTTCTGGGAGCAGTTGCATGATTCGTTGGATACGAAGCTGCGCTTCAGTACCGCTTATCATCCTCAAACGGATGGGCAGACAAAGAGGACCAACCAAGTGTTGGAGGATATGCTTCGAGCCTGCGCTATTCAATATGGTACCAGCTGGGATAAATGTCTGCCGTGTGCAGAGTTTTCATACAACAACAGCTATCAGGCGAGTCTGAAGAAATCTCCTTTCGAGGCCCTGTATGGTCGGAAGTGCAGGACTCCGCTGTATTGGGATCAGATTGGCGAGAAGCAGGTATTTGGTCCGGATATCGTTGAGGAGGCAGGACAGCTGGTACAGCAGGTGCGAGAGAACCTGAGGATCGCACAGACTCGTCAGAAGAGCTACGCGGATGTTCGTCGTCGAGATCTGACCTTTGCAGTGGATGATCATGTGTATCTGAAGGTCTCGCCGATGAGAGGAATCCGCAGGTTTAACGTGAGAGGGAAGCTAGCCCCTCGATACATCGGTCCGTTCAAGGTGTTGGAACGGAAAGGTGAGGTAGCATACCGTTTGGAGTTACCTCCCGGTCTCTTAGGAGTGCATGATGTCTTCCATGTATCTCAGCTGAAAAAGTGCTTGAGAGTGCCGGAAGAGCAAGCATCATTGGAAGGGTTGGAAGTGCAGGAGGATCTGACCTACACCGAGCATCCGGTGAAGATTCTAGAGACGTCTGAAAGAGTTACCAGAAACAAGAAGACCAAGATGTGCCGTGTTCAGTGAAGTCATCACACGGAAGATGAGGCTACCTGGGAGCGAGAAGATGAGCTGAGGAAGACATATCCCGATCTCTTTGCTAGCTAGCCTATTCGAATCTCGGGATGAAATTCCTATAAGGGGTGTAGGTTTGTAACACCCTAATGTAAATTTCCTAATTTTTAATGAATTTATTTTGGCTTAAATAAAATTTCTAAGGTTTTCTTTGACTTATCTTGCATTTAAATTAATTTTATACCACAAGTAACTAAAATTTATTGTAGGGTCAACATGTTTGTGCATTCATGCTGGTACATCTCTTTTGTTTGTTTGAATGGTTAAGTTTGAATTCGAATCTCATTTGAATTCAAATAGAATTGAGTTAGTTTGAAAAAGAGAAGAAAAGGAGAGAGAGAAAAGAGAAGTCAGCCAGCAGCCCACCTGCAGCCCCTTTCTTTTCCTTTCCCCTGCGGCCGATTGCCCAGTTCGTCCCCATCGGCCGCCTCCCCCTGTTTCCATCGGCCGCTCCACATCGGCCGCCCCGCATCGGCCGCCCCCGCCTCCGCCTCCCATCGGTCGCTCCCCGCTTTCCATCGATGGCCCATCTCCCATTCCCCTCTCTTTCTTTCTCCCGCTGACACCCCGGGCCCGCAAGTCAGCGCCTCCTTCCCCATTTCCTTTCTTCTTCCCTGAGCACCGGCTGCCCGAGATCTCGAGTGAGGCTCTCACGCCGGGCCCGCACGTCAAGGGTGCCCCGCTGCCCTACAAAAGGGTTTTCCCCGCCCCTGGAACCCTAACCCTAAGACCTGCAGCCGCCACCGAGCTCCAGCGCCGTCACCGCCTTGCTCCGCCACACCGAGCTCTCTGCCCCGCCGTGGTCCGGTCGCCCCGCTGCATCTCCGTCCTTGCCAAGCCCCGCATCAACTCCACCTCGGTGCCAGGAAGCCTCCCGAGGCCTTCAACCGTGACCCGGCCCGCGCGACGGCCAGAATCGCACCGAGGACCGCGGCCGGTGAGAAGCTCCGCCGCCTCGATTCTCTGCCACCGGTGTTTCCCCGATCGTCATAACCCCCGTAGCACCTTCGCAGGAACACCACGAGCCGATTCGAGGGGATCAGAAGCTTGGAGCAGGCCTGCACTGACCTCCCCCACGAGCGCCAACCGTCCCTGTCACACCCGATTTATAAGAACATAAATCGAGCAATCATATATGCGCCAGGATCAAGTCACGCATATATACAACAGATTATCAAGATATCACAACACATGTCACGAATAAAAGCGTATAAATTAATATGTGAGTATCTTTATTACAACTGAATCAAGAATCAGTTCAAGGAATGCGGAAGCGTAAAATGAATACATGAAGAGCTGGGCGCCACAGGGACGTCGACTGGGAGACAAACGCCTAGAAGTCGTCGAAGCCGCTGACGTAGTCCTCCACGTTGCCGGGCACTGAGCAGCAGTCGAAGATGTCCAAAATAGAACAGAAGAGTAGAGAGGCAAGTGTGAGTACAAGCTAGTACTCAACAAGTATAACACGAGCATGAGGCTCTAAGGTTAGCTGACTCAACTGCATTAGCTTTTAGTCTTGGCAAATTTTATTAAAGCTAATTACTACAAGTGGATGAATTACCATAAACCCAAGTTGCATAAGAAATTAATCAGTATTAATTAAGAACTACTGAGAACCATCCAAACCAAAACCACCCGGGGAATCGCCCTCGTCAAAGGTTGATAACCCCACTAATCAGACGGAGGATCTGGGCCGCTCATGACTGTGAGCACAGCTGATATATCAGTTTTACACTCTCGAGAGGTTGCACAACTTTACCCACAAGTCGTGAGCTACGCTAGTTATTCATCACACTTCCTTAGGTGAGATGGCTAGCAAGCACACTACGAGACCGTTACAAAGGATCACGTTGGTAAGGTGTAACCGCTAAGGATTCTGGATCAGCGACGATGGGGCCCACCTCCGGGGGTACAAGACACACAGCACAGACCAAGCCGGAGGAGCAGGGACCATTGAAGCTTACCACCCCTCTTGCCCACGCAGGTAAGTTACTCCCGAACCAAAATGACCTAATTAGTAGGTCAAGACCGTCCCATTCCAGTCTTGTGGTTGCGCGGTTATCCCAGGTTGTCACTCTATGAACCGGTCCTTATGGAGAGTGGCCAACCAAGCACTAAGCACCGTGCTGGCCCCCTAAACCAGGTTTCTAACAAAAACATCTTTTAAGGACGCACAAACCACTCAAGCACACAGCACAGAGGGTCGGCTCCAGAATTAAGTTGCATATAACCATTAACAAATTAATTAAAAAGGACCAAGTGTGTTATAGCGCAGCAACCTAGCACAACTAACCACAATGCAACCCAAAGGATATATATTTAGGATATAAAGTGGCTAGGAAATCCTTATAGGCATACAGAATTTAAATGCAGTATGAAATTGTATCTAAAAGTGATAGGAGGTTCATGTTATACTTGCCTTCCTCGTACTCTCCCTGCTGCTGCTCGAACTGCTCGGAAGATGGCTGCTCCTGGTACTCGTCTAAAGGCTCCACGTCTACTCACGATCATCAAAACATAGTCCATACATACACACATGCACAAACAATGGCAAACTATAAGAAACAGTACACCAATATAATGAAACAGCACATAATTCTGGCCTAGAACTATTCTACACGTTACAACGATCGCGTGGATATAAAGAACGCTTAAAACGGAGCTAAAACGCGAAAACTACACTTAAAACAAGTTCTAGGGACCTATTTGCGAAAAAAAACAGGAAAACCAGGGCTTCTGGACAAAAACTGAGGACTTAAACGTAAATAAACCCTAGACTCGGGGGCTAGCACGAGAAAACACTGGATATGGACTGCGGGTTCAAAAATACCGGGAGCTCAGGGGTCTAAACGAGAAGAAAAGGACCTAACCGTAATTATTTTTGAACTACGGGTGGACTGCGGGTTGATTCCAAGGAAACTCAGGGGCTCTTTAACAAAATGGCCAGGCTGAAGCAGTACGCGCTAATCTGGACCATTGGATCTAACTTCTACGGCCCAGATCAGATCTATTTCGCGAAGGGGTATGTGCGCATCGTGGCCGCTGGATCTAGATCCAACGGTTTACACGCGATTCAGTTCGGACGGTCCGATCTAACTGCCGTTTACGGACGGTCCGATCTGTCCGAGGGGGTCCGGTCCACTGGATCCTGATCGGAGGGCTGGGACTAGACTCACACGGCGAAGGGGTATCTACGGATCTGGACGCTTGGATCTCGATCGAAGGGTGCTGGTCCAAGAGGTAAGCGAGATCTAATCCTACACCTCCACTACAGATCGAGCGGCTGAGGGCTTTCCGGCGGCTCTGGTGGCGGCGGCTACTGGGCACGGCGGAGGGCGGCCGGGGCTCGCCGGAGGACACGCTGTCGGGCATTTCCGGCCACTACTCGGGGTACGGCTGGCACTGGGAGAAAGAGAGGACGACGGCAAACCCATCTAGGCGGTCAAGGAAGCGGTTTAGGGTTTGGGTTGGGGTTCCCCACGGCAGGGGCGGCTCGGTTTCACGGTGACAAGCGGAACATGCTCACGCGGAGGGAGAGAAGAAGGGAGAGAAGCACGGCGCGACCCTTACCACGTCTGGAAACCGCGACGACTGCTGGCGGTGGAGAAGTGGCGATGCCGGAATGTAATTGCGACGGTGCGGCTCGGTCAACGACGGCGCAGCCCTCGGATTGAGCGGCGGAGCGGCAACGCGGGGCTTGGGGGAAAAACTGGGGAAGGCAGAGGCGGCCGAGGGGAAACGTGAAGAAGTGGTCGCGGCTAAGAAGGGGGCGGTCCTCGGCGTGCGGTCAATCGGGCAACGGAACTCCGCCCTTCCCGGAGTCGTTGCGGCTTGATTCAATCCAGGCGCTGCGGCTTCTAGAAGCAAGGGGAAGCTCGGGTGCTGGCCAGGGCGCGGGCTCGGGTACGGCGCAAGGGCTCGGGGCGCGCAGCAGAGCGGGGCCACGGGCAGCGACAGGGAGGCCGGCCGGCGGGGAAGGGAAACAGAGGAGGAGTCGAGCTGGGGGAATGACCGAGAAAGAAGGAATAACTGAGGAAAGAACGAGAATGACTGAGAAAAGAAGGAATGACTGAGAACAGAAGGAATGACTGAGAATGTAAGGAATGACTGAGAACAGAAGGAATGACTGAGAAAAAGGAAGGAATGACTGAGAAAAGAGGGACTACGGGAGTGACTGAGAAAAGAAGGAATGACTGACTCACTTTCCTGTTTCCACTCAAATCTATTGGAATTCAGTTCGAATTTGAATTCAACTTGTATGCACTCAACCAAATAAAACTTATGCACCAGCATGAATGCACAAACATGTTGACCTTATAATAAATTTTATTTCTTTACGTTTTAAAATTACTTTAAATGCAAGGTAAATTAGAGAAAACTCTGGAAAATTTTATTTGAGCCCAAAATAAATTCCTTAAAATTTGGGAAAATTGCATTAGGGTGTTACAAACCTACCCCCCTTACAGGAATCTCGTCCCGAGATTCGGATAGGCTAGCTAGCAAAGAGATCGGGATATGTCTTCCTCAGCTCGTCTTCTCGCTCCCAAGTAGCCTCATCCTCCGTATGATGACTCCACTGAACACGGCACACCTTGAACTTCTTGTTTCTAGTAACTCTCTCAGACATCTCCAGAATCTTCACCGGATGCTCAATATAGGTCAGATCCTCCTGCACATCCAACCCTTCTATCGGTGCTTGCTCTTCTGGCACTCTCAAGCACTTCTTCAGTTGAGACACGTGGAACACATCGTGCACTCCCGATAGATTGAGCGGCAACTCCAACCGATATGCCACCTCACCTTTCCGTTCCAACACCTTGAACGGACCAATGTATCGAGGGGCTAACTTCCCTCGTACATTAAACCTGCGGATTCCTCTCATCGGCGAGACCTTCAGATATACATGGTCACCCACTGCAAAGGTCAAATCTCGGCGACGAACATCCGCATAGCTCTTCTGACGAGTCTGAGCGACCCTCAGATTCTCTCTCACCTGCCGTACCAGTTGTTCGGCCTCCTCAACAATATCCGGAGCAAACACCTGCCTCTCGCCAATCTGATCCCAATACAGCGGAGTCCTGCACTTCCGACCATACAGGGCCTCGAAAGGGGACTTCTTCAGACTGGCCTGATAACTGTTGTTATACGAAAACTCTGCATACGGCAGGCATTTATCCCAGCTGGTACCATACTGAATAGCACAAGCTCGAAGCATATCCTCCAACACTTGGTTGGTTCTTTCTGTCTGACCATCTGTCTGAGGATGATAAGCGGTACTGAAGCGCAGCTTTGTATCCAACGAATCGTGCAACTGCTCCCAGAACCGTGAAGTGAACTGAGATCCTCGATCGGATATAATCTTCTTTGGAACACCATGCAGACAGACAATCCTGGAGATGTACAACTCTGCGAGTCTAGCACCGGAGTAAGTAGTGTTCACCGGAATGAAGTGAGCAACCTTCGTCAACCGATCCACTACTACCCATATGGAGTTGTACCCTTTCTGAGTACGAGGCAAGCCAACAATGAAGTCCATAGTGATTTCCTCCCATTTCCACTCTGGAATCTTCAGCGGCTGCAATAAACCTGCTGGCCTCTGATGCTCTGCCTTGACACGCTGACAAGTGTCGCAGATAGCCACATACTCCGCAACGGAACGCTTCATTCCATACCACCAGAATCTTTCCTTCAGGTCGTAATACATCTTCGTACTGCCTGGATGGATAGAATATGCGGTATCATGAGCCTCACTCAGAATCAGCTTCCTGAGATCTGCCACATCCGGCACACATATACGACCCTTGTACCACAAGGTACCCTGCTCATCCTCTCTGAAATGAGGAGCCTTGCCCATCTTGAGCAACTCACGAATCTCCTGCAGCCTCTGATCTTCCTTCTGATGCTGCCTGATCTTTGCCTCCAGAGTAGGTTCTGCCTCGAACGATGTACCCGAGGTATGATGTAAGAAACCCAGACTCAACTGCTCAAACTCCTCGCATAACTCCTGAGGCATCTGAAAAGCCACGGCCATGTTAACATAGCTCTTCCTGCTCAGAGCATCTGCTACAACATTGGCCTTGCCCGGATGATAGTGAATCTCCAGGTCATAATCCTTGACCAATTCTAGCCATCTTCTCTGCCGCATATTCAGCTCACTCTGAGTGAAAATATACTTGAGGCTCTTGTGATCGGTGTAAATATCACACCTCTGCCCAAACAAGTAATGCCTCCATATCTTCAGAGCATGCACAACTGCGGCTAACTCCAGGTCATGAGTGGGATAATTCAGCTCGTGCCGGCGCAACTGCCGCGAGGCATAAGCTATCACTCTGCCCTCCTGCATCAGGACGCAACCAAGACCATCCCTCGAAGCATCACAATACACTGTGAACCTCTTGCTCTGGTCTGGCAGAGTAAGGACTGGCGCCGTAGTCAACCTCTTCTTCAGCTCCTCGAAGGCCTTCTGACGCTCATCAGTCCAAGAGAAACCCACGTCCTTCTCCAGTAAGGAAGTCAAAGGCTTCGCAATCTTGGAGAAATTCTCAATGAACCTCCGATAATAACCTGCTAAGCCCAGAAAAGAGCGGACTTCCTTCACCGTCTGCGGTACAACCCAGTCAAGCACATCCTTCTTCTCTACCAGCAATACAGGAAAAGCCCAAGGAGAGAAACTCCGACGGATATAGCCCTTGGCTAGCAACTCGTCGACAGTCTTCTTAACCTCCTCATGTTCGACAGGAGCCATACGATAGGGCCTCTTAGCAATAGGAGCTGTGCCAGGCAAGAGATCAATAGAAAACTCAATGTCGCGATCAGGCGGCATACCTGGCAAATCATCCGGAAAGACATCCGGGAATTCAGACACCACGCGAATACCATCCGTGGGTCTAGCCTCCATCTGATGAAGAAATCCAGAAGGCTCTGTGGCACCAACAGTGACCTCCTGACCATCCGGTGCTGACAGAAGAACAGTCCTCTGAGCACAATCTATCCGGACTCCCCACTTAGCAAGAGTCTCCATTCCGAGGATCACATCGATGCCTTTGGAGTCTAGCACCATCAGATTCGCAACGAAATCTACCCCCCTTATAGCCACACTGACTCTGGGACAGAAAACATGAGACCTCAACTGCCCTCCCGGTGAAGATACTAACATGCACCTCTTTAATGTGCTAGTAGGAATACCATGATGCTCAACAAAAGACTGGGTGATGAAAGAATGTGTAGCACCAGTATCAAAAAGCACTGTAGCAGGGTGGGTGTTGACCATGAACGTACCAATCACCACGTTAGGAGCCTCGGCCGCTGACTCGGCCGTCACGTGGTTCACCCTGCCCTGAGCTGGGGCCTTGGGCGGTGCTGCACGCCCCTGCTGCCCTGCCTGCGCCTTCCGAGGGCATACGTTGGCGTAGTGCCCCGGCTCGCCGCAGTGGAAGCACACTCGCGGAAATGCAGCGGCCTGCTGCCCAGGAGGAGGAGTGGGCGCTCCCTGCCTCTGAGCTGGTGGAGCCGGAGGTGCTGGAAGCCTCTGACCCTGTCCCGCCTGCTGCTGCTGAGGACGAGGCGGAAACTGCTGCCGCTGCTGGTACTGCTGAGGCGGCCTCTGCTGCTGCTGCTGCGGATGCTGGTAGCGGGGACGAGTGTTGCTGCCCGAAGAGGATGGAGCCATCTTCCCCTTCTTATCCTCAATCTCCCGGCGCTTGCGCTCGGTGTTGAGGGCAGCATCAACCAGCTGGTTGAAGTTGTCGAAGCGGTGGTTCAGCAGCGCATACTGGATGTGATCATCCAGTCCCTCCTTGAAGTACTCCTGCTTATCGCTATCACGAGCGACGTCAGCAGGGGCATAGCGGGCAAGCTGAAGGAAACGGTCACGGTACTCCGTCACCGTCATCGATCCCTGAAATGATAAACACCGATAGCAAGGATAGAAATCGCTCAATTGATCAGGTTTACGAAAGAAGTCAAGGATAGATCAAGCTCAAGAGATTGTGGAGAATTCCATTCAAATTTACCTGCTTAAGGGCACGGAACTCCTTCTGCTTCATCTTCATTATGCCTTCAGGAATGTGATGGTTCCTGAAACGCTCACGGAACTGGTCCCACGTGAGAGCATCACGATCCCGAGCTGGGTAGGACTCCCACCAGTCAAGAGCGGAACCTCGCAGCTGCCCTGCTGCGTAAAGGACTCGCTCCCGGTCGTCGCACTGCGCAACAACCAATTGGCGCTCCACCGAGCGAAGCCAGTCGTCCGCCTGGAGTGGGTCCGTGGCGTGAGAGAAGGTCGGAGGATGACCTCTCAGAAAGTCCGCACGCCGATCACGGGGCTGAGGTGGTGGAGGAGGCGGTGGCTGAGCGTGGATCTGCTGCAGAGCCTGAACGGTGTTGTTCAGGGTCGCCATCATCTGCATCTGGAGCTGGAAGAACTGCTCCGGGGTCAGTGGTGGAGGCATCGGTAGCGGCTGACCAGTACCCTGGTTGTTCTGCTCCTGCTGGTCAGAACCGGAACCGGTGCGCCTGGTGTTCACCATCTGATTGCAACAACCGAAATTTATGAGAAAAAGATATCGTGCCACTGCGGAAATGAAACTTCGGAAGGATATGACAGAAAGAAAAGGAATATAGGTTTTACCCCCAACATTCTAACTCAATTTTATTATTTAGTTCGAGTTGGGTTAGGTCGATTTGCATGAACAAGTTTAACACCACTAGCCTATGCAATCAGCCAAAAATCCAAATCAAACCTTTGCACAATAGCAAACATTCAATATTCACAACTTAGTCGAGTTTTCCACACTACTCGACTAACACACTCGTTCTAGCGTATTTTCATAGGGACAACCTAAACTTATAAATTACCGGATTAGGCGACTCAGGCCAACATCTACGGAAAGCTCAAGCTATTTCTCAGAAAAGACGGGGAGATAGCAAATCTAGGGCTTAAGACTCAAGGAATAGAAGCAGAAACCATGATGATTGAAGATTTGCGGAGACAAGGCAAAGGAAGGGAAGTCCTAAACTCGACCAATTCTACCTAGGCTTCGTCCTACAGTCAACACGGCTCTGATACCAATCTGTCACACCCGATTTATAAGAACATAAATCGAGCAATCATATATGCGCCAGGATCAAGTCACGCATATATACAACAGATTATCAAGATATCACAACACATGTCACGAATAAAAGCGTATAAATTAATATGTGAGTATCTTTATTACAACTGAATCAAGAATCAGTTCAAGGAATGCGGAAGCGTAAAATGAATACATGAAGAGCTGGGCGCCACAGGGACGTCGACTGGGAGACAAACGCCTAGAAGTCGTCGAAGCCGCTGACGTAGTCCTCCACGTTGCCGGGCACTGAGCAGCAGTCGAAGATGTCCAAAATAGAACAGAAGAGTAGAGAGGCAAGTGTGAGTACAAGCTAGTACTCAACAAGTATAACACGAGCATGAGGCTCTAAGGTTAGCTGACTCAACTGCATTAGCTTTTAGTCTTGGCAAATTTTATTAAAGCTAATTACTACAAGTGGATGAATTACCATAAACCCAAGTTGCATAAGAAATTAATCAGTATTAATTAAGAACTACTGAGAACCATCCAAACCAAAACCACCCGGGGAATCGCCCTCGTCAAAGGTTGATAACCCCACTAATCAGACGGAGGATCTGGGCCGCTCATGACTGTGAGCACAGCTGATATATCAGTTTTACACTCTCGAGAGGTTGCACAACTTTACCCACAAGTCATGAGCTACGCTAGTTATTCATCACACTTCCTTAGGTGAGATGGCTAGCAAGCACACTACGAGACCGTTACAAAGGATCACGTTGGTAAGGTGTAACCGCTAAGGATTCTGGATCAGCGACGATGGGGCCCACCTCCGGGGGTACAAGACACACAGCACAGACCAAGCCGGAGGAGCAGGGATCATTGAAGCTTACCACCCCTCTTGCCCACGCAGGTAAGTTACTCCCGAACCAAAATGACCTAATTAGTAGGTCAAGACCGTCACATTCCAGTCTTGTGGTTGCGCGGTTATCCCAGGTTGTCGCTCTATGAACCGGTCCTTATGGAGAGTGGCCAACCAAGCACTAAGCACCGTGCTGGCCCCCTAAACCAGGTTTCTAACAAAAACATCTTTTAAGGACGCACAAACCACTCAAGCACACAGCACAGAGGGTCGGCTCCAGAATTAAGTTGCATATAACCATTAACAAATTAATTAAAAAGGACCAAGTGTGTTATAGCGCAGCAACCTAGCACAACTAACCACAATGCAACCCAAAGGATATATATTTAGGATATAAAGTGGCTAGAAAATCCTTATAGGCATACAGAATTTAAATGCAGTATGAAATTGTATTTAAAAGTGATAGGAGGTTCATGTTATACTTGCCTTCCTCGTACTCTCCCGGCTGCTGCTCGAACTGCTCGGAAGATGGCTGCTCCTGGTACTCGTCTAAAGGCTCCACGTCTACTCACGATCATCAAAACATAGTCCATACATACACACATGCACAAACAATGGCAAACTATAAGAAACAGTACACCAATACAATGAAACAGCACATAATTCTGGCCTAGAACTATTATACGCGTTACAACGATCGCGTGGATATAAAGAACGCTTAAAACGGAGCTAAAACGCGAAAACTACACTTAAAACAAGTTCTAGGGACCTATTTGCGAAAAAAAAACAGGAAAACCAGGGCTTCTGGACAAAAACTGAGGACTTAAACATAAATAAACCCTAGACTCGGGGGCTAGCGTGAGAAAACACTGGATATGGACTGCGGGTTCAAAAATACCGGGAGCTCAGGGGTCTAAACGAGAAGAAAAGGACCTAACCGTAATTATTTTTGAACTACGGGTGGACTGCGGGTTGATTCCAAGGAAACTCAGGGGCTCTTTAACAAAATGGCCAGGCTGAAGCAGTACGCGCTAATCTGGACCACTGGATCTAACTTCTACGGCCCAGATCAGATCTATTTCGCGAAGGGGTATGTGCGCATCGTGGCCGCTGGATCTAGATCCAATGGTTTACACGCGATTCAGTTCGGACGGTCCGATCTAACTGCCGTTTACGGACGGTCCGATCTGTCCGAGGGGGTCCGGTCCACTGGATCCTGATCGGAGGGCTGGGACTAGACTCACACGGCGAAGGGGTATCTGCGGATCTGGACGCTTGGATCTCGATCGAAGGGTGCTGGTCCAAGAGGTAAGCGAGATCTAATCCTACACCTCCACTACAGATCGAGCGGCTGAGGGCTTTCCGGCGGCTCTGGTGGCGGCGGCTACTGGGCACGGCGGAGGGCGGCCGGGGCTCGCCGGAGGACACGCTGTCGGGCGTTTCCGGCCACTACTCGGGGTACGGCTGGCACTGGGAGAAAGAGAGGACGACGGCAAACCCATCTAGGCGGTCAAGGAAGCGGTTTAGGGTTTGGGTTGGGGTTCCCCACGGCAGGGGCGGCTCGGTTTCACGGTGACAAGCGGAACATGCTCACGCGGAGGGAGAGAAGAAGGGAGAGAAGCACGGCGCGACCCTTACCACGTCTGGAAACCGCGACGACTGCTGGCGGTGGAGAAGTGGCGATGCCGGAATGTAATTGCGACGGTGCGGCTCGGTCAACGACGGCGCAGCCCTCGGATTGAGCGGCGGAGCGGCAACGCGGGGCTTGGGGGAAAAACTGGGGAAGGCAGAGGCGGCCGAGGGGAAACGTGAAGAAGTGGTCGCGGCTAAGAAGGGGGCGGTCCTCGGCGTGCGGTCAATCGGGCAACGGAACTCCGCCCTTCCCGGAGTCGTTGCGGCTTGATTCAATCCAGGCGCTGCGGCTTCTAGAAGCAAGGGGAAGCTCGGGTGCTGGCCAGGGCGCGGGCTCGGGTACGGCGCAAGGGCTCGGGGCGCGCAGCAGAGCGGGGCCACGGGCAGCGACAGGGAGGCCGGCCGGCGGGGAAGGGAAACAGAGGAGGAGTCGAGCTGGGGGAATGACCGAGAAAGAAGGAATAACTGAGGAAAGAACGAGAATGACTGAGAAAAGAAGGAATGACTGAGAACAGAAGGAATGACTGAGAATATAAGGAATGACTGAGAACAGAAGGAATGACTGAGAAAAAGGAAGGAATGACTGAGAAAAGAGGGACTACGGGAGTGACTGAGAAAAGAAGGAATGACTGACTCACTTTCCTGTTTCCACTCAAATCTATTGGAATTCAGTTCGAATTTGAATTCAACTTGTATGCACTCAACCAAATAAAACTTATGCACCAGCATGAATGCACAAACATGTTGACCTTATAATAAATTTTATTTCTTTACGTTTTAAAATTACTTTAAATGCAAGGTAAATTAGAGAAAACTCTGGAAAATTTTATTTGAGCCCAAAATAAATTCCTTAAAATTTGGGAAAATTGCATTAGGGTGTTACAGTCCCCGCCGCTCGGACCTCGCCGCCAATCACCCTGCGCTATCGCTCCGGCCGATTCAAGCCCTCGGTGAGCATCAGCATGTCCCCCTGGTCCTTTGCGCTAGATGTGGTAGACCTTTAGCTCTCTCTTAGATCGGAACGCCGCACGCCGGCGAAGCGCCACCGCGGGAGTGGTCTCCGGCGAGCAATCGCCACCGCCCGGACCCCCCCAATTCCCCTGAACCGCCCGATCCGTTTTCAACGCGCAGGATTAGATCTAGGACAAGTAGGGGTCCGGATCGTTGGATCCAGATCCGACGGCCTACGACCAAAGATACCGGTCAGCGCTCGCGCTTTTGCTAAAGAGTCCCTAGATTTCTTAGGAATCAACCCGCAGTCCATTCCAGTTCAAAAGAAATTCCAGATAGGTCCTAGTTTTTACGCTGAAGCCCCTGAGCTTTCCAGAAATAGGGTCCGCTTTCCCTGAAGCGCAGTTCTACACGCTAGACCCTGCGTCTATAGTTTAATTACATTTAGGTCCCCGGTTTTCACCCAGAAACCCCCTGGAAGTTCTGTTTTCTCGTAGAAAGGTCCCTGGACCCTGTTTTAGCCCTAGTTTTCGCGTCTTAGCTTCGTTTTAGTTGGCCTTCACGCTCACGCGATCATTGTAACGTGTAGAACAGTTCTATCATAGTTTTGTGTGCTGTAATGTTGTACTGTTTCTTATCTTTTGTCTTTGTTTGCATGTGTGTGTATGTGCTGGACCATGTTTTGGCGTTGCGATCGTGAGTAGACGCTGAGCCTTTGGACGAGTACCAAGAGCCCCTTCCTGCAGAGCAATTTGAGCAGCAGCAGGGGAACTTTGAGGAAGGCAAGTATAACATGAATGTCCTATCACTTTTAAATACAATTTCATACTGCATTTTAATACTGTATGCCTATAAGGATTTCCTAGCCACTTTTATCCCTTATATAAACACCTTGGGTTGCATTTTGGTTAGTTGTGCTAGGTGCTGCGCTCTCACATTGTGGTCCTTAATTAAATTTGATTAATGGTATATGCAACTTGATTCTGAGAGTGGCCCTCTGTGCTGTGTGCTTGAGCGGCTCACATCTCGTTAAAATGTTTTTATTAGAAACATGGTTTAGGGGGCCAGCACAGTGCTTAGTGCTTGGTTGGCCACTCTCCATAAGGACCGGTTCATAGAGCGACAACCTGGGACAACCACGCAACCACAAGACTGGAATGGGACGGTCTTGGCTTACTAATGAGGTCATTTTGGTTTGGGAGTAACTTACCTGCGGGGCAAGAGGGGTGGTAAGCTTCTATGGCCCTCGCGCTACGAGGCTTGGTCTGTGCTGTGTGCTTGTACCCCCTCGAGGCTTGCTCCATAGTCGCTGATCCAGAATCCTTAGCGGTTACACCTTACCAACGTGTTCTTTGTAATAGCCTCGTAGTGTGCTTACTAGTCATCTCACCTAAGGAAGTGTGATGAACAACTAGCGTAGCTCACGACTTGTGGGTAAAGTTGTGCAACCTCTCGAGAGTGTAAAACTGGTATATACTAGCCGTGCTCACGGTCATGAGCGGCTCAGATCCTCCGTCTGATTAGTGGGGTTTACCTTGGTGGTTTTGGCTTGGTTTTCAGTAGTCTCATGTTTAATTTTGGATTAATTATTATGTAACTTGGGTTACGGTAATTCATTCACTGGTAGTAAGTAGCTTTAATAAAATTTGCCAAGATTAAAAGCCAATGCAATTGAGTCAGCTAACCGTAGAGCCTCATAACTCGTGTTATACTTGTTGAGTACAAGTTGTGTACTCACACTTGCTTCTCCGCTCTTCTGTTCTCTTGGGGATATCTTCGACTGCTGCTCAGTACCAGGCGACGTGGAGGACTACATCAGCGGACTAGACGATTTCTAGGCGTTTGTCTCCCAGCCGACGTCCCTGTGGCGCCCTGTTCTTCATGTATTTATTTTACGCTTCCGCATACCTTGAACTGATCCTTGATTCAGTTTAATAAAGATATTCACTTATAATCTATATGCTTTTATTTCGAGATACGTGTTGTGATATCTTGATGATTCTATTGTATATATGCGTGACTTGATCCTGGCGCATATATGATTGCTCGATTTATGTTCTTACAAATTGGGTGTGACATGAGTCGAGCTCGAGATGTCTTGTGGTGTCAGCCTCGCCTTCTTCAAACATCTCCAGTCGGGAGACTTCCACATCACGTCAGCTGGTAATATAGCTTCAAACCCATATAAGAGGAAGAAAGGTGACTGTCCTGTGGCTTTACTTGGTTGTGTGCGAAGCCCCCAGATTACTGACGAGATCTCGTTGATCCACTTGCCACCCTTTTTGCTATTTTTGTCATAGAGTCTTTTCTTCAAGCCTTCAAGAATCAAGCCATTGGTGCCCTCAACCTGGCCGTTGGCCCACGCATTCACAGAAATCCCAAAACTGATGCGATTGAAAATTAGATCCCAAGTCCGTAATAATGGTGTTGGGGAAGCCAAAATGGTGCAAGATGTCGTAGATGAAGGTAACCACTCGATCTGCAGCGAGCGTTGTGATTGGCTTGTGCTCGATCCACTTGCTAAACCTAACGATGGCCACCAACAAACCTCCTGGCGCAGTTGTTAAGGGCCCTATCATGTCTAGGCCCCAGCATGCAAATGGCCATGGGGGTGGTATGGTGATGAGGTTATGAGCCGGGACATGGGAATGTTTGTTAAAGAACTAGCATTTTGTACACCAGCGAATGAGTGTTTTGGCGTCTGCCAAAGCATTCGGCCAATAGAAACTAGATCTAAAAGCCTTGCTGACTAGTGTGCGAGAAGCAACGTGGTTCCCGCACATGCCTTCATGAATCTCTTAGAGTATCTCTCTGCCCTCCTCCGTGCAGACACACTTCATGAGTATGCCTGACGCTGATCCACACTTGTACAGGTTACCCCCGACTAGAACATACTGTTTATTGCACCTTAGGATGCGAGTAGCCTTAGCGCTTTTTGGGTCGACGCCGGGGGGTAGTTTGTGCTCCTGGATGTAGTTGATGAAGGTCACCCTCAAGAAGACCTCGATCATCAAGACCTCTCTGTCGGGTTCCTTGGGATCCTAAGCAATGGAACTTGAGTCTGGTGGCTTGATGGAAGGGTGATGCAACTTGTGAATGAAAACTCCCGGTGGGACGTTAGCTTGATCAGATTCTAGTTTGGAGAGCACATTCGGTCCCACATTGTTGTCGCGAATCACATGGTGGATTTTCAACCCTGAGAACTTGTTCTTGAGCTTGTGTATCTCCATAACATACGCGTCCATGGTGTCTTGTTGATGTCCCACTCCTTGTTAACTTATTGGACCACTAGTAAGGAGTCACCGTAGATGAGTAGTCGCTTGATGCCCAGAGAGACTGCCAGGCGTAGCTCATGCAATGGTGACTCGTACTCAGCTTCATTGTTAGAGACCTCAAATAGTATTTGGAACACGCACATGAGTTGTTCTCCTCTCGGTCTGATGAAAAGTACTCCCGCGCCACCGCGATCGAGCTGGAGTGAGCCATCAAAGTACTTGACCCAATGCTCTGGCTAGTCGGCTGGGGCTTCCATTTGGTTTTCTCGCCACTCCGCCATGAAATCGACTAGTGCCTGTGACTTGATGGCTGTCTGGGGCTTGAAGTTGAGGGTGAGGGCCCCCAGTTCTACTGCCCACTTGGAGATGCGTCCGGTGGCATCCCGATTGTGGAGGATACCCGTCAATGGGAAGTTGGTGACCACCAAGTTGTTGTATGCATCGAAATAATGTCGAAGCTTCGTGGAGGTAATGAGTATACCGTAGAGTAGTTTGTGAATTGTCGGGTAATGACCCTTAGATTGAGAAAGGACTTCGCTGATGAAGTAGACTGGTCGCTGCACGCCGAAGGCGTGGCGTTCCACCATGATCGCCGTACTGACGATGTGAGTAGTCGCGGTGATGTAGAGTAGCAGGTTCTCACCTAGTTGGGGAGCTGTTAGGATGGGGGGCGACTGCAAATGGTGCTTGAGATCTTGCAGCATTGCTTTGCCTCCTCGGTCCACTAGAACTTGTCGTGTCGCTTGAGCAGTTTGAAGAAGGGTAGTCCCCATTCTCCAAGTCGGGAGATGAATCTGTTTAAGGCTGCCATGCAGCCTGTGAGCTTCTGGATATCCTTGATCATCCGTGGAGCATCCATGGCTGTGATGGTGGTGATCTTCTCTAGGTTTGCTTCAATTCCTCGATGACAATCGATGAAACCGAGTAGCTTTCCTTATGGCACGCTGAAGACACACTTCATTGGGTTACGCTGTTGAATGTTTCCTTGAGATCAGGGATGAACTCGTCATGGGATCTGGTCTTGATGACCACGTCATCCATGTAAGCTTCAATGTTGCGATGTAGCTAATCCGCAAGGCACAGTTGGATGGCCCGCTGATAGGTGGCTCCTGTGTTCTTCAACCCGAAGGATATTGTTGTGTATGCATCTGCTCCAAAGGGGGTGATGAACACCGTTTTGATCTGGTCTTGTTCCTTGAGAGCGATCTGGTGGTACCCTGAGTAGTAGTCAAGGAAGGAGAGCAGGATGCAGCCAACCGTAGAGTCGATGACCTGGTCGATGCGTGGGAGCACAAAGGGATCCTTCGGGCAGTGTTTGTTGAGATCAATATAATCCACACACATCCTCCATTCATTATTATTCTTTTTCAAGACTATTACAAGGTTAGCTAACCACTCAGGATGGTACACTTCTTTAATAAAACCAGCCGCAAGTAGTTTTGCTAGCTCCTTCTTGATGGCCTCCCTCTTGTTGGGAGCGAAGCGTCGTAGTCGTTCCTACTTAGGAGTGGCTTTAGGATAACCTTTTAGGAAATGCTCGAGCAACTTCTTGGGCACCCCTAGCATATCCGCTGGTTTCCACGCGAATATGTCTCGATTAGCCCTAAGGAAGCTGACGAGCGCACTTTCCTATTTGTCATCAAGCCGCCTCCGATCAAAGCAGTCTTGGATGGGTCACCTTCTTACAGCTAGATGGCCTTGATGCCGACGTCACTGGGGTTAGGTTTAACCCTCGACTAGCTAGGCCTCTGGCTGTAGATCTCCATCTCCAAATTAGTAAGCTTTTGCGTGGCCGCGAGTACTTCTGCTGAAGGCTCTGGCATGCGGGATGTCACGGCTTACTCGATCGCTTCCTGGTCACAGTCGTACGACTTCTTCAGGTCATCCCGGAGCGTGAGTACGCCTGTCTTGCCTGGGATGTTGAGGAGCAGGTAGACGTAGTGGGGCACGACCATGAAGTTGGCCAGTGCTTGTCTGCCGAGGATGGCATGGTACGATGACTCGAAGTCAGCCACCTCGAGCTTGATGTACTCGGTGTGGTAGTTGTCCTTCATCCCAAAGGTAACTGGTAGGACCACTCAGCTGAGTGGAGTAGCCATTGCCGGTGGCCAACATCGCCAGGGTGACAGCCTGCAGCCTTCATTGATGTGCTGGCGCAGGTCATCCGGGGGAGGTCGTCGATTGGCCTGCCGCAGATGACCCCCTTGCGGTGGCTGTTGCCTCCCGACAGGGGCCTGGCTCCCACGTGCGTTGTCGTTGCTGATCTAGTGTTGAGGACGGCCACCAGCCATTCGACTGCGAGCCTGACTTCGACTCTCGTCCACGCGTTCTTCCCGGATGATGGACGCCGGATTATGTTGATCCAGCTGGATCCAAGCCCTCTGCGCGTAGAGGAGTGCTTGACGTACCTCCGGATCGTGGCTGCGCTCGAGAATGGCCGTCACCCTGGCAATGTTGGCCACCGGAGTCCTGAAACCCCGCTCACTTACGGCAGCAAACTCAGGGTCGAGCTCGCGATGCATAGATCGCCTTCGCTCGTTAGCCCTCCTCCGCCGGATTGTGCGGGCCCTGTTCCTAGCCCTCCGCGCCTCACGATCGGCATCGTTCTCGTTACCAGCGTTGGCCGTGATCTCATCTTCGGAGATCACTTCAAAGTTGTCGATGGGAAAGCCCCCACCGTCCTCGCCTTCTTCGGCCATCAGCACTTGGCGGGAGGAAAGGTCATGAGGGCTTTCGTCGACTAGTTTAGTCGACCCCTTCGCCACCGCAGCCAATGGCCTGCCCTCTTGGAAGGGCAATGGCTCGAGGTGAGCCACAAGCCGGCCCTCTGCCTCGGGTAGATCGGAGAGCATCATGCCCCTCCAATGCACAGTGCGCCCCTTCGGCAAAGAGGTGATCACCAAATCACCGAGACCAGAACAACCCGAAGCCCCCCGACACGCGGTGGCTTTAGGATTTCCGTCCTGGAGCAGCAGGTCCAGATCCTTCTCCAACATGGAGAGGGATCCAAATACGTTGGCCTCTTGAAGATCAGTAGCCAATTTGCATGGACCGAGTTGAGTTCGACCATGCAGATCCCTAAGATTGGAACAAGTCCAAACCAGGGGAAGTTGTCGCAACATCAGGAGAAGTCGAGCCTGGAGCGGACTCCATGTAACACCCTAAGGTAATTCCCTTAAATTTTAATGAATTTATCTGGGCTTAAATAAATTTTCCAAGGTTTTCCCTAATTTATCTCGCATATAGAGTAATTTTATAACACGAGAAAATAAAATTTATCATAGGATTAAAGTGTTTGTGCATTCATGCCGCAGCATTGTTTTATTTGTGTTGAGTTTATGGGTTTGAATTCAAATGGTAGTTTGAATTCAAATAGTTTGTTTGAATTAGTGAGTTAGAAAAACAAAAGGAGAAAAGGATAAAGGGTAAAAATAGGCAGCCCAACCCAGCAGTCTTGGCCCGGCCCAGCGTTCCCCTCCCCCTCTTTCCATTCCCCCGCATGGGCCACGCGGGCCCATTCCCTTTCCTCCCTCTCTTTCCTCCGCAGGCCGGCAGCCCGTTTCCCTTCTCTCCTTTCCCCTCTTCCGCGTGGGCCGTACCCCAGCCCAGTCCCCTCAGCCGCACCCTCTCTTTCCTGTCGCTGACCGCCCGACCCCACCCGTCATCCCCCTCCTCCCGCACCCCTGCTCCCACAACGGTCGCGCAGCGGCACGGCCGAGATCCCCGGCTCCTCCCCGCCACAACCGCGCCCGAGAACTCTGGCCCTGCTCTTCTTAATCCCCGGTGCCCTCCCTTGAACCCATTCCCACCGCCGCCTTCAACCCTAGCGCACCACCTCTGCGCCGCTGAGGCAGAACTCCTGCGCCGTCCGCGTTCCACCGCCTCAGCGCCGCTCACCGCCCGCGAAGGGGGTCCGGAGTCCCGCCGCCACACCCCGCTCACGACCCCACCTCACCACCCCACCTTGGCCGTGGCAGTCCGGCCAATTTCACCGGAACGCCTCCACGGTAAGCTTGCGGGCGGCCGAAATTCCTTCGCCTACAGAGCATCAACGGCTTCTCTAACCCTGGTCTACCCTTCACAGCCCAGGTGCGCAGCTGCTCACGGTACCAGGGCGCCCGGGGCGCACCCCGACGTTCACCCCCGCGAGCACCGGCCGTTTCCGCCGCCCGCTGTCGTGGCCGACCGTCCTCCGCGCCGCCCCGGCCAATCTAGACCCTAGGTGAGCAACCCCTCGTCTTCCCCTTTCTCTTGTGCTGGTCGTCGTGCGCTGTAGGGCCACCCCGAGGCGGGGACGCTGCGCGCCGGCGAGGCGCCGCCGCGGAAGCCGCTTCCGGCGAGCAATCGCCGCCACCCGCGTCCCCAATTCCCCCGGCCGTTAGATCGGTAGCTAACGTCCCGGATTAGACCGGGATCTCATGAAATCGTGACCGTTGGATCTAGATCGATCGGATCAAAACCAACAATACCGATTCGCCCTTGTTTTTGAATCTCAACCGTCTGATCTTGATCCAAAGGCCGACGATCGCGCGTACCCCTTCGCGTTATAGTTTCTAATCTGGGCCGTATAAACCAGATCCAACGGCTCAGATTAAAATGTACCCTTTCAACCTTGTCTTTTTGCTAAAGAACCCTCGGGTTTTTGGGAAATCAACCCGCCGTCCAACCCTAGCTCAAAAGTATTTACAGGCAGGCCCTTTCCTTCACGTTTGACCCCCTGAGCTTCCTGGATTTTGAACCCGCAGTCCATATCCTGGTTTTTCTCGTGCTAACCCCTAGATCTACCCTTTATTTGCGTTTAGGTCCTCGGTTTTTGTGCAGAACCCCCTGGAAGTTAGATTTTTCTTACAAATAGGTCCCTAGATCTTGTTTTAAGCGTAGTTTTCGCATTTTAGCCCCGTTTTAGGTGTTCTTTATATCCACGTGATCGTTGTAACGCGTAGAATAGTTCTAGGCTAGTTTTATGTGCTGTTTCATTGTCTTGGTGTACTGTTTCTTATAGTTTGCCATTGTTTGTGCATGTGTGTATGTATGGACTATGTTTGATGATCGTGAGTAGACGCGGAGCCTTTGGACGAGTACCAGGAGCAGCCATTTTCCGAGCAGCAGCCGGGAAAGTACGAGGAAGGCAAGTATAACATGAACCTCCTATCACTTTTAAATACAATTTCATACTGCATTTTAATTCTGCATACCTATAAGGACTTCCTAGCCACTTTATATCCTTTATCTATATCCTTTGGGTTGCATTTTGGTTAGTTGTGCTAGGTTGCTGCGCTATAACACACCTGGTCCTTTTTAATTAATTTGTTAATGATCTTATGCAACTTAATTCTGGAGCCTACCCTCTGTGCTGTGTGCTTGAGTGGTTAGTGCGTCCTTAAAAGATGTTTTGTTAGAAACATGGTTTAGGGGGCCAGCACGGTGCTTAGTGCTTGGTTGGCCACTCTCCCTAAGAACCGGTTCATAGAGTGACAACCTGG
Source organism: Panicum hallii (assembly GCF_002211085.1). Classification (NCBI taxonomy): domain Eukaryota; kingdom Viridiplantae; phylum Streptophyta; class Magnoliopsida; order Poales; family Poaceae; genus Panicum; species Panicum hallii. The sequence continues at coordinate 40,839,445 of NC_038044.1, forward strand.
GACAACCGCGCAACCACAAGACTGGAATGGGACGGTCTTGACTTACTAATTAGGTCATTTTGGTTTGGGAGTAACTTACCTGCGTGGGCAAGAGGGGTGGTAAGCTTCAATGGTCCCTGCTCCTCTGGCTTGGTCTGTGCTGTGTGTCTTGTACCCCCGGAGGTGGGCCCCATCGTCGCTGATCCAGAATCCTTAGCGGTTACACCTTACCAACGTGATCCTTTGTAACGGTCTCGTAGTGTGCTTGCTAGCCATCTCACCTAAGGAAGTGTGATGAACAACTAGCGTAGCCCACGACTTGTGGGTAAAGTTGTGCAACCTCTCGAGAGTGTAAAACTGATATATCAGCTGTGCTCACAGTCATGAGCGGCCCAGATCCTCCTTTTGATTAGTGGGGTTATCAACCTTTGATTAGGGAGATTCCCCGGGTGGTTTTGGTTTGGATGGTTCTCAGTAGTTTTTAATTAACACTGATTAATTTCTTATGTAATTGGGTTATGGTAATTCATCCACTTGTAGTAATTAGCTTTAATAAAATTTGCCAAGATTAAAAGCTAATGCAGTTGAGTCAGCTAACCTTAGAGCCTCATACTCGTGTTATACTTGTTGAGTACTAGTTTGTACTCACACTTGCCTCTCTACTCTCTGTTCTTTTCGGATATCTTCGACTGCTGCTCAGTGCCTGGAAACGTGGAGGATTACGTCAGCGGCTTCGACGACTTCTAGGCGTTTGTCTCCCAGTCGACGTCCCTGTGGCGCACAGCTCTTCATGTATTCATTTTACGCTTCCGCATTCCTTGAACTGATTCTTGATTCAGTTGTAATAAAGATATTCATTTTATAATTTATACGCTTTTATTCGTGACATGTGTTGTGATATCTTGATAATCTGTTGTATATATGCGTGACTTGATCCTGGCGCATATATGATTGCTCGATTTATGTTCTTATAAATCGGGTGTGACAGATTGGTATCAGAGCCGTGTCGACTGTAGGACGAAGCCTAGGTAGAATTGGTCGAGTTTAGGATTTCTTTCCTCTTGCTTTGCCCCCGCAAATCCTCAACCGTCATGTTCCTGCTTCTATTCCTTGAGTCTTAAGCCCTAGATTTGCTATTTCCCCCGTCTTTTCTGAGAAATAGCTTGAGCTTTCCATAGACGTTGGCCTGAGTCGCCTAATCCTGTAATTTATAAGTTTAGGTTGTCCCGATAAAAATACGCTAGAACGAGTGTGTTGGTCGAGTAGTGTGGAAAACTCGATTAAGTGGTGAATGTTGAATGTTTGTTATTGTGCAAATATTTGATTTGGATTTTTGGTTGATTGCATAGGCTAGTAGTTAAACTTGTTCATGCAAATCGACCTAACCCCACTTGAACTAACTAATAAAATTTGATTTAGATCGTTGGGGGTAAAACCTATATTCCTTTCTCCCTGTTATATCCTATCGAAGTTTCATTTCCTCAGCGGCACCATATCTTATTCTCATAAATTTCGTTTGTTGCAATCAGATGGTGAACACCAGGCGCACCGGTTCCAGTTCTGACCCGCAGGAGCAGAACAACCAGAGTACCGGTCACCCGTTACCGATGCCTCCACCACTGACCCCGGAGCAGTTTTTCCAGCTCCAGATGCAGATGATGGCTACCCTGAACAACACTGTTCAGGCTCTGCAGCAGATCCATGCTCAGCCACCGCCTCCTCCGCCGCCTCAGCCCCGTGACAGGTGTGCGGATTTCCTGAGAGGTCATCCTCCGACCTTCTCTCACGCCACGGACCCACTCCAGGCGGACGACTAGCTTCGCTCGGTGGAGCGCCAGTTGGTTGTTGCGCAGTGCGACGATCGGGAGCGAGTCCTTTACGCAGCAGGGCAGCTGCGAGGCTCCGCTCTTGACTGGTGGGAGTCCTACCCAGCTCGGGATCGTGATGCTCTCACGTGGGACCAGTTCCGTGAGCGTTTCAGGAACCATCACATTCCTGAGGGCATTATGAAGATGAAGCAGAAGGAGTTCCGTGCCCTCAAGCAGGTAAAATTGAATGGAATTCTCTGCAATTTCTTTTGAGCTTGATCCATCCTTGATTTCTTTCGTAAACCTAACATATTGAGCGATTCCTATCCTTGTTATCTGTGTTCGTTATTTCAGGGATCTATGACGGTGACGGAGTACCGTGACCGTTTCCTCCAGCTTGCCCGCTACGCCCCTGCTGACGTCGCTCGTGATAGCGACAAGCAGGAGTACTTCAAGGAGGGACTGGATGATCACATCCAGTATGCGCTGCTGAACCACCGCTTCGACAACTTCAACCAGCTGGTTGATGCTGCTCTCAACACCGAGCGCAAGCGCCGGGAGATTGAGGATAAGAAGAGGAAGATGGCTCCATCCTCTTCGGGCAGCAACACTCGTCCCCGCTATCAGCATCCACCACAGCAGCAGCAGAGGCCGCTCCAGCAGTACCAGCAGCGGCAGCAGTACCCGCCTCGTCCTCAGCAGCAGCAGCAGCAGCAGGCGGGGCAGGGTCAGAGGCTTCCAGCGCCTCCGGCTCCACCAGCTCAGAGGCAGGGAGCGCCCACTCCTCCTCCTGGGCAGCAGGCTCCAGTAGTTCCACGAGTGTGCTTCCACTGCGGCGAGCCAGGGCACTACGGCAACGTCTGCTCTCGGAAGGCGCAGGCAGGACAGCAGGGGCGTGCAGCACCGCCCAAGGCCCCAGCTCAGGGCAGGGTGAACCACGTGATGGTCGAGTCAGCGGCCGAGGCTCCTAACGTGGTGATTGGTACGTTCATGGTCAACACCCATCCTGCTACAGTGCTTTTTGATACTGGTGCTACGCATTCTTTCATCACCCGGTCTTTTGTTGAGCATCATGGCATTCCTACTAGCACATTAAAGAGGTGCATGTTAGTATCTTCACCGGGAGGGCAGTTGAGGTCTCAGGTCTTCTGTCCCAGAGTTAGTGTGGCCATAAGAGGGGTAGATTTCAGTGCAAATCTGATGGTGCTAGACTCCAAGGGCATTGATGTGATCCTCGGAATGGAGACTCTTGCTAAGTGGGGAGTCCGGATAGATTGTGCTCAGAGGACTGTTCTTCTGTCAGCACCGGATGGTCAGGAGGTTACTGTTGGTGCTACAGAGCCTTCTGGATTTCATCATCAGATGGAGGCTAGACCCACGGATGGTATTCGCGTGGTGTCTGAATTCCCGGACGTCTTTCCGGATGATTTGCCAGGTATGCCGCCTGATCGCGACATTGAGTTTTCTATTGATCTCTTGCCTGGCACAGCTCCTATTGCTAAGAGGCCCTATTGTATGGCTCCTGTCGAGCATGAGGAGGTTAAGAAGACTGTCGACGAGTTGCTAGCTAAGGGTTATATCCGTCGCAGTTTCTCTCCTTAGGCTTTTCCTGTATTGCTGGTAGAGAAGAAGGATGGTGCGAAGAGAATGTGCGTCGACTATCGGGATCTGAATGCAGTCACTATCAAGAACAAGCATCCATTGCCCCGTATTGAGGATCTCTTTGATCAGCTTCAGGGTGCTTGTGTATTCTCGAAGATTGATTTGCGTTCGGGTTATCATCAGCTGAGGATTCGTTCCGAGGATATCCCGAAGACGGCATTCACCTGCAAGTATGGGCTATATGAGTATACGGTCATGTCTTTTGGTTTGACCAATGCTCCGGCTTTCTTCATGCATTTGATGAACAAAGTTTTCATGGATTATCTAGACACCTTTGTGGTGATATTCATTGATGATATCCTGATATATTCCAAGTCAGAAGCAGAGCATGAAAAGCATCTGAGGCTTGTGTTGCAGAGGCTCAGAGAGCACAAGCTGTATGCCAAGCTCAGCAAGTGCGAGTTCTGGATTGATGAGGTTCCATTCCTCGGTCATGTTATCTCCAAGGGAGGTATTGCTGTGGACCCCGGAAAGGTGAAGGATGTGCTTGACTGGGTTGTTCCGCAGACAGTGAAGGAAGTCCGCTCTTTTCTGGGCTTAGCTGGATATTATCGGAGGTTCATCGAGAATTTCTCCAAGATTGCGAAGCCTTTGACTTCCTTGCTGGAGAAGGGTGTGGATTTCTCTTGGACTGATGAGCGTCAGAGTGCCTTCGAGGAGCAGAAGAAGAGGTTGACTACGGCGCCAGTCCTTACTCTGCCAGACCAGAGCAAGAGGTTCACAGTGTATTGTGATGCTTCGAGGGATGGTCTTGGTTGCGTCCTGATGCAGGAAGGCAGAGTGATAGCTTATGCTTCGCGGCAGTTACGCCGGCACGAGCTGAATTATCCCACTCATGATCTGGAGTTAGCCGCAGTTGTGCATGCTCTGAAGATATGGAGGCATTATTTGTTTGGGCAGAGGTGTGATATTTACACCGATCACAAGAGCCTCAAGTATATTTTCACTCAGAGTGAGCTGAATATGCGGCAGAGAAGATGGCTAGAATTGGTCAAGGATTATGACCTGGAGATTCACTATCATCTGGGCAAGGCTAATGTTGTAGCGGATGCTCTGAGCAGGAAGAGCTATGTTAATATGGCCATGGCTTTTCAGATGCCTCAGGAGTTATGCGAGGAGTTTGAGCAGTTGAGTCTGGGTTTCTTGCATCGCACCTCGGGTACATCATTTGAGGCAGCCCACTCTAGAGGCGGAGATCAGGCAGCATCAGAAGGAAGATCAGAAGCTGCAGGAAATTCGTGAATTGCTTAAGATTGGTAAAGCTCCTCATTTCAGAGAGGATGATCACGGTACCTTGTTGTACAAGGGTCGGATATGTGTGCCGGATGTTGCGGATCTTAGGAAGCTGATCTTGAGTGAGGCTTATGATACGGCATATTCTATTCATCCAGGCAGCACGAAGATGTATTACGACCTGAAGGAACGATTCTGGTGGTATGGAATGAAGCGTTCCGTTGCGGAGTACGTGGCTATCTGTGACACTTGTCAGCGTCTCAAGGCAGAGCATCAGAGGCCAGCAGGTCTATTGCAGCCGTTGAAGATTCCAGAGTGGAAATGGGAGGAAATCACTATGGACTTCATTGTTGGCTTGCCTCGTACTCAGAAGGGGTACAACTCCATATGGGTAGTAGTGGATCGGTTGACGAAGGTTGCCCACTTCATTCCGGTGAACACTACTTACTCCGGTGCTAGACTCGCGGAGTTGTACATCTCCAGGATTGTATGTCTGCATGGTGTTCCGAAGAAGATCATATCTGATCGAGGATCTCAGTTCACTTCACGGTTCTGGGAGCAGTTGCATGATTCGTTGGATACGAAGCTGCGCTTCAGTACCGCTTATCATCCTCAGACAGATGGGCAGACAGAAAGAACCAACCAAGTGTTGGAGGATATGCTTCGAGCCTGTGCTATTCAGTATGATACTAGCTGGGATAACTGCCTGTCGTATGCAGAGTTTTCTTATAACAACAGTTATCAGGCCAGTCTGAAGAAATCACCCTTCGAGGCCCTGTATGGTCAAAAGTGCAGGACTCCGCTGTATTGGGATCAGATTGGCGAGAGGCAGGTGTTTGGCCCGGAGATTGTTGAGGAGGCCGAACAGCTGGTACAGCAGGTGAAAGAGAATCTGAGGGTCGCTCAGACTCATCAGAAGAGCTATGCGGATGTGCGTCGTCGAGATTTGACCTTTGCAGTGGGTGACCATGTATACCTGAAGGTCTCGCCGATGAGAGGAATCCGCAGGTTTAATGTACGAGGGAAGCTAGCTCCTCGATACATTGGTCCGTTCAAGGTGTTGGAACGGAAAGGTGAGGTGGCATATCGTTTGGAGTTGCCTCTCAATCTCTCAGGAGTGCACGATGTGTTTCACGTGTCTCAGCTGAAGAAGTGCTTGAGAGTGCCAGAAGAGCAAGCACCGATAGAAGGGTTAGATGTGCAGGAGGATCTGACCTATATTGAGCATCCAGTGAAGATTCTGGAGATATCTGAGAGAGTTACCCGGAACAGGAAGATCAAGATGTGACGGGTTCAGTGGAGTCACCACACGGAAGACGAGGCCACTTGGGAGCGAGAAGATGAGCTGAGGAAGACATATCCCGATCTCTTTGCTAGCTAGCCTATCCGAATCTCGGGACGAGATTCCTGTAAGGGGGGTAGGTTTGTAACACCCTAAGGTAATTCCCTTAAATTTTAATGAATTTATCTGGGCTTAAATAAATTTTCCAAGGTTTTCCCTAATTTATCTCGCATATAGAGTAATTTTATAACACGAGAAAATAAAATTTATCATAGGATTAAAGTGTTTGTGCATTCATGCCGCAGCATTGTTTTATTTGTGTTGAGTTTATGGGTTTGAATTCAAATGGTAGTTTGAATTCAAATAGTTTGTTTGAATTAGTGAGTTAGAAAAACAAAAGGAGAAAAGGATAAAGGGTAAAAATAGGCAGCCCAACCCAGCAGTCTTGGCCCGGCCCAGCGTTCCCCTCCCCCTCTTTCCATTCCCCCGCATGGGCCACGCGGGCCCATTCCCTTTCCTCCCTCGCTTTCCTCCGCAGGCCGGCAGCCCGTTTCCCTTCTCTCCTTTCCCCTCTTCCGCGTGGGCCGTACCCCAGCCCAGTCCCCTCAGCCGCACCCTCTCTTTCCTGTCGCTGACCGCCCGACCCCACCCGTCATCCCCCTCCTCCCGCACCCCTGCTCCCGCAACGGCCGCGCAGCGGCACGGCCGAGATCCCCGGCTCCTCCCCGCCGCAACCGCGCCCGAGAACTCTGGCCCTGCTCTTTTTAATCCCCGGTGCCCTCCCTTGAACCCATTCCCACCACCGCCTTCAACCCTAGCGCACCACCTCTGCGCCGCTGAGGCAGAACTCCTGCGCCGTCCGCGTTCCACCGCCTCAGCGCCGCTCACCGCCCGCGAAGGGGGTCCGGAGTCCCGCCGCCACACCCCGCTCACGACCCCACCTCACCACCCCACCTTGGCCGTGGCAGTCCGGCCAATTTCACCGGAACGCCTCCACGGTAAGCTTGCGGGCCGCCGAAATTCCTTCGCCTATAGAGCGTCAACGGCTTCTCTAACCCCGGTCTACCCTTCACAGCCCAGGTGCGCAGCTGCTCACGGTACCAGGGCGCCCGGGGCGCACCCCGACGTTCACCCCCGCGAGCACCGGCCGTTTCCGCCGCCCGCTGTCGTGGCCGACCGTCCTCCGCGCCGCCCCGGCCAATCTAGACCCTAGGTGAGCAACCCCTCGTCTTCCCCTTTCTCTTGTGCTGGTCGTCGTGCGCTGTAGGGCCACCCCGAGGCGGGGACGCTGCGCGCCGGCGAGGCGCCGCCGCGGAAGCCGCTTCCGGCGAGCAATCGCCGCCACCCGCGTCCCCAATTCCCCCGGCCGTTAGATCGGTAGCTAACATCCCGGATTAGACCGGGATCTCATGAAATCGTGACCGTTGGATCTAGATCGAGCGGATCAAAACCAACAATACCGATTCGCCCTTGTTTTTGAATCTCAACCGTCCGATCTTGATCCAAAGGCCGACGATCGCGCGTACCCCTTCGCGTTATAGTTTCTAATCTGGGCCGTATAAATCAGATCCAACGGCTCAAATTGAAACGTACCCTTTCAACCTTGTCTTTTTGCTAAAGAACCCTCAGGTTTTTGGGAAATCAACCCGCCGTCCAACCCTAGCTCAAAAGTATTTACAGGCAGGCCCTTTCCTTCACGTTTGACCCCCTGAGCTTCCTGGATTTTGAACCCGCAGTCCATATCCTGGTTTTTCTCGTGCTAACCCCTAGATCTACCCTTTATTTGCGTTTAGGTCCTCGGTTTTTGTGCAGAACCCCCTGGAAGTTAGATTTTTCTTACAAATAGGTCCCTGGATCTTGTTTTAAGCGTAGTTTTCGCGTTTTAGCCCCGTTTTAGGTGTTCTTTATATCCACGCGATCGTTGTAACGCGTAGAATAGTTCTAGGCCAGTTTTATGTGCTGTTTCATTGTCTTGGTGTACTGTTTCTTATAGTTTGCCATTGTTTGTGCATGTGTGTATGTATGGACTATGTTTGATGATCGTGAGTAGACGCGGAGCCTTTGGACGAGTACCAGGAGCAGCCATTTTCCGAGCAGTTCGAGCAGCAGCCGGGAGAGTACGAGGAAGGCAAGTATAACATGAACCTCCTATCACTTTTAAATACAATTTCATACTGCATTTTAATTCTACATACCTATAAGGACTTCCTAGCCACTTTATATCCTTTATCTATATCCTTTGGGTTGCATTTTGGTTAGTTGTGCTAGGTTGCTGCGCTATAACATACCTGGTCCTTTTTAATTAATTTATTAATGATCTTATGCAACTTAATTCTGGAGCCTACCCTCTGTGCTGTGTGCTTGAGTGGTTAGTGCGTCCTTAAAAGATGTTTTGTTAGAAACATGGTTTAGGGGGCCAGCACGGTGCTTAGTGCTTGGTTGGCCATTCTCCCTAAGGACCGGTTCATAGAGCGACAACCTGGGACAACCGCGCAACCACAAGACTGGAATGGGACGGTCTTGACTTACTAATTAGGTCATTTTGGTTTGGGAGTAACTTACCTGCGTGGGCAAGAGGGGTGGTAAGCTTCAATGGTCTCTGCTCCTCCGGCTTGGTCTGTGCTGTGTGTCTTGTACCCCCGGAGGTGGGCCCCATCGTCGCTGATCCAGAATCCTTAGCGGTTACACCTTACCAACGTGATCCTTTGTAACGGTCTCGTAGTGTGCTTGCTAGCCATCTCACCTAAGGAAGTGTGATGAACAACTAGCGTAGCCCACGACTTGTGGGTAAAGTTGTGCAACCTCTCGAGAGTGTAAAACTGATATATCAGCTGTGCTCACAGTCATGAGCGGCCCAGATCCTCCTTTTGATTAGTGGGGTTATCAACCTTTGATTAGGGAGATTCCCCGGGTGGTTTTGGTTTGGATGGTTCTCTGTAGTTTTTAATTAACACTGATTAATTTCTTATGTAATTGGGTTATGGTAATTCATCCACTTGTAGTAATTAGCTTTAATAAAATTTGCCAAGATTAAAAGCTAATGCAGTTGAGTTAGCTAACCTTAGAGCCTCATACTCGTGTTATACTTGTTGAGTACTAGTTTGTACTCACACTTGCCTCTCTACTCTCTGTTCTTTTCGAATATCTTCGACTGCTGCTCAGTGCCCGACAACGTGGAGGATTACGTCAGCGGCTTCAACGACTTCTAGGCGTTTGTCTCCCAGTCGACGTCCCTGTGGCGCCCAGCTCTTCATGTATTCATTTTACGCTTCTGCATTCCTTGAACTGATTCTTGATTCAGTTGTAATAAAGATATTCATTTTATAATTTATACGCTTTTATTCGTGACATGTGTTGTGATATCTTGATAATCTGTTGTATATATGCATGACTTGATCCTGGCGCATATATGATTGCTCGATTTATGTTCTTATAAATCGGGTGTGACACTCCATCTCGACCTGTGCTGCGGAAGTATGAAGCGGCAAGTTGTCGAGCTCGTCGACGAACTTGTCGAGGCCACTACGAGGATCCGCAGCGAGGGTTTTTGGCTTCATGTCGACGAGGAATCGCCGAAAATTATCCGCACCATCTACGATGCAGACCCACGAGCCAAAAACGAACGTCATACCCTGAGAGGGAACTGACCTGATGAAATTGAAAGACGCCATCGAGCTCGCCGGTGGATCTTCGACGCGTTCCCCTACCTGGCGCGCCAGCTGTCGGTGTTTAACCGGCTGCCCACCGAGGGGTATACCCAAGGTGGTAAGTTTTGGGTGAGGAGAGCCGAGATCAGGAACTCGAAGGTGCAACGAACACAAGACTTTTAGACAGGTTCGGGCCGCACGGAGCGTAACACCCTACGTCTTGTATGGTGGTTTGTATTCCCTTTGGTGTAGAATGACCTAATGATCTTCTGTTTTTAGGGGGGTCCCTGACCTCCCTTATATATCCGAGAGGTCAGAGTTACAAAGATGCTAACCAACCTCCATGTTGGTTAACTCTATCTCCTATTTAAACAGGATAAACAAGAGATAAACAAAATGAATAAGAGATAAGACGGGCTTAATCTCTTAGACTACGTAATGTGCCCAGCCCGGTGGCCCCGGGTCTGACAGCCATGTTTCCTGGGATGATGCCATAGAACGGAGCTCTGCTCGGGGTGAGCATCTTGGAGATGTCCAGGCCCATCTTCTTCATAGTACTTTCGAAAAGCAGGTTGAGGCCGCTCCCGCCATCGATGTGTACTCGGGTCAGCAGTGAGCCCGCCATGATAGGGTCTAGGACGAGCAGGAATTTTCCCGGCTTGGAGAAGCTGGTCCATTGATCATCCCTAGAGAAGGAGATCGGGACCGCGCTGTATCTCAGAGCCTTTTGCGTGGCCGGCTCTATAGAGAGGATTTCGCGCAGGGTCAACTTCTGCGCGCTCTTGGAGGGGAATCCGCCGTCGACGCCAAAGATGACATTGATGATGTTCTTCGGGTCTTGGAAATCCTGAGCCCCTGACTTGTCATCCTCATCGTCATCCTCCTGGTCCTTTCACTTTCCTACTTGGGGAAGGGGTGGGACATTCAGTGACTTGCGGAGGCTGATGCACTCGAAGAGCCTGTGCCATGACTTCTTGCCACGCAGATTGCACTCAACATCCGCGACTTCTTGATCTGGCTTGCGCTTTCGGGGGTTCCCCAAGTGGTTCCACTGGCCCTTATCGAAATGGCTGTTGCTGTTGCCTTGCTTGTTGCTATTGCGCTTGGGGAATTAGTCGTTCTCCTCGTCCTCCTGGTCAGCCCACCGTACCATCATGTCACGTAGCTCCGCGGCAATAGTCAGTCGATTGCGTCCGAAGTAGTGGTGCGTGTGCTTCGAGAAGAGCCCGTTCTGGAAGCAGTGGATGACATCCTCATCGGTGATGTTGGCGATGGTGGTGCACATCTCAAAGAAACACCAGTGTAGGACATGAGGGTCTCGTTCATCTTTTGCTTGACCTGGGACAGATCATGGCGAGTGCCTGCTCTGATCATGGATCCTTGGAAGTTGTCGATGAAGGCCCGCTTGAGGTCTTCCTGGGAGTCGATGGAGTTTGGCTTGAGGCTTTCAAGCCATGTGAGGGGCATGATTTCCAAAGCTACCGGGAAGTAGAGAGCTTTGGTCGAGTTGGATCCCCCTAAAACCTCGATGGCAATTGAGTAGCATCGGATCCACTGGCGCGGGTCCTGCTTGCCGTGGTACTTGGGGATTCCGGCTTGTTTGAACTCCTTGGGATAGGATTTTTCAGTGATGTTGGAGGTGAAGGAGGGGAAGCGGTCGTTGACGTCGTCGTGGTATCTGTCGGGACGATCCCTTCTCCTTGCTTCAATAATATGCCGCGTGTCATGGCCGTCAGTGATCTTCTGCTTGAGGTCGATCGTGGGAGCGTCGTGAAGGCTGGCCTCGAGTGGAGCTTGGCCTTGAGGCCTTGCGCCATGCTGGTTGTGAGGATGGCGAGTAGATTGTTGTAATTCTAGTTCAGCGTTGCCACACGCGGACTGGTGGCCCTCATTGCGCTAGCGACCGTCGTTCCTCCTGTTCCTGGGGCCTCCTCCAGGGGTGCGACTGAACAGCACAGTTTCGCCATGGCGCTCAAACCTCAAGGGTAGATTCCGAGTGAAAGACACTAGATGTTGCCCATCGAGTTGCACGAGCGCGCTAGGTCAGATACTGCAGCCTTTGAATCTGGGGTTTGGGTGGTAATTGCTAGGCAAGGAGCGCTGCTTCTGCAATGGCGCCAATCGGTGTACAATACTTCCGATCTGCAGTTGCTGCAAAAGTGTTGTTGAGGTTCATTTGGTAGATTGGGTTATGAGCGCGATTTTCCGTGTTTCGCCTGTGCTGGGGCGCCTAGCGTTCTTCAACCGTTGGATCCTTCGGTGCTCCTCTTTCTCGTCCTACAGGGCATCTATCGTGGGCTCGTCGGCAGACACATCTACGAGTTGTTCATCGTTGTACTCAAGACCTAGCTCATCGTCGTCCGTGTTGTGAAGGGAGACCATGTAGACTTATGATCTGGCAAGTTGTTAGCCGTATAGCTGTACTCGAGTAGCTCTGTGCTAATGTCTCCCTCTTCCACGATGGGAAAGAGAGGTTTGCCCTCTTGAAAGGGCAGTTCCTGTATGAAGGCCACATGGCGGGAATCGTAGTCGAGTAGTTTGGAGGGCTCTAAGCCCTTCCAGTACACGAAACAGCCTTGCAGCGTAGATGTTATGGTTAAACCCAGATGGTTGCCCAAAAATGATTCGGGCTAATCATTGGGTTGCGAGTGGTTTTCAAGAGCGGGGCCCCCCCAACGGGCGGTGGCTCTCACATCTCTGAGTCCTCCTTGGCTCTAGCATGAAGGTGTAGTACTGAACGAGGAGTACTCTTTGTTGGAGTCCGAGTAGTTAAAAATAGGCCCCCCCGGCAAGTGGTGGCTCCCTCGTCTCCGAGTCCTCCTCGGCTCTAGCTTGAAGGTGTAGTACTGAACGAGGAGTACTCTTCATTGGAGTCTAAGTAGTTGTCGAAATGGGGCCCCCCGGCAAGCGGTGGCTCCCACATCCTTGAGCTTAAGCAGCAGATCTAAGTCCTCCAAGTCGAAGAGGGACTTAGATTGTGTGGTCCCCTCAGATCGGTTTGAGGCCGATCCGACTGGTTCTGGTGCATCACGAGTGCAAGTCGCGTTGAAAACAAACATCTTTTCGATCTGCAAGGCCAGATCGGGGAGCAGCAACTCGTTGAGGTCGCTACTTCAAGTTGATGCAGAGGCCTCCGGCTCCCTGGAGTCGACTAGGTGATTGCTGAAGCCACCCAAGCCGGCGGCGATGCAGATCCAGGAGCCGAAGATGAAAGTTGTGCCCTCGTCGAGCACTGTCACACCCGATTTATAAGAACATAAATCGAGCAATCATATATGCGCCAGGATCAAGTCACGCATATATACAACAGAATCATCAAGATATCACAACACGTATCTCGGATAAATGCGTATAAATTATAAATGAATATCTTTATTACAACTGAATCAAGAATCAGTTCAAGGAATGCGGAAGCGTAAAATAAATACATGAAGGGTAGGGCGCCACAGGGACGTCAACTGGGAGACAACGCCTAGAAATCGTCGAGTCCGCTGATGTAGTTCTCCACGTCGCCTGGTACTGAGCAGCAGTCGAAGATATCCCCGAAAGAACAGAAGAGTAGAGAAGGCAAGTGTGAGTACACAACTTGTACTCAACAAGTATAACACGGATTATGAGGCTCTAAGGTTAGCTGACTCAACTGCATTAGCTTTTAATCTTTGCAAATTTTATTAAAGCTAATTACTACAAGTGGATGAATTACCGTAACCCAAGTTGCATAATAATTAGTCAAGATTTAACATGAGACTACTGAAAGCCAAGCCAAACCACCAAGGTACAACCCCACTAATCACACGGAGGATCTGGGCCGCTCATGACTGTAAGCACAGCTGATATATCAGTTTTACACTCTCGAGAGGTTGCACAACTTTACCCACAAGTCGTGAGCTACGCTAGTTGTTCATCACACTTCCTTAGGTGAGATGACTAGCAAGCACACCACGAGACCGTTACAAAGGATCATGTTAGTAAGGTGTAACCGCTAAGATTTCTGGATCAGCGACGATGGGGCCCACCTCCGGGAGTACAAGCACACAGCACAGACTAAGCCGGAGGAGCAGGGACCATTGAAGCTTACCACCTCTCTTGCCCCGCAGGTAAGTTACTCCCGAACCAAAATGACCTAATTAGTAAGTCAAGACCGTCCCATTCCAGTCTTGTGGTTGCGCGGTTGTCCCAGGTTGTCGCTCTATGAACCGGTCCTTATGGAGAGTGGCCAACCAAGCACTAAGCACCGTGCTGGCCCCCTAAACCAGGTTTCTATAAAAACATCTTTTAACGAGACGTGAGCCGCTCAAGCACACAGCACAGAGGGCCACTCTCAGAATTAAGTTGTATATAACCATTAATAAAATTAATTAAAAAGGACCGAGGGGTGTGAGAGCGCAGCACCTAGCACAACTAACCAAAATGCAACCCAAGGTATTTATATAAAGGATAAGGTGGCTAGGAAGTCCTTATAGGCATACAATATTAAAATGCAGTATGAAATTGTATTTAAAAGTCATAGGATGTTCATGTTATACTTGCCTTCCTCAAAGTTCTCCTGCTGCTGCTCAAATTGCTCTACAGAAAGGGGCTCCTGGTACTCGTCCAAAGGCTCAGCGTCTACTCACGATCGCAACGCCAAAAACATGGTCCAGCACATACACATACACATACACATACATACAAACAAAGACAAAAGATAAGAAACAGTACAACATTACATAAAACAGCACACTAAACTATGATAGAACTATTCTACGCGTTACAACGATCGCGTGAGCGCGAAAACCGCCTAAAACTGAGCTAAGATGTGAAATCTAGGGCAAAAATAAGGTTCAGGGGCCTTTCTGTAAGAAAACAGGAAGTTCTAAGGGGTTCTGCGCAAAAACCAGGGGCCTAAACACAATTAAAGGCTAGATCTGATATCTAACCCGCAAAAACTCAGGGCATGGACAGCGGGTTCGATTTCAAAAAACTACAGGGGGCTGAACAGAAGAAACAGGACTAAAACGTAAATACTCTTGAACTAAAAAGGACTGCGGGTTGATTTCACAAAAGGGCAGGGGCTCTTTAGCAAGAAACCAAGCTGAAGCAGTACGTTCTGTTTAGGAGCGTTGGATCGGGATCGAGTTGCTCAGATCCATGGCTCGGTCAACGCGTGCTCGGGATGGCGGGGTGTCACCGGAGTGCGATCTCCACGGCGGCGCCTCGCCGGCGCGTGACGTTCCTGCCCCGGGGTTGACCTAGGGCGCACGACAACTAGTGGAAACGGGAGAGGGGATCGAGCTGTTGCTCACCTAGGCTCGGGTGAACCAGCTAGGCGGCGTAGGACGGCCAGAGACCACGACGAGCGGTGGCGCACGGACGGCGTCGGGGAAGAGGCTCGTAGAAGGGCGGCTCACGGCTTCCGGCTCCACGATCCTGCTCGGGGAGGTCCTGCGAAGCGGGCGGAGGGGTCAATACGGCCTGAGATGCACCGGTGGCCGGCAATTGCTCGGAGGCGGCTCACCGGCTGCGACGGCTCGGGGCCCAAATCCGGCGAGCGCAAGGGCGTGATGACGCGAGCAAGGGCTCGGGGGCCGACCCTGTACTGGGGCGGAGCTCCTGCGTGGGTCTCAGGCGGCGGGGCTGCAGTGGATCGATCATCCCACGGCGGAGCCGAAGCTCGATGTGTCGGAGCGGATCGTGGCGGCGGCTCGAGGGTTCGCGGGCGGGCGCTTTGGTGGTTTAGGTTCCAGTGGCGTGCGCGGAGCTAATTAAGGGCCGAGCGGGAGCTGGCGTGCGTGCCCGGGCTGGCGCGGAAAGCACGGTGACGACCTCAGCGTGCGGAGGAAACAGATCGTGCACAACTACCCCGCGCGATACTGGCTCGGGCGGCGAAGCTTCTGGAATGGAGGGGGAGGCTCGGTCACGGCCGGGGTGCAGGCTCGGGTGCGGCGCAAGGGCTCGGGGGGTGCGGCAGAGCGGGGCCACGGGCAGCGGCCGAGCGGCCGGGCCGGCGGGGAAGAAAAACAGAGGAGGGGTCGGGTACGGGAAGAAGAAGGAAACGGGGAAGGAGGCGCTGACGCGCGGGGCCACGCTGCCAGAGAGAGAAAAGGAGGGAGAGCGGGCGCGTGAGCGGGGAGAGGAGTGGCGCCGACATGCGGGCCCGAGGTGGCAGTGAGGGAGAGGGGAGAGCGTGCTCGGGCTGGGCTGCGCTGAGGGGCTGAGGGAGCTGGGCCTCGGTGCGGCCCATGCGGGGAAAGGAGGGAAAGGAGAGGGGAGAGCTGGGCCGGGCGTGGATGGGCCACGTGGAGAGGAGAGGGAAGAGGGGAGTGGGCTGCTGCTCTCTTTTCCTTTCCCTTTTCTTTTCTTTTTCCTTTCCACCCTCAAAATAAATTTGAATTCAAACCCTATATACTCAACACAAATAAAACAATGTCCCATCATGAATGCACAAACAAGTTGATCCTACAATAAATTTTATTTTCTCGTGTTATAAAATTACTTTAAATGTAAGATAAATTAGAGAAAACCCTGGAAAGTTTATTTGAGCCAAAATAAATTCATTAAAATTTGGAAAAATTATATTAGGGTGTTACAAGCACGGCGCCGGTGAAGTTGAAGGACGCCATCAAATTCTCTAGTGGATGCTCAACGAACACCCCTACCTGGCGCGCCAGCTGTCGGTGTTTTACCGCCACGCCCACCGAGGGATACCCCCGAGGTGGTGACTTTGTAGGTAGGGTGTCGCCAAGGTCAGGAACTCGAAGGTGCAAGGAACACAAAGGTTAGATAAGTTCGGGCCACCGAGAGCATAATACCCTACGTCCTATGTGGTTTGTATTGCCTTGGGTGGTGATCGGGTGATCTCCTGTTTTGAGGGGATCCCTGTCCGCCCTTATACAGTTTGGGGAAATAGGGTTACATGGAAATCCTAACCAAATACGAGCTTAGGAGTCCTACCTAAGTACTTTTCGGGTAGTTTTCTACCATTTCCAACTAGTTCTACTACTACTCGAGTAGTTCTACTATAGTACGAGTAGTTACAACTGGTGTAGGGTGTGGACCATGTTCCACCCCTTATCCTGTAATATGTATGCCATGTGCACAGTCCCGTGGGCCCGGGTCTGACAGACGGGCCGTGGCTGCTCTTGCACTCACCATGTGCCAATGGGAACGAAGTCAAGAGGGTGAGGGTCAAGTCCACTCGCTAGCCCAATCAGGTACTTAAGCTCACCGATTACCATATTCTCGGCATGTGGTTAGTACGTTCAAAAAACTTAACCACCACTACCACATACCACGACCTTAGCCAGTTTCGCTACACAGATAGGGCCTCAATCCTTAACATGAATATCGTAAACAGCCCCACCCATCAACCTTATGATTCCAACATAAGTAAACAAACAACTCCTATATCTCGCGAGTGACAGATAATCACTCGACTTTTACCGAAATCCTATTAGCATGGCATCTAGCAACTGACATAAACTAGTGTTCATAGCATAGGTACCTAGAATTATTCAACTAGGGTTTCAATCAACTCCTACAAACTTAATGCACAATACCATATATAAATAAAAGTTGCATAAGTTTAACAGTAGGGGTTATGCTTTAGGGCTTGCATTCCTGGGCAGCGCTAGCCTTGGGCTCTTCCGAACTATGATTCGGGTCTTTGATGACTTAAGTTAGATTGATTGTGACATTTAGGTACTTAGGAGATAGGCATGGTAAATTCTAGTATATGTTGTGCTTGTTAAAATGAAGTGTGTGTTTTTTTTATGAATGCTTTTTAAAAAAACTTAAATATACGTTAAAGGGTATTTTTGTAATTATGGAAAAATTAGGGTTCCTTTGCTAAATGTGTTTGAAGGTAGGGTAGTTTCAAATTTTATGAAGGTTAGTTTTGTAAAGGCAAGTATTTACTTTTAAACCACTGTAAGAAGTGGAATTACCTTAAGGTTTCAACTGGAATGTGAATTTTAAATAGGTTTTATGTGAAATTTGATAGTTTGTCGGATTTTAAAATAGTTTCAAAACTCTAACTCTTTTGAAGCTGATCCTTAAAGCAAAGTTATAGTTCTTTTTCAACTCTACACTTTTTCTTTTGGGCATATATTTATTTGGGCTATGGTTTGAAAGAAAATCTTACTTCACAGTGAACCCCTTAAACTTTTGAAAAATTGCGAACAAGTCCCCGTCATCTTCCTCTCTCCCCTTCATCTCTGTTGCTCTGCTGCACTGCCCGCCGCCCCTCACCGGCGATCTCCCGTGCTGCCAGCTGCCCCTCGCCGCTCTACCCGCACCACTTGGCCCTCCAGCTCGCCCGCCCGCCGCTCGCCCGACCCCTGCTGGCTTTTCCCCGGCCCGCCATGTTGCGCCGCCGTCGCCCGCAGCCGCCACGCGTGCCGCCGGCAGCCAGCAGCTGTTCCAGCTCGCCCGTGCCTCTTCTTGGTTCCGCAGCACGTCCAGGAGCCCTCCTCGACTTCTTTTTCCTCCTCGCACGGCCGCATTTCATATCTCTTCTTCTTCTCCGCTTGACTACCATCGCCAGAGCTCCGCCGCCGTCTTGCTCGCCGCCGTCAGCCACCTCCGCCGCCCCACACCCGCAATCCCATGCTCCACAGGCACCACTACATGCCACTAAAGCTCCCTGACTAGTTCTTCTCCATTCCCTCATGCTCACACCACCAGAACGCCGCGCCGGCAGTCCTGTCCACCGCCGCCGCTCGGCCTCACCGTCGTCCCGACGCTTCGCCCCCTCTTGGCCCTCACCGAGCTCACCACCAGCACCACATCTACACGTAGAAGCTTCCTGGCCACTTTCCCCATCGCCTTCCCGCACTCCGACCGCCGGGTCACCGCTGCCACCTCAGGACCTCGCCGCGCCGGCTCGGTCCTCCGTCGAACCGCCGTCTCTGCACCTTCCTTCTTCGATTCCTACCACCCCTAAGGCTGCCGTGAGCTCCTGAACCTTTTCACCCACTTCCCCCTCGCCGCCGGTGAGCCTCCTCACCAGAATTTGATCGCCAACGAGCTGTCCCTCCGTTCAAACCGACCAGGGACCCAATTGCAGACCTTCTTTTCTTTCTAGGGTGTTCTCTGCAAAAATATTAGTACGCCCCTCAATTCAAATCAGCTAGCTTTGAAAATCAATAGAAATTTGTAGAAAAATTCAAAAATTGTCAAACTAGTTTTGTTATACTCTAGTAGTCTAGCTCTACAACTTTTGTTACTAAAGTTTAGTTTGAAACTTAATATTTTAAGTTCTATTTTAAACTCTATCAAAAGTGAATCTTTTAAGTATCTTTTCCATGTTAGCTTTATTTCATGTAATTTTTGGTATGCAATTTGTATGTGATATGAGTGAACTTGTGTGCAAATTTCACCATCAGTACTGCACTCTAACTTGAACTCATTTAAATTTGTGCAAAGTAAGCTTGAAATGAGGTAAATTTATTCAAGCATGTTACTGATGCTTTCATGCTTAGATTCTTTTACCCTGTGTTGCTCTGAGGTTGAGTAATTCATAGTAAATCTTGAAGAATTTTTAGCACTGTGTAACTTAAGGTTTTGATTTAAACTTGAAATTTGAATTTAATTCAAATAACTAAGTTTCTGCTTTCAAACATTTATGAAAAATTTATGGCAAGCTCAACTGATAGAAGTAAATACACTCACCACAATTCAAAGCCAGAGCATCTGTAGATTTCAAACTAAAAATAAAACTTGTTATCTTAAGTTTGAACTTGTTCATTTTTATACCACTAATCTGTTAGGTTTAAAAATATGAAAAATTAACAGAAGTCTTGTATTAACTTCAGGTGTGTGTAGTTACATTCCTAGCCTCAGTACTCCTATGCTTGAAGCTATAGAAATTTATGCTAGTAAAGTTAATTGGTTTAATTTATAATAAGTAAATTTGAATTCTTGGAATTCAAATCAATTGTTTTGTGATGTATTGAATGTGATTTTTTGGATTGCAACTTTATCGTGAATGAAAGTTATTGACTTAATAATCACTTAATTCAAATCATTGCATATCATGTAGAATCGACGACGTTTGAAGACGGAACCTACAAATTGGTTCCGGAACCCGAGCAGGGTATATCTAAAGACCAAGTGAACGTTGCCGAAGATCTTACTAAAGCCTCGAACCAAAGTTCGGAAGATATTGACAATCCTGACCCCAGCCCCACCCAAGAAGGCAAGCCTCAGTGCATAACCCAGTTTTCCAAATTATGCACTTATTATGTTATGTATCTATATTGTGCATTAAGTTTTAGGAGTTGTAATGAAACCCTAGATGCATGAAACTTAGGAACCTATGTAATGTTTTCCGAGTCTTTACCGAATAGATGCTCTACTAATAGGACCGGCAGAAGTCAAGTGATTTCCTGTCACTCGCGCGATATAGGAGTTGATTGTTTATCTTTCGGCAATCACTATAAGGATAACGGATGGGGTTATGTACGATATCATGACTTGAAAGAATACCCCGTCTGTATTGGTTTAAGTTTGATAAGGTCACAGTGTGTGGTAGTGGTGGTTAAGTGTTTGAAAGTACTAGCCACATACCGTAAATATGGTACGCGGTAAGCCTAGTACCTGATTGGCCCGGCAAGTGGACTTACCCCACCACTCGAATTTTAGTTTTTGTCTCGCACACGCACTGACGTGTGGGAGTACGTTCTGCATAGCAGATGGGAGTACGGTCATACAATCGCGCTGTAGACGTACGTCCTGCACATTGGATGTGCGTATGGTCCTGCAGTCGCTTGTGGTGGCCTTGTTCCACGACCCGGAATAAGATGGGAATGGTTGCCCGGAAAGATAAGTTTCCGAGCATGTGAGTTAGGATCCCTTGCAAGGTTATGAAATTCAATTCAGAATCGTCCGTTTCTCACGGAGATTGAGACTGCTTGATACTTCTGCCACATAGAGTAATAATAGTAACAGTTAATGGAATAATTATGATGTATGCTTAATATCTACCTTGCCTGACTAGTATAAGTGCTTACCTAGAATGATTAAAAGAAAACTAGAATCTAAAAAGCTGAAACACGAAAGTAAGGACATACTCTTTGTTGCTTTTCAGCAAAAGAAAACTAGAGCCATTCAACCTATCATGGTCTAGTTATGGGCTCAGTATACCCAATGTCGGGTAAGCCTTGCTGAGTATTAGTTGACTCAGCCTTGCTAGTAATTTGGTTTTTAGGTATGTCGTTCGTGACTCAAGAGGATAGTTTGACTTGGCCCGGCAATGTTCCGCTTGGCTGGTCCGTGGAATGGGATCCGTCCCCGGCCGGCAATGACCCTTCGATGTAACGCCATGCTTTGGGCGAATTATGGTGCCTACCTCTGCGACATATGTAGTCGCGTTGTTGTTTCCGCTCCTAACTCTGAATACTGCTTGGTAAACTTGAAGTTTCGAATAATACATGTATAAATTTGTATTAGCTAGGATGAAACAAAACCCCTGTGTAATAATGTTTAATTATCCTGTGGTGTAAAAGTTGCGAGCTGTTGCAAGGCTGGACTCATCTTCGTACGAGGTAAACCTACATCGATCTTGTGTAACCATGGTTGTATCGGGCGGTGACTCGACAGACCAATGAGTTGTTCTGTTTGAAGTGCACTGAGCTTTTGTCGCCTGCCTAAGCGATGTCTAGCGTGCTTGAACCAAAATAATTCAAGCGGTTCTACCACAGCTGGTATCAGAGCTGTAGGTTTACGCTTACAGCCGGTACCAGAGATATAAGGGTACCCAGAGTTGCAATAGCTCTTAAAAATACTTTCAGAATAAAAATTTGTTTAACTAAAGAGTGTACAAATTACGTTGGACTCGTTAAGGTTTGTGCTTAGATCGTAAAGCCCTATGGGTTTATATGGGAGTTATCAGGTGGCTACTAACATATATAGTACGCTTATAGTACTACTCTAACTTCCAGCACTACATTTCTATAAAAACTTACTTTCGAGCACAATCAACTTTATATTTTGTAACGACACATTCGATGATGAGGTAAGAGGGTAAGGATCCTCAGCCAACTGAGAGAGCTTGGCCTTCCCGTCGGTGATGCGAACCGAACGCTGTTTCTCAAGCAGTGGCTTACTTGGGATGCTGCCAATATACCAACGATAAGTTGATTATATTGGGAGTATATTGTGAGGCACAGGGTATGGTGATCATTGTTCATACCCCCATTTTATACGGTACCCCCGTGAATACGTTGCAACGTAACGTATGTTAACATCGTCCGTACGGCGGGAATTGTGCGGATACTGTTTCTATAGTGAACAGTAATGTTTGGGGACGCTTTCGTAACGTGCTGGCATGAAAGGTTTGTGATATACAACTGTGGTTTCTGCAGGTACATTAACCACGATTAATAGGTTAAGACGGATAGGATTTATCGACTAGTTATTATAGAGAGGCGTATGTATTGTGCCACCGAAATTAACCACGTAAGTCCAAAGGTATTTGGCAGTTGTTTTGGGTTGTGAGTTCGAATAGTACGTGTATGCTTAATCCATGATCAAACAAATTGAATGCATTGAATGTGTTGTTCTTTTAAGAACATTTAGAGTGTTGTCTATTCCCCAGTGCAGTTTTGATATGATCCTTGCGACAGCCTTAGTTGAGGGTCTCGGCATCTATTGTTTCATTCTCCAGATCTATAACATCCATCTGATTTCCAGCCTTTACTGTTACCAGAATCGGTCATCTTGTTTCATTTACCTGGTGAGTTCTCAGCAGGGTAGTTGCATTCCAGCCGTCCCATGCATCTAACTCACCTTTATTGTCCCAGTCTATTCACTATTTGTTGAAAACCTTCAATCTCACCATTTGAATTCTTGCTTCAGATGGCGGAATTTCCAAAGATCTTTTAGGACCACGAGGGACATGCTCATACCAATGCCTTGCATTGGGAGGGTTTTCCACATCTTTTGTGGGAGTCACTTCAGTTATTTTGCTACACCGAGCCCCCGCAATATGATGGAGTTGAGTATAGTGAAGAAGGTGTTCCTCGGTGCAGAGTGAAGATGACTATCCCTCAACATCCTTTTCGTTCTCTGTGGCAGCCCATCGAGATTAATGTGGTTGGTTTTTGCCTCGTTGACACTATAGAAGTAGCAGCCCTTGAAGCTATCAACTTTTTCTGCGACCAACATCCAGAAGAAGTTGCAGCGTATCCTATTGGCCTATTCCCTGCTGTGGATTCTCGTGACCCCGAGTGGGTTTTTCGAGTATCACATTGTGGCCATTTACTGGGAGATCTGGCCGAAGAGACGTTATATACTATGATCAGATTCATGAATGCATAGCACCACTATCAGATACTTCAGCACCGCGGTACGAACCAACTGACTAGCATAGCTCAAAGTCATCATAGAAATATTGACCAACAGGTACTCAAATTGAAGAGCTCCAAGCCACGATCACTACTAAAGATGAGGTTATCACACAACGAGATGAAACCATCACCCACCGAGAGGATCAGATCCTCGAGAGTGATATAGTGATTGTCCAGCGCAACACCATTATTGAATTCCTCTAGGAAAAAGTCCACGACCTCACCCTTGAGCTAGATGACGCCATCGCCCACATCAATGTGCTCCATGAGCAGCCGGCACCTCCTGATGTACCTAAGGAGCCTGAAAGTGAAGATGAAGAAGAAGATCTGGAAGAGATTGAAGGAGTTTCTGATCTTGATTCCGAGCATGGAGATCTCGAACCTAATCCTTACTCCCATCGTTCTTCTTCTAGCAGTCAGTCATCTGTGGGCAACCTCGATGATTTCTAGCCTTTTTCAAATCATCGACCTTCTAGATGTACTCAGTGTAGTATAGTATGACATAGGGAGTAAACAGTCTAGTTTGACCTAAGGGCCACTTGTTGTATTATATGTGGCATGTGTAGGTATGGCTTGGTTGTAATGAGTAGACTCCCGAGATGTAACATAATGACCACCAGTTATGATCTATAACCCGAGTTCCTATCCGGTTATCTTTTGAGCTATCAATCTGTTGCACTATCTCCATATGTTCTGTGGAAGCATGTATTGGTGATTTCTAATGGATATCTTCCATTCTTCATATGGTTGGCGCTACGCGTGGAATCCCTAAAGGTTTCAGGCTGGACTAGGCTAGCAGTTCCCAACAACCGCCCCCAGCACCACCAAATCTAGCAGAAGTGATGGCATGGCAGACTGAACTACTTAATCAGCTAGTACAGGCACAGATGAACCAATACTATCACCACCATCGAGGTCGGGATGCACCTCCATCTGCTGGTTATCAAGACTTCTTCAGCACCTAGCCCCCACTGTTCCACAAGACTGAAGAGCCTCTCGACGCTGATGCATGGCTCTGTACTATTGAGTCCAAGTTTGCGCTACTATCCGCACCATGTTCAGAAGCAAATAAGGCACTTTTTGCAGCACAGCAGCTTCGCGGCACTGCCCGCATTTGGTGGGATTATTATTATGCCATGCAGCCAGAAGGACATGTAGTCACATGGGAAGAGTTTCGGACCGCCTTTAGGACGCATCATATTCCTGAAGGACTTATTGAGTGGAAGCTCAATGAATTCTTAGCTCTTACTCAAGGAACTCGCACCATAATGCAGTACGCACAGGCTTTTAATCACCTGTGTCAGTATGCGGGTTATCATGCAAACACCGATGCTAAGAAGCGAGATCGTTTCCGTCGTGGCCTAAACACCAAGCTCAAAGAACAACTGAATCTTGTTAAGACAGACACTTTCGATGAGCTGGTCAACATGGCCATTACTCAAGAAGATTGCATTTTAGCCCACCGGGCTGAGAAGAAGCGAAAGATACCCACTGGACCCTCGAGTGTTCAACCCCCGAGGTATCGGTTAGTCCAGAATACAGCTACATGAGCCCTGCCCCGAGATAATCCGTCAGGAAGATGGATCGCCAGACCTCCTCTGCAGTCTAGATTCAACCGGCCGCCTGTACCGCAACCTCAGCAACAGTTTAGTCCAAGGCCGAACTTACCGCAGTTCAACCAGGGAAACAACAACAATTGTTGTTTCAATTGCGGCAGCTCATCGCATTTCGTCAGGAATTGCCCTCAACCTAGGAAATCATTCCAAGAGCAGACGTCCAATCCAAGCAGCAAGGGCAAGGGCAAGAAGCAAGTTGTGCAAGTCCACCAAGGAAGGGTGAATTTCACAACTCTCTCTGAACTTCCTGAGGGTGCACCAATAATGACGGGTACTTTTACTATACACCATCAACCCGCAGTTATACTTTTTGATTCTGGTGCAACTCATAGTTTTATCAATTCAAAGTTTGGAACAAAAGTAGGCTTGAATTACTATCCTACTAAAGGAGCATATATGATAGCGACTCCTGGCGGTAAAATTGCCTCAAATCAAATCTGTAGAAATGTACCAATTCAGTTGGGTAGCAATCTGGTAAAGGCAGATTTACTTGTGTTAGATCTAGAAGGAATGGATATCTTACTAGGCATGGATTGGATGACTAGGCACCGAGTATCATTAGATATCTCTTCCCGCGCAGTTGAGATAGATTCACCCTACCAAGGCACTACTATTCTCTATCTCTCACAACGGAAGTGCATCAACTGTTGTGCCTATGCTATAGAAGGGATCAAGCTAGAGGACATCCCTATTGTATGTGAGTACCTAGATGTTTTTCCGGATGATTTGCCTCGGATGCCTCCAGATAGGGACATTGAGTTTGTTATAGAGCTACAGCCTTGCACAGCCCCCATCTCAAAGAGGCCATATCGTATGCCACCCAATGAGCTGGCAGAATTTAAAATTCAACTTCACGACCTCCTTGATAAAGATTAGGCCCAACGATATTCCAAAAATGGCATTTTCCACCAGATATGGACTCTATGAATATCTGGTTATGTCTTTTGGTCTTACCAATACACCAGCATATTTCATGTATCTTATGAACTCAGTCTTCAGGCCAGAGCTCGATAAATTCGTTGTGGTATTTATCGATGATATTTTGATCTATTCCAAAAACTTAGAAGATCATGCAAGACATCTTCATGTCGTTCTTCAGAGATTGAGAGACCACCGTTTATATGCCAAATTCTCCAAATGTGAGTTTTGGTTGGATACCGTTAAATTTCTAGGTCACACCATCTCCAGTGATGGCATATCCGTCGATCCGAGTAAAGTACAGGAAGTACTAGATTGGAAGCCTCCTACTTCAGTCCATCAAATCCGCAGTTTTCTTGGTCTAGCTGGCTATTATTGTCGTTTCATCCCTGACTTTTCTAGAATAGCCAAGCCCATGACAGAATTACTGAAGAAGGGAATTAAATTCTCCTGGAATGCGAAATGTGAAGAAGCATTCCACACCCTAAGAGCACATCTCACTACTGCTCCAGTTTTGGCTCAACCAGATAATTCTAAACCTTTTGACGTTTATTGTGATGCTTTGGGCATTGGACTTGGTTGTGTACTTATGCAAGACAACCGAGTAATTGCTTATGCATCATGAGCACTCAGGACTCATGAACAGAACTATCCTACACATGATCTTGAACTTGCAACTGTTATTCATGCACTTAAGATTTGGAGACATCATCTGATGGGTACTAAGTGCAACATTTATACTGACCATAAGAGCCTCAAGTATATTTTTACTCAAGCAGATCTAAATACTGGAACTTATAAAGGATTATGATATAGAAGTATACTATCATCCAGGCAAAGCCAATGTAGTTGCGGATGCACTTAGCCGCAAAGCGCACTGCTCTTGCTTATCAGTAGAAACCTTTAGTGAAACTCTCTGCTGGGAAATGAGAAAACTCAATCTCGAGATCATTCCTCGAGGAAGTTTAAATCATATCGCAGTTGAGGCTACACTTAAGGATAGCATCGTCATGGCACAACAGCATGATGAAGGTGTCAAAATCATCAAGCAGATGCTAGCCCAAGGAGAAGAAAAATACAAGTGTTTCCAAGTGGATCACAAGGGGATTCTATGGTTCAATGGGCGTATTGTTGTACCCAAGGACCATCAGCTTCACAAGCAAATATTGGACGAGGCACATCTGTCCAAATTTTCCATGCACCCCGGTAGTACCAAGATGTACCAAGACTTGAGACAGAACTTTTGGTGGACTTGCATGAAAAGAGAGATTGCAAAGTATGTCTCAGAGTGTAACATTTGCCAAAGAGTTAAAGCCAGTCACTTAAAGGTTGCTGGTGTTCTTGAACCTTTACCCATCCCTTCTTGGAAGTGGGAAGATATCAGTATGGATTTTATTGTTGGTTTACCCAACACTTCCCAAAGGCATGATTCTATATGGGTAATAGTTGATCAATTAACAAAAACTGCCCATTTCTTTCCCGTGCATACTACTTACAATGCTAAAAAGTATGCTGAGATCTATCTTGGCCAAATCGTTCGTCTCCATGGAGTACCCAAGATGATCATTTCTGATCGTGGAGCATAGTTCATTGCTCATTTCTGGGAGAAACTTCAACATTCTCTTGGAACCAAGTTAATACGAAGTTTCGCATATCATCCACAGACAGATGGACAAACAGAAAGAATAAATCAAATCCTAGAAGATATGCTTAGAGCTTGTGTAATCCAGTACGACCAGAATTGGGATAAATGCTTATCTTTGGTGGAATTTTTCTATAATAACAGTTATCAATCGAGTCTCAAGATGCCTCCATTTGAAGCATTATACGGTCGCCGATGCCGAACTCCTTTAAGTTGGTCTCCAACCGGCGAACATAAAATCTTTGGACTCGATCTTGTTACTGAAGCAGAAGAAAAAGTGAAGATCATTCAAAGTAATCTAAAGGCAGCCCAATCTCGATAAAAGAGCTACGCGGACAAGCGAAAGAAACCATTACAGTTTGAAGTTGGTGATTTCATATATCTTCGAGTATCTCCTACCAGAGGTATTCAACGATTCGGCATAAAAGGAAAACTCGCTCCTCGATATGTTGGACCTTTTGAAATTCTTGAAGTCTGTGGATCCGTAGCTTATCATCTTCAACTTCCTCCTCAACTAGTAGCCATTCATAATGTCTTCCATGTGTCTCAAAAACCCTACCGAGATCATCGATTTACAAGCCATCGAAATTGAATCAGATCTATCTTATACTGAGCATCCAATCCGAATACTGGATACCAAGGAAAGAAGCACAAGAAGAGAGACTATCAGGATGTTTAAAATTCAGTGGAACTATCACACCGAAGAAGAAGCGACTTGAAAAACTGAGTCATATCTTCAACACAACTTTCCAGACTTTCTTAGAGCCAATCCACATTTTTAATCATCCGATTCCATCCTGTTCCGGAATCTCGGGACGAGATTCTTTTTAGGGGGGATGGCTATGACATTCAGGTAGTTAGGAGATAGGCATGCTAAATTCTAGTATATGTTGTGCTTGTTAGAATGAAGTGTGTGTTTTTTTTTATGAATGCTTTTAAAAAAATTTTAAATATATGTTAAAGGGTATTTTTGTAATTATGGAAAAATTAGGGTTCTTTTGCTAAATGTGTTTGAAGGTAGGGTAGTTTCAAATTTTATGAAGGTTAGTTTTGTAAAGGCAAGTATTTACTTTTAAACCACTGTAAGAAGTGGAGTTACCTTAACGCTTCAATTGGAATGTGAATTTTAAATAGGTTTTATGTGAAATTTGATAGTTTGTTGGATTTTGAAATAGTTTCAAAACTCTAACTCTTTTAAAGCTGACCCTTAAAGGAAAGTTATATTTCTTTTTGAACTCTACACTTTTTATTTTGGGCATATTTCCATTTGGGCTATGGTTTGAAAGAAAATCTTACTTCACTGTGAACCCCTTGAACTTTTGAAAAATTGCGAACAAGTCCCCGTCATCTTCCTCTCTCCCCTTCCTCTCTGTTGCTCTGCTGCACCGCCCACCGCCCCTCGCCGACGGTCTCCCACGCTGCCAGCTGCCCCTCGCCACTCTACCCGCACCACCTGGCCCTCCAACTCGCCCGCCTGCCACTCGCCCGACCCCTGCTGGCGTTTCCCCGCCCTGCCACGTAACGCCGGCGTCGCTCGCAATCGCCACGCATGCCGCCGGCCGCTAGTAGCTGTTCCAGCTCGCCCGTGCCTCTTCTTGGTTCCGCAGCACGTCCAGGAGCCCTCCTCGACTTCTTTTTCCTCCTCGCGCGGCCGCATTTCATATCTCTTCTTCTTCTCCGCTTGACTACCATCGCTAGAGCTCCGCCGCCGTCCAGCTCACCGCCGTCAGCCACCTCCGCCGCCCCACACCCGCAATCCCGTGCTCCACAGGCACCACTACATCCCACTAAAGCTCCCTAACCAGTTCTTATCCATTCCCTCGTGCTCACGCCACCAGAACACCGCACCGGCAGTCCTGTCCACCACTGCCGCTCGGCCTCATCGTCATCCCGACGTTTCGCCCCCTCTTGGCCCTCACTGAGCTCACCACCAGCACCACATCTATGCGTGGAAGCTTCCTGGCCACTTTCCCCATCGCCTTCCCGCACTCCAACCGTCGGAACACCACCGCCGCCTCGGGACCTCGCCCCGCCGGCTCGGGCCTCCGTCGAACCGCCATCTCTGCTCCTTCCTTCTTCGATTCCTGCCACCCCCAAGACCACCGTGAGCTCCTGAACCTTTTCCCCCACTTCCCCCTCGCCGCCGGTGAGCCTCCTCGCTGGAATTTGATCGCCGTCATGTTGTCCCTCTGTTCAAACCGATCAGGGACCCAATTGTAGACCTTCTTTTCTTTCTAGGGTCTTCTCTGCAAAAATATTAGTACTCCCCTCAATTAAAATCAGCCAGCTTTGAAAATCAATAGAAATTTGTTGAAAAATTCAAAAATTGTCAAACTGGTTCTGTTATACTCTAGGAGTCCAGCTCTACAACTTTTGTTACTAAAGTTTAGTTTGAAACTTAATATTTTTTAAGTTCTATTTTAAACTCTATCAAAAGTGAATCTTTTAAGTATATTTTACATGTTAGCTTTATTTCATGTAATTTTTGGTATGCAATTTGTATGTGATATGAGTGAACTTGTGTGCAAATTTTACCACCAGTACTGCACTCTAACTTGAACTCATTTAAATCTGTGCAAAGTAAGCTTGAAATGAGGTAAATTTATTCAAGCATGTTACTGATGCTTTCATGCTTAGATTGTTTTACCCTGTGTTGTTCTGAGGTTGAGTAATTCATAGTAAATCTTGAATAATTTTTAGCATTGTTTAACTTAAGGTTTTGATTTAAACTTGAAATTTAAATTTAATTCAAATAACTTAGTTTCTGCTTTCAAAAATTTATGAAAAATTTATGGCAAGCTCATCTGATAGAAGTAAACACACTCACCAAAATTCAAAGCTAGAACATCTGTAGATTTCAAACTAAAAATAAAACTTGTTATCTTAAGTTTGAACTTGTTCATTTTTATACCACTAATCTGTTAGGTTTTATAATATGAAAAATTAGCAGAAGTCTTGTATTAACTTCAGATGTGTGTTGTTAAATTCCTAGCCTCAGTACTCCTATGCTTGAAGCTGTAGAAATTAATTATGATGCTAGTAAAGTTAATTGGTTTAATTTATAATAAGTATATTTGAATTCTTCGAATTCAAATCCATTGTTTTGTGATGTATTGAATGTGAGTTTTTGGATTGCAACTTTATCGTGAAGGAAAGTTATTGACTTAATAATCACTTAATTCAAATCATTGCATATCATGTAGAATCGACGTCGCTTGAAGACGGAACCTACGAATTGGTTTCGGAACCCGAGCAGGTTATATCTGAAGACCAAGTGAATGTTGCCGAAGATCTTTCTGAAGCCCCGAACCAAAGTTCGGAAGATATTGGCAATCCTGACCCTAGCCCCACCCAAGAAGGCAAGCCCCGGTGCATAACCCAGTTTTCCAAATTATGCACTTATTATGTTATGTATCTATATTGTGCATGAAGTTTTAGGAGTTGTAATGAAACCCTAGATGCATGAAACTTAGGAATCTATGTAATGTTTTTTCAAGTCTTTATCGAATAGATGCTCTGCTAATAGGACTAGCAGAAGTCGAGTTATTTCCTGTCACTCGCGCGATATAGGAGTTGATTGTTTATCTTTCTGCACTCACTATAAGGATAACGGACGGGGTTATGTACGATATCATGACTTGAAAGAATACCCCGTCTGTATGGTTTAAGTTTGATAAGGTCACAGTGTGTGGTAGTGGTGGTCAAGTGTTTGAAAGTACTAGCCACATACCGTAAATATGGTACGCGGTAAGCCTAGTACCTGATTGGCCCGGCAAGTGGACTTACCCCACCACTCGAATTTTGGTTTTTGTCTCACACGCGCACCGACGTGTGGGAGTACGTTCTGCATAGCAAACGGGAGTACGGTCATACAATCACGCTGTAGACGTACGTCCTGCACATTGGATGTGCGTATGGTCCTGCAGTCGCTTGTGGTGGCTATCGGTGTTTTAACGGCTGCCCACCGAGGGGTATACCCGAGGTGGTAAGTTTAGGTCAGGAGACGCCGAGATCAGGAACTCGAAGGTGCAAGAAACACAAGATTTAGACAGGTTCAGGCCGCGAGGTGCGTAATACCCTACGTCCTGCATGGTGGTTTGTATTCCCTTGGGTGTTGATATTGTGTTTTGCATGGTGGTTTGTATTCCCTTGGGTGTTGATATTGTGTTTTGAATGGGTCCCTGCCCCCCCTTATATATCCGGGAGGTCAGGGTTACACGGATCTAGTCAATACTAGCCAAGGAATTCTACTCGAGTATAACTCGAGTAGTTTCCTTCTGTACTGACTAGCTTTATCTCCTACTCAAACGAGTAGAAAACAACACAAATAAGAGATAAGACGGGCTTTATCTCTTAACCCTGTTTAAACTACGTTATGTACACAGCCCCGTAGCCCCGAGTCTGACAAGCCCCCGAGCTCTTCATGGCTGAGTACTGCAGGCTTCTCGAGTACTTTCGAAGCAGTCTTCAGCTTCTCTTGAAGCTCCATCTTGAAGTTCTTCTTCGAGTACTTTCTTGGCTGCATCGAAGCTATGAGGTGCTCATGTCCCGAATCACTTCTTTGGTATGGTGTGCGATTGAAAAATCGCACTCCATATGGAGTAGCCCCCGAGCCTTAGGTTGAATTGGAGAATCAGGCTGAGGGTCGCATTAGTCTTGAATCTTCCTTACTAACTTTTCAAATAAATTTGAAAAAATAAGTAGTCGATGTCACATATCCTGCAGCCCCCGAGCCTTGAATCCAAATCTCTCAGGTTTGGAAATAAGGATCCAAAAGTCGTGGCATGCAGTGTAAAAATGTCCCCATGATAAATAACTGGTATGATGGTACAAATGATGGAAGTTAGATCTAGAATTCGAAAAACCTCTTTTCTCGGGACAGTTGACCCTAAAAAAATGATTAATCGAATATTTTATCTAAACAATTCACCAAATGACCCCTCATCTTCCAAATATTCTCTGAAATGACTCTTCAACTTCGAAACAGTAAAATTGTATCCACCCACTGGTTATTTAACCCCACGGTAACACCAAGTTAAAACTATGCTTCCAATCTGCAATCCACCAAGAACTTCCCAAAACTCCCTAATAGAGCCGCACTCCGCCTTCACCCTCTTGGAGAGCCCCAATCCAACCAAAATCTCCCCGCCCCTTTCCCCACAGCCCCCGAGCGACTTGTGGCAAGCGGATCTGGAAATGGCGCCCAAGAGATCTGAGAAGGATGGGAAGAAGAAGGAGGCGCAGCCGCCGTCTAGGGAGTGGACTCACAGTAAGTGCTCCCTCAACAATCTCAATAAACTTGTTTCCGAGGGATTGCTCTAAGACAAGAGTCTTGTCAACTGGCACCCCTCTTTTCACGAACCTTTCCCCATGGAAAATGTAGACGAAATCGTCACATTTTACCATTTTGCCGAACGGGGTCTGGCCCTCCCCTCTTGCTCTTTTTTCCGTGGCCTTCTTTATTTCTACGGGCTTGAGCTCCATCATCTCAACCTGAATTCCATTTGCCATATCGCAATCTTCATCCATTTCTATGAAGCCTTCCTCAGAGTCGAACCCCATTGGGATCTTTTCCACTTCTTTTCCGAGTAAAACCACAACCTACATCCAAAAATCTATCCATTGTAGGGGGTGCCGGCATCCAACTTAGACAGCAGGCTGGCGATAGGTACCTTTCCTATAAATTCCCCTCCAACATTCCTGGATGGAACAACCACTGGTTCTACATTGAAAACCATGCCCCCAGCTTCCTGAAAAATCCGGCAAACCCCTAGTCGTGAGGCTAGAGTGGAACACCGAGTTCCCGAGAGGAGACCTGGACCAAGTCGATGAGTTGCTAGCCATCATAGCAGCTCACAAAGAAATAGGGGTGACCGGAGCATCTGTAATGTTCTCTTTCTTCAAGCGCCGAATCCAGCCACTCCAACAACGCCACACCTTAGGCTTCGAGTACATAGGCACTAAAGATTCCTCTCGGATGTGTGCAGAAGAACTGACTGATGACCCCGCACTCACCCGGGTCAGGCGAGTGCTGCTGGACGTGGATGCGGTTCCCTACATCCTGCAGCTGTTTTCTACGCAAAATCCTCCAAAACCAGCAAGTATTTGACTACTTTTTGTTGAAAACAAGTTCTGCTATTCTGCCACTGCTAACTGAAAATCTTCTGTAGGGACACATAGAGTTGTACCGGAGCTACCCTCCACAACCCGACATCCCTCAATCGGACCACCTTCTCCCCAGCGCCGCGGCCGAAGTGAAGAGAGCTCGAGCAGCTGAGGCACTGCCGGGCAGCGAGACCACGGAAAGCGGGAGCCCCATGGCGGAAAGGGAAGCCGAGGGGGAGGCGAGAAGGGACAACTCCCCCGGACCATCCGTGGAGTTGACCGAAACTCTACCTTCGGTCTCCAAGGGTCATCGGGTTGTGCGCAAATGGAAAGCGCAAGAAATTGAGTCCTCCAGGTATGAATTTCCAGTCTTGTCACATATCGGTATTGTTTCACGCTGACATTATCCTTTTACAATTCACCTGCTTCTCCTCTCGAGCCGAGCGCCAAGAGGTGGGAATGGATCCATCAGCTTCTGCGACAGAAGCGGTTACCGTTGCCGTGGCAAGCACCACATCACCATCTGGTGCGACCCCGCCGCCAGCAACGGGTACCATGGTGGAGACGCCAAGGGCTATGAGGGTGAAGAAAGCTGTCATGAAGAAGTCTTCGCTGTAAGTTTACATCTTTTTGCATAGTGAACATTCTGTTCTTTTCGACTTGTGTGATGATATAATTGATTCTGCTTCATTAGGTATGTGACTGCCAGGGTGTTTAAACCAAAGCCTGTGTCGGCTACTCGAGCCCCCGAGCCGCCAGCCCTAGGAGCCAGCCCCCGAGACGGACACGCCACTACCCGACCTGCCAACCCCCCCCCCCCCCCGAGCCCCAGCAAGCCGAAGCCAGAGCTGGTGGTGAGGAACAAGTCGAGGCCTCTGAAGCCACTCCTGCAGATGGCATAGGTAAGTGTTTGACCACCCATGGCTAGCTGCTTAGACCACAGACATTATGTACTGAATGCATCTTGACTCGCAGGTGCCCAGCAACCACCTTCTGAAGAAACTGCAGGGATCTCAAGGAGCCCTGGAGACTTGCTGATGGCCGGACACGGATACCAGAACATCATCACCACAGATCTGGTGGATGATCCAATGCTAATGGATGACAACATAAAAACCTTCAAGAAGGCCTACAAAGAGTTGTACGATTTTGCCCTGGTAAGACATGATTACTCTTCTGCTAGTGTATGTTGTTGAGTTGCTTGTCTTAATCTCCCTCCTTATGCAGAATGTGATCAAGCACTCACAAAAGAAGACTGAGAAACTGAAAGCAGTCGTGAGTGGCCACCAGGAGCCCGTTGCCAAGGAAAAACGCCTATCCGAAGAGCGGACGAAAAACTGCTATCTTCAGAGAGAACTTGACCAGCTGAAGCAAGAGCGGACTCGAGAGACGTGGCTCCTCAAGAATGATCTATGCAATCTTGAGGAACAACTCAAGGAACAAAAGAAGGCACACCAAGGCAAGCCCTTACATCCCTCGAGTACTTCCACTTAACAATTTATCTTGGATTCTGAAAATATCTTCACTGCAGAGCTTAGGAAAATCTTAACATATAAAGAAGAGCTACTTACTAACGTGAAGAATATGCTGTATTGCCGTACAGATGACGTCGAGAGGCTGCAGAAGGTCATCGCCAACACCAAACAACAGTTTGCCGATAGCCTTCAGCAGATCAAGACACTTGGCAAAGAGAAGGAGCAACGGCAAAAGGAGCTGGAGGACCTCAGGGGAGCCGCCAAGAAGCTTGTGGACATTGTGGACCCACAAGAAGATGGTGAAGTAGGCGAGCGGCCCTTGCTGGAGCGACTTCTCAGAGTGCCGCAGAAGGTCGTCAAGTTCCTCACTGAAGCCCCGATCACGTGTGTCAGCCACGCTCTTGCCTTTGTGAAATCCTTTTGGCCGGAAGCTCAACTAGAAACGTTTGCGCAGGGAGTGGCTGCGGAGTGCACTGAAGAACAATTCAACGAGTACCTCCAAGAAGCCCAACCTGTAGCAGACCAAATAGTAAAAAGTGTACTGCAGGATTAAGATGTAAAAACAAGTACTCATTTCCTTGTATATATATTCTTATTTGATGTCTCTACTTGTATGGGCCTCAACTGAATTGTCATCCAGATTTAAAGGCTAAGTAGTAGACACTACCCCGGGTACAGCGACCCTGGAAGTAGCCGTAGTAGCCGTAGCAGCTCCGGGTAGGAACCCATCCAACAAGTTAGATACAACCCGATCGAGCAGGTCTAACCAGTTAGGTAAGAACGCGAGCATCATCGCGAGACTGCCGTGCTTATGGTAAGAAAAACGAAGCTACCCCGAGTGCAACAACTCTGGGTGTATTCAAAATCGCTCCTCATGTGAGCGCGTCCAACAAGTTAGGTATAAACCAATCGAACGGATCGAACTCGTTGGGAAAGAACGCGAGCATCATCGCGTGACTGCCGTGCTTATGGCCAGAAATCAAAATTACCCCGAGTGCAACAACTCTGGGCGCAATCGAAATAGCTCCTCATGCGAGCTCATCCAACAAGTTAGGTATAAACCAATCGAACGGATCGAACTTGTTGGGAAAAAATGCGATCATCGTCGCAAGTGACCATCAAAGGTCACGGCAAAAAGTTGATTCATACAAAGCATGAATGTGGCCGAAGGCTCCGTTAAAACTTATAACATGAAGTCGATAAAACATGAACGTGGCCGCAGCCTCCGTCACAACTCATGACAAGAAGTCAATTTATAAAACATGAACGTGGCCGGAGCCTCCGTCTATCAACAGAAAGATTTACATTCCGAATTTTGTGACACGTAGCCTCCAAATTGATTCGGAAGAAAAAGGCCGCCTAGGCATCCAGAGAACAGCTATCCTCGCGTGCTTCCTCATGGGTAGAACTTGCGTAGGTTCTAAATGTTCCAAGAATTCGGGACATCTTGGCCCTCGGGGTATTGTAGTCGATACGACCCCGATCTTGTAACCTGCTTGACGACGAACGGTCCTTCCCACCTTGAGTTGAGCTTGTGTAAGCCGGACTCATCTTGGATGCGGCGTAGGACAAGATCACCTATATTGAACGACCATTCCCTCACGTTGCGATCGTGATGTCGCTGGATCCCCTAGAGATATCGAGCTGACTAAACAAGAGCGGTGCAACGAACCTCTTCGATGGAATCAAGCTCTAACTGCCTTGCCCCATCTGCCTCGCCTTCATTGTACATTTCAACCCTTGGTGACTTCCACATGATGTCGGGCGGCAAGATAGCTTCAGAGCCATAGACGAGGAAGAATGGTGTTTGTCTTGTGGCTTTGGACGGCTGAGTCCGGAGCCCCCAGACGACATGTGACAATTCGTGAATCCACTTTCCTCCTTTCTTGCTATTTTTGTCATAGAGTCATTTCTTGAGGCCATCAATTATCATGCAGTTCGCCCTCTCGACTTGACCATTGGCCCTTGGGTGTGCAACAGAAACATATTTGATCTCGATGCACGCATTTTCACAGAATTCCCAGAACTGGTTGGCCATAAAGTTTGATCCCAAGTCCGTGATGATGGTACTTGGGAAGCTGAAGTGATGCAAGATATCGGAGATGAAATCAACAACTCGATCTGGTGTGAGCTTGGCTATCGGCTTGTACTCGATCCACTTTGTAAACTTGTCGATAGCCACCAATACATGGGTGAAACCGCCTGGCGCCATTGTGAAGGGCCCAATCATATCAAGGCTCCAGCAAGCAAACGGCCAGGATGGTGGTATGGTGATGAGACTGTGAGTTGGGACGTGAGATTGCTTGCCAAAGAATTGGCAGTTTTGGCATCTCCGCACAAGGTCCTTAGCATCGGACTCTGCGGTGGGCCACCAGAAACCAGCTCTGTATGCCTTCCCCACCAGCGTTCACGAAGCTGCATGGTTGCTGCAAACGCCCTCATGTATCTGTCGCAGTATGTCATAGCCATCTTCTTTCGTGACGCACTTCATCAGGACACCTGATCGAGCGCCATGCCGGTAAAGCTTGTTGTCGACTAGGACGAACCCCTTACTTCTGCGCATGACACGAGCTACCTCTGCGCCTCTTGCGTCCATCCCTGCTGGTAGTCTATGATCCCGAATGAAATCGATATAAGCCTCTCTCCAGCCCTCTCCCAGCATCATAATCTCCCGATCGGGCTGTTGAAGGCCCGCATCGGTGGTCACCTGAGGTGAGGACTTGATGGATGGCTGATTTAACTCCTAGATGAAGACTCCCGCTGGAACCTGTGTGGGAGTAGACTCTAACTTGCACAGTATGTCGGTGCCAACATTATGCTCCCGTACCATATGATGAACCTCCAGGCTGGAAAATTTATTTTCCAGCTTGCGCACTTCCTGTACATAGGCATCCATCATCTCCTTGTTGCAGTCCCACTCTTTGTTGACTTGCTGAACGACTAGAAGTGAATCACCATATACAAGAAGTCGCTTGATGCCTAGTGATATCGCCAAACGTAGCCCGTGAAGGAGTGCTTCATACTCGGCTTTATTATTGGATACCTCCCAAAGGATCTGGAGGACATACTTCAATTGTTCGCCCCTTGGAGAAATAAATAGAACTCCAGCTCTGGCTTGTCGACTAGAGTTGGGATTTGATTCTCCCTCCACTCAGCCATAAAATCGACTAGAGCTTGAGACTTGATTGCAGTGCGTGGCTTGAAGTCGATAGACAAAGCCCACTTTGATATACGCCCCGTGGCATCTTGATTATGGAGAATATCCGCCAACGAAAAATTTGTAATCACAGTGATCTTGTACTCGTCGAAATAATGGCGCAACTTTCTTGATGTAATCAGAATTGCATATAAAAGTTTCTGAGCTGCCAGGTATCGTATCTTGGATTTGGAGAGTACCTCGCTGACGAAGTACACAGGCCTCTGCACTCCAAATGCATGGCCTTCCTCTCTGTGCTCGACTACAATAGCACTGCTGACAACATGAGTTGTTGCCGCAATGTAGAGTAGTAGATCTTCTTCCAGCAATGGTGCTGTAAGGACTGGAGGAGATTGAAGGTGATGCTTTAGGTCTTGCAAGGCTCGCTCGGCCTCCTCTATCCACTGGAACTTGTTTTGGCGCTTCCGGAGCTTGAAGAAGGGTAGTCCTCTCTCCTCGAGCCGGGAGATGAATTTGTTCAGGGCTGCCATACAGCCTGTTAGCTTCTGCACATCTTTGATTATGGCCGGAGCCCCCATATCAGTGATGGCTGAAATTTTCACAGGGTTGGCTTCAATTCCCCGGTTGCTGACAATGAACCTGAGCAATTTCCCTGATGGTACTCCGAAGACGCATTTAGTTGGGTTGAGCTTCCACCAAAACCTTCATAGGCTGCTGAACGTCTCTTCCAAGTCTGCAATCAGGCCATCAGGATTCCTGGTCTTGATGACCACGTCATCCACATAGGCTTCAACGTTCCGATGTAGCTGATCGGCAAACCACATCTAATTAGCGCGTTGATAGGTTGCTCCTACATTTTTCAAACCGAAAGACATAGTCTTGTAGGCGTAAGTCCCGAACAGGGTCATGAACGCGGTCTTGATTTGATCCTCCTCCTTGAGTGCAATCTGGTGATATCCTGAATAACAATCAAGGAAGCAAAGGAGTATACAACCCGCCGTCGAGTGAACGACTTGATCAATGCGCGGTAGCCCGAAGTGATCCTTTGGGCAATGCTTGTTGAGATCAGTGTAGTCAACACACATTCACCATTCATTATTCTTTTACCTTACAAGGATGGCATTAGCTACCCACTCTAGATGAATCACTTCTTTAATGAAGCCATCCGCGAGGAGTTTAGCTATTTCCCGTTTAATTGCTTCACGCTTATCGTGAGCAAATCTTCGAAGGCATTGCTTTTTGGGCATGGCCTGTGGATGTACATTCAGACTAAGCTCGATCAGTTCCCTGGGCACCCCTGGCATATCCGCTGGTTTCCACGCAAATATGTCTCGGTTGGCCCGAAGAAAACTGATGAGCGCGAGTTCCTATTTCTCATCTAAGCCCGCGCCGATGACGGTGGTCTTAGATGAGTCACCCTCCTGGAGCTGGATCGACTTGAGGGCCACATCATCAGCTGACTGGATGCTCGACTTGCTAGCCTTTCTTGAAGGGATCTCCAGCCCGGCTTGGGAGAGCTGCTGCGCGGCCGCGAGTACTTCCCCTGAAGCGTCTAGCACACGCGTAGTCGAAGCATATTGGATCACCTCCTGGTTGCAATCATATGACTTCTTCAAGTCGCCACGGAGAGTGAGTACCCCACTTTGTCCTGGCATCTTAAGAAGCAGATAAACATAATGCGGCACTGCCATGAATTTGGTGAGTGCCGGATGACCCAGTATAGCATGATAAGAAGATTCGAAGTTAGCAACTTCGAATTTAATGAACTCAGTGCGGTAGTTTTCCCTCGTGCTAAAAGTTTGACTGGAAGAACCACCGTGCCAAGTGGGTGCGCCGTGTTACCTGGGACAATGCCGTAGAAAGGAGACTTGCTTGGAACCAGCATGTCCGTGAAGTCCAGACCCATCTTTCTCAAAGTGCTGGTGAAGATGAGGTTGAGACCACTCCCACCATCGATGACCACCTTGGTGAGCCTGACTTCTGCCACCACTGGGTCCAGAACCGAGGGGAACGTACCGGGCTCTGAAAAGCTTGTCCACTGATCATCGCGGGAGAACGAGATGGGCACCTCTGACCAGCGGAGTGGTCATGGTGCCATCGGCTCGACGGACATGATCTCCCGAAGAAGCAATTTTTGTTCCTGCCTGGAACCGAAGTCTCCATCTCCCCAAAGATGACGTTGACAGTCTTTGAAGCATCCTGGAACTTCACGTTGCGCCCTTGGTCCCCTTGGTCATCGTCTTCGGGTTCTTTGTCCACTGGCTTCTTGTTCTTCTTGCCACCACCGGAATTGCTGAATGTCCTCCGGAGGTGGTAACAATCGATTGCCGCGTGATTGGCACCTGGATGCCATGGGCATTTCTTCTGCAGGAGCTTCTCGAACTCCTCCTGCGTTGTTGACTTCTTGCCTCGCGAGGGACGATCCACAGCCGCGATGAGATCATCTGGCTTGCGTTTTCGGGATGGACCCATATAATCCCGCTAGCTCTTGTCGTTGCGGTTGTCATGAGGACGCCTCAGAGTGCTATCATTGTGCCTCAGGAACTGCTCCCACATCTTCTCTTTCTACTCGAACTAGTCGTGCATCATGTCACGAAGCCCCGCAACAGTTTTCGGCCTATTCCGCCCAAAGTCTCTGTAGATGCCTGGGTCAGTGATGCCGTTGTAGAAGTAGTCAATGATGTCCTCCTCCGAGATATTCGCAATGGTGGCGCGGACATCGAAGAAACGGCGTGTATAGGACCGTAAGAGCTCGTTATGTTCTTATTTACATTGAGCAAGATCGTGACGAGTAGCTGCACGAGCGATTGCCCCCTAGAAGTTGTCGATGAAGACCTTCTTGTGTCACTCCTAGGAATCGATCGAGTTGTTGTTGAGGCTCTCCAACCATGTGAGCGGCGCAGGGTCCAAGGCCATCGGGAAGTAGACGACCTTGGTGATGTTGGAACCCCCTGCAACTTCAAGGTGGTGGAGTAGCAACGTAGCCATTGCTGAGGAGTTTGCTTGCCATCGTACTTGGTGATGCCGATTGGCTTGAAGCCCTCAGGGTACTTGTAACCGCTGAACCGTGCGGAGAAAGCTGGGAAATGGTCGCTGCAGTCAGTACCTTCTGTCTCGACTTCTTTGCGCACTTTGCGCCTGGAATCGATCATGGACCACGCATCGCGGCCTTCATTGATGCGCTGACGCAGATCTTCTGGAGGAGGCCGATGATTGGCCTGTCGCGGGTTACCTCCTGGAGGTGGCTGCTGCCTCCCGCCAGGGGCCTGACTCCCGCGAGCGTTATCGTTGTTGCTGCGCTGAGGTCGAGGATGGCCGCCTGCCGTTCAGCTGTGAGCCTGGCTTCGACTTTCGCCCACGCGCTCCTCCCTGAGGGTAGACGCCGGGTTTTTGCTGATCAAGCTGAATCTAGGCCCTCTATGCATAACGAAGTGCTTGACGCACATTCGGATCGTTACTGCGCTTGAGTATGGCCGTGACCCTGGCGATGTTGGCCACCGGAGTCCTCAAACCCCGCTCGCTTACGGCAGCGAATTCGGTGGCAAGCTCACGATACATGGATCGCATGCGCTCATTGACCCTCCTTCGGTGAGCTGTGCGAGCCCTGTTCCGGGTCCTTCGTGCCTCACGATCGGCGTCATTCTCCTTGCCGGCGTTGGCTGTGGCCTCATCTTCAGATACCGCATCGTATTTGATGATGGGCAAGTCGCCATCGTCCTCATCTTCTTCCGCCATCAGCACCTGGCGTGAGATGAGCTCGTCAGAGCTCGCGTCGACTAGCTCGGTTGACTCCTCCGCCACGATGGCTAACGGCCTACCCTCCTGAAAAGGCAAAGGCTCGAGGTGTGCCACAAGTCGATCTTCGGCCTCGAGTAGATCAGAAAGTTTCATGCCCTTCCAATGCACGAAACGCCCCTCTGGGATGGAGGTGATCATCAGACCGTTGGCACCAAAACAACCCGAAGCCCCCCGACGAGCGGTGGCTTCGGGCTTTCCATGTTGGAGTAGAGAGTCCAAGTCCTTCTCCAATGTGGAGAGGGACTCGAAGATGTTGGCCTCCTGAAGATGAGTGGCCAAATCGCGCAGACCGAGTCATGATCGGCTACACGAGCCCTTAGATTGGAACAAGTCCAACCCAAGGGAAGTTGTTGCAGCGCCGGATGAAGTCGCGCCGGAAGCAAACTCCTCCTTGATCCTCGTAGTGGACCCATGAATTGACAAATTGTCAAGATCATCAACGAACTTGTCGAGGTCACTTTGAGAACCCGCCGCGGGGGGGTTTCGGCTTCATGTCGATGAGGAACCGACGGAAACTGCCCGCACCATCTGCGATGCAGACCCACGAGCCAAAAACAAACATTGTACCCTGAGAAGGTACTGACCTGGTGAATTGGAAAGATGCCATCGAGTTCGCCAGTGGATCTTCAATACGCTC
Source organism: Panicum hallii (assembly GCF_002211085.1). Taxonomy (NCBI): domain Eukaryota; kingdom Viridiplantae; phylum Streptophyta; class Magnoliopsida; order Poales; family Poaceae; genus Panicum; species Panicum hallii. Next base: position 40,881,732 of record NC_038044.1, read on the forward strand.
CCCTACCTGGCGCGCCAGCTGTCGTTGTTTTATTGGCTACCCACCGAGGGGTATACCCGAGGTGGTAAGTTTAGGTGAGGAGACGCCGATTTCAGGAACTCGAAGGTGCAAGGAACACAAGATTTAGAAAGGTTCGGGCCGCGAGGTGCGTAATATGCTACGTCCTGTATGGTGGTTTGTATTCCCTTGGGTGTTCATATATCCGGGAGGTCAGGGTTACATGGATCTAGTCAATACTAGCCAAGGAATCGTACCCGGGTATAACTCGAGTAGTTTCCTTCTATGCCGACTAGCTTTATCTCCTACTCAAACAAGTAGAAAACAACATAAATAAGAGATAAGACGGGCTTTATCTCTTTACCCTGTTTAAACTACGTTATGTACACAGCCCCGTAGCTCCGGATCTGACAGTGGCCCTATTCCACGACCCGAAATAAGATGGGAATGGTTGCCCGGAAAGTTAAGTTTCCGAGCGTGTGAGTTAGGATCCCTTGCAAGGTTATGAAATTTGATTCAGAATCGTCCGTTTCTTCTAGACCCCGAGCACATCCTAGAGCTTCCCACGCACTCCCTCTTGCTTTCACGCATCTGCATTTCCACTGCCATTTCCTCTCCTGAGCACTACACCTCGCCGGACCTCCGCCGCAGCTTCTGCTCGCCGTCGATAGCCGCCGCTGCCGCCTCCCATCCCCGATCCAGTGCTCCTAGAGCACTGCCATGACCCACTGTTGCTCCCTAGCCTGCCCAATTTCGCTCTCGTGCACCGGAACGACCGGACCACTACGCTGGTGAGCTCGAGCTTCCGCCGCCGCTCGGCCTCACTGTCGTCCCGGCGATCCACTGCCCCCTAGCCCCGGCTAAGCCCACCATCAGCACCACATCATCCCGGGGAAGCTTTCTAGCTACTCCTCCGCCGCTCTCCTACCCTCCGGCCACCGAAACGCCGACGCCGTCCCTCGGAGCTCCGCCGCCTCCCCTGTTCGCCGTCGATACGCCGCCTAGGCCCCTCTCTTCCCGAACACCGACCACCCCCATGACCGCCGTGAGCCCCTGAACATTTCCCCTCACTTGTCCCTCGCCGCCAGTGAGCCCCCTCGCCGGAATTTGATCGGCACCGGTCGAGTTTCCTGTGTAGCACGGCCAAGGACCCAATTGCAAAGATTTGAATCTTTCCAGGGGCCTTTCTGTAGAAAATCAATACTCCCCTATTCAAATCAGCCAACTTGTAAAATCCATGGGAAATTGTAGAAAAATCCAAAAATGGCAAAACTAATTTTGTTGTACTCCTGAAATCTAACTCTACAACTTTTATTAATGAAGTTCAGTTTGAAACCAAATATTTTTAGAGTTATTTTAAAGTCTAGCAAAATGGTATCTTGAGTATAACTTTTGCATATTAACCTCATTTCCTGTGAATTTTGGTGAGTAGCTTATTTAGAATACAAGTGATCTTGTGTGAAAAATTCACCTATAATACTGAACCCTAGCTTGAATTAATTTAAACTTATACAAACCAAGCTTGAAAGGATTTAAATTAAATTAAGCATGTTGCTAAGGTTTTCATGCTTAGATCTTTTTACCACGTGATGATCTGTATTGGAGTAGCTCATATTAAATATTTCAAGAATTTATAGCACTTTTTTACCTAAGCTTTGAATTTAAACTGGACATTTGAACTAAATTCAAATGGTTTAGTAGTTGTTTTTAGAAAATTATGAGAAATTCATAGTAAACTCATCCATTAGGAATAAGATTGTCCACAAAAATTCAAGACCATAACCTTTAGGGATTTCAAATTAAAAATCAAACTTGCCAACCTAATTCAATTAATTCAACTAATTATGATAAATGAGTTAGGATACCAATAGTAGGTTTATATTTAAACCTCTTGCTTTATGAAATTATGTGTCTTAATCAATTAGATTGCAACTTTATCATGAAGTAACACTCTTAACTCGAGGACCATCTAAGTCGAATCATTGCATATCATGTAGAATCAACAACACTCGACAACAGAGACTATGAGCTAGTCTCAGAACGAGAACAGGGATTTTCTGAAGACCCAGTGAGCGTCGTCGAGACCCTAACTGAAGCTCCGAACCAAAGTTTGGAAATCTTTGACACTCCTACCCCCAGCCCCACTCAAGAAGGCATGCCCCGATGCATAACCTAGTATTTCAAATTACTCCATTTATACAATTTTATGCCTAAATATTATATTTTGCATTAAGTCTAGGAGTTGAAATGGAACCCTAGATGCATGGATACTAGGAACCTTTGTATTGTGCCTGAGTCCTTATCGAATAGATGCTCTCCTAATAGGATCGGCAGAAGTCAAGTGATTTCCTATCACTCGCGCAATATAGGAGTTGAATGTTTACTATTCTGCAATCACTATACGGATGATGGATGGGGTCATGTGCAGTATCATGACTCAGAAGGTTACTCCGTCTGTGTTGATAAAAGTTGATAAGGTCACAGTGTGTGGTAGTGGTGGCTAAGCATTTGAAAGTACTAGCCACATGCCGCGAAATATGGTAAGCGGTAAGCCTAGTAACCAATCGGCCCGAGGAGTGGACATACCTCCCACCACTCGTAATTTGGTTTTTCACACGCACCGACGTGCGGGAGTACGTTCCGCATAGCGGACAGGAGTACGGACATGTAGTCGCGGTACAGACGTACGTCCTGCACATTGGATGTGCGTATGGTCCTACAGTCGCTTGTGGTGGCCCTGTTCCACGAGTCGGAATGAAAGGCAAACTGTTGCTTCGGAATAATGATTGGATGTTCCAAGCGTGTGAGTTAGGTTTGCCTTGCAAGGTTTTGAAAATTCAATTCAGAATCGTCCATTTCTCGCGAAGATTGAGACTGCTTATTCCTTCTGCCACATAGAGTAAGAACAGTAACCATTGTTGGAATAATCTTGATGGATGCTAATATCTACCTTGTTTGTCTAGTATAGGTGCTTACTTAGAATGATTAATGAAACTAGAATTTGAAAGCTAAAACATGAAAGTTAGATCATACTCTTTGTTGCTTTTCAGCAAAAGAAAACCAGAGCCTCTCAAATTCTCCATGGTCTAGTTATGGGCTAAGTATACCCGATTCCGGTTAACTCTTGCTGACTATTAGTATACTCAGTCTTGCTAGTCTATTTTTAAGGTATAACCTTTGAGAACCCCACGGATGGTCCAGCATGGCCAATCTCTGTTCTGTTTGGCTGGTCCATGGAATGGGATCCGTCCCCAGATGGCAGTGACCCTCCAGAATGACACCAGGTTTCAGGCTGGACATGGTGTCAACCTTCGCGATGTAGTAGTTGCGTGTTAATTTCTTCTGCTGTGACTCTACACAAGCTTGCATAGCTTGTGGTTTTCAAACAATGTTAGTATAAGTATACTTAAGTTTAAAACATTTGTATTAATGTTTAATATTCTATAAATTAAAAGTTGGTGAGCTGTTGTGCGTTTGTAAACTCATCTTCGTGCGAGGTAAACCTGCTTTGATCCTGTTGAACCGTAGTTGTATCGGCGGAGACCTGACAGACCAATGGGTTGTTCCGTCTGAAGTGCGTTGAGTTAGTATCGCCTGGATAGTGATGACTAGCGCACTTGAGCCGGAATAATTCAGGCGGTTCTGCCACAATGGGATCCGTCCCCGGCCGGCAATGACCCTTCGATGTAATGCCATGCTTTGGGCTAAGTATGGTGCCTACCTCTGCGACGTATGTAGTCGCGTTGTTGTTTCTGCTCCTAACTCTGAATACTGCTTGGTAAACTTGAAGTTTCAAATAATGCGTGTGTAAATTTGTATTAGCTAGGATGAAACAAAACCCCTATGTAATAATGTTTAATTATCCTGTGGTGTAAAAGTTACGAGCTGTTGCAAGGCTGGACTCGTCTTCGTACGAGGTAAACCTACATCGATCCTATGTAACCGTGGTTGTATCGGGTGGTGACCCAACAGACCAATGAGTTGTTCCGTTTGAAGTGCGCTGAGCTTTTGTCGCCTGCCTAAGCGATGTCTAGCGCGCTTGAACCGGAATAATTCAAGCGGTTCTGCCACATTGATCTGAGCTTCGCGCTGCTCACTTTCGGGCTTCGGCACCAGCTCGTAGGTTCCGTCGGCGAGAGTCGTCGATTCTATATAAATGCATATGTATGAGTTGTTTTAATGGTACAATATAAATAACTATTTCACTATAAAATGGTAATTCAACAAGACTCAAGTTAAGTTGTAAAACACTTCATTTTCTTTTCCTTGTGTAGTCATTTATCGAGTATTATCTAGATTAACTAACTTCATTAAGTGAGGGGTTTTGTCATTTCATAAATGGCCATTTTTCAAAAGTAAGCATGGACTAAAAAAACAATTACTAGAGATAGTTTCTAGTGTTGAGATTTTTATGCAGAACACATTACTAAACTACAAGCTCACTATAAAATTTTCAGCCATTTTTATTCAGCAGATTAATCATGAAAAATACATTAAACAGCTACTACTAAGATCAAGATCCATTTATAAAGAACAAACCATGCAAAACCTGAAGCTCAACATTTTACTGAGTACTTCTAAACTTATGGTGAGTCTACTATAAATTTTTCAGATTTTATTGTGTAAAATATAGAGTATAGAAAATAAGTCAAGAGACATCTATATTAATCAAGATTTATTTCTACAGTCAGTTCCACAAAGTTTCTGTGTCTCAAACTTTTCCAACATGATAATCCACTAAAAATATCCTCTGGTAAAAATATCATAATTTTCTAAGTACAGAAACTATTTATACAGATTTAATGTATTTATTCATTACAAAAATTACTTGAGCAAGATCCAGTAGAGTATACAGATCTAAACTTTTCCTACAGTATCTAGCCATTAATATAACACTAGTGTAAAAATTTGAATTTCATGAATCACATTATAACACCTAGAACAAATAGATTTATTTACACATGGCGTAGAACAAGATCTAATAAAAGCTATAGCTAGAGTTGTGATCTAGCCCTAAAATGTTTATACAGAGCTCATCTCCTAGATACTAAACTACTATCCAAAAATCTCCACCAGTGCATGTCCATAACTTGAGATCCAATTAAGTGCTAATAAAACTAGTTCTTAATCTAGAGCTAAAAATATACAGAAACTGCACATGGTCATGTAAGCAAAGTGGTGGATCTTGTTGCAAGGATTCCAAAACATTTTAGTTTGCATTTTTAGGATTTTTCTACAATTTTTAAACGAATTTACAAGTTCACTGTTTTTGAAAACAAAATGAAAATAGGTCCTGGTTTTTGCGTTAGGGACCCTAGAAAGAACTCAATCATTGCAATATCATCCCTTGGTGCGGCTGCCATGGTTGGGGGTGAAATCTAGCGAGGGAGCTCGCCGGCGGCGAGGGGAAAGGCGTGGGGAAGCACGAGAGAGGTGAGGGAAATCTGTTGGTGTGCTCGGTTGGGGCTGGGGTGGCCAGAGGAGGGCTGGCCGTGGTAGCCTTGCTCGCCGGTGGCCGGCGGTGGCAAGCGGTGGTAGTTTGACGAGGCTGGGTGTACGGGGCTAGGCCGGAGAGGTTCAATGGCTCGAGGGGAACCGATTCCGGGGGCTAGCTTGGGTGGAGGAGGGCCGGAGGGGCGAGTTCGACGTGGAGGGGCTCACCGGCGGCAATGGCAGCCGTGGGAGCTCTGGTGTGCGTGCAGGCAGGGGCTCAGGTGGTCTTTTATTGGTGCGCGAGGGAGGAGAGGAGGGGTTGGACGCGGCCAAGCCGAGGGACGTGCGGTCGGGACAAGGCTGCGGCAAGGGGTCGGCGAGGGCGCGGCATCGGACATGTCCAGCCGCGTGGCGCGTGCGAGCTGGACAGGGGCGGCATACGGGGTGTGGCAAATCGCCAGTACTAGGCCCGGTCGGTGGCTAGTCATGTGGCGGTGCTTCTCTACCGGCCGGAGCAGCGCACGGGAGGGGAGAAAAGAGAGACGAAGGGAGAGAGAAAAGGGCCAGGATTCAAATTAAATTTTCACAAAATTTCGAACATAAACATGAAAAACTTTGAACAAAAAAGTTGTAGGGAATTTGAAAATCTACTACTTTCATTTTGGATTAAAGTTCATTTGAGCTTTAGTTTAAAAGTTATTTTAAATTTAAGACTACTAGGATTTAAATTCCTATTCATCACATGTGCTTAAAATTTGAATTTGCAAATGGTGTTTGAAGTACACTTGCAAGGTACTAAATTATGAGTGTGTTTTTATGCTACATTTTTTATGACAAGTTGAGCATGTATGGTTATGAACATATTTATGAAAAACCTTATATGCACATATACATACACATGTATTCCTAAAAGAGATGCATGATTTGAATTGTTCTTGTTTATTATGCATGATGCTAAATTCATGACCCTTGCTTTAGCATTTTAGATACCTAGGATGTCACAGCCTACCCTCCTTTAAAAGAATCTGGTCTCGAGATTCGGATAATTAAACTTAGTGTGGGAAGTGCGTGTACCTTTGGCTGAGTTTATAAAACTGCGAAAATTTTGATTCAGATAGCTTTCTATTTCCCATGTTGCCTCTTCTTCGGTATGATGACTCCATTAGATTTTATACATTTTAACAACTTTTCTTCTAGTGACCCTTTCTTTTTTATCAAGAATAGGATATTCAACATAGGACAGGTCCGGTTCTACCAATATTTTTTTTGTTCAACAATTTCAGTCGGAACTCGAATACACTTCTTGAGCTGAGAGACATGAAAGATATCATGGATGGCTGCAAGTTGCGGAGCAAGTCGCACTCTATAGGCCACTGGTCCGTAAATTTCGGTGATTTCATAAGAACCGACATATCAGGGGGCTAATTTTCCTCTCACTCCAAATCTTTGTACACCCTTGGTCGGTGAAACCTGAAGGTAGACATGATCACCAACTTCAAATTGCAAGGACATTCTTCTCTTATCAATAGAGCTCTTCTGTATAGACTGTGCGGCTCTAAGATTCTCTTGTATTACTCTTACTTTTTCCTCTGCCTCAATTACCAATTCTGGTCCAAATATTTTACGTTCTGCGGTTTGGGACCAACTCTGAAGCGTCCCCTCATTCGAGGTGACTTAAATGTGATATAACAATCAGTCCCAGGAGGCTGATACACATTTATTACATCAGATGGTACATTACCGTACAAACCTCTGAGGAGGCGAGCACTCGATACAAACGATAACTAGTAATAAAATAGCTATGGTAATACACCAAAGCACGACCCACGTGGGATCCAGCTCGGGCTCAGAGTAACACGCTAGCAGGAGCATCTTGCGGAGGGCCAACACCACAGGCAAAGTTGGGCGCGGACACAACCCTTATTCGTCGTTTCCAATCACGTAGTCCGGATCTTCCTCTGAGAAAACCACAAATATATATAGGGTGAGTACAAAGGTACTCAACAAGTCCAACCACACCCGCAGAAGGGTGATAACAGAGATCATGCACGGTTATATCAAGGGTGGGGTTGGGGTTTATTTGCGATAAAGCAAGGTTTTGCACATGCAAGGGTTCATTTAACAAAAGCACTTTCTCAAAACATTTTTATAGTAATCGTATCGTAAGTGGAGGTGATCCTACACAAAGGATCCAAGTTTTTGTACCACCGGACCCTGCGTCCACCGTGGCTTACTACCCAACTGCCGAGTACTTTCATAACAATTCACGCCACAAAACCCATCATCCCGAAACATCTATTGAAGTGACCATGCCGTAACGCGTCCAATACCGTGGACACGGCTATTCGAATAGATTTTTACACTCTGCAGAGGTTGTACACTTTACCCACAAGTAGGGTACCGCGCTACGAGCACCTTAATGTCGCGGCGGATCCTAACAATGCCATTACCCACCTTAGCTGAATCTAACTAGCCAACGCGGAAGCTACCATGGGGTTAATGACCTATCAACGAGGTCATAACCGGGACATAACTCACACAGATCGTATTCCTTCTCCATGGTCTCCCGTTACTCACCCGCTCTCCTTTTGGCTAGTAGAACAACTAGTGGGGTTTATGCTAAGCCGTTGCCCACACAACGGTCGAGTGGTTGTACGTTTAATGGGTTAGGCAAGATGACACCTCAGTTCATCCTTATATTGACCAGACGGACATCTCCCGTCCATGCTCAACCACAAAGGTATAAGCACACTAGTGGCATTTCACACAGAAAACGCCGTCCATCTCGTCAGATTATGCCTTTCTTTTATTTTCTCAAAACCCCATTTTATCTTTTTAAAACCCTTGTGCCCTTATTTTTGGCAAAGCGCTTGTGGTCATGGTTTAAAATATAATCAAGGGGATGATAGGTAATAAGCATCTTTAGCGGTAGGTAACGTCTAGCGAAGCAAATCCTAGGTCATCAAGGAGTGGTCATATCAATCAAGGGGTGGCTATCCAACCATGTCTTGCAATAAAACGATGCATTTTATAAAACAGGCTAATAGGTTGTATTTATAAAGCTGGGATAAATATGCATCAAAGGATGGGATTGAACTTGCCATTCACAAAGCCTTCCAGGAAGTCCTGATCGAGGTACTGTCCTTCAGGTTCGGGCTCACGGCACTAGTTCTCGGACTCTTGCTCACGGTACTGCTCGTCGACAGGTTCTCCCTCGGTCACCTCGTGATCTACGGCGCACACAAACAAACATTCCATAAGGAAAAAGAATTAAAGGTTTTATTTACAAGCCCGAATCAGGAATAACTTAAGAAACTGTGGTAGAAGGAAGATTTTCGGGAGATTTCTTGATGGCAAGGCCGACATTATGCTAGAAATGGCGTGGTAAAGTTTCAGGGCAAACGGAAGGTTTTTGGCGCATGAAATGATAGGCCGAACGGGGTTTTAGGGAAGGGATAAGGGTCCAAGGACCTATTCGTAATTACTGTTGGAAAGGGGAGGGCTGGATTAGGATTTCTGGAAATACCTAGAGTACCCTGGAAAGGGTCGGGGGTCTATCCGTAATTATTTTGTATAGGAGGGGGGTTCACTTCCTAAATAGAATGAGCAGGGGGGTTTTATTTGGAAAAGGGATTAAAGGAAAGTGGGGCTCTTAAGGGGATAAGCAAAAGGGGCAGGGGGTTCAGGGCAAATGTGCCCTTCTTCCTCCTCCCGTTACCAGGAACAGGGGAGGGGACAGGGGCCGGCGGCGCCACCAATCCCGGCGGCCCTAGGGCACGGCGGCGGCCGTGGGCAGGGCTACACGGAGAGGGGAGCGGGGGGAACTCATTCCCCTACTCACCATGGGTCGGGGCGGCGCGAGGCGGGCTGCCCACGAGGGCCAGGGGCGGCGGGCGGAGGACCTAGCGGCGGCAGCAGTGCAGGGCCGGGGAAGGGGCTAGGGCTGCGGGGGAAGATTGTGGTGATGGCGGGGCGCGGCGTGGGGGTACTTATTGTGGCAGAACCAACCTAAATTATACCGGCTCAAGTACGCGAGTCCACTCTTGAGGGCTCCAACGTGCTTCAAACGGTATAATCCCTTGGCCTGTCGGGTAACGTCCCGATAAACCACCGACACACAGGATCAAATAAGGTTACCTCACACGAAGGTGAGTCCAGAGATACAATCACCATCATATTTTACATCACAGAGACAAATTACGTTACAAAGGTTTCCAAAAGAGGTACGAGGATTTAAATTCAGAGAAAAGATTGTAAATTGTTAAAACTATGGTTTTTAGTAGCAGAAAACATACGCGATGATTACAACACGTCGTTAATACGGATGTCATGCTAAGCTTGAGCACGACATCGCTCGATATCACCAGTGCTGGCCGGGGACGGGTCCCATTCCACAGACCAACCTTCTGAAAGAACACAGGGCCAGGGCAAGGGAAGAGTAGGGTCTTCCAGACATTACCTGCAAAACATATAACTAGCAAGGCTGAGTATACTAATACTCAGCAAGGCTTACCCGGAATTGGGTATACTTAGCCCATAACTAGACTCATGAAGGCTTATAACAGCTCTGGGTTTGGTATCAGCTGAAAAGCAACTAAGAGTAGATCCTTATTTTCAATTTTTAACTTTCAAGTTCTATGTGATTATCCATTCTAGATAAGCACCTATAACTAAGCAAGCAAGGTAGAGCTCTTAACCTCAACCATCAGTATTACTTATCATATAGTTGCTCTTGTTACTCTGTGTGATAAAGGGATTAAGCAGTCTCAATCTTCGTGAGAGGCGGACGATTCTGAATCGAATTTTTCAACCTTGCAAGGTAAACCTAACACACACGCTTGAAACACCAAAGGGTCATTCCGAAGCAACCGTTTGCCTTTCATTCCGACTCGTGGATCAGAGCCACCACAAGCGACTGCAGGAACATACGCACATCACTCGTGCAGGACATACGTCTGTAGCGCGACTACAAAACCCGTATTCCTGGTTGCCCTTGCAACACGTATTTCCTCAGTCGAACATAAGTAACCAGAAGAAGCAATCGAGTGGTGGGAGGTATGTCCACTCCTCGGGCCGATTGGCTACTAGGCTTACCGCTTACCATATTTCGCGGTATGTGGTTAGTACTTTCAAATGCTTAACCACCGCTAACACACCCCGCGGCCTTATCCAATTCAACAACACAGACGGGGTATCACCTTAACCATGATACCTCACAAAACTCCCGTCCGGCATCCTTATAGTGAGAACAGGAATGTAAACATTACAACTCCTATATCGCGCGAGTGACAGGAAATCACCCGACTTCTACCGGCCCTATTAGCATAGCAACTAGTCGGACTCAAGTACTAGTATCCATCACATTGGTTCCTAGGAGAATGCAACTAGGGTTTCAAGCAATTCCTAAGAACTTAATGCATAGAATACGTAAATAGATATAGATTGCAGTGTAATAAAAATAGTAGGTTATGTCCGGGGCTTGCCTTTACTGGTGGGGCTGGGGTTAGTCAAGTTAATAACGTCCGAAACTTTGGTTCGGGCCTTCAGAGAATTCCCTGACGAAGTTCTCGGGATCTTCAGAACAACCTTCTTCTGGTTCCGGGATTAGCTGGTAATTTCCGTCGGCGGAAGAAATCGAGTCTACATGATATGCAAGATGAAGTTCAATGGATGCATACACTTTTATTTCAATTCACAATATAGTTGCAATCCAAATAAAAGAACATTACATTTCGACAAACAACCTAACTACCCTGTACTGGGCAGTCATTTATCGAGTATTAACTAAACTAACTAGTCTCGTTAGGCAACAGGGGGTTTACCCTAAACATCTATACTAACTTCATTAAGTAGCATGTTCAGTTATTTAATTAGTTGGTGTATAGATCTTGACCTTAACCGATGAGGATGCATCAGGTTTAGCCGATAGACGTGCTTTGGTCATGTCTAACAGAGGCGTGTCTACTGTGCTATCTTACTGATCTAGAGTTGTATACTTTGGCCTATGTAGCCGATGGATAGGTGCATTGGTTTCCTAATTGATCGATGAAAACATCGATTACTTTAGCAAAGGGGTGTTTCCTAAAGTAATTGTGTCTTAACTAGGATGTGCTTAAGTGTTATCCTAGGTAACTAGGTGTGGTTGCATCGGCTGGATTACGTTAACACAACAACTGAGTGCCGTACAGCCGATGGGGTTAGCTAAGTTAGACTTATTTCAAGAATTAGATGTAACAGAACACTAATATTAAACTAGGTTAGTGAGACCACAAGTGCAAAACTAGTCTAACGAGAATGTGGCCGATAGGTGCATAGTTGATGGGTTGTATGTGACCGACTTCTTAGCCGACAAATCGGCAGATAGAAGTGTGCCGGTAAAAATTGGAAAACTAAGAATTGATCGGACACAATTGACCTATATGGAAAACAACTAAAATCAGCTTGGATTAGCCGGAAGCAAGAATCTTAAGATCTAGTGTGAAACTCAGATAAATTGGCTGTTTAACAGAGGTTCACACATAGCCGATTCACATTTTAATCTGACAGAGTACCTAGCCGATAGGTATGTAGTCGTTAAGTGTATTTAAAAGATTTTGATTAAAAGATCTAATTAGATAAGCTTCACTGAAAGGATTTAGTTGATTGTATTATAAACAGATTGAATTAATCCAAGATGAATATTGAAACATAAATTAGGGTTACATTCAGATTTAGATTTGAATTTAAACTTTTTGAGTAAAGAATGTTATAAGAATTTGAATATTTAAAAATAGATTAATTCATAAACCATGATTAAGAGATCTATTTGATTAAAGTTTAAAAGGTAGGCTTAGCAAATTTTTGCTTAAAATAATTTGAAATGGTTATCTTAAAAGAAATTAAATTATATTATGAATTTAGATTTGGAGATTTTATATCACTTTATGTGTCATCTATAGGAATTTGTATATCAAAAACCATGATCACAAAATTAACCTATAGGGTTTAAATTGGAATTACGGTTTGGATATTACCTTTTCATGTCTTAGATTCAATATAGATTCAAAATATTTTGTTTCATACCAAAGTTACTTAATAGAAGTGGTAGAGTTCAAAATCTAGTTTCAAACAAAACTGATTTTGCAATTTTTGGATTTTCCTACAATTTTCTACTGAATTTACAAGCCAAAAATACTACTCACATGAAATAATGAGCACCCATTCACTTCTACTCTAAATACAGTACACACCATCCATTTTCACAGCATGGTCATAAAACAAAAGTGATAGAATTTGAAATGAAGATTCACATGCAACTGGTTTCATATTTTTTTGAATTTTCTACGATTTTCTAGGAGTTTTCCAAGTTCAGCACATTAGAAGGGTTGAAAACTTTTATTTAGACCCTTGGAAAGATTTGGGACTTCGCAATTGAGTCCCTCTGCCATGGATGGCCGGCGCAAGCTCGGGTTCATCCCGATTCCGGCGATGGAGTGGTGAATCCGCAAGGGGAAGGGGGTGGGGAGGATGAGGGTATTCGGGCGCACCGTTTGACACACTTGGGAGGAGAAGAGACGGCCGGGGGAGGGCCGCCGGCGTGAAACAGGAGCAGCGGCGGCACGGTGGCGCGGGGGACTGGGCTGCGGCGTGGGAGAGGTGCAACGGCATGGGGGAGCAGCATCCAGAGGCCCCGGGGGTGCTATTTATAGGGAAAAGGAGGAAGAAAGGGGGCGCACGGCCGGGGAACGACGGCGGCGGCTCAGGGGAGCTGCACTGGTAGCTCGGGCGGATGGCAGTCGGCGCGTGGCGGCTCGAGAATGGGCGGGGAACAGAAAGGATAAGGTTGGGGAAGGGATAGGCGGTGCCCAGGAGTGGAGAGGAGGCAGGGGGATCGCACTGACGGCCGGAATTAAAGAAGACGGCAGCGGCGGCAGTAAAACAGAGGAACAGGGGAGGCGGCCAGAGGAAGAAGAGGAATAGGAGAGCGCCAGGGACTTGTTTGCAATTTGCAAAAACTTCAAGGGCCTGAAAGTAAAACTAAATTTCCCACTGATACAGGGCTCTAATGGAGAAATGACCAAAATGAAAGTTGTACAACTTTTCAAGCTCTATAACTTTGCTTTAGGGTTTGAACTCCAAAACTCATGGTATGCAACTTTATTTTGAAACTTTGGACTATTTTAAGTTTTATAAGATTTTGTCTTTGCTACCTAATTACACACATAATTTTGGGCCTTAATGCAAGTTTTCAGAACTGTCATGATTACTTGCATTCTTATAATTTGGCCCTTAGTAACTTTTGAAAATTACTTTTGTAAATCAAATATTTGCGTAAAAGGACTTATACTTTTATAATATTACATAAATACCCTTATTTTTACCACTTTACCCAAAATTTTTACACACTTCAACATACACATTTCCAATGAAACTTTTGGATAAATAATATATCTTTACAAGGGTTAAAACAAGGAAAACATGTTTACAAAACCACTTTCACTTATTTTGAAATTACCCTAATCCAAATACATTTTGCAAAAACAACCCTATGTTTTTCTGTAATTACAAAAATACCCTTTTTACTTGTGTTTTAAATTTTCAACAGTTTCACACAAACACACAAAAGTTTTATACTAACAAGCGTACACTTCACACTATCAAATTATAAGCCTAGCTTACAGATACACGAACTGTCACAGCCTTCCCCCCTAAAAAGAATCTCGTCCCGAGATTCGGACGTAAGGCTCTGAAGGAAAGAGAAGCAAATCACCCATTAAAAATGGCAAGAAGCAATCGCACTAGAGAAGATTGAAGTTGATGACGAGAGCATGGCGAGATGAGTATAACGAGAATATGAAGAGATTGTACATAGGTGAGTTTGACAAGATAAGAGATTGTACATGAGGACGAAACTCATGGATAACAAATAAGGATGGTATAAGGGTTTGACAAAATGATGTTTGAAGTATTTTTGCTCAGAGTTTATTACTTAAATAATTTAGAGGATGTTGATTGTAAAACATGCATATTTATACTGATGCAATCAAGGGATAATGATAAAATGCTCCAATTCAAAGTGTAATGCTGGATATATATACCCATGAATGTGATGCACTGTTTGGGATGAGGATGCAATACGAGGATGAAGGATTCCATGCACGATCAAGATGGTGCATATGACACAATGCAATTATCATGATGCTGACCAAATGATGCATACCTTATGATGCAAGGATAATGATACTTGCAATGTATGCACATATGAAATGCATGAAGTATGATGCATACCCTCATGAGTTGATGATGCATATGACTCACAGTCTACAACCGTTCTTTCGTAACTAACACCTGGGTAGGTCTATATCCTTGGGCGAAGATCAAAAGTTAGGACACTAGTAAGGTTGCATAAGAAGAGATTGCAGTGTTGTTACGTCACATAGACCTAGTCACCAGTGCGCTCCTAATGGCTCAGTCATGTGGCTGCAGCGCACATGAGGCCTTAGGTTCTGACACGGCATCATGGTCATGTGATTAAACACCACCACAAAAGAAGAATAGCAACCTGGTAGTGCCAACAGCAACAAGATAGCTCTTAGGAAACCGAAGACAACTCAAAGCTGTACTAAGGACACACCCGTTAGTCAGTCTACGGATCTTTCGATGATGATGCAACACCATGCACTGTCTAGAGATGGCCTTTATTATGATGCATGACTTTTGCCGGGAGGATTATATTCAGAAAGTAATTATGGTCATCCATCTTTTTAATTTATCCAAAATCATCTGAGCAAAAATTTGAAGGTGCAACCTTTAGATGTTGCAACTGGAATAGCCAACAAGATACGGTACAACATCAGGAGAGGATAGATAGATCACTAGATGATGGGTTGAAGGGTTCGATGATAGTTATCAAGGTTTAACCATCAAAGGAGAAGTTCAATGGTTCTACCGAAACAGATTTAAAGCAAAATCAAGGATTTGATTTGGCTTTCAAGCTAAGATCGGTGATAGGGTTCAAACATAACCCAGTTCACTTGATTCACAAAAGGCGTTTTCAACTCTAAGTTAGCCTATCAGATTACGTTGGCTTCTACCACACAGAGTCAAAACAGGCATTCAGATACAAGCACATATTTCAGTACAACAACGTAACAAACAAGACAATCAAGTCAACCCAAGATGTCAGGATGCATGCACGTTCTACACGTCCTCACAAACCAAAAACAACTGCCGAATATCTTCGGACTTACGTGGTCAGTTTCGGTGGCATAATATAAATACGTCTCTCACTATTAACTAGTCGATAAACCCTATCCATTCAGAACCTATTGAATCGTGGTTAGCATACCTGCAGAAAACCACAAGAGATATATATCGAACCTTTCATGCCAGCATGTCATGAAAGCGTCCCCAATCATTACTGTTCACTATAGAAACAGCATCTGTACAATTACCGCCGTACAGACAACGTTAACATACGTTATCGAGATAACGTATTCACGGGGGTACCGCAAAATGCGGGGAGGTTGCTGTTCATACCCCCTTACCTAACTATATACTCCCAATGTAGTCAACCGAAGTTGGTACATTGGCAGTATCTCAAGTAGGCCACTGCTTGAGAAACAGCGTTCGGTTCGCATCACCGACGGGAAGGCCAAGCTCCCTCAGTTGGCTGAGGATCCTTACCTTCTTACCTCACGATCGAAGATGTCGTTACAGAAAGTAAGGTTGGGTTGTGCATGAATTTAAGTTTTGACAGAAAAGTAATGCTGGTAGTTAGAATTATACATATATACATATATAGCCACCTCTATTTCCCTCATAAACATTACCCTAGGGCTTTACGTACTAAGCACGATCCTTAACGAATCCAACGTGACTTTTTCAACCATTTTGTTGGTCAAATTTTTATACTGAAACCATTTTTAAGGTAAAATATATCTCCAGGATAACCTTATAGCTCTGATACCAGCTGTGGCAGAACCAACCTGAATTATACCGGCTCAAGTACGCGAGTCCACTCTTGAGGGCTCCAACGTGCTTCAAACGGTATAATCCCTTGGCCTGTCGGGTAACGTCCCGATAAACCACCGACACACAGGATCAAATAAGGTTACCTCACACGAAGGTGAGTCCAGAGATACAATCACCATCATATTTTACATCACAGAGACAAATTACGTTACAAAGGTTTCCAAAAGAGGTACGAGGATTTAAATTCAGAGAAAAGATTGTAAATTGTTAAAACTATGGTTTTTAGTAGCAGAAAACATACGCGATGATTACAACACGTCGTTAATACGGATGTCATGCTAAGCTTGAGCACGACATCGCTCGATATCACCAGTGCTGGCCGGGGACGGGTCCCATTCCACAGACCAACCTTCTGAAAGAACACAGGGCCAGGGCAAGGGAAGAGTAGGGTCTTCCAGACATTACCTGCAAAACATATAACTAGCAAGGCTGAGTATACTAATACTCAGCAAGGCTTACCCGGAATTGGGTATACTTAGCCCATAACTAGACTCATGAAGGCTTATAACAGCTCTGGGTTTGGTATCAGCTGAAAAGCAACTAAGAGTAGATCCTTATTTTCAATTTTTAACTTTCAAGTTCTATGTGATTATCCATTCTAGATAAGCACCTATAACTAAGCAAGCAAGGTAGAGCTCTTAACCTCAACCATCAGTATTACTTATCATATAGTTGCTCTTGTTACTCTGTGTGATAAAGGGATTAAGCAGTCTCAATCTTCGTGAGAGGCGGACGATTCTGAATCGAATTTTTCAACCTTGCAAGGTAAACCTAACACACACGCTTGAAACACCAAAGGGTCATTCCGAAGCAACCGTTTGCCTTTCATTCCGACTCGTGGATCAGAGCCACCACAAGCGACTGCAGGAACATACGCACATCACTCGTGCAGGACATACGTCTGTAGCGCGACTACAAAACCCGTATTCCTGGTTGCCCTTGCAACACGTATTTCCTCAGTCGAACATAAGTAACCAGAAGAAGCAATCGAGTGGTGGGAGGTATGTCCACTCCTCGGGCCGATTGGCTACTAGGCTTACCGCTTACCATATTTCGCGGTATGTGGTTAGTACTTTCAAATGCTTAACCACCGCTAACACACCCCGCGGCCTTATCCAATTCAACAACACAGACGGGGTATCACCTTAACCATGATACCTCACAAAACTCCCGTCCGGCATCCTTATAGTGAGAACAGGAATGTAAACATTACAACTCCTATATCGCGCGAGTGACAGGAAATCACCCGACTTCTACCGGCCCTATTAGCATAGCAACTAGTCGGACTCAAGTACTAGTATCCATCACATTGGTTCCTAGGAGAATGCAACTAGGGTTTCAAGCAATTCCTAAGAACTTAATGCATAGAATACGTAAATAGATATAGATTGCAGTGTAATAAAAATAGTAGGTTATGTCCGGGGCTTGCCTTTACTGGTGGGGCTGGGGTTAGTCAAGTTAATAACGTCCGAAACTTTGGTTCGGGCCTTCAGAGAATTCCCTGACGAAGTTCTCGGGATCTTCAGAACAACCTTCTTCTGGTTCCGGGATTAGCTGGTAATTTCCGTCGGCGGAAGAAATCGAGTCTACATGATATGCAAGATGAAGTTCAATGGATGCATACACTTTTATTTCAATTCACAATATAGTTGCAATCCAAATAAAAGAACATTACATTTCGACAAACAACCTAACTACCCTGTACTGGGCAGTCATTTATCGAGTATTAACTAAACTAACTAGTCTCGTTAGGCAACAGGGGGTTTACCCTAAACATCTATACTAACTTCATTAAGTAGCATGTTCAGTTATTTAATTAGTTGGTGTATAGATCTTGACCTTAACCGATGAGGATGCATCAGGTTTAGCCGATAGACGTGCTTTGGTCATGTCTAACAGAGGCGTGTCTACTGTGCTATCTTACTGATCTAGAGTTGTATACTTTGGCCTATGTAGCCGATGGATAGGTGCATTGGTTTCCTAATTGATCGATGAAAACATCGATTACTTTAGCAAAGGGGTGTTTCCTAAAGTAATTGTGTCTTAACTAGGATGTGCTTAAGTGTTATCCTAGGTAACTAGGTGTGGTTGCATCGGCTGGATTACGTTAACACAACAACTGAGTGCCGTACAGCCGATGGGGTTAGCTAAGTTAGACTTATTTCAAGAATTAGATGTAACAGAACACTAATATTAAACTAGGTTAGTGAGACCACAAGTGCAAAACTAGTCTAATGAGAATGTGGCCGATAGGTGCATAGTTGATGGGTTGTATGTGACCGACTTCTTAGCCGACAAATCGGCAGATAGAAGTGTGCCGGTAAAAATTGGAAAACTAAGAATTGATCGGACACAATTGACCTATATGGAAAACAACTAAAATCAGCTTGGATTAGCCGGAAGCAAGAATCTTAAGATCTAGTGTGAAACTCAGATAAATTGGCTGTTTAACAGAGGTTCACACATAGCCGATTCACATTTTAATCTGACAGAGTACCTAGCCGATAGGTATGTAGTCGTTAAGTGTATTTAAAAGATTTTGATTAAAAGATCTAATTAGATAAGCTTCACTGAAAGGATTTAGTTGATTGTATTATAAACAGATTGAATTAATCCAAGATGAATATTGAAACATAAATTAGGGTTACATTCAGATTTAGATTTGAATTTAAACTTTTTGAGTAAAGAATGTTATAAGAATTTGAATATTTAAAAATAGATTAATTCATAAACCATGATTAAGAGATCTATTTGATTAAAGTTTAAAAGGTAGGCTTAGCAAATTTTTGCTTAAAATAATTTGAAATGGTTATCTTAAAAGAAATTAAATTATATTATGAATTTAGATTTGGAGATTTTATATCACTTTATGTGTCATCTATAGGAATTTGTATATCAAAAACCATGATCACAAAATTAACCTATAGGGTTTAAATTGGAATTACGGTTTGGATATTACCTTTTCATGTCTTAGATTCAATATAGATTCAAAATATTTTGTTTCATACCAAAGTTACTTAATAGAAGTGGTAGAGTTCAAAATCTAGTTTCAAACAAAACTGATTTTGCAATTTTTGGATTTTCCTACAATTTTCTACTGAATTTACAAGCCAAAAATACTACTCACATGAAATAATGAGCACCCATTCACTTCTACTCTAAATACAGTACACACCATCCATTTTCACAGCATGGTCATAAAACAAAAGTGATAGAATTTGAAATGAAGATTCACATGCAACTGGTTTCATATTTTTTTGAATTTTCTACGATTTTCTAGGAGTTTTCCAAGTTCAGCACATTAGAAGGGTTGAAAACTTTTATTTAGACCCTTGGAAAGATTTGGGACTTCGCAATTGAGTCCCTCTGCCATGGATGGCCGGCGCAAGCTCGGGTTCATCCCGATTCCGGCGATGGAGTGGTGAATCCGCAAGGGGAAGGGGGTGGGGAGGATGAGGGTATTCGGGCGCACCGTTTGACACACTTGGGAGGAGAAGAGACGGCCGGGGGAGGGCCGCCGGCGTGAAACAGGAGCAGCGGCGGCACGGTGGCGCGGGGGACTGGGCTGCGGCGTGGGAGAGGTGCAACGGCATGGGGGAGCAGCATCCAGAGGCCCCGGGGGTGCTATTTATAGGGAAAAGGAGGAAGAAAGGGGGCGCACGGCCGGGGAACGACGGCGGCGGCTCAGGGGAGCTGCACTGGTAGCTCGGGCGGATGGCAGTCGGCGCGTGGCGGCTCGAGAATGGGCGGGGAACAGAAAGGATAAGGTTGGGGAAGGGATAGGCGGTGCCCAGGAGTGGAGAGGAGGCAGGGGGATCGCACTGACGGCCGGAATTAAAGAAGACGGCGGCGGCGGCAGTAAAACAGAGGAACAGGGGAGGCGGCCAGAGGAAGAAGAGGAATAGGAGAGCGCCAGGGACTTGTTTGCAATTTGCAAAAACTTCAAGGGCCTGAAAGTAAAACTAAATTTCCCACTGATACAGGGCTCTAATGGAGAAATGACCAAAATGAAAGTTGTACAACTTTTCAAGCTCTATAACTTTGCTTTAGGGTTTGAACTCCAAAACTCATGGTATGCAACTTTATTTTGAAACTTTGGACTATTTTAAGTTTTATAAGATTTTGTCTTTGCTACCTAATTACACACATAATTTTGGGCCTTAATGCAAGTTTTCAGAACTGTCATGATTACTTGCATTCTTATAATTTGGCCCTTAGTAACTTTTGAAAATTACTTTTGTAAATCAAATATTTGCGTAAAAGGACTTATACTTTTATAATATTACATAAATACCCTTATTTTTACCACTTTACCCAAAATTTTTACACACTTCAACATACACATTTCCAATGAAACTTTTGGATAAATAATATATCTTTACAAGGGTTAAAACAAGGAAAACATGTTTACAAAACCACTTTCACTTATTTTGAAATTACCCTAATCCAAATACATTTTGCAAAAACAACCCTATGTTTTTCTGTAATTACAAAAATACCCTTTTTACTTGTGTTTTAAATTTTCAACAGTTTCACACAAACACACAAAAGTTTTATACTAACAAGCGTACACTTCACACTATCAAATTATAAGCCTAGCTTACAGATACACGAACTGTCACACTTATAGGCCGGCAAGGGGCGGGGAGGAGGATGGCGCGGTGGAGGCCGGCGAGCTCGGGGCGGCCAGTAATGGCGGTGGGGGCGGGATTGCTGCTGCGCAGGGCGGCCGGTGGCGCTGGTCGTCGCTGCGCAGGGCGGGTGGTGGCGTGTAGCGGGGAGGGGCGGCCTGGGGGCGTGCGGCGCAGGGGAAGGCGGCCCGTGGCGAGGTGACGCGCGGTGGCCGGCACTGCTTGGCGTCGCGGCACGCAGGGGCAGCGCGAGCGCCAAGACGGCAAGGGGGTACGGCGCGCGCAGAGGAGGGCCGGGTTAGGCAGCTCCTGTGGAGTCGTCAATGGGCGAGGGGGGGTGGTGGTGGTGGCCGGCGTCGAGCTCAGCTCAGTGCCGTGCTGCGCATGCAGGGGAGCGAGGGGAGTAGGAAACAGGAACAGAGAAAGGAGAAAGGAGAAAGGAAAATGGGACAGGGGAAAAAAAGGAAAAGGGGGGGCGTCGGCGGATTTTACGGCGGCGGTCGCGAGCGCGAGGTCGAGCACGCGGGGGTGGGGGGGAATGCGTCGGCGGGATTCGCGGTGACGGTCGCGAGTGCGGGGTTGAGCACACGGCACGTCGCGGGGGTCGAGGAAAAGAAAAAGGATGGCGGTCAAATTCGGATGTCAGGCGGCGAAAGGTCGAGCGATGTTTTGGGCGATTAGGAGTTCGGACGGTAAGGGTTTAGGAACGATCCGAGCTTGACGAAAGAATATTTCTAGCGAGCGATTTGTGCTGTAATTTAGATAAGGTAAAAACGCGGGCGTTACAAACCTACCCCAGTTAAAATGAATCTCGTCCTCGAGATTCGGCTGGTTCCTAAATAGATGGGGAAACTCTTTCTTAAGGGCATCTTCGCGTTCCCATGTGGCTTCTTCTACTCCATGTCTGCTCCACTGAACTCTGCAAATCCGTACTTCGGAGTTTCTTGTTCTTTTTATGACCATGTCCAAAATCTTGATAGGCACTTCCTGGTACCGAAGATCTTTCTGTAAAGCTATTTCTTCTTCCGTCACCCGTTCTCTTTCGGGTACCCTCAGGCATCTTCTCAGTTGGGATACATGGAATACTGGGTGTATGTCAGACATTCCTTCTGGTAGTTCTAGACGGTATGCTACAGCTCCAATTCTCTTCAGTACTTGGTACGGTCCAATGTACCGAGGGGCTAGTTTCCCATGTACTTGAAATCTCCGAGTCCCTCGAATAGGTGAAACCTTGAGATAGACAAAGTCTCCTGGATTGAAGCTTACTTCTCGTCTCTTCATGTCTGAGTAACTCTTCTGTCGGGATTGGGCGGCCTTCAGTTTCTCTCTAATTTCGGCCACTCTTTCTTTCGCTTCTTTTATGAGTGCGGGTCCAACTAGGGCACGCTCTCCAACTTCTGACCACATCAGGGGGGTTCTGCACTTTCTCCCATAGAGAGCTTCAAATGGTGACATGCCCAAGCTTGCTTGATAACCATTGTTGTACGAAAACTCAGCGTACGGTAAACTTTGTTCCCAATCCTTGCCATAAGTAAGGACACATGCTCTTAGCATATCCTCCATAATCTGGTTCACCCTTTCTGTTTGACCGTCGGTCTGCGGGTGATAAGCCGAGCTGAAGTCCAACTTGGTGCCCATGTCCTTATGCAAGCTTTTCCAAAATCTAGAGGTGAATTGGGTTCCTCTATCAGAAACAATTCTGCTAGGTACGCCATGCAGCTTCACTATGTTATCCACATAGAGCCGTGCTAGCTTTTCTCCACCATAATTGGTCCGTACAGGTAGGAAGTGAGCGACTTTTGTGAGCCGGTCCACTATCACCCATATGGAGTCATGTCCTCTCTGTGTCCTGGGTAAACCCGCTACAAAATCCATCCCTATCTCATCCCATTTCCAAACCGGGATGGGTAGGGGTTGTAGCAATCCTGCGGGCTTCTGATGTTCAGCCTTGATCCTTTGACAAGTGTCACAATGGGCGACGAATCTTGCAATGTCCGCCTTCATTCCATTCCACCAATACTTTTGTCTTATATCCACATACATCTTGGTGGATCCTGGGTGGATGGAATATGCCGAGTTGTGGGCCTCATCCATAATAGTCTGCCGGAACTCTCCTTCCTTAGGCACGCAAATTCTATCCTTGTACCATAAGGTTCCTTTGTCATCCACTCTGAAATCCGGTGCCTTGTTTTCCCCCGTATGCATGCGGATTCTCATCAAGTCCTTATCTGAGCTTTGGGCCTCTCTGATCTGGTTCTCCAAAGTAGGCTGAACACTCAACTTGTGACTGGAGCCCTGGGGAACGATGTGCACATTTAATTGTGCCATCTCTTCTCGAAGGTGGGCATTCTTAGGTCCATAAGATTTTTGGCTTAAGGCATCTGCTACCACGTTTGCTTTGCCAGGATGGTAATGAATTACCACATTATAATCCTTAACTAATTCTAACCACCTTCTTTGCCTTAAGTTCAATTCTGGCTGGGTGAAGATGTATTTTAAGCTCTTATGGTCCGTGTAGATCTCACACCTGTTCCCAATCAGATAGTGTCTCCAAATCTTGAGGGCATGTACTACGGCTGCCAATTCCAAGTCATGGGTCGGGTAATTCTGCTCATGAGGCTTGAGTTGTCGGGAGGCATATGCCACTACCTTCCCTCCTTGCATAAGGACACACCCTAATCCTTGACGGGATGCATCACAATAGATGACAAAGTCCCGTTGGATGTCTGGTAAGGTTAGTACCGGGGCGGTTGTCAGTCTTCTCTTTAACTCCTGGAAGCTTCTCTCACATGACTCGGTCCAGGTGAACTTCTTCTCTTTCTTGAGTAGCTCTGTCATGGGTCGGGCTATCTTGGAGAATCCTTCAATAAATCTCCGGTAATATCCGGCTAAACCGAGAAAGCTCCTGATTTCACTAACATTGGTTGGTTGCTGCCAATTGGAGACTGCATCGACTTTTTCGGGATCCACTGCTACTCCTTCCGCTGTCAAGATGTGACCCAGAAATGCTACTTTCTCAAGCCAAAATTCACACTTGCTGAACTTGGCGTAGAGCTTGTGCGCTCTCAGCTTTTCCAGAACCACTCGTAGGTGCTGTTCATGTTCGTCGACACTCTTGGAGTAAATAAGTATGTCGTCAATGAAAACTACGACAAACTTATCTAATTCTTCCATAAACACCTTATTCATGAGGTTCATGAAATAAGCAGGTGCATTGGTGAGTCCAAAGGACATCACGGTAAACTCATATTGCCCATAGCGGGTGACGAAAGCCGTCTTTGGAATATCACTTTCCTTAATCTTGAGCTGGTGATATCCCGACCATAGGTCTATTTTGGAGAAATACTTGGCTCCCTTCAACTGATCAAAGAGGTCATCAATTCTGGGAAGGGGGTATTTGTTCTTGATGGTGACTTCATTTAGTGTGCGGTAATCCACGCACATCCTCATGCTTCCGTCCTTCTTCTTGACAAACAAGACCGGAGCTCCCCATGGTGATGAGCTCGGCCTAATGAACCCACTTTGTTGTAACTCTTCCAGTTGTCTCTTTAGTTCTGCCAATTCAGAGGCTGCCATCCTATAGGGTCTCTTAGCTATAGGAGAGGTTCCAGGGACAAGGTCAATGACAAACTCTATATCCCTATCCGGCGGCATCCCCGGGAGTTCTTCCGGGAAAACGTCTGAGTATTCATTTATTACTGGAACTTCTTCCAAAAGTTTAGCTTCCATGCTAAAAACCATTGGATCCGGTCCACTTCCCCGAGTGTGGCAGGTTACTTGCACTCCTTCTGGGTTGGTTAGGTGTACCACCTTGTCAGCACAACTTATAAGGCCATTGTGCAGGCTTAACCAATCCATTCCAAGGATCACATCTATGCCTTTAGACTTAAGTACTACTAGGTCTGCTAGGAACTCTACCCCACTTAAGATGATCCTTACCCTAGAACAACCCAGCCGGCACTTAATGTCACCTCCGGGCGTTCGGGTTAATAGGGGTGTCTTAAGTAGCACTGTAGGTATATTGTGTTTTTCCACAAAACTTGAGGATACGAATGAATGTGATGCTCCGGAATCAAACAATGTTGTTGCCAAAACTGAGCTGACTAGGAACTCACCGAGCACTACGCCCTGAGCGTCCTGAGCCTTCTGGGCGTTGATGTGGTTGATGCGGGCTCGTCCGAAGGACTGCTGGGGCGGTCCCATCTGCTGGTTGTTGTTGCCGGTATTGTTATTGCGGATGGGTACACGATTGGCTCCTGATAAGGCTGGCCTTGGTCCATTCACTGAGTTGGAGAGGGCTGGTGCCGCCGGCTTGTTATTGGCATATGGGCAATTGGCAATGAAGTGTCCTGTCTCACGGCAGTTGTAGCATGCTCGGGGATTGCTGCTGGCAGTAACTTGGCTTGTATTACTCTGTGGGACCTTCATGGTGCTCTGGCTCTTGAATTGTCTAAGCTGGGTGTTGGGGGCTTGAGAGCCAGTAGCTTGTGGCTGGGTCCTATACTGCATAGGGGCTTGGGACTTGGTCGCCGGAGGGCCAAAGTGCCTTGGTTTCTGGAAACGGTCCTGCTGGCGAGCTTTGGCTTCTAGGAACTTACGCTTATTGTCTCTCTTTTCCTCTGCCATGGCTCTTTCAGTGATGATAGCCATATTCATCAGTGTGTTGAAGTCTGGGTAGATGCATGGGGAAAGCAGCTTCTTGAGTTCTGCATTTAAACCCTTTCTGAACATATCCTGCTTCTTTTCATCCTTGTCTACTTCCTCCGGTGCATAGCGAGCTAGTTCTATGAACTGGTATGTGTACTCTTCAACTGACTTGTTGCCTTGCTGCAGCTCACGGAACTCATCTGCCTTGCGCTTCATGGTGGCTGCTGGGATGTGATAGCGACGGAATTCATCCACAAACTCGTTCCAAGTAATAGTGGAGGCATCCTGCGCAGCTGCACAGTAGTTTTCCCACCAAGCTAAAGCAGTTCCAGTGAGCTGGTGAGCAGCTAAACGGACCTTGTCACGGTCTCCATGCTCAAATGGTTCGAGTTTCCTCTTGATAACGCGCAGCCAGTCGTCTGCGTCCAAGGGGTTGTAGGAGCCTGCAAAGGTGGGTGGCTTGGTCCTCAGAAAGGCTGTCAGTTTGTCATTTGCATTCTGCTCACGGGGTCTTGGGTTGGTGACGACATTGGTCAAAGCTTCCAGTAAGAGGTTCTGGTTGTTCAATACTTGCACCAGGTCAATGGCCGGTGGGGGTGGGGCATGTCGTGCTCCTACTTGGCTTTCTCCTCCCTGCTGGCTCACTTCCTGATCCTCCTGATCTTCCTGATCGGGGGCTTGTCCTTGCATACCCTGTTGTCTCTCCGTACTTGGAGTGGCATGTGCCCGTCTTTGGAAGGCCCTGTTGTTACGCCTAGGGGCCGTCTGCGGATTGGGTAAAACCCTTATGAGACTTAGATTTAAGAGATATTTTATTTTCGAAAAGGCAGACTCTATCTACTGCCGGCAATCGCATAGACTAACAAGCATTAAGTGCAAATAGTTTTATTTATTACGCTGGGGTACAACACTTGAGGAAAGCACGGCTACACACTATATGGTCGGGTACAAAGGTCATACAGGTGGGTGGGCACAAATCTAGGCTCGGGGCCGAGACGGTTTTATCCCGGGGGCACCTCTAAGGCATATTACTCACGGGGCGAGTCGTCTTCCGGGGCGGAGTGAACTTCCAGTGGAATGAGTAGCTCTTCCTCGTCGTCTTCGAGGATCCCATTTTCTCGGGGCTGTTCGACAGTTCCTCCTTCCATGGCTGCAGTTGTCCTTTCGGTACCTTCGGGTGGAGCTTGCGGGGTCCTAAAAAGTCCTCCCCATCCTGTGATGGCTGTTCCGATTAGGACTCGGGTTTCCCCGATTGCCGGGACGGGCGTTCCGCCGCTGGTCCATTCTTGCATGCGCCGATCCTGGATCTGTCTGAGGCTTTCCTGAGAGATGGCTTCGCTACTTATAGCAGCCGCGGTCCTTGCTTCGGCTTGAGCCACCCGGATTTGGTGCATCCTTACTGCAAGCTCTGCTTGCTCAGCCCGGTGGGTTTGCTCCCTTAAGATTTGGGCTTGCTCGTCAAAGAGCTTGTCCAGGGAGACGAGGTATGCGACCACATGGTATAAAAGGTCTTCATGTTGGTGGCGCCGTTCCAAGTTCCTCATGCGGGCCTGCCAGACTTGCGTCCTGATGACAGGAGGAAAAAGCCTCATTGGTGTGGGAATGAGGTGCTCTTCGAAGATCCGGCACAGGTATCGGAGAGCTTTTCTGATGGCCAAGGGATAGGCATCCTGATGTCGAAATCCTGTGGCAGTCACTCGCCACGGCTCGATGTCGGGGTGGCGGGTGCTTCTAGCGATGGAGAGAACCACCCTACAGCGACGAGTACCGAGGTGTTCGTATTCCCTGCTGTAGTACCTTGGGCGCTCGGTAATACCGAGGCGCTCCAGGGAGTTGATCAAAAGGCGGGGAAAACCAGGTTCCTCTTGGCAAACGCCCTGGGTCCACCCATTCTCAGCCATCTGAAATCAAAGTTAGAGTGAACAATTCTTGCACACAAGGTAGGGTACAAGAAGGATAGGTGTTCTTTATTAGGGTCGGGTACATTTTCCGAGGATACATCATCACTAGGGTGATAGCTCTAGCTTAGGTACTCTACTCTCCCCAAGGGAATCCTTCCCCGATCCGGTTAGGTCGCTTCTTTGGCGGAAGGCACTGCTCTAATACCTCTCCTTCGGTCTGAGTGCTCTTATCCCAATGAGTTTCCTCGGGTTCTCCTTCCAGTAGTCCAGCTTCCCTTCTGTGCGCCTCGATATGCTCCCTTTCTTGAGCGTCGTGTTGCCATATGTCTCGGAGAGAGGCTAGGGAGCTCTCAGCTTGAGCCTCAGCCTCCATTGCCCTCCTGAATTGTACTTCCAACTCTTGCTCCGCCTTTTCTGCCCTACGGATTTGGTGCTTCAGTTGTTTTGCCTGCTCGCTGTATAGTTGATCTAGGCCGGTGAGATAAATGGACAGGTGGGAAACCGTATCCTCCAGATCTTCTTCTTCCCTTCCTAATCCTCTCATCCGGGCAATCCACGAGCATCCTCCCCTTCCAGTAGGTGGGAAAAATCCCATAGGAGTTCGCTGGAGATGATGCCTATAGACCACGCGTAAGCGTCGCAAGGCTTTTCGGGCAGCCTTTCGGAAGGTGTCAGGGAACCCAAAGCCAGTGGTGGAGATGAACCAGGGATCCACGTCGGGGTAAAGTGTGCTTTTCCCCACGAAGATCATCAGGTCACACCGGGGGGTCCCTCTGAAGCTGTACTCTCGGTAGGTGTATTCTGGTGGGTCTACAACTCCGACGCGTCCTAGGCTGAGTAGCAATAACTTTGGAAGGCCAGGCTCTGTGGGGCAGATCCCGTCACTCCATCCATTGTCAGCCATCTGGAATCAGGCAAGGGCCAAGGTAAGTGTCGTGTGGGAGGATAAGTTAAGTGAGGAAAATTTCAACGGAAAAATGGCTTAGAAAATGTCCTCGGTCCTAAGGGTCGCGTCCTACGGCCAACCTACGGCTCTGATACCACCTGAAGCGTCCCCTCATTCGAGGTGACTTAAATGTGATATAACAATCAGTCCCAGGAGGCTGATACACATTTATTACATCAGATGGTACATTACCGTACAAACCTCTGAGGAGGCGGGCACTCGATACAAACGATAACTAGTAATAAAATAGCTATGGTAATACACCAAAGCACGACCCACGTGGGATCCAGCTCGGGCTCAGAGTAACACGCTAGTAGGAGCATCTTGCGGAGGGCCAACACCACAGGCAAAGTTGGGCGCGGACACAACCCTTATTCGTCGTTTCCAATCACGTAGTCCGGATCTTCCTCTGAGAAAACCACAAATATATATAGGGTGAGTACAAAGGTACTCAACAAGTCCAACCACACCCGCAGAAGGGGGGGTGATAACAGAGATCATGCACGGTTATATCAAGGGTGGGGTTGGGGTTTATTTGCGATAAAGCAAGGTTTTGCACATGCAAGGGTTCATTTAACAAAAGCACTTTCTCAAAACATTTTTATAGTAATCGTATCGTAAGTGGAGGTGATCCTACACAAAGGATCCAAGTTTTTGTACCACCGGACCCTGCGTCCACCGTGGCTTACTACCCAACTGCCGAGTACTTTCATAACAATTCACGCCACAAAACCCATCATCCCGAAACATCTATTGAAGTGACCATGCCGTAACGCGTCCAATACCGTGGACACGGCTATTCGAATAGATTTTTACACTCTGCAGAGGTTGTACACTTTATCCACAAGTAGGGTACCGCGCTACGAGCACCTTAATGTCGCGGCGGATCCTAACAAAGCCATTACCCACCTTAGCTGAATCTAACTAGCCAACGCGGAAGCTACCATGGGGTTAATGACTATCAACGAGGTCATAACCGGGACATAACTCACACAGATCGTATTCCTTCTCCATGGTCTCCCGTTACTCACCCGCTCTCCTTTTGGCTAGTAGAACAACTAGTGGGGTTTATGCTAAGCCGTTGCCCACACAACGGTCGAGTGGTTGTACGTTTAATGGGTTAGGCAAGATGACACCTCAGTTCATCCTTATATTGACCAGACGGACATCTCCCGTCCATGCTCAACCACAAAGGTATAAGCACACTAGTGGCATTTCACACAGAAAACGCCGTCCATCTCGTCAGATTATGCCTTTCTTTTATTTTCTCAAAACCCCATTTTATCTTTTTAAAACCCTTGTGCCCTTATTTTTGGCAAAGCGCTTGTAGTCATGGTTTACAATATAATCAAGGGGATGATAGGTAATAAGCATCTTTAGCGGTAGGTAACGTCTAGCGAAGCAAATCCTAGGTCATCAAGGAGTGGTCATATCAATAAAGGGGTGGCTATCCAACCATGTCTTGCAATAAAACGATGCATTTTATAAAACAGGCTAATAGGTTGTATTTATAAAGCTGGGATAAATATGCATCAAAGGATGGGATTGAACTTGCCATTCACAAAGCCTTCCGGGAAGTCCTGATCGAGGTACTGTCCTTCAGGTTCGGGCTCACGGCACTGGTTCTCGGACTCTTGCTCACGGTACTGCTCGTCGACGGGTTCTCCCTCGGTCACCTCGTGATCTACGGCGCACACAAACAAACATTCCATAAGGAAAAAGAATTAAAGGTTTTATTTACAAGCCCGAATCAGGAATAACTTAAGAAACTGTGGTAGAAGGAAGATTTTCGGGAGATTTCTTGATGGCAAGGCCGACATTATGCTAGAAATGGCGTGGTAAAGTTTCGGGGCAAACGGAAGGTTTTTGGCGCATGAAATGATAGGCCGAACGGGGTTTTAGGGAAGGGATAAGGGTCCAAGGACCTATTCGTAATTACTGTTGGAAAGGGGAGGGCTGGATTAGGATTTCTGGAAATACCTAGAGTACCCTGGAAAGGGTCGGGGGTCTATCCGTAATTATTTTGTATAGGAGGGGGGTTCACTTCCTAAATAGAATGAGCAGGGGGGTTTTATTTGGAAAAGGGATTAAAGGAAAGTGGGGCTCTTAAGGGGATAAGCAAAAGGGGCAGGGGGTTCAGGGCAAATGTGCCCTTCTTCCTCCTCCCGTTACCAGGAACAGGGGAGGGGACAGGGGCCGGCGGCGCCACCAATCCCGGCGGCCCTAGGGCACGGCGGCGGCCGTGGGCAGGGCTACACGGAGAGGGGAGCGGGGGGAACTCATTCCCCTACTCACCATGGGTCGGGGCGGCACGAGGCGGGCTGCCCACGAGGGCCAGGGGCGGCGGGCGGAGGACCTAGCGGCGGCAGCAGTGCAGGGCCGGGGAAGGGGCTAGGGCTGCGGGGGAAGATTGTGGTGATGGCGGGGCGCGGCGTGGGGGTACTTATAGGCCGGCAAGGGGCGGGGAGGAGGATGGCGCGGTGGAGGCCGGCGAGCTCGGGGCGGCCAGTAATGGCGGTGGGGGCGGGATTGCTGCTGTGCAGGGCGGCCGGTGGTGCTGGTCGTCGCTGCGCAGGGCGGGTGGTGGCGTGTAGCGGGGAGGGGCGGCCTGGGAGGGCCGGGTTAGGCAGCTCCTGTGGAGTCGTCAATGGGCGAGGGTGGGGTGGTGGCCGGCGTCGAGCTCAGCTCAGTGCCGTGCTGCACATGCAGGGGAGCGAGGGGAGCAGGAAACAGGAACAGAGAAAGGAGAAAGGAGAAAGGAAAAGGGGACAGGGGAAAAAAAAGGAAAAGGGGAGGGCGTCGGCGGATTTTACGGCGGCGGTCGCGAGCGCGAGGTCGAGCACGCGGGGGGGGGGGGGAATGCGTCGGCGGGATTCGCGGTGACGGTCGCGAGTGCGGGGTTGAGCACGCGGCACGTCGCGGGGGTCGAGGAAAAGAAAAAGGATGGCGGTCAAATTCGGATGTCAGGCGGCGAAAGGTCGAGCGATGTTTTGGGCGATTAGGAGTTCGGACGGTAAGGGTTTAGGAACGATCCGAGCTTGATGAAAGAATATTTCTAGCGAGCGATTTGTGCTGTAATTTAGATAAGGTAAAAACGCGGGCGTTACAAACTCAAAGGACTTCGACACCTTCGACCATACAAGACCTCAAGCGGTGCCATTTTCAAACTTGCTTGATAGCTATTGTTGTATGAGAACTCTGCTAAGGTAAGCATTTGTCCCAACTTTTATCATAATGGATGGCAAAAGCTCTAAGCATGTCTTTGAGTATTTGATTTACTCTCTCAGTTTTCCCATTCGTTTGAGGATGATAAGCTAAGCTTTGAATCAGTTTGGTGCCAAGAGAAGCTTGTAAGTGTTCCAAAAAACGTGCTACAAATTGAGCACCATGATATGAAATAACTATCTTGGGTACTCCATGTAAGCAAATGATGCGATCGAGGTAAATCTCAGAATGTTTCTTGGCGTGCAGGTAGTGTGTAATGGAATAAAATATACCATCTTCGTGAGTCTATCCACGATAACTCATATGGAATCGTGCTTTTGGGATGTGTTGGACAATCCAACAATGAAATCCATACTTATGTCTTCTCATTTCTATGATGGTATAGGCAAAGATTGAAGTGTACCGGCTACTTTCAAGTGGCTAGCTTTTACTCTTTGACATGTGTCATATTCTGAGACATATTTAGCAATTTCTCTTTTCATTCTAGTCCACCAGAAGTTTTGCCTAAGATCGTGATATATTTTGCTACTGCCCGGATGAATAGAGAATTTGGAAAGGTGGGCTTCGTCAAGAATTTGCTTTCGAAGCTCATGATTCTTTGGAACGTCTATGCGACTTTCAAACCATAGAACCCCATTATGGTCTTGGCGAAAACATTTATACTTCTCCTCTCCTTGAGAGAGTTTTTGCTTGATGGTTTTAACACCTTCATCATGTAATTGTGCCCTGATGATTCGATCGTGGAGGGTTGGTTCAATGGAAATGTGGTTTAGAGTGCCTTGGGGAATCATTTCCAAATTGAGTTTCCTCATCTCATGACATAACGTTCCATTATAGAATTCTGCGGACACGCAATTGCAATGAGCCTAGCGGCTTAGCGCATCCGCGACTACATTAGCCTTTCCTGGGTGATAGTGCACCTCAAGATCATAATCTTTGATCAATTCCAACCATCTTCTTTGTCTCATATTCAGATTAGCTTGTGTGAAGATATATTTAAGACTTTTGTGATTAGTGTAGATATTGCAATGAGTGCCCATAAGATAATGTCTCCAAATCATGTGTTGGATAATTCTGTTCATGAGGTCGAAGAGCTTGTGAAGTGTAGGCAATGACTCGATTATCTTGCATAAGCACACAACCAAGACCAGTGCCAGATGCGTCACAATAAACATCGAATGGCTTGGTGTTATCAGGTTGAGCCAAGACCGGGGCTGTAGTCAAGTGTTCACGAAGAGTGTGGAAAGCTTTTTCACATTTCTCGCTCCATCATAGGCACACAAACTTCACCCCTTTCTTCAACAGTTCCATCATAGGCTTAGCAATTCTAGAGAAATTCGGAATAAAGCAATGATAATAACCAGCTAAACCCAGAAAACTGCGAATCTAATGAATGGAGGTGGGAGGTTTCCAATCCATCACCTCTTGTACTTTGCTAGGATTGACGGCTATGCCTTCACTGGAAATAGTATAGCCCAAGAATTTCACACTGTCCAGCAAGAATTCACACTTGGAAAACTTAGCATAGAGCTGATGGTCTCTAAGATGCTGGAGAACAATGCCCAAGTGCTTAGCATGATCTTCCTCATTCTTGGAATAAATAAGGATGTCATCAATAAAAACCATGATGAACTTGTCAAGCTCGGGCATGAATACCGAATTCATGAGATACATGAAGTAGGCAGGAACATTTGTGAGACCGAAAGATATGACCAGATACTCATATAGACCGTATCGTGTGGAAAAGTTGTCTTAGGATATCAAATGGATGAATCTTGATCTGATGATAGCCAGAGCGAAGATTAATTTTTGAGAAGACTCTAGCTCCCACTAATTGATCGAAGAGAACATCAATGCAGGAAAGTGGATATTTAGTTTTGATTGTCACCGCATTGAGAGGTCGGTAGTCCACACACAACCTTAAACTATCATCCTTCTTCTTCACAAAGAGGGCTGGGCAACTCCAAGTTGATGCACTATGACGAGTGAAGCGTTTGTCTAGAAGTTCTTGAAGTTGTATTTTCAGTTCGGCCAACCCTTTGGGCGGCATTCTGTAGGGTCTTTTTGAGATAGGTGTAGTGCCTAGCTGCAGTTCAATAGTGAACTCAATATCCCTATCTAGTGGGATTCCTAGCAAGTCATCCCAAAAAATATTGGCATACTCGCACACCACCAGAATTTCCTCTAACTTGGATTCAATCTTGATGAAGGCGCATGTATTTGTGCATTCTTGGAATGGCAAATAAAGAATAGAGGATCCCTGGGTTGGGGAGTTGATTTCAATAGCCCTTGAAGGAATATCTAATGTCACCCCATGTCAAGTCATCCAATCCATTCCTAAAATAATGTCCATGCCTTCAAGTGCCCAAAGGACGAGGTCGGTTTTGATAGTTTTACTACCCAACTTGATCGTTACGTGCCTTATGATTTGGTTGGAAGCAATTTTACCACTCGGTGTTGATATCATATATGACCCTTTTGTGTGACAAAAATCCAAGCCCACTTTTGCACCAAAATTTGTACTAATAAAACTATGGGATGCACCAGAATCAAATAATATAACTACAGGCTTGTGGTGGTTAGAGAATATACCCGACATCACTGGTGCTCCTTCTGGAAGTTTTGTAAGAGTGGTGAAATTAATGCGCCCTTGCTTGATCTCCATAGTCTGCATCTTGCCTTTGTTCTTATTGTTCTGGTTAGAGCCTTGGCCCTAATTTGGCTATCTGGCCTAGGGGCATTCTCAAGCAAAGTGAGTGGAAATCCCACAATTGAAACAACGATTTGCATTGCTTGATCGAGCTGGCTGCTGAGCAATAAGCCTTGGGCAAGTCTGCTAAGGCATATGCGGTCGTGCAGCACCCTGCTGCTGTGGGGCCTGAAACCCAACGCCCTTGTTGAGGGGCCTTCTGAGAAGCTTTAGAAGTAGCATTCTGCACCAAACGATACCTCTATGCCGGAACACTAGAGGGTCCAGCTGGTGCCTTCCTCTTCTTCTCAGCATGGTGAGCTAAGATACAGTCTTCCTGAGAGATTGCCAGATTGACCAGCTCATTATAAGTGTCTACCTTTATGGGGTTCAAGCTATCCTCGAGCTTGGTACTAAGGCCTCGACGGAAGCAATCATGCTTCTTAGCATTAGTGTCAACATGATAGCCCACATACTGATAAAGGTTATTGAACACTTGGGCATACTGGAGTACAGTGTGGGTACCCTGAGTAAGAGCCAAAAATTCATTCAACTTCCTCTCCATAAGCCCTTCTAGAATCTGGTGGGCTCTGAATGCATTCTTGAATTCCTTCCAAGTGACAACATGATCAGCCGGGTTCATAGCAAAGTAATTGTCCCACCACAGACGTGTCGTACCGCGAAGTTGTTGCGCGGCAAAACGGGCCTTGTTTGCATCAGTGCAAGGTACCACAAGTAGAGAAAACTTGGATCCAATTGTAAGAATCCAAGCGTCCGCGTCCAAGGGCTCCTCCATCTTGTTAAATAGAGGGGCCTGAGGGTGCCTTTGGTTGGGCTTTTGCACCTGCTTTTGCTTCTGCAAAAGTCAAAAGCCAACCAAAGGGCCTAAACGCCCCAAGTGCTTTTGCCCAAAAGCTGCTTTCACCCTAGTACAAATGCAAAAGCACCTCCTCCCCTGCTTTCAGTGACTTGTGGGATAAAAAATTACCCACCTGCCACTCGTTATGGAGAAAACATTTCGCTGTTTATGATTCTCCCGTCATCCGCTCCACCCCGCGCCGCCCGTCATCCGCTCCACCCCGTGCCGCCTCCCACCGTGCCCCCCCCCCGACCGACAGCAGGCCCCCCTGGCGGCGGCGCAGCACCAGCCGTAGGAGCGCCCCGCCGCGGCGCCCGCAGGAGCCCTGCCCCCCAACCCCCGCCCGCAGGAGCCCCCTCGCCGGCGACGCAGCACTAGCCGCAGGAGCCCCCCGCCGGGCAGCAGCAGGCAGCCAGGGCTCCCCCCCCCAGCGGTGGCTCAGATCCAGAGCCCCCGCCCCCCACACCCCCCCCCCCCGCGTGTCCCCAGAGCCTGCGCCACCCGCCGTGTTGGAGCACCCCCGACGCCGCGTCCAGCCACCCCAACGTGAGTATTTCGCACAAATCTATTAGAAGTTTCATAGTATTTTTTTCCAATCTTATCGGTTATTTAGGTGCGGAATTAATAGTCTAGATATAGTATCATATTTGAGCACCTACATTTTATCTGTATGATATTTGAACAAGTATTTGAGTGAGCGCGTACATTTTAATTATGCTGCATGCAAGTTGATTGGAAAATTTTTGTTTGGCTCAAGAATGGGTGACAAGGCAGATTGGGGTGATTTTTTTCTGAGGCACTTGTATGATGTATGCAAAGAAGAGATAGAAGCTGGGAATAGGCCGTTGGGAATTTTCACTACTACCGGTTGGAAGAATCTTATATTAAAATTTGCAGAAAAATCTGATGATAAACGTACCAAAAAACAATTGAAGAACAAGATAGATGCTTTGAAAAAGGATTACACATTTTTTATGGAGTTCAAGAATCTTACAAATGGACTTGGATGGGATGAGGGTAAACAAACTGTAGACTGCTCGGATGAATGGTGGAATGAACACCTTGCTGTAAGTGCAACAATAATATGACTTTGATATTTTTTACTAATATTTGATATATACTGTGCCTTGCTGATTATATTTTTTATCTAATTTCAGAGGTGCAACAATAAAGAGAAAGCAATCAAATGCCCTCATTTGAAGTTCCGGAAACAAGGTCCAAAATTTCTTGACGATATGCATTATGTGTTTGGCAAGGCACATGTTAGTGGGTCTTTCGCATCATGTCCTGGAGATATATCGTCTGATGATGCAAGTGAAGAGGATGAGGATATGGTACCAAAACCTGTAGAGAGTGTTGAAAAGATAAGAAACATAGAAAAAAGGAAACGCAAGGGGGCATCCGCTGGTGCTGAAGAGAAGAGTGAGAAGAGCCCTTTCTTTCGTTTATATAAGAGCACTTGTCAGAAGATAGAAACTGCTGCAGAGAAGATCTCCACAAGTGTTGAAGCATCATCTGCTCCTCCAACCAACCATATTCCTACCATAGCAATGACTATGAAGATGGTGAAAGAATGTGGGGGTGGAAGAAGGAACTGCTTTAATGTATACAGCCACCTCACTTATTGTGAAGCCAGAATTTAGGGAGGTTTTTAGCTCTTTAGAAACAATTGAGGGAAGGTTCGATTTGATTAGGAGAGAGCATGACGGACGCCAGTGATTTCTTCTTTTCATATTTTAATGTTTCTTCTTTTCAAAGATCTGAACCAATTTGTCATGTAACATGCTAGTTTTTATTATTATGTTATTATTATGTTCTGTTGAAC
Source organism: Panicum hallii (assembly GCF_002211085.1). Taxonomy (NCBI): domain Eukaryota; kingdom Viridiplantae; phylum Streptophyta; class Magnoliopsida; order Poales; family Poaceae; genus Panicum; species Panicum hallii. Next base: position 40,918,898 of record NC_038044.1, read on the forward strand.
CAAAAATGTTATTTTTGTTCTGTAGATGGATGGAAAATTAGCAGATGTCACCAAAGAAGGGCAAAAGGGATTGTTGATGCTAGCTGAACTAGCCCAACATGCTGCTATTATGGGAGAAACGGGGGAATTGTACAATGAACGGTATTTGCATAAAGGTGATTACAGGGAAACGACGGAAACTGGAATTCAATGGGTGATGAGGTGCATGGATCGTCCAAGGTATTTTTATAAGATGTTTCGGATGAGCGTCGAGATTTTTATGGCGCTTCATGATTTGCTAGTCTCTACCAACGGATTGACCTCTACCAATAATGTTTCATCCATTGATTCATTGGCGATGTTCTTCTGGATTGTCGGAGGACCACAATCATTTTCACACGCTAAAAATTGTTTCACTCGGTCGCTTTGGACAGTTCACATGAAATTTCATGAAATGTTGAAGTGTATGCGCAAATTAGCTAAAGATAATATTGTTCCGAGAGATCCTACTTTTTCCACAGACCATGCAAGGTTGAGAGAGAACCGTTTTTAGCCATACTTCAAAGGTGCAATTGGAGCAATAGATGGTTCACATGTGAAAGTGGTAGTGCCAGTGGATGAAGTGGTTAACCACACAAGTCGTCATGGATATACATCTCAGAATGTGCTAGCAATTTGTGATTTTGACATGAGGTTCACCTTTGTTATTGCTGGTTGGCCAAGTGCTGTGCATGACACGCGTATCCTCAATCATGCATTGGCAAATTTTCCTTCATTTCCCATGCCTCCTAAAGGTATGCATGGTACATCATTTTCTTCATTTTAGTTAGTTGTACTTGAATTACTTATTTTGTCTCACTTGCTTACTTTTATAGGAAAATATTATCTCGTGGATTCGGGTTATCCAAACCTAATAGGGTATCTTGCACCTTACAAAGAAAGCACATATCACATACCCGAATTTTGCCATCGTACAGGCCCTCCTCAAGGAAAGTACAAGGTGTTCAATTTCTTGCATTCATCCCTTTGAAATGTGATTGAAAGGTCTTTTGGAGTCTTGAAGCAGAAGTGGCGTATTTTGAAGAGTATGCCAAGTTTCTCACCTCGTACTCAAAAGCATATAATCATGGCTTGTTTTGATTTGCATAATTTTATCCGTGATAGCAATTTGCATGATAAGGAGTTTGAGAGATGTGATGCTGATGAGCAGTACTTGGTACCATCTATAAGTGGCACGGCACAAATACAAGAAGATGGGAGTGAAGAGGTAGAGAATGAAGATACCATGAATACCATTCGTGACAAGATCGCTGATGATTTGATTAGTGCGAGAGGAGGATAGTTACGTTGATATATATCATAATTTTATGAGCTTGTAATTGCTACAGTTCTATTTATGCGGACCATATGGATGAAAAACTTAGAAAATTTAATATTTTTATTTCCAAATTATACATTTACATGCGAAATAGTGAACATACTATGTTTGTATGATTATTTTGGTTTATATATAGTCCTACAAACCTTCAGGGGTATTACTGGTATTTCACCCACAGCATACAGTTTTCCACAGCTCACAGCTGCTCTAACCAAACGGTCTTCTGCTTTTCTCACAGCAGCTTTTCCATAGCCCACAGCTCACAGCAGCTTTTCCAAAAGCCACAGCCCAACCAAACACACCTTGAGTGTCCAAGAAATCCGAGTAACCGGCAGCCTAAGGTTGGTGGACATTATGCCCACCCCGCTGCTGCTGCTGGAGCTGCTGCCCTTGAACAAGCTGGCGGAGCAACTTGGTTTGGGCGGCCATCACTTCTGCCAGATTGGGTGGTGGTGGTGGGGGTTGCCACGGTTGTCCGTTACCACTAGCACTAAACCCATCAGGGTTACCAAGTGTTGCTCCAATCATCTGAAATGCAGAAGTTTTTCATTAGCATAGTGATTCATAATAGTTCCAAGTTCAATAGGATAAGTGTGGAAAGGTGCATAATTCGAAAGATCATAGCGACAATGTGGACAGGATACAGTTTGTTGCAAGAAAATTAATAACACCCATTCTATGCATCCAAATCCCTTCAAATTGAACCAGTAACTAGAAAATTTAGTGCTCTACAACTTTGGTATTCAATCAGAGGCTAAATTGATGGTTAAGATGGTCAAAAAATTCAATCTTTGTTTTTCTGTTTTAGCTGTTTTTCAGCAGACCGAGCTATAGTATTTTTCCTATAACTTTGGCTACAAAAGTCCAATGACGCTAAACATCTATGAGCACCTAGATCATGAAATTTATGACAACTTTGGTATTCATCACACAGCCCAGAAATGCAAGCAAACATGGATTAAAATTCAGACAAATTTCTGCAACAGCAGATCCAACATTTACAACCAAACCACCAAATCCATAACCATGGCCTACACGATTAGGGTGTTCATACGGTCGAGCTGCACTCGTTACAAAAGAGGTACTCAACTCTCAGATAGCCTATTACAACACTTGCCAAAAGTTATGCTAAATTATCGAGGAGTATGTGCAAAAGTCTTCCAATGATCATCATCTAAAAGTCGTTGAGGTCGTTGACGGATGACTCGCTGCTCATGGGAGAGTGAGCTCCCATTGGTGGTGGCTGCGGGGTCTCACCCTCGTAGTCAATGTCGGAGACTCCCTCCATCTCCTCAAGGTCCTCCTTATTACCATCCACCTCCATCACATCAGGAGGGGCATTCTGAGCTTCCTTCTGTGCGTGGTTCATCGCAATGTGCTCATTAGCATCATCCAACTCAATGTTCAGGTTGTGAATCAGCTCCACCAAGAATTCAATCATGGCATCTCTCTCACCCATGACAGTGTCATGCTCCTGGATTTGGCCCTCAAGTTGGCCAATACGAGCATCCCTATCCTCGAGATCCTCGACAAGCTCCTGAATATGCCCATCCCTTGTGCCTGCCATCATGTAGTAGGCCTGAACAAGGTCAGTGGCCTGCGCAAGCCCCTGACTCAGAAGAGCCTAGAGACAATACAATGCATTCATGCACTGCACAGAAGTCAAGATGGTCTCCTGAGCGTGAGTGTCCGCTAGGTAGTCCATGTGCTGCAACCTGTCAAGCCACATGGGATCATCATCCTGGACAGCAGGGAACAAGCCAATGGGAGCCAAGGTGACCTCCACGGGGTGCTGCTCACAAAAGGTGGTGAGCGCCCTCATGGCGGCAATCTCCCAAGCGTCAGCAAGGTGTGACCAATAGCCTCGATCTCAGAGGTGGGACACTCCGGGTGTGCTGGGGGTAGAAGAAGAGTCATGTGCACTTGGCACCAAGTAACTCCCAACTCCACGAACTCCCGTCCCACGTAGCGGGGAGGACTGGGATAGCCCACGGCGCTCATAACATCCCACAAAATGGAGGGAAAACCCTCCCAGTGGAGGCACTCTGAGTGCACATGCCATCCTCATCCACGATCATGACAACGGGGTCAGCCATCTGAATAAAAGATCAAATCGGTGAGATATAAGAAAAATTTGTGCACAAGATGAATGAACAGATTCTGTTCTCAGGGTACTAAAACAGTCATAACTTAAGAAGTTGATGTCCAAAAACTCCCAAATTTCACCAGAACATTCCTAAGATATTTGTGCACAACTTTTCTAGTCAACCCTTTTGCTAGAACAGGATCTAAGATAGTCTTATCCTTAAGTTTTTCAGTTTCTGTTTACCCAGATTTTTGGTGGACAAAGAGCTAGTATTTTGATCACCAGGAAAAATCTACTCAGCCAAAATTTACTAAATTTTAATAGTAGCTGATTCAGTAAGTTTGCAACAAGTTGATGGTCAACACTTCTACAGAAAATTTCTACTAAGAGGGTCTAAAAATTTATATGGCAGAAGTGCTCAAAACAGGCAAAAAATAGAGGTGTGGAAGCTTCAAGTGTTGCCTACTGTGTTCTAGTCCAAAAAAAATTTTCAAAATTTTACAGCAAGCAGAAGACAACGTTTGAAGTAACTTTCTCGTTTACAAATAAGGTTATTTTATAATCTTAATTAATTCATCTATCCAGGTATGGCAGAAAGTGACAGATTTCTAGCTAAGCCTTATGTGAGTGATAATCATGCACAAGTGTAACCTTATCATTCTCAACCATTTCTCAACCAATTTGATTCAGTTTCAATGTAACATGAGGCATGCACGTCTTATCCATCCTCGCAAAATAAAACAAGTGCCAAATAACTTTGGACTTACGGGGTTAGCACCAGTGGCATTTATAGTACGTCTCTTCCTATATTAACTAGCTGAAATCTAACAGTTTCTAACTTAACATATGCACGGTTAGTGTACCTATAGAAGATTGACATATATATATATATATATATATGTGTGTGTGTGTGTGTGTGTGTGGAACCTTCCATGCCAGCACTCACGAACCACATTCATTACCATTCACTACAGAAACAGCATCCGTACAATTCCCACCGTACGGACAACGTTAGCATACGCTACTGAGATAGCATATTTACGGGGGTACCGTCACTTAATGAGACAGGGGTATGAACAGCAATCGTCATACCCTGCGCCAAACCTTTACTTCTAGTATAATCAACCAATAGTTGGTATATTGGCAGCACCTCAAGTAAGCCACTGCTTGAGGGCAGCGTTCGGCTCGCGTCACCGATGTGAGGGTCAAGCTCTATCAGTTGACTAAGGATCTTATCTTCTTACCTTAGTGATGAGCGCGTGGTTATAGAAATTAAAGGTCAGTTGTACATAAAAGTAAGTTTTGACAGAAAGTAATGTGCTCGAAGTCAGTAATATGTAATATAGTTAAGATATCCACCTAGTTAATTCCCATCATCCCCTAGGGCTTTACGAACTAGATGCCTTAACAAACAAATGTATTTTTCAAACACGATTTTTGTGGTCAAATTTTATGAAAACATTTGTTTAAGGCTTGTTGAGCTCTCTAGTGTATGCATTTTTGCTCTGATATCAGCTGTGGCAGAACCGCCTGAATTATTCTGGCTTAAGTGCACTAACCATCACCATAGATGCAATTCTGGCTAATACGCATTTAAAACGGAGTAAAATGACAGTCTATCGGGTAACATCCCGATGCAACCACTGGAATTTCGATCGAAATAATGCATACATACAACCCACACGAAGGTGAGCCCAAAGATTACAACAATCCACAAATTTTACATTACAGTGTTCAACAGGAATTATTATAAATCAAGTTCAAAAATATTCATAAACAAGTACTTAACAAGTACTTTCAAAGTTTAATAGTGCAGCGGAAAAAATGATAGTTTTAATGATGATACAAGATATCATCATTCAGCGTTATCATCGTTGGCCGGGGATGTATCCCATTCCACAGACCAACCAAGAGGAAGAGTACATGGCCAAATCAAACTAGCAACCATATCCTCAAAGATCTCACCAGAAAATAAAGCTACAACCAAGGCTAAGTATACTAATACTCAGTAAGGCTTACCCGACTAGTGGAATATACTTAGCCGACTTCTAGACATACAAGGCTTTTGGCTGAGGGGATATTTTTGCCAAAAAGCATCTAAGAGTGAGTCCTTGCTTTCAAGTTTTAGCATCAAGTTCTAGTTGATTAACCATTCTAGGCAAGCAACTATCCAAATCACGCATGGTGGAAATAATTAATGGAGCACCCAATAAGATTAATCCTCATCATTGTTCGTCTTCTTACTCTATGTGGTAAAAGGGTTAAGCAGTCTAAATGGCTATGAAAATGGGCGATTTGAATCGAATTTCTTAACCTTGCAAGGGAAAACCTAAACACACGCATGGGCCTAGGCAAGTCACCCATACAACTTTTCTCCCTTCTTTCCAGGTTGTGGATCAGGGCCACCCCCCTTGAGTACAGAGGTCCATGAACCACGGAATGAAGCCGAGCTGTGGCTGCTCTTGCACTCACCATGTGCTCATGGGAACGAAGTCAAGAGGAGGGTAAAGTCCACTCGCCGGTCCAATCAGGTACTTAAGCTTACCGATTACCATATTCTCGACATGTGGTTAGTACGTTCAAAAACTTAACCACCACTACCACACGCCGTGATCTTAGCTAGTTTCACTACACAGACGGGGCCTCAATCATTAACATGAATATTGTAAACAGCCCCGCCCGTCGACCTTATGGTTCCAACATAGGAAAAATAAGCAACTCCTATATCTCGCGAGTGACGGGCAATCACTCGACTTTTACCGAAACCCTATTAGCATGGCATCTAGCGACTGAAATAAACTAGTGTTCATGTCATAGGTACCTAGGATCATGCAACTAGGGTTTCAATCAACTCCTACAAACTTAATGCACAATACCATATATAAATAAAAGTTGCATAAGTTTAAAAGTAGGGGTTATGCTTCGGGGCTTGCCTTCCTGAGCAGTGCTAGCCTTAGGCTCTTCTAAAGTTTGGTTCGGATCTTCGATGACTTCAGTTAGATTGATCTGAGCTTCGGCGCTGCTCACTCTCGGGCTCCGGCGCCAACTCGTAGGTTCTGCCGGTGAGAGTTTTCGATTCTATATGAATGCATATGTATGAGTTGTTTTAATGGTACAATATAAATAACTATTTCACTATAAAGTTGTAATTCAACAAGACTCAAGTTAAGTTGTAAAGCACTTCACTTTCTTGAGTATAATCTAGGTTAACTAACTTCATTAAATAAGTGAGGGGTTTTGTCATTTCATAAACGGCCATTTTTTAAAAGTAAGTATGGATTAAAAAACAACTACTAGAGATAGTTTCTGGTGTTGAGATTTTTATGCAGAGCACATTACTTAAGTACAAACTCACTGTAAAATTTCCAGTCATTTTTATTTAGCAGATTAATCATGAAAAATACATTAAACAGCTACTGCAAAGATCAAGATCCATTTATACAGAACAAACCATACAAAAACTGATGCTCAACATTTTACTGAGTACTTCTAAACTTATGGTGAGTTTACTATAAATTTTTTATATTTTATTGTGTATGATACAAAGTATAGAAAATAAGTCAAGATAAATATATATTAATCAAGATTTATTTCTATAGGCAGTTCCACAAAGTTTCTATATCTCAAACTTTTCCAACATAATAATCTACTCAAAAATATCCTCTAGTAAAAATATCATAATTTTCTAAGTACAGAAAGTATTTATACTGATTTAATATGTTTATTCATTGCAAAAATTACTTGAGAAAGATCAGTGGAGCATAAAGCTCTAAACTTTTCCTACAGTATCTAGCCATTACTATAACACTACTGTAAAAAGTTGAACTTCATGAATCACATTATAGCACCTAGAACAAATAGATTTATTTACACATGGTATAGAACAAGATCTAATGAAATTTATAGCTAGAGTTGTGATCTGGCCTTAAACTTAATCTCCTAGATACTAAACTACTGTCCAAAAATCTCTACCAGTGCATATCCATAGCTTGAGATCCAATTAAGTGCTAATAAAAATAGTTCTTATTCTAGAGCTAAAAATATACGGAAATTGCAATGGTCATGTGAGCAAAGTGGTAGATCTTGTTGCAAGGATTCCAAAAGATTTTAGTTTGAATTTTTATGATTTTTCTATGGTTTTTAAACAAATTTAAACTTTACTATTTTTGAAAACAAAATGAAAATAGGGTTTCGCAGATAGTCCCTGGTTTTTGTGTTAGGGACCCTAGAAAGAACTCAATCATTGCAATGTCGTCCCTAGGTGCGGCTGCCATGGTTGGGGGCAAAATCTAGCGAGGGAGCTCGCCAGCGGCGAGGGGAAAGGGTGGGAAAGCACGAGAGAGGTGAGAGAAACCCATTGGTGTACTCGGTTGGAGCTGGGGTGGCCGGAGGAGGGCTGGCCGCGGTAGCCGTGCTCGCCGACGGCCGGCGGTGGTGGGCAGGGGTGGTCCGACGAGGCTGGGCGTACGGGGCTAGGCCGGAGAGGTTTAGTGGCTCGAGGGGAACCGATTCCGGGGTCTAGCTCGAGCGGAGGAGAGCCGAAGGGGCGAGTTTGACATGGAGGGGCTCACTAGCGGCAATGGCAGCCGTGGGAGCTCGGTTGCGCATGCAGGCAAGGGCTCGGGTGGCCTTTTATAGGCGCGCGAGGGATGGGAGGAGGGGCTAGGCGCGGGCAAGCCGAGGAAGGTGAGGCCGGGACAAGGCTGCGGCAAGGGGCCGGCGAGGGCGCGGCGTTGGGCTTGTCCGGCCGCGTGGCGCGTGCGAGCTGGACAGGGGCGGGATACAGAGCGTGGCAAATCGCTGGTAGCAGGCCCGTTCGGTGGCCGGTTGCAGCCCGTTGGAGGTCGCGCCTTGGCGCGGCTCGCAGGTGCAGGGATGCCCTAACGCGTGGCAGTGCTTCTCTACCGGCCGGAGCAGAGCAGGGGAGGGGAGAGAAGAGAGAGGGAGGGAGAGAGAAGAGGGCCAGGATTAAAATTAAATTTTCTGGAAATTTCAAACATAAACTTGAATATTTTGAACATAAAAGTTGTAGGGAATTTGAAAATCTACGACTTTCATTTTGGATCAAAGTTCATTTGAGCTTTACTTTAGAAGTTATTTTAAATTTAAGACTACTAGGATTTGAATTCCTATTCATCTCATGTGTTTAAAATTGGAATTCGCAAATGCTGTTTGAAGTACACTTGCAAGGTATTAAAATATGAGTGCATTTTTATGCTATATTTTTTGATGACAAGTTGAGCATGTATGGTTATGAACATATTTATGAAAAACCTTATATGCACACATACATACACATGTATTCCTAAAAGAGATGCATGATTTGAATTGTTTATCGGTGTTTCACCGCCACGCCCACCGAGGGATACCCCCGAGGTGGTGAGTTTATAGGTAGGGTGTTACCGAGATTAGAAACTCGAAGGTGCAAGGAACATAAAGTTTAGACGGGTTTGGGCCGCCAAGAGCGTAATACCCTACGTCCTGTGTGGTTTGTATTGCCTTAGATGTTAATCGGGATGATCTCCTGCATGAGGCAGGAGTTGTCCCTCGTGCTCCTATTTGGAAGGGGTCTCTGCCCGTCTTTATATAGTCTGGGGGGACAGGGTTACATGAAAATCCAACTAATTCTACTATATTACGAGTAGTTACAACTGGTGTAGCGCGTGGGCCATGTCCCACCCCTTATCCTGTAAGATATACGCGATGTGCACAGTCCCATAGGCCGGGATCTGACAAGCCCCCGAGCTCTATGTAGTCGAGTACTATAGGCTTCCGAGTACTTCTGAAGGCGTCTTCGAGTTCTCTTGAACTCCATCTTGAAGGTGTCTTCTAAGTACTTCCTTGGCTGCATCGAGGCTGTGAGGTGCTCATGCTCCGAGTAGTTGTCAAGTCTTCTTTTATATGCGGTGCGATTGAACTCGCGCTTCATATGGAGTAGCCTCCGAGTCTTAGGTTGACTCGTAGAATTAGGCTGAGGGTCAATTTAGTCTTGAGTCTTTTGTCCTTATCTTCCAAAAGATTCAAAAAATAAGTCGCTAATGACACGTGTCTTGCAGCCCCCGAGCTTTCATCCAATCCCCAAGATTTGGAATAAAAGGATCCAAAGAATCATGGCATGCAATATGTGACGGTAAAGATTTGATGGTTAAGATGGGCAAATTGGTTCAGAAATTTGAAAACCGCTTTTTTCAGGATGAATTCCCTGAAAAAATGGTTAAACAAATAACTTCTCCAAAAAGCGCCCTAAATTACCGCTCAAATCAAACCTTGTTCCCCGAGTGCCGTATCGTACCCATCCCCCGAGCCTGGGAGCTAAATGAGTTGCACGAGATACACCTAGTAATCGGTGGCACCAGCCCCCGAGCCTAAACTTTGGCCAAGTTGCCGCTGGATCTTGAATTGTCGATGAAGCCAACTAGTCGGAATCGATTTTGACTAGTTTTGTAGGCAAAACGAGTAGTCGAAGTAGCTCACGATGCGTAGAACTAGTCAGAAACTAGTAAACGCAGTGTATGGGAGCGAGGCCCCTTCAGTAAACTACACGTAGTACTAGTCGAGAACTAATAAATGGAGTAGTACTGGAAGTATAGTAACGATGCTCCTTCAGTAAACTCTACGTAGTACTAGTCGAGAACTAGTAAATGGAGTAGTACTGGAAGTATGGGAACGATGCCCCTTCAGTAAACTCTAGGTAGTACTAGTCAAGAACCAGTAAATGGAGTAGTACTGGAAGTGTAGGAACGATGCCCCTTCAGTAAACTCTACGTAGTACTAGTCAAGAACTAAGTAAACGGAGTAGTATTAGAAGTGTGGGAATGATGCACCTTCAGTAAACTCTACGTAGTACTAGACGGGAACTAGTAAACGGAGTAGTACTGGAAGTATGAGAGCGATCCCCTTAGTAAACTCTACGTAGTATTAGTTGAGAATTAGTAAATGAAGTAGTACCGGAACTATGAGAACGATGCACCTTCACTAAACTCTATGTAGTACTAGTTGGAAACTAGTAAACGGAGTAGTACTTAAAGTATGGGAGCGATGCCCCTTTAATAAACTCTACGTAGTATTAGTCGAGAACTAGTAAACGGAGTAGTACTTGAAATATAGGAACGATGCCCCTTTAGTAAACTCTACGTAGTACTAGTCGAGAACTAGTAAACGGAGTAGAACTGGAACTGTTGGAAGGATGCCCCTTCAGTAAACTCTATGTAGTACTAGTCGAGAACTAGTAAACGGAGTACTTGTGGCAGAACCGCTCGAATTATTCCGGCTCAAGTGCGCTATTGATCGCCGTACAACTGCAATCAGCTTAACGCACTTCAAACGGAACAATCCTTTGGTCTGTCGGGTCTCCGCCCGATACAACCACGGTCCAGCAGGATCGAAGCAGGTTTACCTCGCACGAAGGCGAGTTCACATCACAGAATAGCTCATCAACTTTTTAACTTACAATCATATATTATTACAAACCGAGTTCAAAGATAAGTAAAATTTATACAAACCATGTTCAAACTGACAAGCTTAACCGCTTGTCCAAACTCACAGCGGAAGAAAAAGTTTTACGCGACTACACACGTCGCGAAGGCGAACACCAAGCTTAGCCTAGGGCCTGGTGTCACTCCGGAGGGTCAGTGCCGGCCGGGGACGGGTCCCACTCCACGGACCAGCCAAAAGGAACGGACGTTGGCCACACAAGGTTGTCCGTGGGATTTTCGAAGGTCATACCTGAAACAGATATTCGCAAGGCTGAGCATTCTAATACTCAGTAAGGCTTACCCGGGGTTGGGTATACTTTAGCCCGTAACTAGACTCATGAAGGAATTGTAAAGGTTCTGGGTTTATTTTCAGCTGAAAAGCAACAAAGAGTATAACTACTTTCAAGTTTTAGCTTTCAGATTCTAGTTGAGTATTTAATCTAGATTAGCACCTACACTAAGCAAGTCAGGTAGTGATTATCATCCATCAAAATTATCCATCATTTGTTACACTTTTTACTCAATGTGGTAAAAGGGATAAGCAATCTCAAACCTCGTGAGAGGCGGACGATTCGAATCGAATTTAACCTTGCAAGGTAAACCTAACACACACGCTTGGAATACCAACAGAGCATTCCAAAGCAACCGTTTCCCTCATATTCCGGGTTATGGATCGGGGCCACCACAAGCGACTGCAGGACCGTACGCACATCACTCGTGCAGGACATACGTCTGTAGCGCGACTACAAAACCCGTATTCCTGTCTGCCATGCAGAACGTACTCCCACACGTCGGTGCGTGTGAACATAAAATAAAGGTCGAGTGGTGGAGACACGTCCATTTGCCGGGCCAATCGGGTACTAGGCTTACCGCTTACCATATTTCGCGGCATGTGGCTAGTACTTTCAAAAGCTTAGCCACCACTACCACACATTTCGGCCTTAAAACTTTTATTGAAACAGACAGGGTAAACTTTCAGGTCATGATACAGCCCATGACCCTATCCGTCATCCTTATAGTGGTTGCGTTAAAATAAACATGCAACTCCTGTATCGCGCGAGTGACAGGGAATCACTCGACTTCTACCGGCCCTATTAGCAAAGCATCTATTCGATAAGGACTCGGGAACATTACATTGGATTCCTAAGATTTATGCATCTAAGGTTTCACTTCAATTCCTAGACTTAATGCAAGATATAAAATAGATAGACATAGATTGCAGTGTAAATAAAGTAATGGGATATGTCCGGGGCTTGCCTTCTGGAGTGGGGGTGAAGGTAGGAGTGTCAGAGGCTTCCGAACTTGGGTTCGGGGCTTCAGTTAGTCCCTCGACGACTTGCGTTGGGTCTTCTGGGAAGCCTTGGTCTTGTCCTAAGACCAATTCGTAGTCCCCGTCGTCGAGCGTCGTTGATTCTATATGAGCGTCGTCGAGCGTCGTTGATTCTATATGAGCGTCGTCGAGCGTCGTTGATGCAATAAATTAAATATGGTGAAATTTAAATTTAAGATTTCACATTTCAATTATTGTAACTCATCCAATTAACATACAAGAATTCTTAAAATAAAGAGGTTTAGGTTCGAAACATTATTTATAAAGGAATCACAAGGATATGGTGGAGTTTGTTGCAAATAAGAACTAAAACATTTAAATTAAATTTGAAATGAATCAAAATTTGAATTCAAAACTTTTTAAATAAAAGACTATAGGTTTTAGAAATTTGATCATATATTAATCATTATAAAATATCACATTAGTGAATGATAAAAGTTTTTAATTAGAGAAGGCTACACATTAGGTTTATTTCAAATTTGAAAGTTTCGAAATAAAAGAGGTTAAGTTAGAATCAAATTTGAGTTTGAAACTTTGCACAAAGGTACTTAGAGTTTATAGATTATTTATACTAATCTTCATAAACAAAGCATGAAATATCAAAGTTAAGCATAAACTACCCTTAATCTTAGGTTTAAAATACAGGTAAAAATATTTTGTTTCAAACTAAACTCTATTAACAAAAGTCATAGAGTTAGAAATCTAGTTTCTAACAAAACTGGTTTTGCCATTTTTTGAATTTTTCTGTGAATTGTTACGAATTTTGCAGGACAGGGAATACTCTCACATGAAATAACAGTCACCCTTTACAAAACAGCCCCTACATTTAACGGATAACCCCCTGAAAGAAAACAATCAAAGCAATCAGGTCCAGGGGCCATGGCCGGCGGGGAGGAGCTCGGGTCCGGCCAAATTCCGGCCGTGGGAGTCGCCGGCGGTGAGAGGGAAAGGGAGGGGGAGCACGAGGAGGTCTTGGGCTACCTGTGGGTGGTCTTGGGGAGGCTCGGGGTGGCCGGAGCAGTGCTGCCCACGGGAGGCCGGGCCGGTGGCCCGAGGCGCACGGCGGCGGTGAGGTTCCGGCGTGCGAAGGAGGGAAGGGCCGGGCTGGGAGGCTGCAGTGGGGGACGGGGAAGGTAGGGGTGCTGTCAATTTGGGGAGGAAGAGGGCAGAGGGGAGAGCTCCACGGCGACCGAGCTCACGGCGGCGTTAATGGAGGCGGCAAGCTTCTGTACACGCGCGGGAGGGTCTGGAGCGCCCTTTTATAGGCAAATGAAGCGGAAAAGGGGAGCACAGCAAGCTGGGCTCGGGTTTGGGGTTGCTACCGGGGGAGATGAACCTCAGAGGCGCGACGGCGACAGAGACGCCGCCGAGCGGTTCTGGCAGCGCACAGGCGCCGTGGCGCGCGGGCAGGGCGCCAATAGGGGAGGGGCTAGAGCGGTGGACGGGCAGGAGGGTGACGCGTGGACGGGGGAGGCACAGGAGATGGCCGGCGGTGGCCAAGATCGATGTTCTGCGCCGGCGGCAGAAGCACCAAGGGAGCAGAGCAGGGGGGGCAGAGGCGCCAGGAGGAAGAAGGGGAGGGAACTGAACCAGGGACTGATTTGTGAATTCAGAGAAAAGCAGGGACCTCACTGAAAAGGACTTGCAACTTGTAAACCAGTGCTCAAATGAAGATGGTCCAAAAAGCAAAAGTGCATGGTTTTTCAAACTCTACAACTTCTCTTTAAGGTTCATCTGCATTTGAGCATTAGTTTTGGAGATAAAATAGACTTAGTAATAATTTCACATTTTATGTAAGTCCTATGGATAAAAATACTTTTGCATATATACCCAAGGGTAATTTCACATATTTTTGTAATTTAACCACAGATATTACTTTTTGCAACACAACCCTCTTACTTTTAAACTTTTCCCTCTATTTCTACCCATTTTGCATAAAAGGACCTCTAGTTAAAATTAATTACATAAACATCACCTTTTTTTTCCACAACATTGCATACATAAAACACACACATTTGCCATACTTTAGACATAAAAGCATACCAAAACTCTAAGGTGTGACCAAGCTAATTACCTGAGTGTCACAGTACTGGAGGTATAGGAACGATGCCCCTACAGTAAACTCTACGTAGCACTAGTTGAGAACTTTTAATCAGAGTAGTAAGGAAAGTATGGAAGCGATGCTCCTTTATAAACTCTATGTAGTAGTAGTCGGGAACCAGTAAACAGAGTAGTACTGGAAGTATGAGAGTGATGACCCTTTAATAAACTCTACGTAGTACCATTAGAAAACTAGTAAACGGAGTAGTTCTTGTTTATTATGCATGATGCTAAATTCATAACTTTGCTTTAGCATTTTAAATACCTAGGGTGACATATGCACCCAATGGTTGTTTACATATTTGTGTTTAATCCAAACATAAATTTTAAAATTTATTTGAACGTGTGGGGGGTGGGGGTTGTCTCAGGGTGGGGTGGTGTGGGAGGCGGGGAGGGGGTTCTATGTTGCTATAAGAAATATTAATGAACACATTAGGTGAAATACATATAAGCTTTGAGAGGATTTTAATCTTAGCTATAAAACAAACTCTTATATTGATCTAATATCCAAATAGCTCTGTTATTTGAAAATTTTGATTGGTAGACACATTAGTGAAATGCCATATCTAATCAAATACAGTAGAAAATCTTGAGCGTAGAAATCGTTGAACGGAACTTAGTCCATAGAAAATATTCAAAATAGTCGGAGGTAGATACGGGAAACCGTTCGTGAGGTTTGAACCGCGTGGTAAATTTACTCTGGATTTCCAAACTTTTCATTTGTCTCACATAGTCACATGGGCCTAGAAAGGTTGTATCATAAATTTGCAACAAAGTCGATGGGCAAGATGCAAATTCCAGTTTTATTATAATATCCAGAATCAAAGATTGTTCCCTGACAGGCACCCTCCTTCCCCTTCCCTTTCAGTCTTCGCCGCCCCCCAAACCGCCCCCACGAGAAAACCCCGAACTCCGCGAAATTCGAGGTAAATTCCATGGGCGGCGGCGGCGACATCACCCCCACCAGTATCCCCTCCTCACCGTCTTGCTCGTCGGAGGTTCCTCCTGGTGATTGCTCTGCCACCACCCTATGATCTCACAGTTCCCAATCTGGAACGATCACTTTATTGAACTTGACCTGTTTGCAAGGGTGTAGAGTTCGCCGAGTACGTGGCCATCTCGCCGGTTTGCGACGACGAAGCATCCGATGAGTGCTGTGACTGCGACGACGCCGAGGTGGAGGCTCTCTACTTCGGCCGCCGGCTGCAGGACCGCCTGCGGGAGGCGAAAGACTTCATCAGGAGGTAACCTGATTTTTCCTTTCCCTTTTCTTTGGAACAACACAATCGGCAGAGTCCGAAATTCTAAAAATAAATCTCTTCCTTTCCGCCCTTCTTTCCTAAAACTATGTTTTTGGTGTCTATTTACTGTTTCTAATGTAGAATACAGCGATAATCAAATTACAGTTTTTAATACAAAGTACAAGGATCGCATCTTGAACATAATATTTTAACTGTTTATCAAACAAACAAGATTTGTTTTATACTGAAATTTCTGGTTTTGTCAATTAAACCACCGAATCTAATTACTAGAAAAGATTAATAACCGTCACCTAACAGTGCAGTGTTGTGATGCGCCACAAGTCCCTAAGTTCACTTTATTAATCTTCGACCCAGTAAGTGTGTTATTAGAAACGCAGTCTATGAGCAGGTATAAGCCTGGGGATTGCATTGAGGGAGCTGGCGGCACAAAAGCTGGGGATTATATCTTGCCCGAGATCGCTACACTACTGTTAGTGGGCCCTAGAGGTGCAGGCAAGAGTACACTTGTGAACCGAATTACAAGGGTCTTTGACAAGGATGATGATCCTTTTGCACCAGATCGAGCGCAGGTGTCACGTAAGTTTCTTTATTGTTTTTTAGGATGCTGTTTCATGGCAATGTGCAACTGAACTTGATTTTATCTATTACTGTTTTATTTTGCCAGGAAATTCAAAATCATATGGTACACTTCTTCTTTGGGAGTACCCAATTCCGAGGAATTCAACTGCTATATGTATTTATGATACACAGAGCTTGTCAAGCAATCAACAGAATAATTTCAAGATGCTGCAGCAGTGGATGACAAAGGGAATCAGCCATGCGGAGACAACGATGTGGTAAGCAGTTTGTAATTACATTCTCTTATCTTTGCATTTTTTTTTGCATTTATTTGGCTTTACATTTGTGACACCTTTTGACATCACTTAAAACTTCGTAGCCTTTTGTTTCTTGTGCAGAATTTATCAAAACACTATACACCGAATGATGTAAGAATAGTGATTTATTATGAGTGAGCAAAACTCAAAATGCTCCTCTTTTTCTCTGCCAACCTATCTGAGCAGATTGTAGCCAGGATCATGATATCTTTTGATTTTGGATGTGACAGTGTTGTAGTCATCCAAAGAAGTCCTCATTTTGTCATATTATTTCTATTTTTACCTCATGCTTCTTGATCCCCAATTAATTATACTTGAAAAGCAATGCTTGAGTTTTGCTCAAACCATTGGTAATAGAAAAATCATGACAAAAAATTATTTCAAGAAAAATCATGAAAAAAACCATTGGTAACATCACATTCAGGGTATTTTTATGTGGTAATATTGCTTGGTATTTCTGTTTCATTTTCTTAATTTTCTTGTAGCCTTAAGTTGCGGAAGTAGCATATCAAGACTACTCAACATCACCTACCTTAATGAATTTGTTCTACAGTTTTAGCAGGGATACTGATGAAGGCAATAAGACTAAGCATATCAAACCATTGGGGAGACAATTCAGTTTTCTTAGTTGCAAAACCAGGAAGGTCAACTTTGTTATATTTGTTGTTGATGGTGTTTCTATCCTTGATGGAATTGAAAGCAACAAGAAAGGATATATTGACATACTGCACGAAACATTTATGTATCCATTTTTATCAATTGGAGGTAGGGACTGCTAAGATGTTTTTAGCCTTATGCATCCCTTTGATAATAGGAATTTTACTAATACAGTTTTTTTCACATAGTTGAATAAATATACATTTAGTTAACTCCATATTCCTGTAACTGGTACTGGTATGATTGTTGTTAGAGAAAAGGTACATATACATATTATTGATTTTCGTAATAATATATCTGTATATAAATTATTGGTTTGCATTGTTAACTTGATTTGTGAACAATGTTCGTTTTGCATTGATATTTAAAACTAGCTGTTGTAGACATGTATGTGATTATGACAAACATTACTGCAGATGACAAACCTGTTGTTGTGGTCACACATGGTGATAGACTATCGATGCTCCAGCGCGCACATGTTCAAAACGAGTTAGCAGAAGTACTTGGCATTCCTGTCCAGCAAATTTTTGATATACCAGGTATTACATTTGCTTGTATCATGTTTCAAACTTTTAGTATGCAGTATTATGAATGTACTACATCTGATATATTCTACACAGGATCTGATGATTACCAAACTGATCTGGCTATATTGGATATGCTACGTTACTGTATCCAACATGCAGAGCAGAACCTCCCCATTAAATTGAATTATCTTTTAGAGGTTTGAATTTCTTCCCTCGTATCATGGATCAATAACTTCTTTTCATATACAGCATAAAAACTTAGCAGTCCCCCGTAGGCTCTTTTTTCTTAAAAGAAAAACACCCATTGTCTTTACAGGGTAATTTAGATATCCATTCTCGTTTTGCCCAGAAACATTAATTTTCCATCAAATCATCACAATTTAACTTTATTTAAGGAAATGTAATGTTGTTAGAAGCTTGGCTCGAGACAGTAACCTAAGGCTTCGTTTTCTTTAGCTAAGAGATCTCCTTTTTGAGTCTACAACTTCTCCCTGTACATACTTTCTTATTTTATTCTTCTATAAAATTGTGCAGTAGGGGCCTCCCCTCCTGTTTCAGTAAGAAAAGATAGTGTTGGATTGGGGGGGCAGCCAGCCAGGGGCCAGGCTCCCTCGGCATGGCAGGATTTATGCTTATATTTCTTGCTTGACTTTATGGATTATGTCCTTGCTTTAACAAAGAGGAGTTCTCTACCAATTGGAACTGATGTATATGGAGCAATAAATAACTATTACCTGGCCTGTCGCTAGCTTCTTGATCTCTCAGTTCCCAACGTAGTGGGTAAGACTACTCAGCAACTTTGCCTTCCTAATTCTTGTGACAGAGCTTCTCCTGCAGTACCGCTACAGTTTTTTTAACATCAACCAAGCAAAATCTCAGTGATTAGTAGTAAAGAGGACTACAAATGATCTAGCGTTTCTCGCACCTTTCCTAAACAAGCTATTGGTCAGTAGGCAGTAGCAGTTGATAACTTGAATTGTGTTGTTAAACCATAGTCTTCCATGAGTATTAACTATCATTCTATCAATAGTCCATATAAATCTAAAGGAGAACTAAACGTGCATTGTTTATTTTCTACCTCGACATGTTATGTCTAGTTAGAAACACATGTAAGTGGGTAGTCTTGCTTTATTTTTCATACAGTAGCAGGTTTGACATGTTAGCACCTTGTGATACTTTTCACTTTCTTGCCATGCCTGTCGTTTGTCAGAATTTAGATTTGTTAGATTGTTCTGTAAAATAAAATGATTTCCTGGACTGTTACTTACAACAAAGCTCATATTGGGCAGGTGCGTGGGCGTGAAACTTTGAAGAACGCAGCAGAGCGGTTGATGGCCTTAGATGCAGTCATCGAAGCCACCATTATTTTCCTCTGCATCATGATCCTTCTGCTTCGATTTTCAGATAAATTGCTGCAATTGTAGCAATGCCTCTTGCCTTCTTTAGCTAGCAATGTTAGGTTTTCCATTACACCAGGACCCCATGTATTGTGCCTTGTTTGTATTGTTAAAGCACTTTATCATTAGCATATATGCAAGACACTCAATCCTGTTTCTATCATACATGCTTGTATATGTTGGCCGGACGTATTGTTAAGGAACTTTACATTATGTTAGGTTTTCCATCACAGCAGGACCCTGCGTATTGTGCCTTGTTTGCATTGTTAAAGCACTTTATCATTAGCATAAATTGCTCCCCCCCAAAAAAATAAAAATAAAAGTACTTTATCATACACATGGTAGTCTTCCAATGCCATAATCTGACAAACCTTCGCGCAAAATGTAGTTCGTTTTGGTTTTTTTAGATTCATAGGATTTGCTATGCATCTAGATAAAATCCTATGCATCTAGATATAGATATAATGTATGTCTAAGTGCATATCAAAATCTACGAACCTACAAAAATTAAAATGAACTACATTTTGGAACGGAGAGAGTATAATGAACCTTTAATGCTAATTTCAGAGTCTGGTCCATACCCAACAATGTGGAAAAGAAAATGTGTTAGACTCATTTTGCGAAGGAAATAGAATTCACAAAGTTCTTTGTTCCTGAAGGAATATAGGGTGGATAGCTAGCTACATCAGCCCTGAAGAAATAGAGTTCTATTTAGGTTCTCAAAAACGAAAATGCATAATAGGGAGAAATTCTCCAGAGCACATGACTGGGTATCTATAAAAAGTGAATGCAGCAATATTAACTTTACTATTCATTCATTGTTGCAGTCAAATGTGACCTAAGGTATCGCAGTTGCAATAAGGGATGCAACTCAACAAAACTCGGTCCTAGCAATGCTCAGTTCCTCACATAGGTGATATGTCTCCAAAGCATCTGAATGACATCAGGGATTCAGGGAAGATACATGCAGATCTATCGATCGAGCTGTTCAATTTTTGCCGCTGCCAAACAAGGAGTTTGACATTCCCATCAGAATCACCGTTGCTCTGGAAATGACAATGTAGAAGGTCGTTTAATTTTATTAACAAATGAGTAAGAGATGATGGGTTGGTGTACATACCTCTGCAACCTTCCCGTAGGGTTAAGCCTCCATCTGGGCACGATGCTAACCTATTTAGTTCTCTGCCCCCTTCTTTTGCTTGCCGGAGCCGTGCCCACTGAAAGTCCAGAAAAGTATATTTCTTTGCTTATGAGCTATCATAATCGCTGATAATATCTTTTGAAAGCTAGCCAGATATTTCTGTACAAAATGCTTCAGAATGCATGTTTAGCAACTCCGACAAAGGAAATAGAAGTCTCAGCTTTTCTTCTCCACTTAGGTTGCTATGTGCAAATTTGTTCAATTAACTGACATGTAGAGATAGAGTTTGATGGCATGGCCTGACACGTAAAAGAAAGCACTCGACTGCGGGAAAGATGCGTAAAGTACTAGGACATGCCAAAGGCAATGCCACAAACTAGAGGTTGATACACTGTTCAATAAAAAACTGTAATAATGGATGATTTCAATAAAATGTTCTGAAAAGAACTCCTGCGTGAGGCACTTTCTTTATGATGTTACGCTTAGTTTGCAAATGATTGAACCAAAAATAAGATAGTATTAACAGCTCTAGCTGCATTTGCAATTTGCTGAGGATATTGCCTGGCAGCCAACAATTGCAGAATTGCTCAATTTCCAATTGGCACATAATTGATCCATCTTTCAGCTGCTGGACTAAGGATCAGAATTCAGAATGAATAAAACATGTATTAACTTGGCAGGCCAAAGAACATCGGTTATGGAACATCTAAAAATTGAAATTAAACAAAAGAACAGTTTTTTATAATGATTTTATAATTGTGCCAAATGACCAATTTTTATTCTTTACGGAGGCAACAAAACCTGACAGAATACGAGAACTTACAAGTAGAGCAGTATAGCAAGAGCTATATTGTGGTAGCTTGCCATTGGTCATTTAGTCATTTAGTCATTCGTGCTATAGGCATAGAGAAGCGTGGGAAGAAGGCAAATTAGAACACCTTGGAAGGACATCCAGAAAAGCAGAGGTAACATTTCAGACAATCTAAAATGGGCATGGAAAGTATCACATACATGGATGAAATACAATACATGAAAACAAGTCATCAGTTGTCCATTCAAATCTTACATAAAATACTAACTCAAAAACCAGAAGTAGTGCTCAGAAGTGTAAATGGCCAGAGATAAATAAATGAGAAAGCATACTAAGAGACTTCAGCAGTTTCTGAGTAGAATTATCTATCTATGGAAAACCACTATTATCCCAACAAATGCCTATACAAAAAAGAAAAGCCCTATTCACAATAGTGGTGGATGATAGTAGATGACACAACTGGCATCAATATTCAGCATAATAATTCATGACAAGCACAACCACTATTGCTCGCCATGCCAGACATCAAACTGCATATGGGACCATCGTCAACGTGAACTGTGAAGTATCTCACATTCAAACCACGGGCAGTACATCGATTGACTGTGTGCTTAGTCCAATAAGCGATACTAGATTAGAAAAGGTGACGCAGCAAACAAAGGCAGGAAGCACATAACAGGTAAAATTGGGCTACAGGACCATTATGTTAAAAAATCAACTTATAGAATACATGTTCCGCAATATTCACACCTTGCAACCTGACATAAATGAATTGTAACAGGAGTATCTCTTAATGCCCTCTGCATACATTCTCAAATACACAGCAGAAGTCTACCCTGGAAGGGACAATGTGAATTTCTAAAATCAAAGAGTAAACAATAAATTGTCAAATTATATACTAATCTGAAATATGATTAGAACTTAAACTAGGATATTTGTTATCACAACCTATTTTGACATACATGATCGCAACAGTTCTTTGGCATCTGGGGAGAGATAGCAACATTTTGTTAGTTTATTTTTCATGTGATCAAGCACAAAGAATACAACAATAACAACAAAGTTATCCCAAGCAACTTGAGGTGGCTAACTTTGGGTTTCAGTTCCAGCCCACCCCAACTTACTTGGGACTAAAAGGCTTTGTTGTTGTTGTTCTTATTGTATTCTTTGCGGACAGGCTAATGGCAATGCTAGGGGTGTGGAGTTGAGACGGCAAGGCCGCAAGGGTTCCCTCCCCAGTCCTGCACCTGGCCTCCAATGAAGACATGGGTGCTCTTTCCAAAAAAAAAAAAAAAAATCGAACTAACAAAATGATTCGAACAGACACCTCTTGGACATTTGTAACTTTCTTGCCAGGATAACCATTACTTCAAACTCCAAATATGATGCCACACATAAATGCAAGGCTGATGATATCAAAATTCAGTACAAATTATTCTTTATAACATGCATTTAACATGTGTTTGGTTTTGTGGGTGTGTGTGGGTGGGTGGTCGTCGATCCATCCCCCCCCCCCCAACCATGGCGTCAGCATGTCCTCTTCCACGCAGGGGAACACGGCTAGCTGTGGGAGCAGGAGCTCAGGGTGGTGGCAGGATTCGGCGATGGTGAACTGTAGGATAAGTTGGGGCGGCATCCAGCTAACGGAGAGTGGCAGCACCAGGCGATGGCAAGCGACGAAGATGGCTCAAGCTCCAGCGACATTATGGAGGAATTGCATGGTGGGGTCCTTCCTGAGGCACGCGACAAATAGCGGCGGCTACACGGTTGTCGTCATGGCCCAGTGGTGTGGGAGTAGAGCCAGTCAACGTAGGGGCCGGAGCAACCACTCCATGACAGCGGGCACCTTGCCATGCTTCCCGACCCCGCCGAAGAAGTAGCCCCATGCGCATAGTTGGAAGAGGTCTTCAAGCGGTGAGGCCTTGCCGTTGGTGCCCCGCTCCAGGTCAACCTACCGCAAAAAGCTGGCGGCCACGGCCTTCGGCCGCCAAGTCCTGTCGCCAAAGCCGATTGCGGCCTGGCTAGGGCGATCAGGCATTGTTGGACATGTCGCCGGGCGCCGGTGAGGGGGCAATTTGGGGAGAGATTTCGTTGGTTGGGCTCGTTGTTTTTGCGCGAATGGAGGAGCTGCCATGTCTTTATCCTCCGACCTCTACTCTGTTCTGAGTGGAATTGGTGGGCCCTTTGGTTAATGGTAGCTGATAGACATAGAAACTGCGATGATCCCATCCGGTGAACCAAACACCCAATTGGGATGGTACCATCCCAAAAAGAGGGGCGGAACCATCTCATCTGGGTTGTCCTACCAAACACATGCATAGCAAACTAAAACTAAACACCAACACCTTTAAAAATGCATTGAAAATTTTAGTGCCCATCTGAAACATGATTGATTAGTGGTCGTTAGTAACACTCCCTCCATTCTCTTTTGATAGTCCTATTTCCAAAATTGATAGTCCTATTTGGGTTGATATCTTGGAATAGTATAGATGGCCCTTCGATTCCCGTGTAAAGTAACTTCTCTAGAAAAAAGATTGGTGCATGTATATGATAACATCGAAACCGAGGAGTCATAATTAATGAGATGATAAGTAAGGTGCTTCTTCTTGATCATTGTACCAAGATGAAATAGGCATGGTTCTTACGGCGGTAAGGCAAGGCGTGGCGAGTCACCACCGCCCAGCCGCCTAGGTGGGCTAAGGCGACGCCTTAGCCCAAAACAAGGGGAGCGCCTTGTCACCTAGGCGACGCCACGAAAACCATGGAAATAGGACTATCAAAAGAGAATGGAGGGAGTAGATCAGTTGGGAAAATCATCACATTTTAACATAATGACAAGTAAAAGATCTAATGGTGCACAACTGCATATCTAGAGGACTATAAGAACTAGAAT
Source organism: Panicum hallii (assembly GCF_002211085.1). Lineage (NCBI taxonomy): Eukaryota > Viridiplantae > Streptophyta > Magnoliopsida > Poales > Poaceae > Panicum > Panicum hallii. The sequence goes on from NC_038044.1 coordinate 40,942,809, forward strand.
AAATATGAGAACATTCGATATATATTTTCTTTTCTACCCTCAAAATTTGTGTACAAGTTAAATTTGCACCTCATATGTATTGTTCAACTTCTGATCTTCCTGGGCTGTACATACAGATCACAAAATTACATTTCAATCCAGTTGTATTCAATATCATTAGAGTGACATAAGCAAAATACTGCAACAGTTTCTCATCATAGCTGGAAAAATTATACCCTGATTAGCAGATGAATTGTAAATGTAAAGTTTACCAAAAGCATGTGAATTGAAAAGAAAATGAAAATCAATACAGACCTTCAATTATGGCACATAAGATTTTGGTCAACCCTTCCAAATTCAATCCTTTGTGTCTTTGTCCTTTTCTCTCAGCCACAATCCTGAAAATACTGGATGAAATATAAATAAGTCCTTACATGATCTGGAAAGAAAAAGGGTAGACAAAATACCACATCTTTTTTTCTCTTAAATATCACAGGAAAATGTGCTACCTTCATTTTCTGATTGCAGAAGCTGGTATGCTTCTCCACACCTAGAATTCTTGCATCTTGACCCAGTGTCATAACAAAATAAATCCACTAAGATTCCCCTTGATCGAATTGATCTTCAAATTGGTTAATGAGTAGAATCATATCAGGTTCGTGGAACACATCTCCAACAGCACTGATTTGTGAAAAGCATTTCAAACAATACATAATTTGATATGAGCAATGACTATAAACAGAGTTTTGATAATTACATCAGTTATATAGAAGAATACCAGATAAAAGTAACTTACTAAATTATCTCAAGTTATAAATGGATCCTCATGATTTGCTTCATCATACAAACCATAAGTCATCAGCATGTTCCACAAGAAAGAAGACATGCAAGGATTGTGTTAGCACTAGCAGTACATCTTCACATGACATGTTTTTCCATTTTGGTTACGTTCAACAGGAGATGCTTGCTTTACATCTCCAGCCACGTAGGCGGGAAGAAGTCCACGGATATGCATCTCATCATAAAGTTTTGAAATCTCTTTCATGTTACCGCATCTAATGTAACCTTGAATCAGTGTCCAATATGTAACATAATTTGGATCTACATTATTCTCAATCATTTGGTCAAGAAGCTTGATTGCTTCTTCCATATAACCTTGAGTACAAAGACCATGAATCAGTATAGAATAGGTGAACACAGTAGGCTTAATACCATCCTCTATCATCCTTTGTTTTAACTTAAAGGCTTCAGTTATGTGACCATCCTTGCAATACTTATCAATTAGTGTATTGTAGGTGATAGCATTAGGGGATATACCCTTTGACTGCAACTTCCTAAAAAGATTAACTGCCCTTGATAACTCCCCAGACTTGCAAAGGCCATATATGAGAGAATTGTAGGTTATGATATTTGGAGTAAGACCAACACTTAACATCTCATCTCTCAGATCAAAAGCTACATCAAAAAATCCTGAAGTGGAACAACCATGGATGAGGCTAGAATAAGTGAAAGTATCAGCAACAAATCCCTTGCTTTTTAAATCTGCAAACAAGTTTTTAGCATCTTCAATCCTTCCCAATTTGCATAAACCAAAAATAACAATGTTCCACATTATTTTTGCAGAATGACGATTTCCACCAGCAACAGTATCGAGTACATTTGCTATTTTCCCAGTCTCAAGTCTGGTTGCAGTGATATCTGGAATCATGTCACTTTCGACAAGTTTTTGCAGCACCATATTTGCCTCATCAACCTTCCCCTTTCTATAGAACCAGCTCACTAAAGAACTACAAATAAAAAGATTTGGAGTCAGGCCTTTCCCGGCCATTTCAAGATACAGGTTATAGGCTTTTTGCAGATCTCCCTCTTTACACCATCCAGCTATCAGAGCTCCATAAGTGACTGTGTTAGGAGAAAGTCCCCTTTTACTCATCTCAAAGAGTATATCATTCACCTTTCCACATTGTTTGGCTATGAAGAGTCCAGTTATCAAAGAATTGAACAATTCGATTGAAGGAGCAAAACCTAAACTTTCCATTTCATGCATAACGCGAATAGCTCTATCCATATCACCTGTCTTACAATAACCGCTCACTATTGTTCTGTAAGTTATAATATCAGGAGAACATCTCCATTCCTTCATGCAGCCAAGAAGCTCTTCTGCTTCATGCATCCTTCCATTATTACACAACCCATTGATAACCGTATTAAATGTAGTTGTGTTTTTTGCTAATCCCCTTGCGAAGGTTTCCTTCCAAAGGTTCAAGGCCTTCTGAGTTTTACCTGCCTCAAAAAAACCATCAACCATGGTGCTACAACTAATCTCATCAGGTGCAATACCCCTCTTCAACATAAAAAACCAGAGTCTAAGTGCATCGTCAATAGAGCCAAGTAAGCAAAAACCTTTCAAAAGTGCATTATATGTTACTGTCGTCACTGCGAATCCATTCCTTACCATCGTATCACAAATTTCAAAAGCATTGCTCATCAAACCCTTTCTGCAATACCCATCAACTAGACTATTGTAACTGTATGTGTCTGGCATCACACCAGCATCTTCCATTTCATGCAAAACCTTATGTGCTTCTACCATTCTGCCCAACTTGCAGTAGCCATTAATGACTGTGTTATAGACAAACAAATTTACCTGGAGCCCAACATTAGTCATCTCATTCTGTAATCTAGCTGCATCCTCCATTCGTCCCCTTCGGCAGTAGCCATTGATCACTGCACCATAGGCAACTTCATCAACAGAAATCTGCTTATTTTCCCTAATCTCCCTTATGATACCCTCAGCCTCCTCCACCTTATCTTCTTTACAGTATCCCTTCACGAGCAAGGTATATGTCACTACATTTGGTGATAAACCCCTGCTGGGCAGTGACTCAAATACCCTTCTTGCATCCTCGGTCCGTCCAACCTCACAGTACCCATTCATCACCGCATGATAGGCCACCAGGTTCACCTCAACACCCATCTTCTTCATCTCCTCCACAAACTCCACAGCATGTGCCACCCACCTATCCCTGGAGTACGCCTTCGCCATGATCGCCACCGTGAATTCGTCTGGCAGAGTCCCAGCACGCTGCATCTGCTCAAACACAGACATCACGGTGCCCAGGTCCCCAGCCTCCGTTAGCTTGTTGAGCATGCTGTTGCAGGACCGCACTGTGGGGCGGCACCCGAGCTTCGTCATTTCGTCAAACACCTTGAGGGCGCCATCCAGGTGGCCAGCGTTGGCGAGTGCGCGCAGGAGCAGGTCGAAGGAGGCCGCGGAGAAGGTGAAGTCCTTGTAGACCTCGACGAGGTGCGGAAAGAGGGGCGGGGCCGGAGGCTGCGCGGAGAGGAGGGAAGCCAGGAGGGCGCGGGCGTCGGCGGAGCGGCGAGCGCGGGCCAGGATGTGGAGCAGCTGGGCGTGCGCGAGGAGCGATGGGCGGGACGGGGCCAGGCGGAAGAGATGCAGCGCGGCGTCGGGGTCGAGGCGGACCCGGCTCAGGGCCGAATGGAGGAGTGCAGGGGTGAGGGGGGCGGAGGAGGAGAGGAGGCGTGCGGCGGCGGAGAAGCGATGGAGGAGGAGAAGGCGGGTGAGGCGGCCCAGGAGGGTGGTATCTGTGGCGGCGTCGGCCGGAGTGGGCACGAAGGTGGAGTGGATGCCGCGGCGGAGGAGTAGAGCGGTCGGAGGCGGCGGCAGCATCTCTGGTGCATGTGCTGGCCGGTGCGACACGTGGGGGTGCCTCTTTGGCGGGAGGGAGGGGACTGGGGGAGGAATGTGGCGGCGGTGGTGTATGGGAAAGCTTAAGCAGCACACGGCGATGACCGGCGAACGGTATAGAGGAAGCGCCAAGCGGCGGCGGTGGCGGCCAGCGAAGCGGATCAACGGAGAAATGAGGGAGGGAAGCGCCGGCGAAATGGGTTTTGGGGAATTGGGGCCGAAGCCTTCCAACGGCACCAAGGCGGTAATTTGGGCTTAGCCCATTACCCACCACCCATCAGGCGTGCAACCGGAACGACGATTGTCGGGCCCGATTAACTAAGACTACTGTAAGTTTCAAAAAATAAAAAACTAATGTGTTTGTTTTCGATTATAAATGGATTGTCGGTAAAAATAAGCTAAAAGCCCACCCAAATGGATTGCTTAAATTTTGCTTATCTGGTAAGCCGCTTACGAGGCACTGTTTGATTTTACTTATCTGGACATAGCTTATCTAGTTGTCCGCAGAATCGACTGCTTGAATAAGATGGGTGTTTGGTAATTTTAATTATTTTTAGTCGATTAGTGATAGACAGAACGGTGAATCATCAAACTCGTCGCATTCAGCTATCCGTGGTCAAAGAAGCTTACATTTCATCCGTTGGAGCGGTAATAAGCAACGACCGGCAATGAAATCGATGTACTTATTATCCATTAAATATGATGATTAACAGCTCTAGCTGAATTTTGAAGGGTTACATTGTACATGGTTAACTGGCTGCCGCCCTTTACTCAAGTCAATGCAGATCAGAGCCCAGCGGACGAACACGCGCCGGCTCCTCGAGCGCTAATCCCCAAACGTTGCCGGCAAAAGAGGATTAGCAGCTGCAGGCGCCGGCACGGCAGCAGCTGGAGGGCGGGCGGCGGCGTGGCAGCGGACGGCCCCGCGCGCGGCACAGGGGAAGGCAGGCTGGGCGGCGGCGCGCAGCAGCTGGATGGCGGGTGGCGGCGCGGCAGCGGACGGGCCCGCGCGCGGCGTGGGGAAGGCAGGCTGGGCGGCGACGCGCGGGGAAGGGATGAGAGCGGCGCAAGCACGCTGGGCGGCGGCGCAGGCCCCAAGTCATATATGCGCCAGGATCAAGTTACGCATATATGCAACAGAATCATCAAGATATCACAACACGTATCTCGAAATAAAAATATATAAATTAATAATGAATATCTTTATTACAACTGAATCAAGAATTAGTTCAAGGAATGCGGAAGCGTAAAATAAATACATGAAGGGTAGGGCGCCACAGAGACGTCGGCTGGAAGACAACGCCTAGAAATCGTCGAGTCCGCTGATATAGTCCTCCACGTCGCCTGGTACTGAGCAGCAGTCGAAGACATCCCAGAGAGAACAGAAGAGTAGAGAAGGCAAGTGTGAGTACACAACTTGTACTCAACAAGTATAACACGAGCTATGAGGCTCTAAGGTTAGCTGACTCAACTGCATTAGCTTTAATCTTCGCAACTCTTATTAAAGCTATTTACTACAAGTGGATGAATTACCCTAACCCAAGTTACATAATAATTAATCAAAATTAATCATGAGACTACTGAAAACCAAGTCAAACCACCAAAGGTAAACACCCCACTAATCAGACGGAGGATCTGGGCCGCTCATGACTGTGAGCACAGCTGATATATCAGTTTTACACTCTCGAGAGGTTGCACAACTTTACCCACAAGTCGTGAGCTACGCTAGTTGTTCATCACACTTCCTTAGGTGAGATGGCTAGCAAGCACACTACGAGACCGTTACAAAGGATCACGTTGGTAAGGTGTAACCGCTAAGGTTTCTGGATCAGCTACGATGGGCCCACCTCACGGGGGGTACAAGCACACAGCACAGACCAAGCCGGAGGAGCGGGGACCATTGAAGCTTACCACCCCTCTTGCCCACGCAGGTAAGTTACTCCCAAACTAAAATGACCTAATTAGTAAGTCAAGACCGTCCCATTTCAGTCTTGTGGTTGCGCGGTTGTCCCAGGTTGTCGCTCTATGAACCGGTCCTTATGGAGAGTGGCCAACCAAGCACTAAGCATCGTGCTGCCCCCCTAAACCATGTTTCTAACAAAAACATATCTTAAGGAGACGTGAGCCGCTCAAGCACACAGCACAGAGGGCCACTCTCAGAATTAAGTTGCATATAACTGTTAATCAAATTAATTAAAAAGGACCGAGATGGGTGAGAGCGCAGCACCTAGCACAACTAACCAAAATGCAACCCAAGGTATATATATAAAGGATAAGGTGGCTAGGAAGTCCTTATAGGCATACAGAATTAAAATGCAGTATGAAATTGTATTTAAAAGTGATAGGATATTAATGTTATACTTGCCTTCCTCGAAGTTCCCCTGCTGGTGCTCAGACTGCTCTGCAGAAAGAGGCTCCTGGTACTCGTCCAAAGGCTCAGCGTCTACTCACGATCGCAACGCCAAAACATGGTCCAATACATACACATACATACAAACAAAGATAAAAGATAAGAAACAGTACAACATTACATAAAAATAGCACATAAAACTATGATAGAACTATCCTACGCGTCACAACGATCGCGTGAGCGCAAAAACCAACTAAAACGGAGCTAAGACGCGAAATCTAGGGCTAAAACAAGGTCCAGGGACCTTTCTGCAAGAAAACAGGAAGTTCTAAGGGGTTCTGCGCAAAAATCGAGGGTCTAAACGTAATTAAAGGCTAGATCTGGGGTCTAACTTGCTAAAACTCACGGCTAGGATGGCGGGCACTAATTCCAGGAAGCTTAGGGGTCTAAAAGAATAAAACAGGACCTAACTGCAAATATTCTTGAACTACAGGTGGACCGCGGGTTGGTTTTCGAAAAGGGCAGGGGCTCTTTAGCAAGACAACCAGGCTGAAGCGGTACGTTCTATTCTGGGTCGTTGGATCAAGATCCGGCGGTGCAAAACAAAGGGGACGGGGGAGTCGGGCACTGGCGGCGGCGATTGCTCGCCAGAAACACGCCCGTGGTGGCGGCTCGCCGGAAACACGCCGGACTTGACCTATCTTGGCCGTCCGGGCTCGGATTTGAACGAGATCAAGCCTGGGAGCTAGGGATTGGCACGGCGAACACATCTGGGCACTTGTGGCGGTGGATTAGGGCACGGTTAGGGCATTACGACGGCGAGAGCGGCTCGGGGCGGCGAACAACGCCAGCATGCGCGCGTTCCGGATGCTACGGCCAGCCAAAAGCTACAACAGCTAGCGCATAAGCTTCGGGAGGTTGACGTGATGCTCACCAGAGGCTTGCGGTGGCCGGAGCTGCAGCGGAAGATGGCCGGCGGCGAGGTTCTGCGGCGGAGGCGGGTCGGTGTTCGTGGGGAGGGGTGTTGCCGAGGGTCTCCGGGCTCCTGGTCACCGTAGATCGACGCGTGGAAGTCCTGCGAAGGTGCCAGGGGGATTAGGGAAGTCCGGGGATCGCCGGCGACGAAGAATTGCGGGGGTGGAGTGGGATACCGGCGGCAGCTTCGTCACGAATTCCCCGCGATGCAGAAGCGTAGGATCCAATTGCTAGGCTCGGGAAGCTTCTGGATGGCGAGGGGAAGCGGGCGTGGGGGTTGTGGTGGTCTGAGGCGCAGCGGAGCGGCTCAACCACGGTGAGGCCGAGGGTGTAACGCGGCGGAGGAAAAAGGGGCAGCGGCGCTGCGGGTCTCCGGGTGTTGCAGGGCTAGGGTTAGGGCACGGGGTGATACAGGGCCTCCTTTGTAGGCCGGCGGGGTCACATTGGCGTGCGGGCCCGGGGAAGAGAAGCTCGCCGGGGATCTCGGGGAGGCGTTGCGCGCCGGAGAAGAAAGGGGAAGGGGAAGAGAAGGCGCTGACAGGAGGGGCCCGGTTGGCAGCGAGAGAGAGAGGTGCATGTGGAGTGGCCGGGCTGAGGAAGGAAGTGGGCCGGGGCGTGGCCCATGCGGAAGAAAGAGAGGAGAGGGGGCCGAGGGGGGGGGAAGAGGGGAGCTGGGCCGCGGGGAAAGAGCCGGTCCAAGAGGTTTGGGCTGCTTTCCTTTCCTCTTCTTTTCCTTTTCTTTTCCCACACTTAAACTATTCAAATAATTCTATTTGAATTCAAACCCTATAAACTCAACACAAGGAAAACAAACTCCAGCATGAATGCACAAACAAGTTGATCCTATAATAACTTTTATTTTCTTATGTTATAAAATTACCTTAAATACAAGATAAATTAGAGAAAGCCCTGAAAATTTTATTTGAGCCAAGATAAATTCATTAAAATTTGGAAAAATTACATTAGGGTGTTACACTATTGTATGAATTATTCAACAAAACAAACAAATAACTTTAATATTGCAAGCAAATTAGTCTACCAAAAGTGAACAAAAATAGCTCCAAAGATGAATAAATAGTTTTGTATAAAAATAAATGTGTCTACATCACAAAGAAATTATTGTTTGATATGAACAAAACATATGCGTAAACGAACAAGTCAGTCGCAGTGCTAGCTGTAGCCCAAGTGACAGATAGTCGCAGTGCGTATGGACGGTTGTACAACTTGAAGTATACATAGTATACACGACTGATCGGTGTGGTGATCAATCCGTGGCTAAGAGACTGCAATATTAGGGATGCAAATTGGTGATCCTTATATGTATCTCCAACTATCTTTAGTTCAAATATTTATACTATTTATTTTTGAAGAAGTAGTATAAATATTTGAAATATTTGAACTAAAGGGTCGTAGGTGCACCTAAGAATCACCAATTTACACCTCTATGCAATATGAAGAGGTGGACTACAGATCATGTCGGTCGAAGAAATATTACTACCTGTACTTCTTTTCATTGGGCATTTTAGTTTTGTGTAGGAAGACTAAGGAGACAACAAGTAATCTTGCTCTAGGAAACAAAACGTTCAATCAATATTCAGTCCAGTCAATATTGTTGATTTGTTGCATCAATCAAGATAAGAAAAAACATCAGCCACGGTGAATAAACATAAAAGAGGAGCGAAGATGGCTGCTGCAGCGTTGCAGCTACCGGCACAGCAGCCAGAGTGCAGCTGCAGGAGCTCCAGCAACAAATGCAACGACTTTTGAGTGTTGGAAAATCACAAGCCAACAGGCCCGTGGTAGGCATCCATGCATCGCAAATTCATTTGATTTCTAACCTTCATTGTAGTGAGCGGTGGTTCCCATACCCAAATAAAAAAAAATTCTCCAACACATTGTCTTCTCTCCCATAATGTCAAAATAAACTCGTTTCTTCTCCAGCATCACGCAGCCCGTCATTGTCTAGTCGTAGTATAATCCTCGGAATATATAGCAGGGCCCTGTCAAACCTCTTTACGGTCCACTTCGATCAATGTGTACTCCGGTTATCGTCGCCGCCATGTACAGCCAGTAGATCTTGTCATTGACTGTTACCACTGCCTAGTTGCCGTCGTGAACCTGAATCTGGATTAACAAATCATGCAAGCATCCATATTCAAGCGAATTTTAAAGTTGAATAAAAAATCATAAAATAAGTCATTTAGTATGTGAATTAGTGATAGTTGCATGGGAGTACCTAAAGGTACGGGGGCACCCTATATATTCTTTGTCCTTTGGCCCTCTCTCTGTTATCGTAGTTGACTATCCATGGTGCGTTCCTGAACGGTTCCTTCTAGGTAAATAATGTGCAGACACTGGTGAGGTTAAAACCCCTATGAGGATGCTTGACTGTCCATGCAGGCCGTTTCCTATATTAATGTGCTGATACACCATGTTTCCTCTAATACATCAAAAACTATACAAAACACATTACATATAAGATTGTGGGTCTAATGGTAGTCACCAAGTAACATATAAGGTATGAATATGAGCATATTAGCCACATAAATAAATGTTTGAAGTTGTGCATCATAACAATATGATCTGATGACCCTAAGCGCTAGCAACATGATACATATATATGTCTTCGAGCAGTCAAGATACGATGGCTAGAGGGAAAATGCAGGAGTGATAAGCAACAATAGGTAAGGAGACTCGTGCTTCAAAAGAGAAAGTTAAGTTCACTATATCATAGCCCCAAATGCCCATGTTATTGTTACAAAGTCATTCCAGCGATGAATCATCAGTCGGTATAATTTTATGCTAATCCTAACTATTTGTCGCAAAAAGTGGCGTCGGGATAAATCTATACCGATCGACATGTTTTTACCAACCGTCCATCTGATGCGCAGGAAAGAAATACCAACCAACAATCAAAGACAACTATTCAAATGGACACAATGTAATATATTGTTATTCAGTATATATGTGTCTTAAAATTATCATGTTAACAGTGGATAAATAGCCATCACAAGATAAGTCAACAACCGGAACATTCACAAAAGCTTGCATTGATACTAAGTTATCCATACATGAGCTATAAGCTACTCCAATGTAATGTCACATTGCACACTACAACACTACAAACTAAACTTGCTCACAGCCGTCAGGTCTGCATCTATGAGCAAACAATCAAGAACATTCATCATTTGTGACCAAAAGCCATCAAGTTTGCATATGATGAGCAAGCTGTCAGCATTTCCACACCTACCATTACAGGCCAAAGTATCACACTTTGCCACAACCAAGCTCGCAACCATTAAGGTTGTGCAAAATATTCATCTCTAGAAACTCTAAAACAAAGCAAACACAAAACCTTGCATGAACACTTTGTTCCAGCATGCAACCGGCTTCAAGCTAAGTGCCCTTCTTAGCATTTCTTCCAGAATTATCTAAAAGTAAATATAGCATGGAATCAGTGACAATTTTCAGCATAGTATGAGAAATGGAAATGACATACAACCACTTAAAATACTATTAGTGCTATATTAGTGGATATCACAGAACACAAGTGGTCTTAATTGTTTATTCATTTGAGCAGCACCTAACTAAAGCATACTAGTGTAGTTTCTTACTTATGTACACACTACACAAGAATTTTATAAGTTTAGTCATCGGAGCAGCATCTAACTTAGCACAAGATTTATGCAAACAAAAAACTATTCTATTTAGATGCTCAATAGAGTCATAGTGAGTTTATATTTCAACACAAATTAATATGAAAGAAACAATTTCTCATCTATCCCCTGTTGTTTCTCACTTCAAATAGTACTCGTTTTGTATAATTTTCACACTATTTCGACAATTCCAGCTCCAAAGATATTTCGATAATTCTAGCTCCAAAGAGAAGCTAATTGCTATGCAGATCACGTGCTATCTAAATTTATAATTTCACATTTATCCCATCAACACAATTAGGGCAGATTACTCTATGTTATTTGTTGAAAGCAAAATTCATACTAAATACATGCAGTACCTCAGGAAGATTTTTGATGCCTTGATAACCTTCAACTAGCGTTGTAAGCATCTAGGCCCTCAAGGTATGTTTCGGTGATTAATGACAACCATTATTGTGACTAATGAGTTTGTGCAGCTTTATAGATCATTATCGCTCATTTGGTTATATGTCAAAAGAGGCCCCTAACTTTCCTTATTCAAAAAGGCGATCTCGGTATTCAACTCAATAATACGTCAAGACTAAGGATCCTTCTAGTCCTAAGTGTCATAAGATTGAGAAGGACACTTAGGTTAGTATAGGTTTTATAGTTTTGTAGTGATCGCACTATTAAGAGGGGTTTAGGCTTAGTAACTTGAGCATGGACATGGTCATTTGAAAATGGATGCACACAATGGTCACTCAGGTTTCTAGAAGCTCAAATAAGTGGTTCTCAACTTATATCTCAACAAATATTTGGATTTCATTCAAGACTCAAGTCAGAAAAGGCAAAATCAGAAAAATCCTTATCACCGGTTTAACCGACGCCTAAAGTTTTCTATACGTCGGTTAAACGAGGTCAGCAGGACTGGACAAGTCCATACACCGGTTAAACCGACGTTATTTGAAATTGGACGTCGGTGCAGTTGTCCAGAGACTCGGTTTTCAGTTGATCAGTGGACAACTACACTCACCGGTTAAACCGACGCTATTTGAAATTTGACGTCGGTGCAGTTGTCCAGTGACTTGGTTTTTCAGTTGTTCAAATGGATGATTACATTCACCGGTTAAACCGATGCAACGACGGTTAATCTTCCCAAACAGTAACGGCTAGTTTTCAAAAGGGGAGTTTACATTCACCGGTTAAACCGACGATGACTATTGGAGGGACGTCGGATTAACCGGCGCTACGCAGTTTTTCTGGCAGCTTTTTCTCCAACGGCTCTATTCGTGTGAGCTGCCCATATATACCCCTCCAATGGGTCATTCTACTACTCTTGACACCAGGCAACATCCAAACACATATACTTTAGTTAAGAGCCACCTTGAGTTTCAACATTTCATACACTTGTTCATTCAATCATTCAAGAAGCAAGATTAAGGACTTGAGTAGAGAGAAGCTTGTGTGCATCCATTCTTGGTGATTGGTTCTTGCTCAAGTGAAGGCCTTAGCTTGTTACTCTTGGTGATTGGCATCACCTAGGTGATCTTGGTGATCGAGGTGATTCTCGCGGAGCTTGCCAAGGATTGTGGAAGCTCGGAGAAGAGACTTGTACGTGGCTTGATCTCCACCACACCGGGATGGTGAACGGAGACTCTTAGTGAGCGCCCTCGTCTTGGTGACTTGGGAGGTGACAATACTCTTTGTGAGTGTCACAACGTGGATTAGGGGTGTGTGCCAACACATCGATACCACGGGAAAAATCCGGTTGTTTCTTGTCCACTTTACTTATTCAAGCATTATCTTTCATGGAATTCATTCATGTGCTTGATTTAGGGATGACTAGTTAGCTCTACCTTACTAGGCTTTATCTCTTTTTATCTTATCTAGCTTGTGTAGGTTGTTTAGTTATCCGGTTGGTGAATTGGTGCCTTTCTAGTTTTGCATAGGTTAAGGTTGCTTTATCTTGTTTTAGAATTTGAAAAAGGCCCAATTCACCCCCCCTCTTGGTCCATCGATCCTTTCAATTGGTATCAGAGCCTCGTTGCTCATTTGGATCATTAGGCTTCACCGCCTAGAGCTATGGCCAAGATGGGTGGTTCGCCGCCTCACTTCGAGGGCAAGAACTTTGCCTATTGGAAAGTTCGCATGGCCGCATACCTTGATGCGATTGCCCCCGAAGTATGGTTGGCAACTAAAGTCGGGTTCACCGGAGATCCCACCCTCAATCAATTAAAATGGAATGCTAGAGCTAGAAATGCAATTTTCGAAGCTATTAGTGAGGAGGTCTTTGCTAGAGTAAATGGCATGGACCTAGCAGGTGATATTTGGAAGGAGCTCATTGAGATACATGAAGGTTCAACCAAAGTTCGTGAGCAAAAATATCACTTGTTTAGAGCTAAGTATGATTCCTTCAAAATGCTAGCTCATGAAAATTGCAATGATATGTATTCTCGCTTGAATGTCATTGTCAAGGATATTAATGCACTTGAAATATCCAAAATTGACAGTGCATCCATCAACCGCAAGATCCTCATGCTCCTCCCGAAGCCCAAGTATAACATTATCAATGCTATGCTTCAAAAGGAGGATCTCGCCACAATGGAAGTAGGAGAACTTGTGGGCGAAATTCGCGCTCATGAAATGAGCATTCTTGGTATGACCGAAGAGCCAACATCAAGCAAGTCAATTGCTCTAAAGACCAAGACAAACAAATCCCGCAAGCTCAAGATGGTCAAACAAGACTCAAGCTCAAGCAATGATGAAGATGACCACCATGAGAGCTCATCCGATGTTGAAGATGATGGAGAACTTGCTCTCATGATGAGAAAGTTCACACGCTTGAATGAGAAGATCAATAAGAAGGGCTTCAACTTTGACTCCAAGAAGGGAATGTTCCGGCCAATGGATGTCAAGAACAAGATTTGCTACAATTGTGGCGAAAAAGGACACATCCGTCCAAATTGCCCCAAGCCGGACAAAAGAAGCAAGGACAACAAGAGTAAGCATCGCCATGATTCAAGCGATGATGAAGAAGAGGAGAGGAAGAACAAAAACAAGAGATTTGGGAAGAAGAAGACCCATGACAAGAAGACCAAGCTCTTCCCAAAGAAGAAAGGGCATACCAAGAAAAGTTTCTTGGTGGAGAAACAAGAGTGGGTGACCGATGTCTCATCAAGCGAAGACTCAAGTGATGAAGAAGACATTGTCACCATCGCCCTCACCAATGAAAAACCATCTCTACCACCGCCTCCTATGTGCCTCATGGCAAAAGGTAACACCAAGGTATGTGAGGTGGATAGTGAAGATGATAGTGATGAAGAGCTTGATCCTAATGAATTCACTAACCTCATCAATGAGTATACATCCGTCATCAAGAGGGAAAAAGGCAAAGTCAAAATTCTTGAGAGCACTCATGCCAAGTTAGAGCTTGCCCACTCCGACTTACTTAGTAAGTACAATGACTTGCTCAAAAAGCACAATGAGTCACTTGTACTTGCTAAGCAAGTTGAAGAGAGCCACAAAAAGCTCAAACAAGAGCATAGGGAGTTGGCTCACAAGTATCAAGAACTTGAATTTACTTATGAAGTAATTGACCCAAGTCTTGAGAAAGTTGTTCATGAAAAGGTCAATGCTTCTACTTCATGCGATGACCTACTCATTGATGCATATGCCACTAATGTTGTGCCCAAGCTTGCCTCTTCTAGGGAAAAGGAATTGATGGATCAAGTGGCAAGCCTCAAGAGTAGTGTGGAGAAACTCTCAAGGGGAGAATACATCCACAAGGAGATTCTCTTTAACAATGCCCGTGACTATGGTAAGAGAGGTCTTGGTTCATTTCCGGAGCTAAACATGGCTACAACTCCTTCTCCGGAGATCAAGACAAGCTTCATCAAAGAAGTTGGCTCATATTGCCAACATTGCCAAGTCACCGGGCACCACACTAGGGAGTGCACTTTACCATCGCGTCCTCTTCCTAAATTACCCAAGAATTACTCATCAATGTTTCAAAATAATCATTTTCTCTTGAGTAAAGTGAAGGGCAAGGTGAAGGCCAAGTTCATTGGCAAGATTGCTAAGGAGTCGAAGAAGAAGCTCCCCAAGCAACTTTGGGTCCCAAAAGCTCTTGTCACACATGTGCAAGGCCCAAAGCTTGTTTGGGTTCCGAAAACTCAAAAATAAATTCTCATGTGTGTAGGTGAACTACAAAGCCGGTGGAAAACATTGGGTACTTGATAGCGGTTGCTCTCAACATATGACCGACAATGATAGCATGTTCACCTCACTTGAAGACCCCGGCGATCATGAACATGTCACCTATGGTGATAACTCAAAGGGGAAAGTCCTAGGTTTGGGTAGAATTGCAATTTCAAAAGATTTATCCATTTCAAATGTTTTGTTTGTAGAAGCACTTAGTTTTAACCTCATTTCTATTGCACAACTGTGTGATCTTGGACTAACGTGTGCCTTTGACAAGAATGGTGTTGTAGTGACTCATGAAAAAGACAAGTCATTGGTATTCACGGGGTTTAGGCATGGCAATATCTATTTGGTGGATTTCTCTTCAAAGCAAACAAGCACCATGACTTGCCTCTTCACCAAGTCGTCTCTTGGGTGGCTTTGGCATAGAAGAATTGCTCATATTGGCATGAGCAACCTCAAGAAAGCCCACAAGAGAGGGATGATCACCGGCATAAAGGACGTCACTTTTGACAAGAACAAGCTATGCAAAGCATGTCAAGCCGGGAAGCAAGTTGCAACTCATCATCCTATCAAGACGATGTTGTCTACCTCCAAGCCGCTCGAGCTACTACACATGGATCTCTTTGGTCCAACTTCATACAAGAGCATTGGTGGTAACCTCTATTGCCTAGTAATCGTTGATGATTTTTCACGTTACACTTGGGTCATGTTTCTAGGCGATAAGGGTGAAACTCCGGAAATCTTCAAGTCATTTGCAAGAAAAGCTCAAAGGGAATACAATTCCCCAATCGTGAAGATCCGGAGTGACAACGGCACCGAGTTCAAAAATATGAAGATTGAAGAATGGTGCGATGAAGAAGGAGTCAAACATGAGTTTTCCGCCACCTACACGCCCCAACAAAATGGTGTGGTGGAAAGAAAGAACAAGACACTCATCACCCTAGCAAGAGCAATGTTGGATGATTATGGCACGTCCGAGAAATTTTGGGCGGAAGCAATCAACACGGCGTGTCATGCATCCAACCGTGTGTATCCTCACCGACTCCTCAAGAAAACTCCATATGAGCTCATCACCGGGAAGAAACCAAATATATCATACTTTCGGGTCTTTGGTTGCAAATGCTTCATTTATAAGAAGAAAAGGCTCGGTAAGTTTGAAAGTAGATGTGATGAAGGTTTCTTTCTTGGTTATGCATCAAACTCCAAAGCATATAGAGTGTTCAATCAAACCTCCGGGTTAGTTGAAGAAACATGTGATGTGGAGTTTGATGAATCTAATGGCTCCCAAGAGGAGGTTGTTGGCTATGAAAATGTAGGGGATGAAGAGATTGAAGAAGCCTTAAAGAAAATGTCCATTAGGGATATCAAGCCGGAGGAGGTGCATGAAGATAATGATCAAGGGGGAGGAACTTCCTCATCTTTGCCAAACACCTCCACGGCACCCCAAGTGAATGAAGATCAAGAAAAAGTTGATCCACTGCCTCAAGAAAATGTGTCAACGCCAACACCCCAAGTCCAAGAACAAGAAAAGCAAAATGTTCCACCACAAGCACAAGTCACTCATGATCCACCCCAACAAGCATCCACGCAAATACCGCTAGTGAAGCACGGTCGCATCTCCAAGGATCATCCAATCGGTCAAATCATTGGTAGTCCTTCCAAAGGAGTAAGAACTCGCTCTAAGTATGCTTCATTTTGCGAACATCACTCGTTTGTTTCTTGTATTGAACCCACTAGCATAGAGGAAGCACTTGAGGACTCGGATTGGGTGATGGCCATGCAAGAAGAGTTGAACAATTTCACCCGCAATGAAGTATGGGTCCTCGAAGCTCCTCCGAAAGACAAGAACATCATCGGCACAAAGTGGGTCTTTCGAAACAAGCAAGATGAACATGGGGTGGTGGTACGCAACAAAGCAAGACTTGTGGCAAAAGGGTTTTCTCAAGTCGAAGGTTTGGATTTTGGTGAAACTTTTGCTCCGGTCGCAAGACTTGAAGCTATCCGCATTCTTCTTGCTTACTCTTCACATCATAATATCAAGTTATATCAAATGGATGTGAAAAGTGCTTTCTTAAATGGCTTTATTAACGAACTTGTTTATGTTGAGCAACCTCTCGGGTTTGTAGATCCGAGGAATCCTAACCATGTTTATAGGTTGCACAAGGCACTCTATGGACTCAAACAAGCACCAAGGGCTTGGTATGAGAGGCTTCGTGACTTCCTAATCATGCAAGGTTTCAAGATCGGGAGGGTGGACACCACTTTGTTCACAAAAGACGTCAACGGGGACCTTTTCATTTGTCAAATTTATATTGACGATATTATCTTTGGCTCAACTAATGATTTACTAAGCCATGAGTTTGCTACCATGATGTCTAGGGAATTCGAGATGTCCATGTTTGGTGAATTGACTTTCTTCCTTGGTTTTCAAGTCAAACAAATGAAGGAAGAGACATTCATCTATCAAGAAAAATATACTAGAGATATCTTGAAGAAGTTCAAGATGGATGAATGTAAGCCAATTAAGACTCCTATGGCTACAAATGGACATCTCGACTTGGATGTGGACGGTAAACCTGTTGATCAATCCCTCTATCGTTCAATGATAGGGTCTTTGCTTTACCTTACCGCATCTAGGCCCGATATAATGTTTAGCGTGTGCTTGTGTGCCCGTTTTCAAGCTAACCCTAAGGAATCACATCTTTCGGCTGTGAATAGGATCCTTCGGTATCTCAAGCACACCCCTAGCATAGGCTTGTGGTACCCCAAAGGCGCTAGCTTAGATCTCTTGGGATACTCGGATTCGGATTTTGCCGGAAGCCGTGTCGATCGCAAGAGTACCTCCGGGGGTTGCCACTTGCTTGGGCGTTCTCTAGTTTCTTGGTCGAGTAAGAAGCAAAATTCCGTGGCTTTGTCCACCGCGGAAGCGGAATATATAGCTGCCGGTGCATGTTGTGCCCAAATTCTATATATGAAGCAAACCCTTTTGGACTTTGGTGTGAAACTAGGAAGAATACCACTCCTTTGTGACAATGAAAGTGCCGTAAAAATTGCCAAGAATCCAGTTCAACACTCTCGCACAAAGCACATTGATATTCGTCATCACTTCTTGCGTGATCACGAAGCCAAGGGGGACATTTCCCTTCAAGGTGTGAGATCCGAGGAGCAATTGGCGGATATTTTCACAAAACCTTTAGACGAGAGTACCTTTGTTAGGCTAAGAAATGAGCTAAATGTGTTAGATGCGGCAAACGTCATGTAAGTTGCCATGTCATATAGAAAAATGCATACATATAGGACACTTGTCTAACCATGGTAAGATAGTGATGAGCAAGGGTTTAGCTAGAGGTGGTGGTCCACTTGTTTTCCTCTAGGCTTGTAGAAAGGCTCATCATGATAAAGCTTTCCGTGGGATCAAACTCGACAAGTAGATCTTAAATTCTTGATATGCATTTCTTGTCATATAGTTGTGCACTTCATGTTTACCTTTCATTCGCATGTGGTTATAGTTTGCATTATCATTGCATGCGTAAAGGTCACAAAGGAGATCACTTGATGAAGATGAGACTTGTTTTACATGCAAGATCTTAATTCATGAGAAGTGAAAAGAGTAAAGTGTTAGGTGCGTTATTGCCTAGTGAGCAATGTCATGGTGAGTTTGAAGCTTTCCTCCTTCAATATTCCTATGACATGGCTCATACATTTTAATTTGGCGCTTTGTCTTTCTTGCGACTTATCCTTGATTTTGAAAAGAAAAAAAACTATTTAAGTTATTAATCTATCCTATTTTGAGGGGTAAAGTCGCCTATGCAAGTCCATTAACTTGAGTTTAGTTGAATCTTGTAAGTTCATTGGACTTAGCATAGAAAAGCGAGCTGAGAGAAGGTTTCTGGGTTCACCGGTTAAACCGACGTTTAATGGATCTATACCATCGGTTTAACCGGCGTTACTAAGTGTCAGCCACAGCTCAGTCATTTCAGGCGTTCAACCGGCGTATACAAAGTTTGCAGCATCGGATCAACCGATGAACAGAACACAATTTTGACCTGAAAATCAACTGATATTTGCATCGTTCAACCGACGAGTTCACTTTTCAGATCATCGGTTCAACCGGCGTACTGATGCAGATTTGGCAGAGTTTCTGGTGAACCACACCGACGAAATCAACCGGTGCTCAAAACCTAAGCGTCGGATCAACCGGCGATAAGAAATTCTGCGGGGTCCACATGTCATATGACTTTCTCCCCCACTCGCTACCGCATCGTAATCGACCCCTCGCCTTCGCCGCTTTCGCCCCCACCGCCGTTGTGCCACACCGCCGCCACCGCCCGCCGCATTCCCGCGCCGGCCGTCGTCACACCCGCACACCTTGCGCGCCGCCGCCGCCGACCGACGCCCGTCGCGCCGCCGTTTGTTGCGCCGCCACCCGCGCCTTCCCACGCCCGTTGTGCCGCCGCCTGCACCCGCACACCTTGCGCGCCGCCACCGTCGTCTGCCGCCCGCGCGCACGCACACCACTGCATTCACGCCTGCGCCAGCACCGCCCACGCACCGTGCCACCACCACTGCCGCTCCACGCCATTGTCTGCACATCCTACACCTCTACTGTGCCACTGCCCACGCGCCACTGCACCGCGTTCACGCCGCGCTCCCTTTCGCTCTCCGCATTCACGCCGCGTCGCGTCTTGTGTTCCTGTTGTGATCGAGATGGGTCGTGACAAGAGGAAGGGGAAGGAGATAGTAGTCGAGGAGCCCGCGCGCAAGCAGACTCGCGCAGCGAGAGAGGCCGAGAGGGCCGAGATGGTGGCTAAGGCCGCCGAGGAGCAGGCGTCAGGCCGTGCTCGTCCGTTCGCTATCAGGGACACGCCAGCCAGGGGCAGAGGCAGAGGCAGAGGGATGGGCCGAGTCAGAGGAGCCAGGGCCACCAGAGCCGCAGCAGCAGCAGCAGAGTCAGCACAGTCACTCTCAGCGGCAGAGTCCGATTCAGTTTCAGAGTCAGAGCAGTCAGAGCAGTCTCAGGGGCAGGATACACAGCACTCACCAGCTCTACGACGTTCTGGCCGCACCCGGCAGACGTCCCCCGCAGAGGAGACTTCACCTGCGACCGAGCGTCGCACCGGACCTAGGACGCGAGGAGGCCACCAGCCTCAGGAGCCTCGCAGGTCCACCGCAGCAGCAGCAGCAGCTCGACGAGCCGAGGCCCTAGCGGCCGAGCGCGCAGTGTTCCGCATGGACACTGTCGTGCGTCTGGAGCCAGGTGTGCTGCTCCAGAACTTGACCAAGGCCAATGCGGCAAAGGTCAAGAGGCTCAGGTGGAGTGTACAGGAGGAGGAGTGGTTCCCGGTGACACGAGACAGCAGGGTCGATCGTAGATTCTGGACACTCCTTCAGGCCAGTTTCTACGAGACCTATCAGCGGCGGGGCCACAGGATCTTTCCTCACAGAGTTGTCGACTGGGTTTCACTGAGGACAGCTGCAGGGGGAGCCGATGTCAGGGAACACTTTGATCACTTCAGGGGTCTGCCCAGGTTGCTCTCGATTGAGAGGAACAGATATATTGAGGACTGGGTCAGAGTTTTCTATGCCACAGCTTGGATAGCCCCAGAGCGCAGAGCTGTTCACTTC
The DNA here is from genome assembly GCF_002211085.1 of Panicum hallii. Taxonomy (NCBI): domain Eukaryota; kingdom Viridiplantae; phylum Streptophyta; class Magnoliopsida; order Poales; family Poaceae; genus Panicum; species Panicum hallii. Next base: position 40,963,288 of record NC_038044.1, read on the forward strand.
ATGTTCGGAGGGCAGGTGTTTGGTTTGTCCAGAGCGACACTCGCAGGGATTCTAGGAGTTGATTTGGTTGACGTCTCCCTGCACGAGATGGTATATGGTGATGCAGATCCACCTCGCAGGGCTATGATTGGCGGGATTGCACCTTCACACGAGGCGATCTCACAGTGCTTCCGCCAGCCCTTTCCAGCTTCCTACGCCAGGGTCCCCAGCCTGCTGACCCCAGAGGCTTACGCTGTTCACATGGCACTCCGGAGGACTCTGCTCCCGAGGAGTGGCTACCCAGAGGGGTTCACAGGTCTGCAGCAGCTGCTACTGCTTCACATTCTCACTCACGAGCCGTTTGATATTGTTGACTTTATTCTGGCTGAGATTGAGGATGTCATCACTGATGGGATGGGAGTCGTGCGTCAGTTTCCTTATGCTCACTGGATCAGCTTCATCTGTTCCATGATTGTGCCAGCTGAGTCACCCATCAGTGCAGTCTACAGGCAGGACGAGGTCCCCTGGTTTCCAGTTTACCGACCGACAGCACCCTCAGACGGGAGGAGAGGGAGACAGGCAGATCGTGCTGCCATGGCACGGCTGTCACCAGAGGTTCAGGCCCGTGTTGCCTAGGAGGACGAGGCACTGCTAGCCGCTGAGGCACAGCTTCCCGGAGGAGATGATGAGATACATTGGTCAGACCTTGAGTCAGACTCCTCCGAGGACGAGGAGTACTTCCCTGCACCTGCTCCAGCGAGTCATGATCATGAGGCAGGGGGATCCGGAGAGCCAGCTCCAGTGACAGCTGCTGCCGCTACAGTCTCAGAGTCACAGGTGTCTCAGCCGTCTGAGCTCACCGCACTTCTGCAGCAGCTGGTCACACAGCAGAGAGAGGACTGCCGTGCACAGGAGGAGGCCAGGAGAGCCCATGAGGCTCAGCTTGCAGAGATACAGAGAGAGGCCGCCCGAGAGCGTGCTACTACAGAGGAGCGTTTTGTCGGCCTCATTGACAGAGTATCTCAGAGGACAGACGCTCAGTTTCAGCAGATGCAGCAGGGCATGATGGCGATGTTCGGGATGATCTCACAGCTATACTCTCACACCGGACTCGCCCCACAGCAGCCAGGACAGTCAGGCCTTCAGGGCGCTGGAGCACCACCACTTGCAGTCACACCAGCTCCAGCCTCCACTGCTCCAGCCTCTTCCGCGACCCCGGAGATCATGTTCTCGATGTCAGCATTACTTGGGTCTGCGAGTCGTCCTCTCTTCTCCCCACTGCCTGCGACCTCACTCTTCCAGGAGTCACCCTCAGCTGTGCAGTCAGTTGGCCTCCCCGTCGTACCACAGCCACTACCTTCAGGGGGAGGCGGAGAGGTGTCCTTACTTCAGCAGTCGTCACAGCCGGCAGCATCAGCGCTCACTACTTCAGATGTTGACACATCTTCTGCTGAGCCGGCTACTACCTCCACGGATTCTCTCCCCGGCAGTGCTAGCACCAGAGCCTCGACGACAGCCTCGACGACAGCTACACCTCCGGTCAGCTCAGCACCAGCAGGCCCTTCAGATCAGCAGCTCCCTTCCGTCACCGAGGATCCTCCGTCTGACGACGACGATGATGATGACCCGGATCGCTTCCTCGCCGTCCCTCGTCACCCGGATCAGTAGCTATCCTTTTTGTGCTTTGATGCCAAAGGGGGAGAGGGAGTGAGAGTCAGGGGGAGGGTAGCATTAGAGAGAGCTCGTGATTCAGGACCTTGTTGTTTCGTATTGTATTATATTTGGTTTTAGTTCATGGATATGTACATTTGTCATTTGAGTATGCTGAGCTTTTGAGACATATCTATGGATTTCGTTTGAGCCATTGAGTTCCTTGATTCTCTCCTTTCGAGTTTGCTTGTGGTTATTCGTGCTTTATCTTTCTCGCTCTCTCGTTATCTATGTTTATGTTGTCATCAATCACCAAAAAGGGGGAGATTGTAAGCATCTAGGCCCTCAAGGTATGTTTCGGTGATTAATGACAACCATTATTGTGACTAATGAGTTTGTGCAGCTTTATAGATCATTATCGCTCATTTGGTTATATGTCAAAAGAGGCCCCTAACTTTCCTTATTCAAAAAGGCGATCTCGGTATTCAACTCAATAATACGTCAAGACTAAGGATCCTTCTAGTCCTAAGTGTCATAAGGTTGAGAAGGACACTTAGGTTAGTATAGGTTTTATAGTTTTGTAGTGATCGCACTATTAAGAGGGGTTTAGGCTTAGTAACTTGAGCATGGACATGGTCATTTGAAAATGGATGCACACAATAGTCACTCAGGTTTCTAGAAGCTCAAATAAGTGGTTCTCAACTTATATCTCAACAAATATTTGGATTTCATTCAAGACTCAAGTCAGAAAAGGCAAAATCAGAAAAATCCTTATCACCGGTTTAACCGACGCCTAAAGTTTTCTATACGTCGGTTAAACGAGGTCAGCAGGACTGGACAAGTCCATACACCGGTTAAACCGACGTTATTTGAAATTGGACGTCGGTGCAGTTGTCCAGAGACTCGGTTTTCAGTTGATCAGTGGACAACTACACTCACCGGTTAAACCGACGCTATTTGAAATTTGACGTCGGTGCAGTTGTCCAGTGACTTGGTTTTTCAGTTGTTCAAATGGATGATTACATTCACCGGTTAAACCGATGCAACGACGGTTAATCTTCCCAAACAGTAACGGCTAGTTTTCAAAAGGGGAGTTTACATTCACCGGTTAAACTGACGATGACTATTGGAGGGACGTCGGATTAACCGGCGCTACGCAGTTTTTCTGGCAGCTTTTTCTCCAACGGCTCTATTCGTGTGAGCTGCCCATATATACCCCTCCAATGGGTCATTCTACTACTCTTGACACCAGGCAACACCCAAACACATATACTTTAGTTAAGAGCCACCTTGAGTTTCAACATTTCATACACTTGTTCATTCAATCATTCAAGAAGCAAGATTAAGGACTTGAGTAGAGAGAAGCTTGTGTGCATCCATTCTTGGTGATTGGTTCTTGCTCAAGTGAAGGCCTTAGCTTGTTACTCTTGGTGATTGGCATCACCTAGGCGATCTTGGTGATCGAGGTGATTCTCGCGGAGCTTGCCAAGGATTGTGGAAGCCCGGAGAAGAGACTTGTACGTGGCTTGATCTCCACCACACCGGGATGGTGAACGGAGACTCTTAGTGAGCGCCCTCGTCTTGGTGACTTGGGAGGTGACAATACTCTTTGTGAGTGTCACAACGTGGATTAGGGGTGTGTGCCAACACATCGATACCACGGGAAAAATCCAATTGTCTCTTGTCCACTTTACTTATTCAAGCATTATCTTTCATGGAATTCATTCATGTGCTTGATTTAGGGATGACTAGTTAGCTCTACCTTGCTAGGCTTTATCTCTTTTTATCTTATCTAGCTTGTGTAGGTTGTTTAGTTATCCGGTTGGTGAATTGGTGCCTTTCTAGTTTTGCATAGGTTAAGGTTGCTTTATCTTGTTTTAGAATTTGAAAAAGGCCCAATTCACCCCCCCCCTCTTGGTCCATCGATCCTTTCAAGCGTACACATCATTAGTTAGAAACTTGATCAGTCACCACAGATGCTAAAGATAAACAAAGAAAAGTTTAGGTTATTACTTTTCTATATGGCCATGCAATTGACATTATATGAGCATCAGCTATAATGTTCATCTCGACATGAGGGCGAGGCAAAATCACATCCTTTTTCAAAACTAAATTCACAATAACTTCACAAAATTGCTTTCCAAGAGCCTAAACTCCTACCAAGGTGGTTGGATTAGTTGAAATAATTGTTCCCTTAGCCACAGATAGGTCAGATCTCAACATGACATATAATATCACATTCTTTCCAACCTAAAGAAAATGATGCACTCATGAGAGTTGAATCAGCGTGTAGACTCATATGAAATCAAAAATAGAAACTTTATACTCCCTCTATTCCAAAATATAGGTTGTTTTAACTTTTCTAGATTTATAACTTTTGCTATGCATCTAGACATATATTATATCTAGGAGCGTAGCAAACATTGTGAATCTAGAAAAGTCAAAACGACCTACATTTTGGAACGGAGAGAGTAGGATGGATGTGAAGATTATAAGTTCTCATCATGTGGTGAGTTAGTGTCATCATTCCTTGCTGGGGCTGATGGGTATGCATTGATAGGGCTGCACTGATGAAACTGATAGAGAGAGGGTGGCACTGATGGGGCTGCAGGACGCCTATTGACAAGCAAGAATTGATCCTCTTCGGACCGATCATCAATATATATCATCTTCTTCACATTCAGCATCATGTGTGCCTCTCCAACATGTTCTTTGGACCTTGGGCTCTACATCAAGCATTGAAATTGTAAGAAATAAATCTGTCCAAGATAATATATAAGATTTAAAATAATTTGACATACACATGTTAAGAAATGTAGCCTACTAACACTCTAAAATCAAAACTATGTATAGCACCACACCTTGTGAATTACAATCATTCTTTAAGATGATTTCAACATTATGCCTTACCAGCCTTTCCTCTTCATTTTCCTCCTCGATTTCTGCTATGGGGTTGTTGTAAAGCTGATTTCTCACTTTCAACCTTCTTACGAGCCAAAACTTAAATTTGAGGAGTCGGACGTTCGGGATAGCGTCATTTGGGGGGGGGGAGGGTGGGAGGGGTTTACGCGTCAGCGTGAGTCGGTCGTGTTGGGGCAACAACCTTTGAGCATCGGGTGGTGGCCTAGCCGGGCCGATAGCTTTGGGGCAGAGTGGGAGGCAGCATTCAAGCGGCTGCCCCTGGACGAGCGGGAGAGGAAGAGGCACTGGGAGCTTGGAGCGTGCAAGATTTGGAGCAAATGACGGATAATCTATATTTGGAGCACGCTGTGCTGTGATTTATCTGGAGAGGGAGAGCGTGTGGATGGCAATGTGAGATGATAAACTAGGGTGGCTGCGGGGAAATGGGTGAACTGGAGGAGGTGGCGGTGGTGTGAAGCTAGAGTTTAACAATAGACTGATCTATGGGTCTTTTGGCAAATTTTGTGCATGAGAGTTGGGCCGTGAGGGTGCAGATTGAGGAAAATGAGCCTAGTGTACGTATGTCGGCTGATGGTTCACTCTAAATATTTGAATTTACTGACTAGATTGGATTTACTAGCTGGATTTACTGACTGATGGTTGTTCGATGAATATATAATAGATTCTTGTTCGACGAAACTTAGATTGTATTTGGATGGTGGGTTGAAATAGATCGGGACGGGTTCCAAGCACTTCGACCCGTGTTGTTTGGTTGCATTTGAAGCTGGATTGGATTCGTGCCCCTCCGATTCGAGGGGACCACCTAAAGATGGCAACGGGTAAACTATCCGCGGATATTGCCTCTGGATATCCATACCCGCGACCTAAAAACTATACCCGAACCCATACCCGTTACCCGCAACGAATAGCAAACCGTATCCATATCCGTTACCCGCGGGTAACGGATATCCGCGGATATATCCGTTTGTCCAATAACAAGACTGCAGCCTGGCGCGGGGGGGGGGGGCGGAGGCGGGGCCTAGCGCCGCCGGCGGGCGGGCGGGCGGGGGGGGGGGGGCTGGCGTGGCGCCGGGGGGGGGGGGGGAGGGGAGACCCGCGGCGCGGGGGCGGGGCCTAGCGCCGCCGGTGGGTGCCGGGGGGGGGGGCGGCGGAGCTGGATCTGCCCGCGGCCGGAGCTTGGGGTGGGGGTGCGGGGCGGGCGGCCGGGGGGGGGGGGGCGGAGCCGGATCTGCCCGCGGCCGGAGCCAGAGCCGCCGCCCGGGGGGAGCGCTGGCGTGGGCGGTCGCGTGGGGCGATGGGAGGGGGCGCCGGCGGCTGGGCTGCTGGAGTGGGGGTGGGAGTGTGGGAGAGTTACGGTTAGGGTTTTTGTTATATATATGGTTTCGATGTGGACCCACATGTCAGATGCGGATTTCAGGTTTCGGGTACGGATAGTAATTTTTATTACCCGTTTTAAAAATATCCATGGATATTATTCACTACCCGTACCCGTATCCGCGGATATGAAATGATACCCAAACCCATACCCAACGGTTTTTTACCCACGGGTACGCGGATAATTCGTGTCCATTGCCATCCTTAGGACCACCTCAACCCGCTTCGACCCCCGTCGACGCCGTCTCGAGTCCGTCCACGGGCAGCGTGGGCGCGAGCTCCGCGCGAGGGCGGCACGGTCGAGCTCCGCGCGAGGGTGGCGGGGCCGAGCTCCGCGCAAGTGCGGCGCGGGCGGAGGCGCCGAGCTCCACTCGAGGGCGGCGCAGGCGGCGGGGCCGAGCTCCACGCGAGACGGCGCGGCGGCTAGCTCTGGCGGAGGTGCAGCGCGGCCCGAGGCTCGGGCGGAGGAGCGGCGCGGGGTCACACGAGCTGCGCGCGCGTGAGGACGGGCGGAGGCGGCCGGCGTCAGGGCTAGCGACGACGCGGCGCGGGGCGAGCTGCAGGAGGGGATTCGGCGGCGGACCTCGCGCGGAGGGCGGTGGTGGCCGGCGCGCGGCGAATGGAGGGGCCAGAGCTGCGGGCGGAGGCGGCGTCATGCGGTAGGCGGAGGTGGCCGGCACGCGGCGAACAGAGGGGGCAGCGCTGCGGGCGGAGGCGTCATCACGCGACGGGTGGACGAGGCCGGCGCGCGGCGAGCGGAGGAGATGCGCGTCATGGGGGGAAGAAGAGCAGAGGAAGAAGTTGGGGAAGAAGAGCAGAAGAAGAAGATAACGAGACATTGACATGCGGGTACCAAAAGTAAGGCTAGCTAAAGATGTGAAAATATTTTAGCCTAGATTCATATTTTTTGAATCAAATAAAAAATTAGGATGGATCCAACCTGTTAACCAAATACTAGGTTAGTTGAACCCGGATTGAACCTAACCTAAAATAAGGATGGATCCAACCCATCTCCGAACCAACACATGCTTGAAACACTGACCTGATGAGAAACTGTACCGACCAAATATTCAACAGTTATTTTCTAGTTATAGCATTATACCGATCAAATATTCAATAGTTATTTTCTAGTTATACCATCAGATGTCTAATACTAATACGGGGCTGTGGTATAGTGATTTTTTATCTCAAAATATTTTATTTTTGCCACAAATATCTTTTATCTTTTACATGAAACATTCTAGAAAAAGCACAACTTCGACCACCAATAGTTTTATTATGATACGATCAACTGAGTAAATTTTAAATGATGATTATACATGTCAAGGATGAATTTACATTCATAAATTTTTATGCTTGCGGACTAAAGGTTCATTAAAATATATTGACAGTTAAATTTAGAAAGCAACATGTCTAAAATGACAATTTTTGCTTGGAAATTAATGGAAGTTATAGTAAAGTAGTAGGTTTTGTTATATAATATTGATATTGATTATAAGGGATGGATAAAACGGATTATAGAGGTGTTAAACAGCGCTAGATGATGATTGGACCTCTTTAGGCATGAGTTGCAGCTAATGGATGGAGATGTCTGAAACAAATATCGTGGATGCTTCCAGGTTTCCTGTGAAATGTATAGCGATATACTAAAGAAGATACGGAGTTTATTAGCTAGCTATCGGCACAGTAGTATATAATGAATGTTATAGTCTTACTAAAGTCATGTAACATGAAGGACTTGCAAGAATATAAAAAGTGCAAGCGTGTGAAGAACCATAGAACAGACAAAGAAAAACACACATCACACAATGCACGACATGTTAACCCAACACGGTGGGAGAAGAGTGACAGTATACAAAGAGGAACAATAAGTGCTAAACAATAACATCTTAAGGAAAAGCAACATTAAGGGCTAAACAACAACACGTTGGATAAAAGCAACATTAAGTCCTAAACAGCAACACCGTAGGGAAAAGCAACATTAGTGCTAAACAACAACATCGTTGGGAACAGCAATATTAAGTGCTAAACAACAACATCGCAAGAAAAAGCAACACGGTAAGAAAAGCAACATTAAGTACTAAACAACAACACCGTAGAGAATAGCAACATTTAGTGCTAAACAACAACTTTGTAGGGAAAAGCAACATTAAGTACTAAACAACAACACCGTAGGGAACATCAAAATTTAGTGCTAAACAACAACATCGTAGGGAAAAGCAACAAGTTGGGAGAAGAACATTAAGTGCTAAGTAGCAACACCATACGGAAAAGCAACATTAAGGGCTAAATGGCAATACCGTAGGGAAAAGCACCATTAAGTGCTAAACAACAACATCATAGGGAAAAGCAACACGGTGGGAGAAGAGGGACAGTAAGTAAATAGGAACATTATCCTCTAAAGAGCAACACTGTAAGGAAAAGCAGCATTAAGTGATAAACAGCAACACCGTAGGGAAAAGAAACAGGTTTCGGAAAGAGCAACGGTACCGAAGAAAAGCAACACGGTAGGAGAATAGTGACAGTGGGTAAAAGCAACATTAAGTGCAAAACAACAACACGGTGGAAAAAAGTGACATAATGGAAATGGGAACATTAGGGTTTAGGGAGAAGGGTGACAGTATGCAAATAGGAACATTTATTCGCAATTGGAAAAGGATGACGAAAGAGACACGGTACGAAAAAAATACAAACCCCTTCCCCTTCCCCTTCCCCTTCCCCTTATTCTACAAGAGTACTCATTCTACAAACCGCTACCCTGCTACGCCACCGAACAAGCAAAATCTTCCCTTCCCCGCTACGCCGCCGCCCTTTGCTGCCTTCCCCTTCGCCACCTCTGTCATTGCCGCGCTTCCCGACTCGCACGCTGCCTGAGCAAAGTGAAACTGTCCATACTCGCCTCGATCATTGTTTAGGCTTTCAAAGGTAAGATTTTGCCTCAGTCATACTTGGCCCTTCATTTTCTTTGCCCCACTTTGTCACTGCACTCATTCTACAAACCGCTGCCCTGCTATGCCGCCGAACAAGCAAAATCTTCCCCTTCCCCGCTATGCCGCTGCCCTTCGCTGCCTTCCCCTTCGCCGCCTCTGTCATTGCCTCGCTTCCCGACTTGCACGCCGCCTGAGCAACGCGAAGCTCTCCATACTCGCCCCGATCATTGTTTAGGCTTTCAAAGGTAAGAGTTTGCCTGAGCGAGGATGAGGATTAGGACAAGGACGAGGGGAAGAAGGAGAAGGAGGTGGTGGATCTGAAGCAGCCAAGCAAAAAAAAGACCAACAAAAGTATTCAGGTTTTAGATAAAATTGCAGAGAAAAGGATACTGCTCACCATGAGGTATATTCAAATATTGCTTAAACATGCAAAAGATGAAAAGCTGGGTGGACAACTTGATGCCACCATGACTGCCAAATTTTTTTTAGTAGTGGTGTTGAACAAGCTGCTAATCCCTACAAGCTGCCATTATGCAAACACAATGATGGTAAAGGCAGTAGATGACCTTGAAGCGTTGAAGACCGTTGACTGGTGCAATTTAATCTTCAACCGTTTGAAGGAATCTATTTTGAAATGGCAGAAAAAAAGCAGATACAATCATGGTAGGTTGTACACAGCTGCTAATGGTAAGTACCTTACTAACTTTTTTCTCATTTTTGGTAGAAAACCATGGTCTTATTGTAGACAGTGGCTTAGCCAAGGGCCCTAAAGTTTGAGCAAACTTGTATAATGTACTGAGGGCTAATATATTTCTAGTAGACGAACACACAAATTAGTGATTCATTGAATGATTATTGGTCATCATTATGTGTTAGACTTGTGAAGCTGATATTAACTATACATACATACAGTGTATTTCTAATCCCAATATATAGTCTTATGTTAATGTATTATATTTGAACTAATGTTTTTCAAACTTAAGTTAGTACACATTCTATCTACGCCACTGACTGTAGAATCATGCTCCATAGATTCTTTTCTTAGACAACATCAGGAGACCTAATGGCGTTGTGGCGGATAGCAATCCGTTCTGCATCCCAAGAATCTGCACATATAGCTACAAGTTGATTAAGGCCCTGACAGACGATGAGTACGACAACATTCAAGTAAGTAAAGATCAACTATCTCTTTTCAGTTTATATCCTTGTCCTTTTCTCATAACATAACATATCCCTTTCCCTTTTAAGTTAATAGAATGGGAAAAAACATGCTACAACAACAAGGATAAGGTGCAAGAGGATGAGCTGGTGGAGGTCCTGGGTGAGGTGCATGAGGATGATCTGGATGAGCCTGAGCCTAAGCAGAGGTAAGGTGGTCTCACTGCACTTTTAAAAGGAACATGTTGCCTTAGTTATCTCATTTTCTTAACCTCTGCTTCAACTTTTCAGGGACCCAACAGCTGTGTACGAAGAATTTGTTTTAAATAAAACAAGGGACAGCATATATTTGGATATGTTTGACCATACTATGTTGGAATCAAGATTTGTTGAATACTTTAAGCCAGGAGGATATATGGATTCCACAATATTAGATTTACAATGCCGCTTGTGGGGTGAAGAAAGGGATGACAGAATTATCCTTTCTCAGTCTGCTGCTGTAAGTACTAATTCAACTTACTTCATGTTCTGATTTCTTTATCCATGATTTCAATTTCTTTGATTTTATTCTAGAGAGGATTGATCACTACTGGGTCTCAATCTAGTAGACGATCACTAAGATTAGAGCTTAAAGAAGAAAAGCTAGAGAAGACGGCGCAGGTATGTACTAATTCAACATAGCATAGTTTTAATTTTTATATATATTACTAAGTTTGACAATAGTTTTTTTCAGATATTCATCCCGCTTCTTCATTCCAAACATTGGTTCTTGATTGTGGATGAAACCGTACATTTCCTTGACTCCTTGCCTACACCATCCCGAGTTAAGTTGGTTTTAGATGTGCTTTTAGTACTGAGGAACATCATCAAAGAATCTGCACCCATGATCGATATCTTCAATTACAAGTTTAGAATACCACCAGTTCAGAAACAAGGGAACAGATACGCTTTTCCTGATAATGTTTCTTTTTATTTTAGTGTCACTCCTTTTTCCTAATGTGTTGCTATCAGTTACTCCTTTTTCCTAATGTGTTGCTATCAGTTCTTTGCTGCTGCTACTTCCTCAAATTTTGTGGTCGATTTTTGCAGCTATGATTGCGGTTTCCATGTTTTGTTATACATAAAAGGATTTGAACAAGGTGAAATATTAAACTTTGACAAGGTAAATGCCCTTTCAATAACTATAACATTTCTATTCATGTATGCCCTTTCAATAACTATAACATTTCTATTCATGTATGCACATCCTACATAATTACTTATACCTTAAAATTGCAGGAAAAGTTGGAAATGTTTAGGAAAACACTTGCAACGGACCTCCTCACCGACAGTCGCAACAAAAAAAACAGCTATAAGAGATTTGGGTGAAGCTGCTGCTGCTGCTGATGATGATGATCTGATCATCATGGATGAGGATTTCACGTATCAATTGGAACAGTTCATCAGTGCCTTTCAAGATGCGGAATATGACAACGCCGACCAGTTCATCAATTTTTTTCAAAGCATGGAATATGACAATATCGATGTTGGTGTTTTACCGCCAAGCCCACCGAGGGATACCCCTGAGGTGGTGAGTTATAGGTGGGGTGCCTCCAGGATCAGGAAGTCGAAGGTGCAAGGAACACAAAGTTTAGACAGTTCGGGCCGCCGAGAGCGTAATACCCTACGTTCTGTGTGGTGGTTTGTATTGCCTCAGGTGTGTATATGGAGGGGGTCCCTGCCCGCCCTTATATAGTCTGGGGGGACAGGGTTACATGGAAATCCTAGCTAGATACGAGCTCAGGAGTCCTACCGGAGTACTACTCAGGTAGTTTTCTTCTGTTCCGACTAGTTCTACTACGGTATGAGTAGTTACGACTGATGTAGGGTGTTGGCCATGTTCCATCCCTTATCCTAAAATATGTATGCCATGTGCGCAGTCCCGTGGCCCCGGATCTGACAAGCCTCCGAGCTTTTCGTAGTCGAGTACTGCAGGCTTCCGAGTACTTCTGAAGGCGTCTTCAAGTTCTCCCGAACTCCATCTTGAAGGTGTCTTCCAAGTACTTCCTTGGTTGCATTAAGGCTGTGAGGTGCTCATACACTGAGTAGTTGTCAAGTCTTCTTTTATATGGGGTGCGATTAAACTCGCACTCCATATGGAATAGCCCCTGAGCCTTAGGTTGAATCGAAGACACAGGCTGAGAGTGAAATTAGTCTTGAATCTTCTATCCTTATCTTCCAAAAGATTTGCAAAATAAGTCGCTAATGGCACGTGTCCCGTAGCCCTCGAGCCTTGAATCCAAATCCCAAAGATTTGGAAAAAAGGATTCAAAAAATCATGGCATGCAATATATGACGGTATTTGATGGTTAAGATGGGAAAATTGGTTCAGAAATTCGAAAATTACTTTTTCGGAACGAATTCCCAGAAAAAATGGTTGAACAAATAACTTCTCCAAAAATGCACTAAATTACCGCTCAAATCAAACACATTCCCTTGATTTAATGGCTAGATAACACCTCTAGGTTAAAATTTTGAAAAGCCCCTTATTTCGGAATAAAATCCCTGGTTAAACATTTATCTTCCCGAGATAAATCCTCAAAAGGCTCTTAAATTGGGTTCTTCTATAAATCTTTTGAGTACTTTTGCGGAATCCAGCCTCCGAGCGTGAGAGCTAAACGATCCACCAAAAGCACGCTGAGTGCCCTGTCGAGCCTAGCCCCCGAGCATGGGGGCTAGATGAGTCGGTGAAGGTACGCCAAGTAACCTTATTGCGCTCAGCCCCTGAGCATGGGAGCTAGATGAGCCACCGAAAAGCATGCTGAATGTCTTGTTTGTAGTTGAGATGAGGAGTCGAGGTTGCTGACGGCACGTAATACTAGTCGGGAACTAGTAAACGCAGTGTTATGGGAGCAGGGCCCCTTCAGTAAACTACTCATAGTACTAGTCGAGAACTAGTAAACGGAGTGTTACTGGAAGTATGAGAGAGAGGCCCCTTAATAAACTGCACGTAAGGCTAGTCGAGAACTAGTAAACAGAGTGTTACTGGGAGTATGAGAGCGAGGCCCATTCAGTAAACTACGCGTAAGACTAGTCGAGAACTAGTAAATGAAGTGTTACTGGAAGTATGGGAGCGAGGCCCATTCAGTAAACTACGCGTAAGACTAGTCGAGAACTAGTCAATAGAGTATTACTGGAAGTATGGGAGCGAGGCCCATTCAGTAACCTAGAATACTAGTCGAGAACTAGTAATTAGAGTGTTACTGGAAGTATGGGAGCGAAGTCCCTTTAATAACATAGAATACTAGTCGGAAACTAGTAATCTAAGCATTACTGGAAGTAGGGAGCGAGGCCCCTTCAGTAAACTACGTGTAGTACTAGTCGAGAACTAGTAAATGGAGTGTTACTGGAAGTATGGGAACGAGGCCCGTTCAGTAACCTAGAATACTAGTCGGGGAATAGTAATCTGAGTGTTACTAGAAGTATGGGAGGGAGACCCCTTCAGTAATATAGAATACTAGTCGGGAACTAGTAATATGAGCGTTACTGGAAGTAGGGAGCGAGACCCCTTCAGTAAACTACGCATAGTACTAGTCGAGAACTAGTAAACGGAGTGTTATTGGAAGTATGGGAGCGAGGCTCCTTTAGTAAACTACGCGTAAGACAAGTCGAGAACTAGTAAATGAAGTATTACTGGAACTATAGGAGTGAAGCCCCTTTAGTAACATAGAATACTAGTCGGGAACCAGTAATCTGAGCATTACTGGAGTAGGGAGCCATGCCCCTTCAGTAAACTGCGCGTAGTACTAGTCGAGAACTAGTAAACGGAGTGTTACTAGAAGTATAGGAACGAGGCCCGTTCAGTGACCTAGAATACTAATCGGGAACTAGTAATCTTAGTGTTACTGGAAGTATGGGAGCGAAACCCCTTCAATAAACTACGCATAGTACTAGTCGAGAACTAGTAAATGGAGTGTTATTGGAAATGTGGAAGCAAGGCCCTTCAGTAACCTAGAATACTAGTCTGGATCTAGTAATCAGAGTGTTACTGGAAGTATGGAAACGAGACCCGTTCAGTAAACTACAAGTAAGACTAGTCGAGAACTAGTAAACGGAGTGTTACTGGAAGTATGGGAACGAGGCCCGTTCAGCAACTTAGAATACTAGTCGGAAACTAGTAATCAGAGTGTTACTGGAAGTATGGGAGCGAAACCCCTTTAGTAACATAGAATACTAGTCGGTAACTAATAATCTTAGCATTACTAGAAATAGAGAGCAAGGCCCCTTCAGTAAACTACGCGTAGTACTAGTCGAGAACTACTAATTGGAGTGTTACTGGAAGTATGGGAGCGAGACCCCTTTAGTAAACTACGCGTAAGACTAGTCGAGAATTAGTAAACGGAGTATTACTAGAAGTATGGGAGCGAAGCCCCTTCAGTAACATAGAATACTAGTCGGGAACTAGTAATCTGAGCGTTACTGGAAGTTGGGAGCGAGGCCCCTTCAGTAAACTATGCGTAGTACTAACTAGTAAACGGAGTATTACTGGAAGTATGGGAACAAAAGCCCCTTCAGTTATATAGAATACTAGTCAGGAACTAGTAATCTGAGCATTACTGGAAGTAGGGAGCAAGGCCCCTTCAGAAAACTACGCGTAGTACTCGTCGAGAACTAGAAAACAGAGTGTTATTGGAAGTATGGGAGCGAGACCCCTTCAGTAAACTACACGTAGTACTAGTAGAGAACTAGTAAACGGAGTGTTACTGGTAGCATGGGATCAAGGCCCCTTTAGTTACCTAGAATACTAGTCTGGAACTAGTAATCAGAGTGTTACTGGAAGTATGGGAGCGAGGCCTCTTCAGTAAACTACGCGTAGTACTAGTCGAGAACTAGTAAACGGAGTGTTACTGGAAGTATGGGAACGAACCCCCTTCAGTAACATAGAATACTAGTCGGGAACTAATAATCTGAGTGTTACTGGAAGTAGATATAGGTGACTGGAAATCAATTGACAAAGGAGAAATCAATCTTGCTTGTAGCTTAGTCGATTCCTTGGGCGGGCCATGAGAATTCACATGTTGCCATGTGAAAACTTCACGGTTGGCCCGAAGGAAGTCACGACGATGTCCTTCATGTGATTTTGATCAGTTCCTTGGGCGGGCCATGACAGGTCGTATGTTGCCATTCGAAGATGTCTCGGTTGGCCCGAAGGAATAGATTACGCAATCCTTCACATGCGTTGTTACGAAAGTGGTCGTCATGCGAAGATGACTCGATTGGTCCAAAGGAATTCCTTGGGCGGGCCAAGACAGTTCGTACGGCACTGAAATGTGGATGAACGGACAAAGGCTTTATTTTGTGTAAATTCATTGAGTCCCTGACCAAATGGATAAACGGGTTCTTTGGGAAGAAACCCCTTGTTTCGAGATAAAACTCAAGATAATGGTTAAATAAGTTCCCTAAAGATCTCCGAAAAACCTCCTTGAATCGGGTCTCAGTCTTCGTTGAGTGGTGGAGCTCCCAGGGCCCTTTGGAGGGTTTGACATTCAAAGGTGGAATGCTTGCTCTTCGGGTGCCATGGGCATCGCTTGTGCAGAGCCTCCTCGAATCGCTTCTTTGAGTTGAAGGTTCTCTTTCTTTGGGTGGGTTGTTCCCCTGCTTCTAGCTTGCGCTTTCAAGTTGTACCCAGGTAGTCGAGGTGGATATGATAGTTGGTGGGGCTATAGGCCTCCACCTCATCGCGCTCCTGCTGCCTGGCTATGATGATGTTGCGGGCATCCCGGCCACGCGTTGATGATAGTGCGGAGATCACTCGTGGAGGAGTCGTAGAGGTTGCCTTGCTCTTGCTGGTGTTGCTCGACTATGCAGTGGCTGCGTTCGGCGCACTTGTGTTTATAAGCCTACCGCGTTCATTTCGCACGCTGTCCTCGTTTTCCTTCTTCGTGGTGTCAATGGTGTTGAGAGCGAATTCGGGTGGCTTCGTGTGTCGCGGTTCGGCGTTGTAGGGGTGTTAGAGATGTAGTCATCATCGTCAAGGTAGAAGTTGTCGAGTTGGACGCGATCTGATCCTTCCGCCTCTTTGAATGGGATTTCTTCAATGAAAGCCATAAAGATCTCCTGATCTGGCGAGGAGCTTTTGGCGATCCACCCCTCTTCTTCGTTGAAGGAATCGAGGGGCCTGCCTTCCTGGAATGGTAGTTCATCGGGGTTGATGGCGCAGAAAGTTGGGCTGAGGTCGGGTAGCTTGGAGGACTCCGTGCCCTTCCGATGCTCGAGCCCACCTGACCAAGCTGATGGCACAGGAAGGTGGGCTGAGGTTGGGTAGCTTGGAGGACTCCGTGCCCTTCCGATGCCCGAGCCCACCCGACCAATGTGGTGGCGCAGAAAGGTGGGCTGAGGTCGGGTAGCTTGGAGGACATTGTGCCCTTCCGATACCCGAGCCCACCCGACCAAGTTGATGGCGCAGGAAGGTGGGCTGAGGTCCGGTAGTTTGGAGGACTCCATGCCCTTTCGATACCCGAGCCCGCCCGACCAAGTTGATGGTGCCCTCAGGCCCTGGTGGCAGCTTGATAAGGGCGATGCGTCGTCATTGAAGTCCGAGTAGTCAACGGAGACAGGAGCCCTCCGATAGACGTTGGCTAGTCCTCCTCTGACTTGTAGTGGACGATCCAAATCCTCCTCCGACTCAGAGAGGGACTTGTGGTACGGGACCTCGGACCGAGGAGGACTCGGTTCGAGGGGTTCTAGGTTGTCGATAAAGTCGTCGATTGCACGGTTTACGTCCATGGCGGGTGCTTCAGGCTACTTCTGATTGGAAAGCTGAAGACTTGTTTCCACGAGCCCAATGCATTCCGCGATGTTGCAGTCGACTCGATCGATACGAGAGTAGATGTCGCCAGAAGCAGCAAAAAAAATGCGAGAAATCTCAGGGCTAATTGGGGGAAGCTGATTACCGGAGTGTTGAAGGGCGGCCTCTGCAAGCTTGATGCACGCAGTGATGTTGCGGTCGACCCTGTCCACTCCGGCGATCAGGTCATCAGCGTTGACCTGTGGACGTGGGATCGCTCCGAGGTGACTCGTGTGGTTTCCGATTAGATCGGAAAATTGAATTCCGCCGAGACTGTCTGCGGGATCGTCGGTGTCGCGACGTGATGGTGTAGTTGGCACCTCCGGCTCCTTGGTGTCGGCCAGGCGGCTGTTGTAGCTACCTGAACTGTTGGCGATGCAGACCCAGGAGCCAAAAATGAAAGTTGTGCCCTCGTCGAGCACAGCGCTGGTAAAGTCGAAAGATGCCATGGATGCTCGATAAACACCCCTACCTAGCGCACCAACTGTCAGTGTTTTACTGCTAAGCCCACCGAGAGATACCCCCGAGGTGCTGAGTTGTAGGTGGGGTGTCATCGAGATCAGGAACTCAAAGGTGCAAGGAACACAAAGTTTACACAGGTTCGGGCCCGTAATACCCTACGCCCTGTGTGGTGGTTTGTATTGCCTTAGGTGTGTATATGGAGGGGGTCCCTGCCCGCCCTTATATAGTCTAGGGGGACAGAGTTATATGGAAATCCTAGCTAGATACGAGCTTAGGAGTCATACCCGAGTACTACTCGGGTAGTTTCCTTCTATTCCGACTAGTTCTACTACGATATGAGTAGTTACGACTGATGTAGGGCGTGGGCCATATCCCATCCCTTATCCTAGGATATGTACGCCATGTGCGCAGATCCATGGCCCGAGGTCTGACAGCCGACCCGTTCATTAGTGTTTTTCAAGGCATGGAATATGACCATGATGTTAATCAAGACGACCCAAAATTTGAAAGCAGAGATCTTGATGATGAGGAGGCTAAAGGCAGCAAAGAATCTGACCTGAATGCCATGCAAGACGTCCTCCGAATACAATCCAGAGACCAAAACGTCCTCAGAAGACATGGATCCTGATGACGAGATTCCTAGAGGCAGCAAGGGTGACCGTAAAGAGAGCATGGAAGTGGATGAGGAACGTGAAGAGAAAACAGAAAGTCAGAATAGCAACAAGGACACTGACACTGACAACAAAAACAATATGGAAGTGGATGAGGAGGGCAGTGAAGTGAAACCGGAGAGCCGGAAGACTGATGAGAATAGGAATGAGGAGAAGTTGGAAGACAAGACTTTTGAGAATCATCAACACAGCAAAGATGTCCGTGAAAAGCAGAAGCGAGCTATTAAGGAACTTGACCAAGGGTTGGTACTTCCTTCAGTGACAAAGAGGGCCACAAAGAAAAGGCCAAACCGAGCTACAACAGACACAGAGAATAAGATACTAGAGAGGTGTTTAAATAAAAAAACAGAGAATGAAAAGTGGTTGCAAAGATATGTGAAATGGCCTTGAACTAGTAAGCTTCTCGAGACTTACATGATGTTTTCTTGGGAGTTGTAGAACTTCCTATACTGACTGACATTATATTTTCAATCTGAAAAAGTGATGAACAGGTAATATTTAGTTTGGGTGAGATGTCACTGACTGGCACTCAAATGAAGCAGTCATTAGAGGGAGGTGAAAATGCCATAGACCTTCTCTGGGGATTCGTGGAATGCTTCAAGCATGATGCTGATAGGACCAAGATCTTTCTCCCGCCAATGAATGTGGTGAATGTGGTAAGTATTCTGTAGAAAACTTTAAGAATGATAGCAAATAACTTGCACTTATTATTTCACCGTGAGTGCAGGACAACATGTATATTGTAGAAATATTGTACCCGCACTCCCCGCAAAAGGCACCAATCTGTCCTTAACTGACGTAAGTTGTGCCACATTTTATTACATGTTTGTTTTAGGGTTTAGGGGAAGTGATACAAGATGTGTTACATGTTTGTTTTTCAGATATTTTGCGCTGTCTTCTCTGAAAAATGGATTGGGTATTGTATCCAAGTTGGAGGACAAGCCCAGATCCATGCTTTGTACGACAAGGCTCTAGATCAAAGGAAGGTTCAAACTTTGGGCATTTCTGTCGCATGCAAAATAGATGAAGCCTTAGAACAAAAGGGCCACAAAAAGGAAGGTTTTGATGGCAAGACAAGGATGGGAGCAATATTTTTCAAAGAAACAATTCCCAATGACTGTGTTGCTGTCGTGTATTTTTTTTCAAAAATTCCAAGGTAATTCATTAGGACCCAAAGAGCAGAATCACCAAAAGGTTGGTGTACTTTCTAGAAATTAATCTCCTTTTAACCTGCTATGACGTGCACAAAAATACTGACTAACCTGCTTTCAAACTTCTTTGCAGTGTTTGTTGGACAAATAGTTGCAACAATACAAGGCAACAGTTACGACATACCTTGTTGCTCATGAAGCAAACAAAGCAAAGTTGCCTACAGAACTTTCAGATTGCATTGCCAAAGGACGAGCTGAGAAAGGTAGCAGGAAAAAGAGCGACTGGAGCTTGCAAGAGTGATTCATTACGACTCAAAGAGCGTACATGAGTTGGAACAAAATACTTTAGATTTTGAAATACTTTACTGGAATTATACATCGTGATGTGACATTTGGTCGATGTGAGGAGCTGTTTCTTGATCCTTTACGATGCCTAGCTGTTCCTTGACCAATGCTACTTGATATACTTCTCATGTTGTGTGCCCAATTCTACTTTTCTTAAGATAAGGATGTTATTGTACCAATCCGTTTGTACTGTTGTGGGATATGAACTTCTCATGTTGTGTGCCCAACAGGCTGCTGAACTTATGAGGAAGGTTTCACTATAGGCTTTTTCTACGTAAAATAAACTTCTAATGATAAAACCAGCATGCAGGCTGTTGATAGAACCGTTATGACGATAGAACGCTGCATGAACGAGGCCAACACCACACGGTGTTCACTTCAGCCAACTGTGGTTCCTGGCGACGCAGCGGTGGTGGTGGTGGCTCTTCTTTTGGTCACCGTACCGCTCCGCATTGCCGTCCGACCATGGTGTATCCGGGAGGGGCAGACTTGGCAACACAGATTATTTGGAGGGCCAATGATCCGCAGCGCCCCGCCCTAGGCCAGGCACCGGCTTCCTGTTGCCACGCCGCCTGTCGTCCTCAATCCGTTTGTGAAAAAGCAACATCTCAAGAAACAGCAACACCTTGGGAAAAGCAGCACGATAGGAAAAAAGTGACAGAACGGTAAAAAAGCAACATTACAAATGTGTGTTACTTTATATTGATGTGTCGCTTTGAAAAGTAGCTGTCCGCATCAGAAACCGCCGAGCTTTTTCGACAGCGCACTTCGTGAGTTCTAGCCCTCCAAGATCTGCGCCTAGGGTTTGGGACGGTGGCGTGGAGCATGGCTGACAGCGGGAAGCCGAGTCCGACAAGGCGGCAACGGAGAGCTAGCCAGGGAGGGAGTCTGGAGGCGTTGCCGCGAGCTTGGACGACGGCGGATTGGTTCCGACGCGGCGGGCCGGCGGCGTGCGCGAGCGAGCCGCTGCGGTGCGCGGCAGCACCCTCCAAAGCTCTGCCGGCGCTGCGGCCTGCGGCATTGCGGCGGCTCGGCACGATCGCCACTTGGTGGCTCGGCCGGCACTGCGGCGGCGCGGCGCACTTCGCCCCTCAGTAGCGTGCAGGCCACCAGGAAGAACTGAAAGGCGCCATTCGCATTACCATTTGCAAATTGCTAGCATCAAGACACCAATCGAAAAGTTGGAAGGTAATTAGCTCGCAGTCTCGCACTACATGACTACGAATTTGCAGTTGGTAGCTTCTAATTCAAGATTGGTAGCCAATTACTGGTAGCATCAACTGGTAGAAATGTTTGCTTGGGGGTTGGTGCAACGGAAAATTATTGGCCTGGTCCGAGCTTGTTTGGGAGTTGGCGCAGGCTTTCACCTTTTACTCCCTAAAAGGTTGGCGCAACAAATTGTTTGGAGCTTGTTTTCTGATTTTTCTTATCTCTTTCATTGCTTACACGAGTCATTTCAGATGTACGATCTCAAAGTGTGGATACTGGATGACTGACAAGGATTCGACAAGTCTATTTCAGATGGAGGCGATGGAGGGCACAAATGTATGGTGGATGAGGAGATCGGTTCTTGATTGTTATTTCAATATGCGATTTGTTAGCGTAGGATTTTGAGCAAGACTGAATATCTTCTTGTTTCATTCTTCTTTTAGCATAGGTTCTCATCAGTTAGTGATGCAAAGTTCCCAGATGTATGCCCTATGGAGCAATCAAATAACACGCTGAAACATTCTTGGCACTCTAGGAAGATCCGAGAATTCGAGAGGTACAATGAAACACTCCGCCTGGAAGTGATGATGGTGGAGCAGAAATTAGAGGTAATTACCGAACTTTAGCAGGAAGTAGCAGCAGGGATCGATGATTTGAAGGTATGTAAATATCATCTCTCTCGTAGGTCATTTGTTATTGCTGAAATCTGCATGGTGATTTTGAGTATGTGATCACTAAACATGGTCAACATGTTATTGCAGAATTCTTCTTTTGCCAACATGTTATTGATGAAAGCAGCAGGTGTCAACATGTTATTGACGAAAGCAGCAGTTGGCCTCGCTACAGTTCATCTGGGTTGAAATGTTGATACTGATGTTGTCAGCTTTCTGTTGTAAACTATGTTCCTGTAAATGCCATGATGTTGTCATGAAAGCAGCAGTTGTCCTCATGTACCCATTTAGTCTGTCTTATTCAAACTAGCTGTGTTTGAATTTAAATTTAAATACCTTACTGATCCTTTTTGGAAAACAAAATGGTACATTTGTAAGAAAATTGGATAGAAAATTGGAAATGTTAGACAGTTTGGCTTTAGAAGTGGATAGAAAGGAAGAAGAACGGAAGCGTAAGAAGATTGGTAAGGGCAAGTCTTTTTTTTTCTGCTGGCAAAGATCAAAAACTGTCCCATCAGTTAGTGCCGGCAAGTGGATGTGTACTCTGCATATTCTGATGTGGCCTCCACAGCCGTCGGTTTGGCTGAGTCCTTTTATTTGGCTGTGTGCTTGTATCCGCCCAACCATTGGTAGGAGTGGTAAAAGGATCTTGATTTTTAGTCTAGATAATCTAAGGGCCGGGCTCTGATCTTATTCAATTTGAGATAAAAATATTAAAAGCCAAGTTGGATTGTGAAGAAAGAATTAGAGCCATGATCCGTTACCACCCCTAGCCATTGGTTGAGCACCAAAGAAATTTCAAAAAGCGCTGAAGATAACAAAGCGAAGTCTGTCCCAGGCTCCCAGCTAAGTATGTTGGGCTGAATTCCTACCACCGGCCCGTGCGTTCTTCCCTATCTCACCAGCACATGTCGTCTTCCCTATCTTCTCTCTGGTCTCCTCCCTCTTCCCTATCTACTTCCCCCCCTCCCCCACCCCCCCCCCGCCACGGTCTCGCCGCCGCCGCCTCTCTCTCTCTCTCCCTCCCCCTCCCTCCATGGGCCCACCTTCCCTATCTGCTTTCCCGATCGTGCGCTACCACGGCCGGTCACCATGGCAGTACAGAGAGTGATTCATCTGGCAGTCACAATGGCAGCCTATCTTTGCTCGCTACCCTGTAGATTGTGGTATGTGTTCTATCTTACCCTGGCAGTATGGAAATTCCATTCATTCTTTCGTGCTCAAAATGTTGCTTAATCCAGCATTGTGCATAACTGCTACAGGATTGTGCCTACCAGCACTCGAGATGAATGCTTCGCCAACCATGGTTCATCTGATAAGTGGATGGAAAATCAATGTAAGATGGGTGAACAAATCCAATCGCTTCAAGAGGAGATAAGTAAACTGAAGCAGAAAATATTTACGCTGAAGTGTGAAGCTGAAGAAATGCATGATGCATTTGTAGAGGCAAAGGATATGCTGAGAATTGTCCGTGTATGTGATCTTTTGCCATTTCCAGATTTTCTTACATATAAATTGTACCTAATGCTGTCTTGTTTTTAGAAATTTCTTACATATTTCAAACCTCCTGCGAATGCTTCTCATTAACTTTTTCTTATCAGAGGGTGATAGAGATGCAGAGATGACTTATTTTTGGGTATGTTATCAGAGGTGCTTCTTTACATTAGTCAAGACATAAAAAAATTTAGTATACAGTTTTGTTGTTCCAGGAATTTTTCAGCTACTTCATCCCTGGAGAGCTTCTACAGTGAATTCATCTTCCTCGAGGAGCGTCTTCACCTGTTAGCTCGAGTGTTTTTCACCATTTGTGCAAGTTGTTACTTTTCATGTTATTTTCAGGTATGTTACCAGAGGTGCTTCTTTACATTAGTCATGACATAAAAAATCAGTTCTAATACAGTTTTGAATTTTTCAGCTACTTCATCCCTCGAGAACTTCTAATTCATCTTCCTCGAGAGAGCGCTCGAGCGTTTTTCACCATTTGTGCAAGTTGTTACTTTTCATGTCTTCTTGTATGTTTCTCTCTATAATAAATGTTTCTCCCAAAGTAATATCTAGCATCAGTGGAAATATTTAGTGCAAAATGTAACAAAGTGACAGATAGTAAAGTAACACATGGAGCGAAAAGTAATATTGTCTCACCGAGCTGACTCTAGGGCTGCGTTCACTCGTCTGGTTTCTCCCTCCCTCTCACTCCTGCATTCACTTGTTTGGTTTCTCCCTCCCTCTCCAGAGTTGCATTGAATTGCCATCTGGTTTCTCCCGTGCATTGAATTGCATTCACTCGTCTGTTTTCTTCTCCCTCCCTCTCCTGCTCTCTACCTGTCTTGCTTTCTCCCTCCCCAGCCCTCTCCCAGTCTTCCTTTCTCCTTGCTCTTGCTCTGTATGTCTGCATTCACTCGCTTGCTCCCTCTCCTTGCTCTCTCCCTGTCCTGATTTCTCCCTCCTTAGTCCTCTCCCAGTCTTACTTTCTCCTTGTGCTCTGTATGTCTGGTTTCTCCTGCATTCACTCACTTGCTCCCTCTCCTGCTCTCTCTCACTGTCTTGCTTTCTCCCTCCCAGCTCTCTCCCTGTCTTACTTTCTCCTTAATCTTGCTCCTTATCACTCATGGATAAGGTAATGATTGTCGTTTTCGATGGACAGCTCAAGGTTAGTAATTTTTACTTCTCTTACAGTAGTTGCATTTGTTTCCATCTCTAATGTTGCTTTCTATTATCTAATATTCTTGTTTCGCCTTGATGTAACTTTATCTAAAAAGGTTTATTGCTGTTGCTATTTCTTGAGAATGTTGCTTTTAATTGTGTTGCTTTTTTCTGAGACTATTTCTTTTACACTCTTTTCTCGTACAATGTTACTTTCTACCATTCTATCACTGTTTTCCTAGCATGTTGCTTTTCCTTCGGTGTTGCTGTTTCTTGAGAACTATTATCTAATATTCGTGTTTCGCCTTGATGTACCTTTATCTAAAAAGGTTTATTGCAAGAACCATGCACAACCTTCCTTGCATCCCAAAATAGTGTTGAAAGATCTTTTAATGAATTTTTACCATTATGTCACTGTTTTCCTAGCGTGTTGCTTTTCCTTAGGTGTTGCTATTTCTTGAGAACTATTATCTAATGTTCCTATTTCGCCTTGATGTACCTTTATCTAAAAAGGTTTATTGCAAGAACCATGCACAACCTTCCTTGCGTCCCAAAATAGTGTTGAAAGATCTTTTAATGAAGCACTATCCAACTAGAGCAGAATCTTCTAATGACGTTGTTGTCGGTCAAAACCTACCAGCGAGCAGCGACAGGCAACACGAGGAGCCGGGAGGCTTCCGAGACGGCTGGTGGGTCCCGGTCCCTCGGTCAACGACCCAGAAGTCCGGCACACGCCCTGGCTTGATGAAATGCTAGGCGTGCCACCTGACCTATACCTGATCAGGGAGGTGAAGAAGTCGTTATCAGTTATTTCCCTGCATGCACAGCCATGTCAAACGTTAGTCCGAGCCGCGATCGGCTCTTAAAATGACTCCCAAGATCGGTTAGAAGAGCCGATGGTGCCTCCGCACTGGGTCGGACCTGTCCTTATACTAGGTCGGACCTCCGGGTAACCCTTAAAATTGGCTGAAAGAAGCTGATTGTGCCCATTTTAGCAGATCGGATCTACTAATATTTGAATGCCCGTACAAATCCGATGGAAAAGATAAAAGCCTGCTCTGTAATCACCAAGCTAATCCAATCTACGACAGTAAAAGTCTTCACCGTGCAACCGGAACATCCTACGCATGGTTAAGCCTAACGAACATGAAAGATAACAAGACGCTAACCTAAAAAGAGGCCTAAAAACCAACTAATAAGCCAATTCCCGGAACAATCCCTCCTTAGATCACCATAAAGCAGCAAACATGCAGCCGGAACATTCAACCTGTTTGAAGGGCCTAATCATACGGATATTAAACCGAATTCTTGTAGTACAAAGAATTACCATAGCAGATTAGATCTACTAGCCGAGAACAGAGCAAGGTGCTGCCCTTGCACCTGGGATCGCGCACAAGGGCAGCTAAACGATTATCTCCTTCAGCCCATGTTGCTCTCGGCCCATCCTCTGGCCCAGTCAAATTATGGCGATAACACATGCCCCCTGGTTTTGGCAATGATAATTCTAAAACCATCACCTCTTCGGCTTCTAAGGCTTGTACACGCACATGCCGCTCCCAATGCCATCGGACGCGACCCCTCGGCTTCCAGGGCCTATACGCGCGCACTACCTCCAAAACCACCGGACACGACTCTTCGACTTCTCCCTCGGAAATCGTCATAGCGCCGCTTCACCTTCCATCTCCGCCCTTATAAACTGACATCGCCGGATTTACTTTTATTCATCTCCTTCCTCCGTGCATTACCCGCACCAACGTATTCTGCATCCTCCGGCGATGGCTTCCTTTTCCTCTGCCTCCTCCGATTTCTCTTCCTCTTCTACTTCTTCCGTAATCTCCATTACCTCTCCTGACTCCGAAACCTCCTGGGAGGCGACACCGGAGTTTGATTTGGTAGCTTCATACGAGGCTCTCGCCCCTCTACATTGGGATGCAGAGGAGTGGGACTTCAACATTTGGTCAGAGGATGATGAGTCCCTGACCGATGATGAGGACCTCCAGATTCCCCTTATTGGGGATCTGGATGAAGGCGACGACGACTCCTGGGATGACGACTTCTTCTTTTCCTTAGAAGAAGACACCAAGAACACTTCAACCGACGACGAATCGGCAGCAGGAGGGTTCCTGCGCGGCGGATCATCAACTTCAGAAGACGACGAGGACGCCAGCGACGATGCCGGTCATAGCAGCGATGACGGCGGCAACAGTAGCAGCAACGGCGGTGGCGGCGATGGCAGCAGCGACGGTGACACCAGCGCGTCTCCCCCATACAAGCGTCGCAAGTCCTTAGGGACTTACTGGTGGTAGTTCGTAGGGTCATCAGCCATTATGTACAAAGCCGGTAGATCGGCTTCTTCTTTTGTAATGATTTCTTGTAGATGAACTCTTTTATTTTTTAATCCAATGTCTGAAAATCCAATCTTCTAAAGTCCGATGGCAGAACATTGGTCCACCTACTTGAATTCTCTGACTCAACCCCAAGCTTTTTAATGAAACAGACATACTCCTGTTGTTACTGTCTCCCCCAAGCCCAAATCAAGTCGAGAAATATGGTTATCAAGAAAACCCGCAAAGAAGTCGAACCTTTTCTTTCCAGATCAAGAAACCCCTGTAGTTTGCCTGGTTTGAGTCGCGCTGTGGAATCCATTCTGCCGACCTTGATAGGACACCTATAATCGACTTCCTTGCTTCTTGTCGAAGCCCGGGACTTACATGTTCCGATTATTGCTTCTAAAGTCGATGGCTTAGCATCGGCTATTCAATCTTTAGCTTCGTGCGCGGACCTGCATCTGTTCTTTTTTTTCTTTATAGGATCGACTTGTTCATCTCGTTCTACCTTACAGCCTGATGTACTGCACCAGCTCTTAAAGTACCCGATCCTGTCGACTTGCAGCCTGATGTATCACAAAGTACCCGATCATGTCAGCCCGATGTATCACATCGGTTTTCCTCACAAATACCCTTATTGTGTTGGCCCATAGCCTGACGCATTACATCAGTTTCATCACTCGTCTTCCCACATGCTCGGGAAATATTTCTTGAGATGTTGGCCATTGATAGCTACCGAAATTTGACTCCATCCAATTATTTAAGCATGTACGCATTCCCTGGTAGAACTTGATCAACTCTATAAGGCCCATGCTAATTTGGAGACTATTTACCATATGTCGCATCCTTAGTCCCCAATGGTAGCACCGCTTCCCATACTAAATCTCCAACTTGGAATTCCTTCGATTTAACCTTCTTATTGTACGCGTGGGCTACCTTGGTCTTATTTTCCTTGATCTTTTCCAGCGACCAAAGCCTGAGTTCCATAATATCTTCCACATTGTCGCTCATCAAAGCGGCATATTCTTCATCAGTCAAATCATTCTGAAACTCTATCTGTCTCGAACCGGCCGTAATTTCCCATGGTAATACGGCCTCCTGCCCATACACCAAATAATATGGTGAGGTTCTTGTTGCCCCGTGGCATGAAACACGATAAGCCTATAAGGCTTCTGATAATACTTTATGCCAACACCGTGGGTATTCATCGATCTTCCTTTTGATCAGCTCGATCCAGCTCTGATTGGATGCTTCGGCTTGTCCGTTTGCTTGAGCGTAGTACGGAGATGACCTGATCAATTTAATCCCCATGTCGGCAGCAAACTTTTTGAATTCATCAGATATAAACACCGACCCTCCATCTGTTGTAATGGTCTGAGGAATCCCGAACCTATGAATAACGTGTTCTTTGACGAAACTGATGACATCCCTCGATGTTACTGACTTCATAGGAACGGCCTCTACCCACTTGCTAAAATAATCTGTGACAGCCAAAATAAACTGATGGCCTTTACTCGATGGAGGATTAATCTTACCGATCATGTCCATGCCCCAGCCTCTTAACGGACAAGGTTTGATGATAGGATTCATTGCTGATGCTGGTACTATTTGTATTTTTCCAAACCTTTGACACGCCTGGCATCCTTTATAACACTTGAAGCAATCTTCCAGCATAGTAGGCCAATAATATTCCGAACATCTAATCAACCACTTTATCTTGTGGGCTGATTAATGAGTACCACACGCACCTTGATGGACTTCATGTAAGAGCCGATTGGATTCAATCAGCCCCAAACAGTTAAGCAATAGCCCTTCCAGAGTCCTGTAGAATAAGTCATCCCCTATCAGGACATACTTCATGGCTTTGTAACGTGTCTTCTTAGGTGCCTCCCGAGCCGGATCCTTCAAGTAATTGAAGATATCGGCTCTCTAATCCCCCTGATCCAGCAGGTTTATTGGGAAATCAGCTCCATCCGCCGTATCCTTATAACCTGAAGCCATCTGGGCAAGATCATTGGCCTCCGAATTTTGTATTCTTGGTATCCAATAGAAATTTATATATCTGAACCGGACCATTAGCTCCTGGCATTGTCTCCACAATGGAAACAACAACTCACTCTCGCATCGGTACTCTTCCGTGAGCTGAGAGATGACCAGTTTCGAATCCCCAAAAACTTCTACTGCTTCTGCTCCAGCCTCAAGAAGTAATTCCATACCTTTGTGCACTGCTTCATACTCGGCTAGATTATTGGTGCAAGGTGTTGGCAATCTGATTGAAAAGGAATATGTCGCCCCCCGAGGCGAAACGAGCAGGATACCTATGCCAGAACCATCTCCACAGATCGACCCATCAAAATACATTGCCCGTGCGCAGATGGAAAGCGCTGCTATGTCTGAGCTGGTCCTTTCTGCAATGAGGTCGGCCAGCGCCTGCCCTTTGACTGCCTTCGCAGGTTGGTACCGGATATCAAACTCTGACAAAGCAAACATCCACTTACCGAGTTGGCCTTTCAACACTGGAGCCGACAACATATGCTTGATAACATCTAATTTGCAGATGACAATCGTCTCGGTGAAAAGCAGGATGTGGCGGAGTTTTGTACAGGTAAAGAATAGACAAAGGCATAATTTCTCATTTTCGGGGTACCTGGTCTCTGCATTTAACATCCTTCTGCTGAGGTAAAAAACAACTCTCTCCTTGCCATCATGCACTTGTATGATGACCGAAGCAATAGAAGTGTCACCTACTGACAGATAAACATGGAATGGCTTACCCTGCTGGGGTGGGACTAACATGGGTGGTTTGGATAAATACTCTTTGATATCTTCAAACGCCTGTTGTTGCTCTGCCCCCAGCAGAAATTGTCGTTGGCTTTAATCTTTACCAACTCTATGAATGGCTCGATTTTTCCTGATTGGAAATAAATCTCCTGACAAAATTGATCTTGCCAATGAGTTGTTGGAGTTCCTTCTTTGTAGTAGGTGGCACCATTGTTCTTACAGCTTCTTGACTTTTTAGGCCGATCTCAATTCCTCGTTCATGAACCAGGAACCCCAGGAACTGACCGGCCGATACACCAAAAGCGCACTTCTTTAGATTCATTCTAAGCGCGAACTCCCTGGTTCGTTCCAAAACTCGCCATAGATCTCCCAAATGCCCCTCAGCCGACGCAGATTTCACTACCACGTCATCAATGTATATTTCCACCAGCTTGCTGATTAAGTCATGAAACATATAATTCATAGCCCATTGGTATGTAGCACCAGCATTTTTCAGCCCAAAAGTCATGACCACATACTCGAATAATCCCACTGCACCTGGTACTCTGAATGCGGTCTTATGGATATCCTCTGGAGCCATAAAAATTTGGTTATAACCAGTGTTGCTATCCATGAAACTTAACTTCTTATGACCAGTAGCTGCATTAATCAACGTCTCCGCAACTGGCATCGGGTACTCATCCTTTGGTGTTGCTCTGTTGAGATCTCTGAAGTCCATGCAGACTCGCCACCAGCCATCTTTCTTCTGTACAAGCACAACACTGGAAATCCATTCAGCATACCTGCATGTCCTGATGAAGCCTGCTTCTAACATTTTTTCGACTTCTTTCTTGACTTCTTCTAGGACTTCGGCCTTCATTTGCCGCGCTCGTTGCTGGAACAGCCAAAATCCTGGCTTAAGAGGGAGCCGATGCTCAACAATGCTTCTATCCAACCTAGGCATCTCTGTGTAATCCCAAGCAAAATAGTCCGCATATTCTTTCAGCAGCGTTATCATCGGCTCTCGCAACTCTGGACTCAACTTCTTGCTGATAAATGTTGGCCGTGGCTTATCCCTAGGACCAATATCGATTTCTTCCAACTCGTCAGCAGATGTAAATCCGTATCCTAGTTTTCCTTCAACTATTAAGTCAACACTACAAATAAACAATGAATATGATGTAAAAGAATTCGGCCGATCGCAGGGACCGGCCAACTTGTTCTTTTCATTAATTTGCGCCACTTTACAATCAACGTATGGCCGGCTGTTCGAGTGGGCCTCTTTGTGATCGTTATAATGATGTAACATGATTGACAAAAGCAATTCACTTCTTATTTTTTAGGGCCGATCGCAGGGATCGGCCTCTCCTGGTACCTTGGTACAATCTAACTTTGGCACCCCATCTACTCCGTAAGGCCAGTGGATAAGTGTAACATTCTAAGGTAATTTCCTTAAATCTTAATGAATTTATTTTGGGCTCAAATAAAATTTCCAGAGTTCTCCCTAATTTATCTCGCATTTAAAGTAATTTTATAACGCAAGTAAATAAAATTTATTATAGGATTAAATTGTTTGTGCATTCATGCTGGAGCATTATTTTTCTTGTGTTGAGTTTATAGGATTTGAATTCAAACTTATTTGGATTCAAATAGATTGTTTGAATGGTTTGAGTGCAAAAGAAGGAAAGGAAAAAGAACAAAAGTAGGCAGCCCAACCCAGCAGCTTTGGCCCAGCCCAGCCTCCCTTTCCCCTCTCTCCCGCATGGGCCACCCGAGGCCCAGCTCTCTCCCCTCTTTCCTCTTTTTCCCCCGCGTGGGCTGCGGCCCGACCCAACTTTTCCCCAGCCCAGCGTCTCTCTCTCTCTCTCTTTTCTCCCGCGGCCCAGCCCGCACCAGCTCCCCCTCACGCACGCGGCAGCCACGTGCGCTCGCTCTCTCCCCGCTCTCCTTTCCTCTCCCGCTGCCAGGCCGGCCCCACCTCTCATCCCTCTCCTCCCGCAACGGCCGCGCCGTCGCAACGGCCGTGAGCTCCGGATCTCCTCCGCCTCAACTGTTCCCCGAGACCCCCGGCCCTGCCCCTCTTATTTCCCTGCGCCATCCCTTGGACCCCCCCTCATTCCAAGCGCGCCGCCCCTAAGCCCTAAACGCGCCGCCGCCTTGCCTCCGCTCGGGGCAGAGCGCCGCCGCCGCGGATCCACCGCTCTGGTGCCTTTCAGCTCCAGCCAAGGGCCGTAATAGCTCCACCTTGCCATCCAGGAGCTTCCCAAGCCCGATAATTGGGTCTTACGCCCCTGCATCGTCACTTCCCGCGAGGGCCCGATCCCCTCCGCCGCGGAAGCTCGTCGCCGGCCACCCTCCACTACGGCACCGGCTACCCCAGGCCCCTGGTGAGCACCACCTGTTCCCCCGCATCTTATGCACTAGATGTCGAAGCCTGGGATCCCTCCTAGCCCCCGGAACGCGCGCACGCCGGAGTTGGTAGCCACCCCGAGCCGCCCTCTCCGTCGACACACCCTAACTGTGCCCAAATTCACCGCCTTGAGTGCATAGATAAGTTTCCCATGCCATGTTCCACCCCTAGGGCTTGATTTCATCCCGAACCGAGCCCGGAGCACCAAGATACGCTACGCGCCGGCGAAGCGCCGCCGCGGGGAGCGCGTCTCCGGCGACCCCCACCGCCACCCGAGCCTCCGGGGCATCCCAGCCGTCTGATCAGTCTCCAACGCGTAGGATTAGATCCCACATACCCCTTCACCGCGAGCCGTCCGATCCGCATCCTGCGCTCGGGATTAGATCTAGATCGTAATAGATCCCAACCGCCAGATCCCAATCCAAGGGCTGAGATTTGCGCGTACCCCTTCGGTTAATGGATCTAATCTCAGCCGCCCGCCTTAGATCTAACGGCCCAGATTAAAGCATACCCTTTCGTCCCGTCGTTTTTGCTAAAGAGCCCCTGTCCTTTAGGGAAATCAACCCGCAGTACTCTTTAGTTCAAAAGTATTTATGTTTTAGTCCTGTTTTACTCGTTTAGACCCCTGAACTTCCTGGAATTTGAACCCGCCGTCCAGCCTGAGGTTTTTAAGCCAGCTAGCCCCTGCGTCTAGGGTTTATTTATGTTTAAGTCCTCAGTTTTTGTGCAGAAGCCCCTGTAAGTCATGTTTTTCTCGCAAATAGGTCCCTGGATCTTGTTTTAAGCGTAGTTTTCGCGTTTTAGCTCAGTTTTAGGTGTTCTTTATATCAACGCGATCGTTGTAGCGCGTAGAATAGTTCTAGGCCAGTTTTATGTGCTGTTCTATTGTATTGGTGTACTGTTTCTTATATTTTGCTATTGTTTGCATGTGTGTGCATGTGTGGCCCATATATTGCTGTTACGATCGTGAATAGACGTCGAGCCACCGGAGCAGTACCAGGAGCAGCCGTCTTCCGAGCAGTTCGAGCAGCAGCCGGGAGAGTACGAGGAAGGCAAGTATAATATGAACCTCCTATCACTTTTTAAATACAATTTCATACTGCATTTTAATACTGTACGCCTATAAGGATTTCCTAGCCACTTTATATCCTATATATATATATATATATCCTTTGGGTTGCATTTTGGTTAGTTGTGCTAGGTTGCTGCGCTATAACACACTTGGTCCTTTTTAATTAATTTGTTAATGGTCTTATGCAACTTAATTCTGGAGCCGACCCTCTGTGCTGTGTGCTTGAGTGGTTTGTGCGTCCTTAAAAGATGTTTTTATTAGAAACAAGGTTTAGGGGGCCAGCATGGTGCTTAGTGCTTGGTTGGCCACTCTCCATAAGGACCGGTTCATAGAGCGACAACCTGGGACAACCGCGCAACCACAAGACTGGAATGGGACGGTCTTGACTTACTAATTAGGTCATTTTGGTTCGGGAGTAACTTACCTGCGTGGGCAAGAGGGGTGGTAAGCTTCAATGGTCCCTGCTCCTCCGGCTTGGTCTGTGCTGTGTGTCTTGTACCCCCGGAGGTGGGCCCCATCGTCGCTGATCCAGAAACCTTAGCGGTTACACCTTACCAACGTGATCCTTTGTAACGGTCTCGTAGTGTGCTTGCTAGCCATCTCACCTAAGGAAGTGTGATGAACAACTAGCGTAGCCCACGACTTGTGGGTAAAGTTGTGCAACCTCTCGAGAGTGTAAAACTGATATATCAGCTGTGCTCACAGTCATGAGCGGCCCAGATCCTCCGTCTGATTAGTGGGGTTATCAACCTTTGATTAGGGAGATTCCCCGGGTGGTTTGGTTTGGGTGGTTCTCAGTAATTCTTAATTAATACTGATTAATTTCTTATGCAATTTGGGTTATGGTAATTCATCCACTTGTAGTAATTAGCTTTAATAAAATTTGCCAAGACTAAAAGCTAATGCAGTTGAGTCAGCCAGCCTAGAGCCTCATAGTTTGTGTTATACTTGTTGAGTACTAGTTTGTACTCACACTTGCCTCTCCACTTTTCTGTTCCATCTCGGATATCTTCGACCGCTGCTCAGTGCCCGGCAACGTGGAGGACTACGTCAGCGGCTTCGACGACTTCTAGGCATTTGTCTCCCAGTCAACGTCCCTGTGGCGCCCAGCTCTTCATGTATTCATTTTACGCTTCCGCATTCCTTGAACTGATTCTTGATTCAGTTATAATAAAGATATTCATTTTATAATTTATACGCTTTTATTCGTGACATGTGTTGTGATATCTTGACAATCTGTTGTATATATGCGTGACTTGATCCTGGCGCATATATGATTGCTCGATTTATGTTCTTATAAATCGATTTATGTTTTTATAATTTATACGCTTTTATGTTCTTGATAATCTAACTTTGGCACCCCATCTACTCCATAAGACCAGTGGATAAGACCAGCCTCACCCCGTTTTTTGTAGCTTCCACGCGGTCGCAGCCCTCCAAGCTAATCCCTGAGATAGGCTCCTGGTCTTCCGCGTCCTAGACACTCATGGCGGCATATGAAACTTCAACGGAATCGTCCGCATGGACCACTTCTACTTCATCTCCATCCCATTGAATCAGACACTAGTGTATTGTGGAAGGGATACAGCAATTGGCATGGATCCAATCTCTCCCAAGCAGGACGGTGTACGAGCCCTTGCTGTTGATAATAAAAAACAAAGTAGGGATGGTCTTGCCTCCTACCGTCAAATCCACACTGAGGACTCCTTGCGCCTCCGAAGTTTGTCTGTTAAAGTCACTTAACATGATGTTGGTTTTGATCAGATCCCCAACAGAATGCCCCAATCAGCGCAGCACTGAGTACGACATTATGTTAACTGTCGCTCCTATGTCGACTAACATCCTACTGACAGGCTGGCCGTTTATGTAACCCTTGAGGTATAAAGCCTTCAGGTGCCTGTAATTCCTCTCTCAGGCCTTCTCAAATATGGCTGGCCGTGGCCCCAAGTCAAGCTGAGCTACTGGCACCTCCTCATGGCCTGGTGCATGAAACTCTGCAGGAAGAACAAACACCATGTGTGCATCAGCCGATGTCTTTACATTGGCTTTCGACTTCTTGGGGAGACACACCTTCTTAGAAGAACTCGTCTCTGCTTTTTGAGGGCGGTGAACTTTCTCCGCCAAATCCGGTTGCGCCTTCCTCAGTGTTTCCAAATATCGGGCCTCGGCTTCTTCCAGGCTGCGCAACTGCTGCACCCTCCGCTTCTGGGACCGGTTAAGCCCGTCAGGGCACCAGCGTGGTCGGTGATATTTGTCTTCCTCATCTTCTGAGTTCCCCCTCATGCGTGATGACTCGGCTTGTCCATGGCGGGGCTCCACTGGTCCTAAACGCTGAAAGACTGAGGCACTTCTGTCATCTTGTTTCTGACACTTGCACTCTGGGCAATCCTCAAGAGTGGGTAATCGTTTCATATCAGAATCCCAACAGTACTTGAAGAACGGGCAATGCCAATGATCTTGCGTATCCTCTTGCTTCCTGAGGCGTTTCCTGGTGCGCCGCTCATACTCTTCTTCTTCAGTCTTGCGTTGGAGATGCTGTTGATATTGATACTCGTACTTTCTCAGAAGATGAGAGGAAACTGGTCGTTGATTCCTGACATGCCTCACTTGCTCTTCGGTGATATAGTTCTTTTCTTCTTTTTGAGGCCGATCGCGGGAATCGGCCTCCTGCTTCCTTGCATACTGACATGATGTGTGTCCCGCCATGTTAATATCGAACGTAAAATCCAGCTGACGACGTGTTGACCGGTCGCACCCTTCCACCATGTTTACATTCGGGAATGGTTGAGTATCAACCTTCATGGCGTACTGCCCCAAGATTAATCGGCCTTGGTCAATAGCCGATTGTATATGTCGCCGGAGTTTCTTGCAGTCACAGTACTGTGAGTGAAAGAGTTATGCCACTTGCAATACGATCTCCCCTGGAGCTCCTGAGCTGTTGGGATCTTGCAGCCTTCAGGGAACTTCAACTGCTTCTCTTTCAAGAGCAAGTCAAATATTTGTTCGACCTTGCTCACATCAAAATCAAATCCTTTTGAAGGTCCTTGTTATTTCACCCACTTGCAAGACACGGGTTTTGCCCCCCGTGCCCACTCTGCAAGTGCTATCTCTTGGTCGTCTCCAAAATCTTCGGAGTCTACAGCGTCAACCATTACTACTTGACATTTGAACTTGTCTTGGTATAATTCTGGGTGGCATTGCTCGTATACCATCATTTTCTGCACCAGATGTGCTAAAGAGTTGAACTCCAGCTGGAAAACTAGATCTCTGATTGGTTTTACCAATCCCAAAGATGCCAATTCAACTGCCTCTTTTTCTGAAATCCGAGTCGAGTAGCACCGGTTCTTAACTTCTCTGAAATGCTGGATGTATTCCGCCACCGTTTCTCCCCGCTTCTGGCGGACCTGTGCCAAATTGGCAATCCCCGCCTCTGCAGCTTCTGAATGATATTATATATGGAATTGTTCCTCTAGCTGCTTCCAGGTGCGGATGGAATCAGGACCCAATGATGTGTCCTCTGTGCTTCTGGTCCCAGCTGGCCCTGTGAGAGACTGCGAGAAAAACCTCAGTCGCAATAGATCCGACACCGGGATCATCCCTAGCTGCGCCAGATATCGGCTCACGTGCTCTATGGAGCTGGATCCTTCCGCTTCACTGAACTTGGTGAACTCAGGCAGCCGATACTTGGGCGGTAGGGGAATCAAGTCGTACTCGCTTGGATACGGCTTGGTGTAGCCGATCGCTCACCTTCTCGGAAGAATGCCAAATTGATCTTTCAAAATGGCACTAATCTGATCCACTGTATGTCCTCCTGGGGCCGAGTGTGTACCTTCGTGACTCGGCTCTGTTGCGTAAGTAGCCAGCCATGCTTGTTTGTCGGCATCGACTACAGATGTTCCCCCGGTTGTTCTCTGCGTGAGTTGCGCCGGGTTACCGCCATCCGGTATGTATGCACAAACATACCCATACGGTATCTCCTTGGGGGGTTCACTGAAGAATTGGTGATCAGCAGGGTCACCTCCTACCTTGTACATGACATATGCTGGAGAACTATGTTGCTCTAGAGCTGCAAATGCGTAAGGTACTGGTGGCCTGGTTTGAGAAGGCAACTCCCCTTTGTGACTCCCCAAAGCAGGTCCTGTCGAAGAGTACTGGTATTTCATAATCTCTTGCACTACACGCACCGCGACGCGCTCAAGGGTGTTTACCAAACTCTCAGAATGTCGATGTAACGAATGAGCCACCATGTAGTTGACTTCCTAGTGGAGAGCTCGCGTGCGTTCTTCTGTAGGAGTAGACAGATCCACCTCGTCGAGCGCACCTTCAGATGAAAATCCCTTCCATCTGATGCCATGGTGGCGGGTCCTTTCGAATGAGCCGATGAGATCGGCTTCAAAGAGAGCCTTTATATCATTATACTTCTGCTCGTGCTCATCAGACAGCTCTTCATAAGTAATTGGGTTCTCGTTCGACATCTTGACAGCGGAAGTCGATGTAGCCGAAGAAGATGATGCAGTCAATTATAGTTGATGTAGTCGAAGGAAGTAGTCGAGATAGTCGATGAAGTAGTCGAAAAGGTCCCACTGAGCGTGCCAGAATGTATTGTCGGTCAAAACCCACCGGCGAGCAGCGACAGGCAACACGATCCGGGAGGCTTCCGAGACGGCTGGTGGGTCCCGGTGCCTTGGTCAACGGCCCAGAAGTCCAGCACACGCCCTGGCTTGATGAAATGCTAGGCGTGCCACCTGACCTATACCTGATCAGGGAGGCGAAGAAGTCGTTATCAGTTATTTCCCTGCATGCACAGCCATGTCAAACGTTAGTCCGAGCCGCGATCGGCTCTTAAAATGACTCCCAAGATCGGTTAGAAGAGCCGATGGTGCCTCCGCACTGGGTCGTACCTATCCTTATACTAGGTCGGACCTCCGGGTAACCCTTAAAATCGGCTGAAAGAAGCCGATTGTGCCCATTTTAACAGATCGGATCTACTAATATTCGAATGCCCGTACAAATCTGTAATCACCAAGCTAATCCAATCTATGACAGTAAAAGTCTTCACCGTGCAACCGGAACGTCCTACGCGTGGTTAAGCCTAACAAACATGAAAGATAACAAGATGCTAACCTAAAAAGAGGCCTAAAAACCAACTAATAAGCCAATTCTCGGAACAATCCCTCCTTAGGTTACCATAAAGCACCAAACATGCAGCCGAAATATTCAACCCGTTTGAAGGGCCTAATCATACGGATTTTAAACCGAATTCTTGTAGTACAAAGAATTACCATAGCAGATTAGATCTACTAGCCGAGAACAGAGCAAGGTGCTGCCCTTGCACCTGGGATCGCGTGCAAGGGCAGCTAAACGATTACGAACAGCAAGCGGAGCATAGATATACTATCAAGATCGGGGCATCATAATCGTTTAAGATAACTAGTGTTACTCGCCATCAACAACGCTTCAGCACGAGAAACACAAAGATAAGCAGATAGACACGACGCTGCCCCAACCATGCGGAGCATGATCGGGGCAGCATGTCGAGTACCTGGAGAAACCCTTGGGGAAGGGGTGGCGATGCGCCAAGAGTTCATTGTGAATGTTAGATGATTGATTATTGAATCTCATGATACATATTTATAGTCCGGAGACTTGATCTTTTTAATTAATCCTAGCTGATTACGATACAATCTCTAACTTACCATATCTAAACTATCCTTACTTAGACACACGGCCATCCCGGCCCTTAATACACTCGCACAGAAGCCGATTCGCAAACCGTCACGATTATCTCCTTCAGCCCATGTTGCTCTCGGTCCATCCTCTGGCCAGTCAAATTATGACGATAACAGACGTATATGCCACCAGGTTTCTCCATTATCATCCAACAACATGGGAAATAATATTAAACGAGTTTTGGGTGAGTGTAAATCCCTTAGAATTAAATATTAACTATGGTTGGTTAGTTGACTAATTCTCATTGTTTTTTTGACTTCAGGAGAATTCTATATGTTTGAATGAGGATAAAGTAAGTATTGTCTTAACCTTATCGTCATGGGTTTTGGGTATCCTGATTGCAACAATAGAGAACACTCATTGCATATGTCCCCAAAAAGTATACCGTGACCACATGCTTAGGGTACCAACCCTTAAAGAGGCAAGGCCTATACATGACGTCACTGAAGAAGAATATCTTAGGGTAAACTATTGCTGAAGAAGAATTCATGATGTCACTTAGAATAAATGTTTTGTTTATGCAGCATGCTCTAACAATTTAGCAAATTATCTATGCAGCATGTCCCTGAATGGCTGGAATCACGCCAACAAGTATATCGGTTAATGGTAAATTATTGGTGTACCCCAATCTTCAAAGATTCACATATGTCAAGCTTTAGGTTTTCGACTATCACGGAGTTTGTGTATGTCGATGAGACGATCATTCATGACTTAGGCATTAGAAATTTTATGTGCTGTTTGTCATGTGTTGTTGATCATCAGGTGATGTTACTGGCTTTAAATATGTATTGTTTGAATTTTTTAGGTCCTGCATTCAAGAGAAAAAAGGTATTGTTTGAAATTTTAGGTGCTTCTTAATCTGGTGATGCCATCGACTAATATAGCTTTAAATCTGTAGAAAAAATTGGAAGAACTAAGAATTTGGCCTAACTGTATGGGACAGTTATTGATCTTTGCCGACGCTATAAGCGATAAGAGTGTTGATGCTTCCAGGTTTGTAATATTCTGAACCACATAATTTTGCAAGCTGCTGTATAGGTTCAGTGGTTAATCTAGTTATTGGTCGTTGACTCCATGCATGCCTGCTGAGGATTGTTGTGGGAGCTTCTGGACTTATCATGTTGTGTGCCCAATGCTACTTTTATTAAGGATGCTATTGTATCAATCGGTCTGTACTAATCTTATTCTGAAGTGACAGAATGGTAAAAAGCAACATTACAAATGTGTGTTGCAGGATGTTTGCATCCTTTACGATGCCTAGATGTTCCCCCCTTCGTTGTCGCCCTTGGTGCGGCTCCTTTTGTAATTGTTCTCTCCTGCTGGAGATGGCTGGGTCCGTGAGAGATAGGGGGATGTTGAAATCTACGCGTACTAAAACTCTCGTTATAATTTCGGTGCTCTGAGTAATGAAATTTGGGTTCGTCTTCGCCTATTCAACTGAAGACTGAAAACTTGGCATGTATTGATGTATGCATTTGCTCGATGGTATGTATATATCAAAAGTGTCAACTGTAAATGTAATAGAACTGCAGTCCATCTTTTTGTCGTATTTTTTCTTAGTCACACGCACATGAAGCATGAAGCCACTACACAACCAAAGACTCGAGCACATAATTTTTTTCTTAGTCACACGCATGTACATGAAGAATGAAGCCACTACACAACCTAAGACTCGAGCACATACAATGATGATGAGGCAGGCAACATATATCATCATCTAGAGACTTCCAGGCACGGAAGTCACCAAGGATGAGGAACCTTTGCAGGATGATGTTTCTTTCTCAGACAATCCAGAATTTCTAGGTAATAATGTCCGAGACTGGAGAACTCG
Source organism: Panicum hallii (assembly GCF_002211085.1). Taxonomy (NCBI): domain Eukaryota; kingdom Viridiplantae; phylum Streptophyta; class Magnoliopsida; order Poales; family Poaceae; genus Panicum; species Panicum hallii. The sequence goes on from NC_038044.1 coordinate 41,003,409, forward strand.
TGTGTCAAAGTCACGTCTTCAAAGTTCTCGTGACGGCTAATGAACTCGATCCATTTATCTTGAAGCTTCAGGCAGTTTCTTTGGAGTGATAAGCTGAGGATAGAAATGACATTGGACTGCTCAACCCTATCCCATATTTTCCTAGCGCAATATAGCTATAGGCTATCCATCAGGAACTTATCAGCAAGCTTCATTAGTGAAGCCAGTGCCTCATCAACTGAAGTCCATAGATTTTCAAGTGGCCATGTTTCTACGTACGAAAACTCTACCGTCGCCTTGAATGCATCAATCTCTTCGCCACTCACGCCTAGAATTGTAACTTCTTTAGCAGAAGTTTCGGACATCCCATTAAATAACAAGGATTTGAAATAATCAGACGCGCTGCAAGTGCTGATTTGTGAGCGCGAACCACCTCTCCTACAGCCAACAATGACACGTCTCAATCCCCAAACAAGGCACCGTGATCATCCGATCCAAGAACTAGCAGTACCTTTGCTATCGGGGGCGGAACGATAGTGTCGTCATGGAGGATCACCATGATACACTCGATCTGCATGTTGCCCTAGCTGTCCACCAGAGAACGAGCAATTTCATCTTCAGGATCAAGTGCCTAGTTCTCCATGATACGCCTTTTCTTCATGCTGACATAGCCCTACGTAACCATACTACGATACTTCCAATTATTGGCCTCCCCAATAAGCAGCCTAAGCTTGACTTTGATTTCATGAGCGTCCTCCATAATCTCCAGCCAAACTGCGACACTCCTAATGGCCTTCTTCTCAATCTGAACTCCAGCCAGGAAAACTTTGATCCTCCATCGGCGACCATTGAGATCGAACTCACCTGATGATATGAATTTGCCGACGACGTGCCCCCCTCAAAGATATCCACGGCTGGCATGTTGAATACCATGGATGCAGATGGCCTCAGTTCCTCCATGGTTTGTGTCGACGGTAGGAGACTCCGATGGCACTAGTGGCGGGTGTTGGGGCTGTTCAGTTCTGGCAAATGTCCACTTGCCCCAGCGAGGGAAGAGGCACTTCTCCAAATCACCACCAAATGGCGCCTATTTGGATGATGGTGCTGGCTCGCCAAAGGTGCACGGCCAGCCAATGCATTGTACGAGAACACCCATGGAGCGCCCCCTGACATGTGCGTGTTTCGTAGCGAGGACTGCAGGATTAGGAAGGAGCGCATTCTCGCAGATGCCACTGACCGTCGCAATTTATATTGTCTTGTGTTATCATGCGACTGTACGCATTTTATTTTTATGGACAATTGATCATCGGTTATCATGCGATGAAAAGAAACCAACTGTCACAAGCAAACATGGGAACCTGAACCATGAAAAGAAACACAATGCAAAGAAACATCCAGCATCAAAAGAAACATGCACGGGAAAAAGCGGGAAAAAGGAACATGAGGACGTCAAAAGAAAAATCCCAGAGGGAAAGAAACATGCATGGGAAAAGAAACATGCAGGGGGGAAATAACATGCATGGGTTAAAAGAAAAATGCCCAGTCTAGATCGGACCAGGGTGAAGAGGAACATGAAAAGAAACGTGCTATGTCGAAAAAAACATGTAGAGAAACCGTGACATGAAGAGGAAAAGAAACATTCAAGAGGGAGGCCCAACCTGTCGGTGCTAGGGAGGCCCCAACTATCCGCAAATCATGCCCCTGAGCCACTTAGCCACTGCCAGGGAGGCCCATCCAGTCGGTGTCACAATATGTTTCTTTTGACCCGTCATGTTACTTTTTATCTTCATGTTTCTTTTGACATAGCATGTTTCTTTTCCTGTGGATGTCTTCTTCGTTGCGGTCCGATCCAGATGATATTCCTCTTCGATCTGGTCCGATCTGCACTAGGCATGTTTCTTTTGACCCTTGAATGTTACTTCTGACCTGTCCATGTTATTGTTCCCCTGCATGTTTCTTTTCCTGTGGATTTTCACATGTTATTTTATCCCATGCATGTTTCTTTCCCTTCGGGATGTTTCTTTTGACCTCTTCATGTTTCTTTTTACCATCTGCATGTTTCTTTTGACCTCGTGCATGTTAATGTTCATTTTTCCCGCTTGATGTCTCTTTTCCCGTGCATGTTTCTTGACGCTGGATGTTTATTTGCATTGGTCATGTTTCTTTTCATGGTTCAGGTTTCCATGTCTACTTATGATAGTGTGCGATGGTGTGCGGGTGGACGATGAGGTTCGCGAGCAGCGCAGTTGCGTGTGTAGCTCCGCGACGTTCCAGTTGAAAGGCCGCCAAAGAATTGGCTCCGATCTAGCAGTAGGCTCGCTATGGATGATAACGCTCTGTTCACATTAGGTGTGGACCTGATCCTAAGGAAGATCGGACCGGTCTGGATAGAGGCCCAGATAGGGTTGGGCCAGCCAACCCTAAGAATCGGCCCAAAACACCAGCCTCTACCAGCTAGAGCAAGCTCGGCTCACAGCCGCACGCATTAGGTGTGGACCTGATCCTAAGGAAGATCGGACTGGTCTGGATAGAGGCCCAGATAGGGTTGGGCCAGCCAACCCTAAGAATCGGCCCAAAACACCAGCCTCTGCCAGCTAGAGCAAGCTCGGCTCACAGCCGCACGCACCTCCATCTTGCAGTTGATCTCAGTGTTCCCATCGGGGCGCCAGCCGAGGCAGACCAGGGACAGGGAGCGCCCTGCCGGCACAACACCGGTGCTGAGGAGTAGGAACAAGCTCCCCATTGGAGCGCACGGGCAAATTCCTCATCGTCGGGAGAGGCCTCGGGCACCTCCTTGAGCGCGATGGGAAGGATGAATTTGCTCAGTGGTGGCATTGGGGAGCTTCCTACAAAGGAGTTTCTATGTGGTGGTGAATTCAGTGATGGCGGTGGCGTCGAATTTGGCGTTGGCGGTGGCGGCAGTGGCGTTGGGGAGCAGCGGGGGTTGCAGGTGAGGAAGCGTAGAAAAGCCTCGCGGTCTTGTGTATTCACACCATTGCGGCAAGCGAGGCGAGGGGCGGAGGCGAGGAAAGCGATTGTGGGGATCGAGGTGTTTGGACTTCCACAATGGCGCGTGGTGTTTGGACTTCCATAATGGTGCATGGTGTTCAGATGCTCGCAGGAAGGGGCGGACCCAAAAAGGCTGGCGGCGCTGCGTCAGCTAGGGATTTCTTGGGGTCGGGGAACACTATCTGGAAAAGAGTAATCGAGCGTAGAAAGGAATATTAAGTGGAAAAGGCAACAGACTATGAAAAATCAACACTGTGGAAAAAGAGTGCAATATCTTAGGGAAAAACAATATTATCAGAGTGAAGGGGGTGCAAAGAGTGACACGTTCGGAAAAGAGTGATAGAGTGGTATTTAGCATATGTATTGTTCCATTTATTCACAACTGGAAAAGAGTGACAAAAGAGACACGGCACGGAAAAATATAAACCGCTTCCCCTTCCCCTTCCCCTGCTACTACTGCTACTACTCCCAACCGCTTCCCTGCTACGCAACTGAACAAGCAAAATCTTCCTTTTCCCCACTACGCCGGCACCCTTTGCTGCCTTCCACTTCGCCGCCTCTATCATTGCCGCGCTTCCCGACTCGCATGCCGCTTGAGCGACGCGAAGCTGTCCATACTCGCCTCGATCATTGTCCAGGCTTTCAAAGGTAAAGATTTTTGCCCCACTTTGTCACTGGTTTGGGTTCCAGAACTGTTAATTGATTGCCCTAGCACTGTATTTTAGTTTCCTTTTCCTCACTGACATTGATTGCCCTAGAACTTAACCTAGTACTGTTAATTATTTGATTGCATTAGTAATTCCAATGATTAATTTTGCATTAGTAATCATCTTGATCTGATTTTTCGCTTTGTTTCTTGTGCATTCTTCATTCAGTTGCCATCTTGATCTATTTTTTCACATTGATTCTTGTGGATGCTTCATTCAGTGGCCAAAGTCGCAAGAGTCATGGTAGAAATGCCTCACTGACATTGATTGCCCTAGAAATAAACCCAATACTACATTAGTAATTCCAATGATTTGATTTGCATTAGTAATCATCTTGATCTGATTTTTCGCTTTGTCTCTTGTGGATGCTTCATTCAGTTGACATCTTGATCTAATTTTTCGCTTTGATTCTTGTGGATGCTTGATTCAGTGGGCAAAGTCGCAGGAGCCATGGCACCCGAAAAACAAACCTAGATGCGTTGTGAACTAGGTGTTATGTATAAAACTGCTAAACTACTGTCATCTCAAGCAAAGAAGTTGGTCAGACAAATTGGTTTTGGGCATATGTTAAGAAAAATGCCACAAAGGATACCAACAAGGATGTTACCTGCATGGCTAATGAGTAAAGCAGAAGTGAAGGACAATCCCAACCGAATTACACTAAACATTGGCGATGCATCACTACACCTGACACCATATGATGTGCATCTGATTCTGGGCATTGTAAAGGGGTGTGGGACTAGTAAGAAGCTACCACGTGGAGGAGGATTTGATAAAATGTTCAATATCTTGAAAATTATTGTTGACAATTGGAGTGACAAGGCAGAGGAGGAGGACGAGCAGGACGACGACGACGACGACGACATGGACAAGCAGGATCAGAAGAAGCCAAACAAAAAATAAAAGTGACCAATCCAAAGTATTAGGCCTGCAGATAAAGTTGCACAGAAAATAACAATGAGGACGAGGAGGAGAAGCGGGATTAGAAGTAGGCAAGCAAAAAAAAATGACCAATCCAAATTTTTGTGGCTGCAGCTAAAGATCCACAAAAAAGAAATCTGGATGATGAGGATGAGGACAAGGACGATAACGATGATGATGATGACCAGGATGAGGACAATGACAATGACCAGGACGAGGACGATGACGGTGACCAGGCCGAGAAGAAGAATGAGAAGGCGAAAGATAAGGAGAAGGAGAAGGACAAGGAGGAGGTGGTGGTGGATTTAAAGCAACCAAAAAAAACTACCAATCAAAAGTATTCAGACTTTAGACAAACTGGAACAGAAAAAGAAATTGTTCACCACGAATTATATTCAAAAATTGCTTAAACATGCATAAGATGAAAAGCTGGGTGGACAACTTGATGATACCATGGCGGCCAAATTTTTTTTGATAGTGGTGTTGAACAAGCTGCTGATCCCTACAAGCTGCAATTATGCAAACGCAATGATGGTAAAGGCAGTAGACGACCTTGAAGCGTTAAAGACCGTTGACTGATGCAATTTAGTCTTCAACTGTTTGAAGGAATCTATTTTGAAATGGTAGAAAAAAGCAGATACAACCATGGTAGGTTGTACACAGCTGCTAATGGTAAGTATCTTACTAACTTTTTCTCATTTTGGGTAGAAAACCATGGTCTTACTGTAGATAGTGGCATAGCCAAGGGCCCTAAAGTTTGAGCAAACTTGTATGATGTACTAAGTGCTAATGTATTTCTAGTAGACAAACACACAAATTAGTGATTCATTGAATGATTATTGGTCATCGCTGTGTGTTGTTATGAAGTTGATATTAACTCTACATACATAAAGTGTATTTCTAATCCTAATATATAGTCTTTTGTTAATGTATTATATTTGAACTAATGTTTTTCAAACTTAAGTTAGTACACATTCTGTCTACACCACTGACTGAATCATGCTCCACCGATTCTTTTCTTAGACAACATCAAGAGACCTGATGGCATTGTGGCGGATAACAATCCCTTCCGCATCCCAAGAATCTGCACATATAGCTACAAGTTGATTAAGGCCAAGACAGACGATGAGTAAGACAACATTCAAGTAAGTAAAAAACAATTCTCCCTTTTCAGTTTATATCCCTGTCCCTTTCTCATAATATAACATATCCCTTTCCCTTTTCAGTTAATTGAATGGGAAAACACATGCTACAACAACAAGGATAAGGTGCAAGAGGATGAGCTGGTGGAGGACCTGGGTGACATGCATGAGGATGATCTAGATGAGCCTGTGTCTAAGCCTAAGCAGAGGTAAGGTGGTCTCACTACAGTTTTAAAAGGAACATGTTGCCTCAGTTATCTAATTTTCTTAACCTCTACTTCAACTTTTCAGGGAGCCAACAGCTGTGTATGAAGAATTTGTTTTTAAAAAACAAGGGATAGCATATATTTGGATATGTTTGACCATACTGTGTCGGAATCAAGATTTGTTGAATGCTTTAAGCTAGGAGGATATATGGATTCCGCAATATTAGATTTACAATGCCGCTTGTGGGGTGAAGAAAGGGATGAAATTATTATCCTTTCTCAGTCTGCTAATGTAAGTACTAATTCAACTTATTTCATGTTGTGATTTCTTTATCCATGATTTCAATTTCTTTGATTTTATTCTAGAGAGAATTGATCACTACTGGGTCTAGTATATGATCACTAAAATTAGAGCTTAGAGAAGAAAAGCTAGAGAAGGCGACGTGGGTATGTACTAACTCAACTTAGCACAATTTTATTTTTATATATATTACTAAGTTTGACAATAGTTTTTTTTCCAGATATTCATCCTGCTTCTTCATTCTAAACATTGGTTTTTGATTGTTATTTCGATTGCGGATGACACCATACAATTGCTTGACTCCTTGCCTACAGCATCCCGAGTTAAGTTGGTTTTAGATGTGCTTTCTGTACTGAGAACATCATCAAAGAATCTATACCCATGATCAATATCTTCGATTACAAGTTTAGAATACCACCAGTTCAGAAACAAAGGAACATGTACTCTTTTTCCTAATGTCTTCAATTTTCTGACAATGTTCCTTTTTCCTAATGTGTTGCCATCATTTCTTTGCTGCTGCTGCTTCCTCAAATTTTGTGGTCGATTTTTGCAGCCACGACTGTGGTTTCCATGTTTTGTTATACATAAAAGGATTTGAAAAAGGTGAAATATTAAACTATGACAAGGTAAATGCCCTTTCAATAACTATAACATTTCTATTCATGTATGAACATCCTACGGAATTACTTATACCTTAAAATTGCAGGAAAAGTTGGAAATATTTAGGATAACACTTGCAGCAGACCTCCTCACCGACAGTCGCAACAAAAAAATAGCTACAAGAGATCACAATGAAGCTCCTACTGCTGAAGATGATTTGATCATGGTGGATGAGGGTTTCACGTATCAGTTGGAACAGTTCAGCGGTGCCTTTCAAGGGGCGGAATATGACAATACCGACATGGATAATGGTGGAGGGAGCAAGAGTTACCGTACTGAAGAGGAAATGAAAAGCGAGAAAACTTCTGAGAGCAGCAAGAAAACTTCCGAGAATAACAAAAACACTGACACTGAAACAGAAAAGAGAAATGCCGACATGGATCATGGTGGAGGCAGCAAGGGTGACCGTACTGAAGAGGAAAAGGAAAGCGAGAAAACTTCTAAGAGCAGCAAGAAAACTTCTGAGAATAACAAGGACACTGACACTGAAACAGAAAAGAGCAATGCCGACATGGATCATGGTGGAGGCAGCAAGGGTTACTGTACTGCAGAGAAAAGGGAAAGCGAGAAAACTTCTGAGAATAGCAGCAAGAAAACTTCTAAGAAGTACAGTGAAGAGGACAATGAGGTTCGAGGTAGCAAGAGTATGGAAGAGGGTGAGGACAGTGAAGAGAAAAATGGAAAGCGAGAAGATTTTTGAGAAGACTGACACAGGAAAGAAGATGGAAGAGGATGAGGAAGCGGAAAGCCGGAAGACTGCTGAGAATAGCAATGAGAAGAAAATGGAAGACAAGACTGGTGAGGATGTGGAGGACGAGATGGAAGACAAGACTGGTGAGAATCGTCAACGCAGCAAAGATATCCGTGAAAAGCAGAAGCGAGCTATGAGGCTAATCACAATGGGGGGTTTTATATTTCTATTTCCAAGAATGCCACATCAGCTTGGGGGATGAATGAAACACTATGCCTCAATGGAGAGTTTCATTTCACTATTTCTAAAGCTAACCAGTGTAATTAAATGCTAATTGATCTAGAGGTCCATGGGATCCCCCATGAAACAACGGCGGTTATAGTGGTCGTTTCACGTCATTTCCAACATCTTGGAAACGAGTTAGCAGAGTGTCATGGGATGAAACTGGTTCCTTCTCTTCCCTCATTAAATCAGTGCCACATCATCAAAAATGCTGATGTGTCATGGTAATTAATGCCATGAAACTCGTCATGAAACCCCCATTATGATTAGCCTGAAGGAACTTGACCAAGGGTTGGTACTTCGTTTAGTGACAAAGAGGACCATAAAGAAAAGGCCAAACCCAGCTACAAAAGACATAGAGAATAAGATACTAGAGAGGTGTTTAAATAAGAAAAACAGAGAATGAAAAAGCAGTTGCAAAGATCTCTGAAATGACCTTGAACCAGTAAGTTTCTTGAGACTTACATGATGTTTTCTTGGGAGTTGTAGAACTTCCTATACTGACTGACATTATGTTTTCAATTTGAAAAAGTGATAAACAGGTAATATTTAGTTTGGGTGAGATATCATTGACAGGCACTCAAATGAAGCAGTCATTAGAGGGAAATGCCCTAGACATTCTCTGGGGATTAGTGGAATGCTTCAAGCATGATGCTGATAGGACGACCAAGATCTTTCTCCCGCCAGTGAATGTGGTAAGTATTCTGTAGAAAACTTTAAGAATGATAGGAAATAACTTGCACTTATTTCTCCTTGAGTGTAGGACAACATATATATACTGTAGAAGATATTGTACCCGCACTCCCCGCAAAAAGCACCAAAATGCCCTTAACTGACGTAAGTTGTGCCACATTTTATTACATGTTTGTTTTAGGGTTTAGGGGCAGTGATACAAGATGTGTTACATGTTTGTTTTTTCAGATATTTTGCATTGTCTTCTCTAAACAATGGATTGGGTATTGTATCCAAGTTGGAGGACAAGCCCAGATCCATGCTGTCGGTACACACAGATAGGGGTACCTCCTGCTAGGGTGTCCAGGCCCTTGGCTTCTCATAATCCATGAACACCCCCTCACCTCTGAGTCACGTGGCATACGGCCTCCGGGCCTGACTGCTGGGACCACGGTCTCCGGACCCTCCCCGGGCTCCATAAGGTCCGGGGCCTCTGCACACCCAGGCGGGTGGGAGAGCCCTCGGGTAGCTCCTGCAGACCCGGCCTCCCCTGGGAGGTCCGGAGCCGCCACGTGTGATGGCCAGACCATCACAGGCCAGCCCGCTCCGACCAGCCTCGGGGGCCCCGGACCCCCCTTTCCCCCGGGAAGGGGTCCGGTGCCGCCACGTGTTGCCCAGCGGGGGGAGCGGAGCTAGCCCCGCCGCGTGCCTGCGGCCTGAGGCCCCTTACGGGTCGCCTTCTCACCTACCCGCATTCAATGCGGTAGCTGAGTCGGGCGCGCCAAAGTCAAAAGGTGCGGCCTGCCACTGACACACGGGGCAGGTAAGCTGACACCGCGGTAAGCCCGCCCGTTCTGAAGACGGCGCGTCGTATCACCGCGCACAGTACGCGGACTGTGTGCAGTCCCGTCACGGCGCTGCGCGCGTGATGATGGCCTGTAATAGGCGAGTCAAGGAGTGCGCTGTAACAGTGCGCGCGCCACGGGACAGCTCCTTCTCGCCCTCTGACCGAAGGTCCCATCCCAACAGTGACAGCACGGCTTCACTGTTGGGTAACGCTGACGCCGGACACTGTACAAGACAAGGCTGTACACGGCCATATCCTGGCTGTAGATACGCACATCAACTTCTCGATCGAGAGGACTACGGAGAGGAGCTCGAGGAGATGACCTCTATATCTCTCGTAGAACAGCTCCTATTGGCCGGGCCCACCTGTCGGGGTCCCGCACGGTGTAAGCACTCCCCTTGCACTATAAAAGGGAGAGTGTACTCGTTAGAATACAGGTTCTTCAAAATTGGTGGCTCACACAGCCAATACAACACCAAAGTGGACGTAGGGTATTACGCCCCGGCGGCCCGAACCACTCTAAACCTTCGTGTCCTTCCTGCGTTCATCTGTCCACCGATCGAGCGCTCCTAAGTCTCCTCCAAACCCATCCTTAACTAGGATTAGGCGGGTGCTTTCCGCCACCCGGCTGGAGAATTCCTCCGACACATGCTTTGTACGACAAGGCTCTAGATCAAAGGAAGGTTCAAACTTTGGGCATTTTTGTCGCACGCAAAATAGATGAAGCCTTAGAACTAAAGGGCCACAAAAAGGAAGGTTTTGATGACAAGACAAGGATGGGAGCAATGTTTTTCAAAGAAACAATTCCCAATGATTGTGTTGCTGTCATGTATTTTTTTCAAAAATTCGAAGGTAATTCATGAAGTCTCAAAGAGCTTAATCACGACAAGGTTAGTGTACTTTCTAGAAATTAATCTCCTTTTAACCTGCTATGACGTGCAAAAAAATACTGACTATAACCTGCTTTCAACCTTCTTTGCAGAGTTTGTTGGACAAATGGTTGCAACAATACAAGGCAACCGTTGCGATAAACCACCGATACAGGATCAAATAAGGTTACCTCACACGAAGGTGAGTCCAGAGATACAGTCACCATCGTATTTTACATTACAGGGAATTACATTACAAGAGTTCCTAAAAGTAGTACGAAGTTTCAAATTTAGAGAATACATTACAAACTATTAAAGTTATGGTTTTTGGCAGCGGAAAACATACGCAATGATTTACAACATGTCATCAAGACGGATGTCATGCTAAGCCCGGGCACGACATCACTCGGTATCATCAGTGTTGGCCGGGGACGGATCCCATTCCACGAACCAACTGTCTGGAAGAGCACAGGGCCATGACAGGGGAAGAGTAGGGTCTTCAAAGACATTACCTGAAAAACATATAACTAGCAAGACTGAGTATACTAATACTCAGCAAGGCTTACCCGGGTTTGGATATACTTTAGCCCATATCTAGACTCATGAAGGCATTGTAAAGGTTCTGGGTTTATTTTCAGCTGAAAAGCAACAAAGAGTATAACCTACTTTCAAGTTTTAGCTTTCAGATTCTAGCTTGATTAGCCATTTTAGGTAAGCACCTATACTAAACAAGCAAGATAGAGATTATCATCCATCAAGATTATTCCATCAATAATTACACTTTTTACTCGATGTAGCAGAAGGAATAAGCAGTCTCAATCTTCGTGAGAAGCGGACGATTCTGAATCGAATTCAACCTTGCAAGGTAAACCTAACTCACACGGTTGGAACATCCAACGATAGTTCCGAAGCAACCGTTTCCCTCATATTCCGGGTTATGGATCAGGGCCACCACAAGCGACTGCAGGACCGTATGCACACCAATTGTGCAGGACATACGTCTGTAGCGCGACTACAAAACCCGTATTCCTGTCTGCCATGCAGAACGTACTCCCACACGTCGGTGCGTGTAAACATAAAATAAAAGTCGAGTGGTGGAGACGTGTTCCATTTGCCGGGCCATTCGGGTACTAGGCTTACTGCTTACCATATTTTGCGGCATGTGGCTAGTACTTCCAAACGCTTAGTCACCACTACCACACATTTTGACCTTAATCACTTTTTAACAAAACAGACAGGGTAATCTTCAGGTCATGATACAGCACATGACCCTGTCCATCGTCCTTATAATGGTTGCCGAATTGTAAACAGGCAACTCCTATATCGCGCGAGTGACAGGAAATCACCCGACTTTTACCGGCCCTATTTAGCAGAGCATCTAATCGATAAGGACTCGAGTACAATACATTGGATTCCTAAGATCTCATGCAACTAGAGTTTCACTCCAACTCCTAGACGTAATGCAATATATATAATGTATAAGTGAAATGGTAATAACTTGAAATATTGGGATATGCATCGGGGCTTGCCTTTACTGGTGGGACTGGAGTCAGGGATGTTAGTATTATTATCTTCCGAACTTTAGTTCAGGGCTTCAGATAATCCCTTGGTAACGTTTCCTTGATCTTCAGAAATATCCTCTACAGACTCCTGGGAGATCTTATAGGTACCGGTTGCGGAAGTAGTCGTATCTACATGCAATGCAATATTACATTCAAAGTGTGCACCTAAAGCTATTTTACTTTACAACAAAGTTGCAATCCAACATTCATTTAACATATTACTCGTATAACAATCAAAAGATCTGCAACTAAACTTGGATAGAGCTTTAGGTGGACAACCAATTAAGATGGGCTATTTGTTGAAGACTACCACAGAGCCAATTGGAAACAACAGGGGTTTAGTCGATAGAATTGGCAAAGAAGGGAGCTCTCTATACAGTTTTAGGAAATCTGCTGATTTCATTTCGGAAGAGAAATCGGCAGGAGTAATCTCAGTATATGAGTAGAAAGGATTAGCCGATTTGGTTCACCTAAGGTTAAATCGGCTGATATAGAGAGGAACATTGAAAGTATAGTACTTCAAGTACAGAAAAAGGAAGGATCTTGCCGATTAGATTATCAGCATGTCTTTGGTCTATCTAATTGGTTGGTGTATTGGTCTTGGCCTTAACCAAAGAGGATGTATCAGGTTTAGCCGATTGATGTGCTTAGGTTGTGCCTAACAAAGGCGTGTCTACTATGTTATCTTACTGATCTAGGGTTGTGTACTTTGGTCTGGGTAGCCGATTGATAGGTGCACCTGTTTCCTAATTGATCGATGAAAGCATCAATTACTTTAGCAGAGGGGTGATTCCTAAAGCAGCTGTGTCTTAACTGAGATGTGCTTAAGTGTTATCCTAGGTAACTAGGTGTGGTTGTATCGGCTTGATTACGTCAGTACAATAATTGAGTGACGTACACCGATGGGGTTATCTAAGTCAGATCTGTTATAAGAACTAGGTGTAACAGAACACTAACATCGGACTAGGCTGATGAGATCACAAGTGCGGAATTAGACTAAAGAGGATGTGGCTGATGGGTTTGTGCCGATGGGACATGTTCTACAGATGTGCGACTGATTGGAGTGTGGTTGTGGGTATGTAACCAATAGGTAGATAGCCGATTGCTCAGCCGATAAATCGGCTGATAGAAGTGTGTAGACAAGGATGGGAAAACTAAGGGTTGATCGGCCATATTTGACCGATATGGAAAACAATTAGAATCGGCTTGGATCGGCCGATAGCAAGAATCCTAAGATTGTGTGTACACCTTTGATACATCGACTATGTGCAGCCGATGTAGGACAGAACAACAGAATTGTATCGGCAGTAGCCGACATTAGAAAGATAACAATCGTATCGGCTAATCAGCCGATGATAGAAGCATATCAAAAGAAATGCATCGGCTGACAGCTGTTACACAGAAACATCATAGACTCAAAGGAAACGGATGCTTAGTGGCTGAGCTGATAGCCGACACTGAAGCATAGCTGCAGAGATGTATTAGCTAAGCAGCAGATATACACGAACTAACAAGGATCCTTATACAAAAAGGACCTTAAGGAAACGGCAATCAAAACAAGGACAACATCTTGATGGCAGGGACATGAGCACTCGTGTGAAAGGATTAACTAAATATCACACATCTCTACTTAAGACATACATCCTATGATTTACCTTTCAGTTACAACACATGCATATAACATAAGGTACGAATAAAGCATTCATTCCCTAATATTTAGCCTAGACCACAAATCAAAGACTTTCCACTCAAAATCACAACATAAAACTTGTAGATTTTGACCGAAGGATTCAAACAAAACTGATTTTGCATTTTATGAACTTCTGATGAATTTTTATGAAATGTAGAAGTTCACTGATTTGAAATAAAGAAGGCTCTGGAAATTTTACAAAGAACACCCTAGAACTTTCTAAATCAAAGCAATTAAATCCCAGGTCGGGGAAAACAGAGAACAGGTTGAAGACAACGATGTTCCGGCAAAGGGGGTCGCCAGTATTAGGAAGATTCAGTGGGTCAGATCAAACCTTGGGGTAGCTTTGGTTGTGGAGGAGAACAGGCAGAAAGTGAATTCCCACGGTGAACAGGATCGGCGATGAGAAGTGCTCGACAGTGGCGAGGTTCCGGTGTGGGAAGGACGAAGAAGCTTGCTAGGGAATTGTAGTGGGTGGAGGATAACCGGAGAGGTATTCCTCACGGTGATCCATGGCGATGGCGGTTGGCTTTTGCCACGGCGATGATGTTTTAGCATACAGGGATCGAAGAGGCTCGATGAGAGGGTTCACGAGCTTTCTTGAGGTGTTGTGGTCTTGCTCGGATGATCGGCGAGGAGTAGGAGCTGCTGGATGTCGTGGACTTATGGGAGGAGATGATGGAGCCGGATTGGTTCGTTATGCCAACTCCTCCGCGAACCTCAAGGTCCTCCTGCTCACAAGCTGAGCCTCCTCTGCTCGCGCACATGTGCTGCCGAAACACGGCCGGCACACCCGCGTAGCCTCCTGCAGGACCGTCGCGCCTGGTCGCATCTCCTACGCGCTGTTCTTGTTCTGCTCCCGCACCCCTGGCCCTCAACCTGCTCGCGCGTGGCTTGTTGCCTTGCCCGCGCACACGCCTGCGGGATCGAGCCGAGCCGGCCACCGGTAGAACACTCCCACTTGCACCCGCGGACGTGCTAGTCCAAATCCGCCTGTACCTCCGGGTCTTGCAACTCCGCCGCCCTCTCCACCAGCGGTGACGCCATCAGGGCCGACCTACCACCGCCGCCGGTCTTGCGCTGCGCGTCGAACCCGCACTGCGCTATTTCCGCCTTGACCGCCTCGTGCTGCTGCATAGCTTCTCCTTCCGAGCTTGCCGCGCCATACTCGCCCTCTCTGCCTCCGCAAGGGCCGTGGTCTGCTCGTACCAGGCCACCTCCATGTCCTCCACGAACAGCTCGCAGTGCCGCCTGACCTCGTCCGCTGCCTTCTCCTCAACGGTCTCCGATGTCCTCCACGCGAGGCTCTACTGCCCCCTCTGTGCGGGTCCGCGCCGAGCCACCGCGCTCCATTACCACCGCACACACGCGCCTTCGTGCTCCAGCATCGCGAGTCCCGAGCTGCCGCGCCTCAGCGACGCCAGCCCCTTGTTGCGCCCTGCACGCCGTCGCTCTGCACAGCTACTCCTCCTCCTCCTCCTTCTGCTGCCGAACCTGCGCTCACCCCGGCTGCCGCGTCTCCACGCGCGCCTGCGTGCCCCCACCAGTCCCGCAGCTCACCTCCGTCCAAGCCCGGCGCCGTCCCCTGGTGCTGCCCCCGCGCTCCAGCGCCGCCCGAGCCGCAGCCGCTCGCGTGCCACCACGCCGTGAGCTCCGCTCCCGCCGTCGCCTGCGCCAGCGCCCGCGCACGCTCACGCTGCCAGCGCCGTGCACTGCTCTAGCACCGCTAGCGCCGCGAGCCGCCCGCGCCTGCGTCGCCAGCCGCGAGCCCCAGCTCGGCGCCACCCGCGCGCCCGCTCGCCCGCGCCAGCTCGGCTCCGCTCACGCGCGCCTCCCGAGCCGCGCGCTTGAGCCGCACCACTCCTGCGCCATGCCTGCACCGCCGCCTCGGGCAGGAGCTTGGCGTCGCACGCCCCGGATCCACGCCGACCAGAGTGAGCAAAGGGAGGGAGGGAGGGGAAGACCTCCCTGGAAGAGGCGCCGCCGGTGGAAGAGAAAAAGAAAGAGACGCCAGGGAGAGAGGCAAAACAGAGAGAGAAGAAAGGAAAAGGGATTTCCCAAGGACTAATGCGCAAATTTAGAAAATTGCAGGGACCTTTCTGTAAAGCATAATTTCTCATTAATTTAAAACCCTAATGAAGAAATGCCCAAAATGAAAGTTGGAGAGTTTTTCAAACTCTACAACATTACTTTAGGTCTCAAATTCAAAAACTCAAAACTTATATCTTTACATGTGAAATTTTGAACAAAGGTTGGATTTGAATTACTTTTGTCATGAAGAGTGTAACTTCATAACATTTAGGACCTAAATGCAAGCATTTATGACACGTCATGATGACGGGATAGACACGTCATAATGATTGGATAGACATGTCATGATGACTTGCACCTTTTACACTTTAGCCCTGAGTAACTTTGAGAGTTACTTTTGTAAATCAAATACTTGCATAAAAGGACATGTACTTTTATAAAATTACATAAATACCCTTATTTTCACAACTTTACCCAAATTTTTACACACTTCAACACATACATTTCAAATGAAATTTTTACAGGGGAATAAAGTAAGAAAAACATGTTTGCAAAACCACCCTTCACTTATTTTGAAGTTACCTCCTATCCAATTACATTTTGCAAAACAACCCTAGTTTTTCCACAATTACAAAAATATCCCTTTTACTTGCACTTTAAATTTTCAAAAGCTTCACATAAACACGCACAAGCTTTACACTAACAAGCACATACTTCACACTAACAAATTATGTGCCTAGCTTACAAGTACATGAACTGTCACATTCGGTTTTAAAATGTTGGAAGTTCGGAACGGTCTAGTTGGGAAGTTGTTTCATGATTTGAGCGGAAGGTAGGGCCTAGAAAAAGAATCTCGGAGGCATAGTCCGCTTGAATCGATTAAGGACCGTCCGTGGATGACCTCGGTTTTGAGCACTTATCGTACTACCACATATCCATTCATGGGATGGATAAACCGATTACCTTCTAGTTCTAATCTTTGATGCACGGTCCTAGATGCATGGCCATAGGGCTTTGTAGAGAGGCTTAGAGGTGTTTCCGGTGGACCTAGGTAACTCTTCGCGCAAGTTAGGCGTGATGTTCAAGGATTAAAACTTGTCGGGAAAGGTTGATGCGAGTACCCCCTTGCTCAACGTGATCAGTTGAGTGAGTCGCATGGTCCTTGTGTCGTGAGGGTAAAGAAGTACACCCTTGCAAGGTTGTTGAATCAATTCGAATTGCCACACTCTCGGTTATGAGCAAGCTCAATATCCAATGAATTCTTCGTAGAAGTATTGGTTTTATCCGGATGTGGTATATGTCATTTCATATATGATGTTTAGTTGTTGGATAATTCACTAAACTAAAACTTGAGTTGGTTTGGGCAAGATAATTAAAATGTTAGGAAGCTAGGTGGTGGAATTAGGGAGCTCATACTTATATAAATTACTTAACCTTAAAGTCTTATTTTTGTGAGCCTTCATGTGCATAATCTTTGGTTATTATTTATTCGCGTAAGTCTTGAGAGTATCTTTTGTACGCTTTATTAACTAAGTTGCAGATGAGCTGGAAGTAGCGTTTGGCCACTTCTACCCCGCCGACACCGGCGCGGGTGAGGAGTAGGCCGATGCGGTCATGATGGTATCCTTGAGCAAGATGACATTATTCTATCTCGTTAATTTTATCCGCTGCACAATCGTGTTTGGGGATGTCACTTTGAACATTAAACTTTATGGTTTATGTCCCTTCTTAATGTTAATCGTGAGCCCAAGGCTTGTATCTCGTATTTGAACCTTTAATTTTCATATTTGAATCATTCCTTTACATAAATCTTGTAATGACTAGTTGTTTAACTTTGTGTTAAAACTTGCTCTTTGTGGGTCATCGGTGATATATGAGCTTATGACGGTATGTGTATATGCATAATCTTTGGCATATGGTGGAGCACGTATCAAGACTACCGGATTTGATATCATTTTTGGAGAGTGACGGGTTGGTCATTTATAATCTAGATGTGGGTTAACCCGTGGCATGCCCTTGGAGCGAGCGCGTGTTAGGTCTCATCTTTATGATAATGACCGGCGGTTCGCTTAAAATGATGTTAAATTGGACGTTTCAAAAAAAAAAGATAGTCATTTTCTAGTGCAGGGTTTTACATAAGTGAAAACAAAGCATGTGCAGAAACGCTGAAACGGTACCTTCTCCAAGGTTGAGGAGCTGAAGTGTTTGCTCAGCGCTTTCCACAACGTCTTCCCGCAGACCTTAACACATGCTTCACGCTATAACCAAAAAAAAATGATACAAAAAAATGATACAATCAGCTGGGACGCGGTTTCGAAGAGGTCACGCACGGTGAGCGGGATGATGCCCGGGTCGGCGTCACAGTCGCTCATGGTGTACGTCTTGCCGCTGCTGGTCTGGCCGTAGGCGAAGACGGTGCTGTTGAACCCGTCGATGGCCGCGCGGATGATGGACCGGACGAGCGCGCTGCAGATGCGCGCGTTGGTCGCGGCCCCGTCGAACACGTGGCCTACTCGCCGCATCAAATCAGCCAGTCGCGGGAGCACGCGCAGAATCAAATCATCCAGCCACGGGAACACGCGCCGGAGGTGGGGGAGGGAGACGCGGGTGTCGTCGATTCGCCACACGCGGTCGCCGCAGCCTGAGGTGGAGGAAGCGCCAGCGGGTCTGGGGCTGGGCGGCTGTAAGCGGACGGCGACGGGGATCTTCTCCATGGGAGGAGTTCGGGCTCCGGCGAGAGGGGGCGGGCTGGTCGGGCGACGGCTGGGAGGAGGTCGGGCTCCGGAGGTGGAAGGAGAGGATATTGGAAATTTCGTGTGTGCGGGCAACATGAGTAGTTTTTTGAATTTTGAAACGGAGAGCGTCGCCCGCAGCCCGCTAGGGTGAGTTTGTGGGCTTTATGGGGGCTTCATAAGCTAGTAGGCTAGATATGAGTTTTTTTTAAAAAGGGGATAAAAAAAAAACAAAATTCGAAAAAGGGGTGCCAGTTGGAGAAATTTAGGGAAATGGTGCCTCCCGCCCGCTGGGAGGGCGGAAAGAGGCATCCCGCCCAACCATAGGGCGGGATGCTCAAAAAAAATTTCCAGGGACCTCTTCGCGAATAAAAAAACTTTTTTTATTCGCGAAGTGGTCCCTGAAGCAGGCCTCCCGCCCGGCCACTGTGCGGGATGCCTCCCGTTACACTGTTATTTCATGTGTATGTGTTTTCTGGCTTCCAAAATTCGTAACAATTCACAGAAAAATCCAAAAATAGCAAAACTAGTTTTGTTAGAAAGTAGATTTCAAACTCTATAACTTTTGTTAATGGAGTTTAGTTTGAAACAAAATACTTTTACTCCTATTTTAAAACTAAGATTAAGTAAAGTTTATGCATAACTTTAGGATTTCATGCTTTGTTGTTTATGAAGTTTGGTATGACTATTCTATAAACTCTAGGTACCTTTGTGCAAAGTTTCAAACTCAAATTTGATGTAAATTTAACTTCTTTTGTCTTGAATTTTTCAAATTTGAAATGTTAACTAAACCTAATTATAACCCTTCTCTAATTAAAATCTATTGTTATTCTCTAATGTGATATTATTTAATATCTAATATATAGTCAAAGTTCTAAAACCTATAAAGTTCTAAAACCTATAATCTTATGCTCCTGGTCCATTTTTGTTATATTTTTTCTTAGATTATTTGTTTCAGAAACTATTTGAAATTCAGAATTTTTTCAAATATAAGATTCATTCGCCATACTCTTATGTATGCACATAAAATTTTAATTCAATTTTCCAAAGAAGATTACGGTATCGAAAACTCGTACGAAGATAGTTAAACGATAACGTTTGCAACGTAGAATCTAAATATTATGATAGTACAATACATGAAGCCATTTAAAATAAAATAATATGATAATGAACATTACAAATATTACAAATACATGAATCCAAATATTGTGTCTTCAGTCAATGCGGCAAATATTACAAATACGTATCTAGGTCTGATAGAATCTCAACGCAGCAAATATTACATATGAGCAAACAACGTTTAAATAAAATTACAACTAAATGATGCCTGATGACGTACTAGCACTCGATCGGCGACGTCTCCCACTTCTTGATGCAACCGGAGGTCTTCCATCTGTAGCATCACCTGTAGGGCCAGCTTCAGCACAACTGGGGCCAGCATCATTGGTTGGACAACGTTTATACGTATGTCCAATCTGATTACATGCACTGCAGCGTTGTATCCTCGGACGGAGCTCTGACTCATCCATATCATTACGAATACGCCGTGACTGACGGCGTCCTCTCTTAACCCATGATGATCTTGGGTCTGGAATATAGATAACAGGATTCGCTGTCTCAGTGAACGATCCAACCAAACGGAACCCATAGATCTCATACTGCCAGGTGCTAGCAATTGTCTCCTTTCTGAAGTAATTTGAAACATATATATCGACAGGATGTCCAATATCTGCACAAGCAGCCATTACATGAGAACAAGGTAAGTGCAGCAACTTGGGCCTCATGCATGAGCAACAACAAGTTCCATCGAACTTGAGAATGCACTCCTTTACAGGAGTTTGACGCCTCATGCCATGTCGCGCCCTATCTTTAGGAGATACCTCAAACTTGAGCTCCTGTGTTCCACATTGCCGTACATGGTGTAGCCGGGCGCTTTCTGCCTTCTTAGTCATGTATTCTGTTACCTTGAATCCAAAATTTCTGTCTGGATCTCGCATGAATATCTGATTTTTATTGAACCGCTCCCGAAAGTAATCGGTACACCCGCGGACAATGAATTCAACAATTGCAACCAGTGGAAGCCCACGAACACCTCGCAGCACCCAATTGTAAACTTCGGCGAAGTTGGTGGTCATTATACCGTATCTTGCACCATCGGTATCATAAAGTAACGCCCACTTCTCCTTAGGTTCATTCTCAATCCAGCACTTAACAGCTTCCTTCACCTCTTCAATTGAGTGGTACCTTGCACCCTGGATAATTTCATTCTCCTTGCAATCCGAAGGCCAGCTACATCCGTCATCTACGACAAGATGACTGAAGTCGCTGCTTACCCAATCTTGAGGCACATCATCGTCATCATCAGACGAATCGGCATTCATTGCTTCATCCAATTCACGTTCTTCGTCTTGCAGCTGTTCAACAATAAAGGGTATGTTCTCCCCCTCATCAGCCACGCATTGAGGTGCTGCGGTGCCACCTGCCTCAATGTTTGCCTCCTCGACTTCTTCATCAATATTTTCATCCCCCGGACCAGCTTCAATGTTTATCAAAGGAGGGTTTTGGTGCACACTGACAAGGAGTACCAGTGGCCACTGCCAATGACTTGCATTTTGCAGATAAGTTAGCCAGTCCTCGTTGCTTGCAAGTGGCATAAGCTCCCAGATCAAAGCGTGAGTGGTACGATTTATGACGCATTGAACACTCACAGTATGTGTCTCCTGATTAATCCTTAGTCCCCTCATTAACCAGTTGCATAGGGATTCAAATGTCCTCTCGTGCGGTCTGGTAATTCCTCTGACCGCACAGTTGAATTCACTTAAATCTACCCCATTCGGCCCATAAATCACATTTCCTTCTCCGTAATATATACTGAAAATACCCTTCTCGGAAGACATATCTGTCAATCATTAATAAACTAGTTATACTACATATTAATACACAACGAACGACGATCCTAAATTTCAGCGACTCTCAGATTATATTTTACAGATTCTAAACTATTCAGATTATAAATTATACTAAAAACAAATGAAAATACTAAAACTATTCAAAACATAACTACTCTAACAAATATTTCCTAAATTATAGTTATTTTCAAGTACTTATATGGCTAGAACGAGAATATACCTCAAAATCGACGCGTGGACAGGGCTTCGCCGCTTCTTCTTCTCTCTTTCTCTTCTCTCTTTCTCTTTTTTCTGATTTTTGCTGGATAAAATGGCATTTTTGGGGCAGGTTGGGGCTTAAATAGCCGGTGGGGGGGACCTCCCGCCCGACCAAAGGGCGGGATGCCTCCCGCCCGCTGAACGGGCGGGACGCGTGGGGCCCGGGACATCCCGCCCTTTAGTTGGGCGGGATGCCCTCCCAGGGACCTCTTCGCAAATAATTTATTTGCGAAGAGGCCCTCGGGTGACATCCCGCCCTCTGGGTGGGCGGGATGTCCCGGGCCCCACGCGTCCCGCCCGTTCAGCGGGCGGGAGGCACCCATTTCTCTAAATTTTCCCAACGGCCACCCCTTTTTCGAATTTTAATTTTTTTTTATCCCTTTTTTAAAAAAAATTCGGCTAGATATTGAGAAAGCCACAGAAACGGCCCACAGCCACACACACTCATATCATTTGTGGTTTCATCCATTTCACCTTTTATCTTTATCTCCCCTTTCTTGCTTCTTATGGGGATTTTCTGTGTTTTCGAATTTTGACCGAACAACATGGGAATCCCCCGCGGGATTTTTTTATGTATAATATAAAAAATGCATAAATATTGAATTGAACACCATAATTTTCTCTTCACAGTGCATACATATTTAATTGAACACTCCATAATTTTCTCTTCACGGTGCATACATATTTAACTGAACACTATCTTTCTTCAATAGAGCAATGGATTGATTCCATCTGCCATGTAGGTACGGAGTACTTTTCCCTCTTATCCCATTAGTTTCCTTACTTTTAAGAGATCTAACTGCTCCAAGTGAGGGGGAGCAGCCAGAGCATGGTGCCCTTGCCTTGGCGCCAGCGGCATTACACCACCCTCTCCACCTTCGCCACCGCTGCAACATTTTCGATCTCCACCTCCAGCGTTGTCAGAGCGCTACCTCCAAGTGTGTGTGTGTGTGGGGGGGGGGGGGGGGGGGGCAGCCACAGAATAGCGCCCTTGCCTTGGTGCCAGTGGCATCACACCGCCCTCTGCACCTCCGGCGCCGCAACAACGTTCTCCCTCTCCACCTTCGGCGTCACCAGAGCGCGCTTCCTTGGTGTCGTCCGGCTACATCAGCACCGTTTCGGAGGATAACAGGCGGCGAGGCTACAGGAAGCCGATACTTAGAGGCGGGGCGCTGCGGATCACCAGCCCTCCAAATAACATGTGTTGCCCAGTCTGCCCCTCAAGGATGCACCGTGGATGGAACATGCTCGCCGCTAGGAAGCATGTTCTTGACATCGTGCACCACAGCAACAAGGAGCGGTACGACGACAAATACTAGAGCCATCACCGTTGGGTCGCTAGGAACCACGGTTGGCTGAAGTGAACACTGTGTGGCGTTGGCCTCGTTCATGCAGCATTCTATCATCACATCGGTTTTATCTCCAGGCTGCGCGCTGGTTTTATCATTAGTTAGTTTATTTTATCGTTTTTATTTGTATTTTACCAGCGGGGTAGTTTTATTAATAGTAGTTTATTTTACTTAGAAAAAGTTCAGCAGCGAAACCTTCCTAAGAAGTTCAGCAGCCTGTTGGGCACACAGGAGAAGTTCATATCCCACAACATTAATACTGTAGCTACAAAAGCACCATGGTCACACAACATGAGAAGCTCATATCCCACAACAGTAACACTGCAGCTACAAAAGCACCATTGTTGCCCTTAGGAGGATTCCCTGGCCATAAACAAGACTGCTAAAATGCACACAACAGCTGAAATCATTGCTGTCTTGAAGTATCTGCTCTTCAAACCAGCAGCTTGAGTGGTTTCCTTCAGCATCTTCAGTCTTGTCTCACCAACCTTCTTCTCTTCCAGCAGCATTTTCAGCTTGTTAATCTCAGCTTCCTGCTCTTTCAAAGTTTAACTAGCTTCACGAAGTGATGTAGTCAATTCAATATTCGTTCTTCTCACAGTATAAATCTTATCTCGCAACTCCAGCAGGAGGGCTTTCTCAAAGGGTGAGGGGTCATTCCTGACAAATTCAAAAAACTTACAACCGTTCGCCTACAAACAGAAAACGGAATCAAAACTAAATTGTGGAGTAACATTACACCTCATAAAGAAATAGTGGAACCAAAACAAACCTTGCCATGGTTTTTGCAGCGAATGAATCCTCTACCTGGGTGCCTATCGGTCAGCTGCAGCACCTCTTTTTGGCAATAGCAAAGTACGGTCTGGCCCGGCGGTAACCATTGCCGGTATGGCAGAGGACCAGGCCACGTTTGGCCCGTGAAGACTCACTACAGATCGAAGAACTCATCGAGAGCCTGAGAAAAATGAAGATTATTTTACCTAGAAAGCACCATACGGAGCCAGATTTCAAATGATGGTAGCAGCTACAGCAGCTGCAGCTGCCGCTACAGCAGCAGGGGCGGACTCGCCACTCGGTACCGTGCAGGCCACAGTGAAGAAGGCAGTCAGGGTCCAGAGTATGATTCGCACTGCAATTTGCAAGCAACAAAACCACTAATCGACAAGCTAGAGCAAGCCACCATGGTAATTAGCTTCCAGCCTCGTACTACCTGACTCCAAATTTGCATTTTTTAATTGTAGTTCTAGATTGGTAGCCAATTAGACCTATTAGCAATAAGTGATGTTGTACTGCAGGGTCGTAATTCGTAAGCTTCTAGCCAATTAGCCCTGGTATTAGCTTCTTTTTGGTGCAAATTTAATACTAAAAAAATATCTTGTTGGACCACCCTAACTTCAAATTCTAGATTTGCCACTGTACAGTGCTGCAGCTAGCAGCCGCTGCTGCAGCAGCCACTGCAGCAGAATCAAGTAGATTCGTGTTCTCGACAGAATACAATAACACAATGCCTACCGCAACAGTACCAAATCAATGGAGACATGAGATTAGAGAGGGTGCTCACCTGGGAGGGCTGGATCGGTCTGCACGAGTCGGCGGAGGTGGGCATTATGAGCTGAGAACGATTGGAGGTGAGGCCGGAGGCGGAGCTTCGGCTGCGCGGGGTCGCCGTCGCCGCACAAAAACGCCCGCTGCTGGTGGGAATGAAGAGGTGGAGGCGTCACTAACCCGATAACACAATGCCTATGGTAAAGATTAGTGAGGGTGCTCACCTGGGAGGGCTGGATGGGCTGCGCAGAAATCCTTCACGGACGGCGAATCGCTGGATGGTGGCCGGCCTCCAAACCGTAGAGGAGAGCCCTGCCTGCTTTGCCCGTGACCGGGAGAGAACTGAAGAGAAGCCGATGGAAAAAGAGGGCAAAAGAGCGGATGGGGGAAAAAGGTGTCGTGCTTCTGGGCCGTTGCTTTTTACCATTCTGTTACTGTTTCCTACCGTGTTGCTTTTCCTAAGGTGTTGTTGTTTATTGATAATGTTGCTTTCTAATATTCTGTCACCGTGTGTTGCTTTTTTCTGAGAATGTTTCTTTCCGCCTTGTCGGACTCGGCTTGCCGCTGGCAGCCGTGCTACGTGCCGCTGGACTCGGCTTGCCGCTGGCAGCCGTGCTCCGCGCCGCTGTCCCAAACCATAGGCACTAGATTCTGGAAGGCTAGAACTCACAAAGCGCGGTGTTGAGAAAGCTCGGGAGTTTCTGACGATGTCACCTGCTTCTCAAAAATGACACACCAAGTAACACCCATTTATAATGTTGTTTTTTACCATTCTATCACTATTTTCCTACTATGTTGCTTTTCCGAAGATATTGCTATTTCTTGAGATGTTGCTTTTTCACAAACGTAACATCCTTATCTTAAGAACAGTAGAATTGAGTACGCAACATGAGAAGTACATCAAGTAGCATTGGTCACACGGCATGAGAAGTTCATCAGTACATCAGCAAAGTCTTAAGTCTACAACACAAGCACAAAACATCAGCAGAGTCTTAAGCTCACAAAACAAGCTAAGCACAACATATTAATGCTCCAGCCTTCGGGTAAATCGTGCCACAACAAGCTCCCTTGATACACATCAGCAGGAAGAGCAGGAAGAGGCACAAGCAGGAAGACATTACTGCTCCCCTGGAGGTGTCTCCGCCAACTTGCATGAAGGTATCTTCACCACTCCACTTTCCTACAAAGATGAGAAACGCAATGTTCATATCAAGGGAAATTATAGGCTCCATAAATACCGTATTTTCCAAACAGCCCTTTACTGCTTACCAACAAGTCAGTGAGGTATTTTTTTACTTTCTCCAAAGGTCTCCATAGCTATAAACCCACGCAGAATACTTAGGTTCTCCAGTGCAACTGTATATTTATACAACTCATAACCATCGCAACCATATCAGTGCAGAATGCAAGTCAAAGCGAACTGTGGGTTTCTTTTTATTTGTCCGCACTGAACCTGAACTTGTGGCTTCATTACCACTGAATAATGAATTGAATTGCGTTTTATACTTATCAAGGAGATTATCAAGGAGATTGAAGCCCGAGGATGTACCCTGGGATGCAAAGTTTCAGTTCAAGTTAACAAACAAAACGAATAATCAACGAGCAGGAGTGAGGCAAAGAACGAGCAGGAGTGGGGCAAATACCATCTCTGTAGCTGAAGAGCAGTGTGCCTGATGTACCAAATTTTTTAAATTTTGTCTTAACCTTGTCAACAGTCAAAGGAACATATTCGGGAGGCAGATCCTCACGGCTATTCATTGCCTCTGCAAGACGACCATAAAAATGGCTTTTGCAGATCTTATACAGTTGCATCATAGAAGGATCCTTAGAACATTCCAACAGAAACTCTTCTTCCGTTGTCGACCATATATGTTTTGTCCCTGCCATATTTGCTAGACGACTTTATATATCAAAACCAGAGTCAATATTAGAGGCAGTGCATACAGTTTGTTTTATTTTAGAGAAAAAACAGTAAAGAAGTTGGCATATTTGCTAGATGAGTCTATATATCAAAACCAGAGTCAATATTAGAGGCAATGCATACAGTTTGTTTTCTTTTAGCAGAAAAAACAGTAAAGAAGTTGGCGAGTCAATATCTGCTGAATGATTCTATACCAGAGTTGGAAGATGAAACATAGCTAAGTGTCGAGAAGTGTAATGGTCTGGCTATTATTGTCTGGCTATTATTAGAGGAATGTGATATGAACGGGGGTGTCCGATCTTCCGTCAGGTGAAGGATAACTCGTTTTGGTTGGAATGCGACACACCGATCCGGCTTCAAGTCAGCAACTCGAACCCCGCAATCTTAGCACCACAACTCCTCTGGTTATCAACCGTAGTCACAATCCGGTTGACCTCGCCGAGAAGGCTAATCCCTGCCTGCGAAACGAAGAACACAAGCAAGAACTCGAAAGAAACGTAGCACTCAAATTGAAGTGACAACTGCAGATGATTGATTAAGCTCGAAAGTTGGGGTTCTACAAACCGAAGGACGGCGACTGTTCAAAGACAGATTGATCTAAAGCAAAACCCTCCTAACCTAATGGCAGCTGCTGTGTATATAGAAGAGAGAGGCTAGGGGGGGCGGCCAAGGGGGTGGCCGAGCAGCCCTAGGGAGTACAAGGACTTCGGGCCCAAAAACTGGCGTCGCTGCATCCAGATAGATTCTGGTTGTCATGTTGTTTCGACAATTCCCATCTACTCCGAACGTATTTTGATATGGGATCAGTTGGGTTGGAAAGCTTATCTCCTTAGCTTTCCAACGATACATAGAACGCCCAAAACGGAGCCCGTATGTGGCCTGGGCGTCCGTTTTCGTGAGGCCTGCTCCTGCAGTCCGAACCGGAGTCGCGAATAAATCGGACTTCAATGTGGATTGGGCTTTGAACTCTATCTTCGCTTGGGCCCTGGTCATATGCGTATTAGTCATGTCCTCATCATTCTCCCCTTCTTGGTTTTGAGTCGTCCTCGACTCAAAGTCGCTGATGCTTGCGGAAGTAGTTGTTCCCATGCTTGACATGATCCTGCGTTGCTTCCCTTCTTGAAATTGAACCTGTTGTGACAAAACAAATAAAGAAGAACAAGAGGAACTCTGCGTCATAGGATTAGTCTTAAAATAGCTCTCTTTTTCTTCAAATTGTTGCACAGCAAAAGGAGATTTCAGATTTGAACACATATAAACACGATGCACCATGTACTCTCCTTTACAATTATAATTGCCAATAAAGTGATATGTACATCGAGATAACCATGGGAACCCAACACATTTAAATTTCTCCTCCAAACTACTAAGTGCACACAAAGTATCAAACTCTATATAACCCAAAGTATTTAAAGAAACAACAATTTTCTTTCATCCTTTTCTGTAGCAATTGGAATCAAATGTTTATTTTTAGCATAAGTCTTTTGTTCCAAAATAAAAGGATCAGTTTCCTTCACAAGTTGTGGCACGGGGATAAACATAGAACTATCACACAACTCTTCTTTATCACAAAAATTAGTAGAATATTTATCATGTGACAAAATCAATTCAGATTTGGTGTCCACTAAATGTTGCTCTATTATAGCATGAGTGGTGGACAATTTCAGCACATCAAGAGAGCTCTTACCTGAGACAATTACCTATTCATTCTCTATCACCTTGTCTTCTGTTTTAGATACATGCTGCAAAATATTAGGTCCAACAGAAGACAAAGCGATATCTTTAATTTGTACAAAATCAGATTTAGAGGAAGGCACTGTAACATCTAAAATAATCCATTCTTTTCTAAAAGACTCATTCTTTCTTCTCTCTACTCTATCAAGATCGGCTTCGAAAATTTCAGTTGCGGTCATAGAGTTAAGTGTAATTTTTCTACCATTGTAGTTGAAAGAATATCTATTTGCAACCTTTTTATGTACCACATTATTTATATTAAGCCATGACGTTCCTAGCAATAAGTGACATGCTTGCATGGGTACTATATCAAAATCAGCACTACTCTTGTAAAAACCAATGCTAAATTCAGCACTACTCTTGTAAAAACTAATGCTAAATTCAATATGTGCAAATTCAGTTACCTTAATCTTATCGTAAGAATTTACCCACTGCATGTAGTATGGATGTGGATGTGGCTTTGTGGTCAGACCAAGCTTCTCGACCACCTCTAAACTTGCAAGGTTGTTGCAAGTCTCACCATCAATGATGACTCGGCAACGTCGTTCCATCACGACAAAGAAAGTCTGGAACAAATTATTGAATTGATTTTGCTCCACTTTCTCCATTTGAGAACTCAGCACTCGTTGAGCAATCTCAGTGTTTCCTGACATTGTAAGTAGACAAGAGAAAACACAAAAGGTTATCCCTATCAACTACTATATGTGGATGTGGGTGGTGGAAACACAATCTCGCACGTCTTACCAAGCTCTTACAAGTGTTCTTACCAATGCAAAGCAGAGGATGGTACAACCGGTGGCTGGTTCGTGATACCTGTGAGGAAGTGGTACCAAGATTGCAAGATCCTCTAGGTGTACTGATCTGAAGTAATATGTGGATCTTCGGGGGGCTTTATTTAGTAGCAAGGATTAGCACAATTGAAAATCAGATAGCAAAAATTGAATAAATATCCAAAATACTTATCAATGTTGCTGGCCTAAACGTGTTCCTAGAACTAGTTTAAGCAAGCAAGCGACATATACCAAGCACAAAGGACACAAAAGGATGCAAGCACTTCTGATTTTTTTCTTTTTTTTTGTGCGGCTCTTTTTTATGCACTTGCCTTTTTCTTTCTTTCTTTTTCTATTCAAAAGTGCCACAAAAGCAAGAGACAACTCCACGCTATCACAAAATTGTTGTCTGTAAATTACAGATTTGCTACACAAACTTATATAGGCTGTTTGACAAATTGAGAGACCTCAAACACGAAAACTTACAACACGAAAGTTGTAGATCCTCCTTTTCTCTTTCTTTACAATATATGGAAAGTCTCTTTTGGATAAAGGAAGTAGAAGATATTGACCCCGAAATACAGACTACTCAGAAATTTCTGGGTCACCAACAGATTGACTTCCAATACAGATTAGGCGCAGATAACTACGTTTTCTGGAATTCTCACAATTGATAAAGTTGTAGATAATTTCACAAGCTTTCCAGAAAGTACTAGAACACAAAAATCCTAGTTCGTATGCGAGAGATATCAACAAAATACCGAACTGGACAGAGACAAGTCCGAACCGGACATGATGATGGGCTGGAAAAGGACACGGTGACACGATGCAAAACTCAAACCAATCTAAGAACTCGATCTAAACCAGCAACAAGACCATGACTATAGACACAAACTCAATGATGCGGACTCCGATATCAAAATATGCAATGGCTTAAAAGGGTAATGGGATGGGAAAACAGCACGAACATAAAATTTTCTAGGGCTTTTTGGTGGACTGTGGGACAATGGTGAAATTGATGAAACTAAAGATAGATGTGAAACCTGACAGTAAACCTGAGTCTCTGACTACCACTTGATATGAACGGGGGTGCCCGATCTTCCGTCAGGTGAAGGATAACTCGTTTTGGTTGGAATGCGACACACCGATCCGGCTTCAAGTTAGCAACTCGAACCCCGCAATCTTAGCACCACAACTCCTCTGGTTATCAACCGTAGTCACAATCCGGTTGACCTCGCCGAGAAGGCTAATCCCTGCCTGCGAAACGAAGAACACAAGCAAGAACTCGAAAGAAACGCAGCACTCAAATTGAAGTGACAACTGCAGATGATTGATTAAGCTCGAAAGTTGGGATTCTACAAACCGAAGTACGGCGACTGTTCAAAGACAGATTGATCTAAAGCAAAACCCTCCTAACCTAATGGCAGCTGCTGTGTATATAGAAGAGAGAGGCTAGGGGGGCGGCCAAGGGGGTGGCCGAGCAACCCTAGGGAGTACAAGGACTTCGGACCTAAAAACTGGCGTCGCTGCATCCAGATAGATTCTGGTCATCATGTTGTTTCGACGATTCCCATCTACTCCGAACGTATTTTGATATGGGATCAGTTGGGTTGGAAAGCGTATCTCCTTAGCTTTCCAACGATACATAGAACGCCCAAAACGGAGCTCGTATGCGGCCTGGGCGTCCGTTTTCGTGAGGCCTGCTCCTGCAGTCCGAACCGGACTCGCGAATAAATCGGACTTCAATGTGGATTGGGCTTTGAACTCTATCTTCGCTTGGGCCCTGGTCATATGCGTATTAGTCATGTCCTCATCAGAATGCATACAATTTGTTTTTCTTTAGCAGAATAAAACAGTAACTTCTTGGAAAACTCATTTTTCCAACATTGAAAAGGTCTGATCTGCCTGAAGATGTAGCCATTTCTCTGCTTCCAGATGATCCAAACGTGATAAGTTTGTGATGAGGCAATGATGAAAACTTCCATGAAGAAAGGGGCTTAAAGTTTTGTGCATCTAGGGATCCAAACTTACAGTATGGAAGGTTGCCTAATTTAGCATAGCGGCTCCCTTTTTTTTGCGTGTTAAGCAATTTTTCTGATGCGAACCCAAGGGCTCCAGAACATAGCATGCTGTTTGGCTTAATGAAGTTATGATATGAACAATTACCCACATTTTCACACCTCACAAACTAGCTGCTTGTAGATGTGCAGATGATATCTATCTATTCACTGTTATTAGTGTTTTCGATGCTATATATGTTTTATCTCCTGCATCGATATCCTGATATCCAATCTATTTTAGGCCATTACAATAGTGGAAGCAGGTTAAGTCCACTGACAGAAGTGCTGGTGTTCATGTACGTTTCGCTAGTTGCTAACTTCTTTGATCAGTGCAAATACTAGTTACATGTGTTGTTTTTTCTTATTTTTTTGTGTGTTTCGGTCATGCAGGTTCCATGGATTACTCTGAATTTTTCATGCCAACTGAGATTATGCCTAATATTTTTGCTGGGATTGGGGAAGGCCACATTGAGCTTCACGAGATCCCAGCAGGTGACAGGGGAACTGTTTCCATATCTGCTTTGAGCCTAAAAGTGGGGGTGATGGTGATGGTGATGAAAAGCAGAAACTGGTTGCAATTGGCGAGGCTCATACTAACTCTGTTGTGGCCCTTAAGGATGCACTGGTGTGCAGTTTGGTCGGGATACGGCAGATGTTCGGCATTTCTATTGGGGATTTTAGTTACACCAATAGGATAACGAAGTACGGGCCATTCATGCATGCTCATGCTCAAGTAAAAGCTGCATTAAGCATATATTCAAAGTTTCATGATGCAGCGGATCAATACGTAGTACCTTAGTTGGCATTCTATCAGAATCTGCTGGTGCTACTCATCTTGGTCCAAATTGGATCAGTCTTTTGTCTGCTGTTGTATATCCGCTGGCCTATGCTTTTGACTTAGCTGAAATTGAGGTCAAGAAGTTGACAGCACCTCCTAACATCGTGGCTGATGCGGCATCCTTCTTTGATGGCGTTTCTGTTCCAATGGTAAGTAAATTCTATTCCGTTTTTCACACTTTGCATTGGTAACCTCTATATTATTTTTGTTTTGAGTCCTACATATGAGCTTTGGCACATGATATTAATGTTTGCATTTAACATAACTTTTGTATACAGTACTGTCAGTTTTATAGTTCATACCCACTAGATAGTGATGGCAGTTTCTGATCTAATTTGTTTTATTTGTAAACTCTTTTTCAATTGCCATCGTTACGAGTGTTTTTTCCTTTCTACTATATATTGCAGTTTAATGATGAGGCATCATTTTTCCTCATTCGGTTTATCTTTGACCGAGTAATGAAACGTGTGAATGGGTCTTCTCCTGTTGTTCGCACTTGTAAGCTTGCACGCAACAAGTTCCGTGCTGAGTTTGATCTTGAATGCGCTGGTGTTTCACTGGCCGGTGATGAAAGCTCCACACAGTTTGGTGCCAAGGTTCAAGCGATGTTGAAAGGGCTTCGCTTTGTTGATGACACCAGCAATTTTGTTGTGCATGATTTAACATATGACATGCTTGCTCAAATGGACTCCAAGGTACGTAGCCTTGAGTCTGACATTTGCATTATCAAGGCTACTGGCTCCCGGAAAAGGGATGCTATGTCCATTACATTTGCTGCCTTCTCAGCACTCCTTCAATCGTTTGGAATTAACGATGATGTGCTGTCATCGCATGAAGGATTTGGACCCTTGATTGGTAAAGTTGTCTTTAACCTACGGAGGAAAAGGTTGCAGCCGACAACGCATATCAAGAGCTGGCTGCCTTCCAGGTTAGGTTTATTCAATGTTCGTAACCTTTTTCACTTTGGATATACGTATTTGCCTGCATTTTATTATAGACAATGACAAATCATACAGATCATCTCAGTCTATCATGTCTTTGCATTCTTTTCTACCTCTTTGGTTCCCACAGCCAATTAGTTCTAATTGTTTTCTAAGCAATTCAGTGTGGAGCTTTAGTGGAGGAGTGATGTGCCTGTCCAATCGCGATGATCGCCGCATTCACGATAATTTCGGCTGTGAAGTTCAACTACTCTATCACGAACTTAACCTTTCAGGTTACAAGCTAAATAATTCGCTAGTCCTCAATTTCTATGTAGTGTAATGCTGTGTTGTCTATTTCATTTGGATACTTTTTCCGAACAATCTATGTAATGTGACAAGCCTCCTTTCCATGCAGTCATGTTATGTATTTGCTTTGTTTCAGCCGGATTGTATTTGCGCTGATTGTGATCTCTGTTTTGACACGCCACTTTCGTGTGTGCATCTAGCTTTATTTAGCGAAATCATAACTCCTTACTGCCTTGCTGGCGATATCATATGAACCTGTGTCTTATGATGTTAATGTTAGGGTTAAGTACTTTGTTTCAATAGATGTCTAAGGGCTGTGCCACATTTATCTACGGCGGAGGACGAGGCGAGGCTGTGCAACGTTTATCCAAGAGCTGTACCACATTGATTTTCTAAAATTTTGAAAAAATGAAAACGAATGGTCACTTTGCGCGGTTTCATTGTCGTTGCAGGCACGAGGGAAAAAATGCCAAGAACAGACTGATATATGTCTGGTTTCAGTGGCAGTTTACTGCGATTGCGTTAGGCTATTTTGGGGCGCGATTTGGTCGCAGGGATGGGCTGCATCTCATCTCATCCTACGGAAGCTGAAAAGACCATATGTGCCACTGCCAACCATTGCTTCATCTGAGCTTTGCAGCCCTTTGTACCAGTCAATCGTCACTAGTCCATTTTCATCCAAGCGAGGGGGTGCAGCTAGAGCATGGCGCCCTTGCCTTGGCGTCAGCGGCATCACACCCTGATGCACGCGATGCTCTCCCGCAGCCCCCTTGCTGAGCCTAACTTCCACGCAATCTTCGCCGCTATCTCTGAAAACTAACAAATCAATGCTGAAACAAAGAAAAACAATAATTATGCATAGCCAAAGTAAAACAAAAAATAAAACCTTTGTCTCGATCGTCCAGATGCTAATGATGGAATAATGAAGGCACGTTGTGGGTTAACCTAGCTCAACCGAGCAAAAAAAACATCCAGAAAAAGGAGGAATTGGGTCGGAGTTCCTCTAAGAACCTAGTAGGGGCCGCCATTTTGGAAATGAACTTGGGGAAGAAGAATGAGAACAAAGGAACCACAAGAACTCTGGCATAACAAAAAAGGACGGACGACACATCTCCACACGTCTTCCCGATAAACCACCAGTTGCCCCTTCCGAAGAGGCCCTTTCGGCAACAGATACGTCTTTCACGTCTTCATTAGAAACTGCTAATGGCAGGACAAACCGCTAAGTTCAGGTTGGATAGAAAATTAGAAATGTTACACAGCTTGGCTTCAGAAGAGGACAGCAGGAAGACGAAGAATAGAAGCGTAAGAAGATTGGTGCCAAGCGCTGTAAGATCAGAATTTCAAACTAAGCGCTGTTAAACATGGCAAATCAGCCCATGCCTGTACGGTTCATGGCGCTAGCGCTTCCCGACTCCTGCCCTCCCCATGGCTTGGCATCGCTCAGAGGAACGCCGAACCATCCTGCGCTATCGGTGAAAGCTACAGGGGAAAAGTAACTTGCACGGGTCAAAAGAAATGAAGAGGAACATAAAAAGAAACATGAACACAAAGAGAAACAGTAACATGCACGGGTCAAAAGAAATGAAGAGGAACATAAAAAGAAACATGAACACAAAGAGAAACAGTAACATGCACGGGTCAAAAGAAACATGCAGGTGGAAAAGAAACATCCAAGGATCAAAAGAAACGAATCATGAAGGAAAAAAGTAACATTCAAGGGTCAAAAGAAACATGCCTAGTGCAGATCGGACCAGAGCGAAGAGGAATATCGTCCGGATTGGACCGCAACAAAGAAGACATCCATGGAAAAAGAAATATGATATGTCCAAAGAAACATGTAGGGAAAACGTAACATGCTCGGGTCAAAAGAAACATGTAGGGGGAAAACGTGCAAGGATTAAAAGAAACAAAACATGAAGGGAAAAAGTAACATGCACGGGTCAAAAGCTAGGGTTTTATTGGGACTTCCGTTTATTTCCAGGTTCTCGGCTCTTCCCTACGGTAAACTTTTCATGGCATTGGTAAACTTCCAAATCGCCATTTCAAGGCACTCGAATCCTATTGCTTTTCCCAACGATGTTGCTGTTTAGCACTAAATGTTACTTTTTCATAGTCTGTTACTTTTCCCTATGGTGTTGCTGTTTAGCACTTAGTGTTGTTTTTTCAGAGTATGCGGCTCTTTAGTGGATA
Organism: Panicum hallii; assembly: GCF_002211085.1. NCBI lineage: Eukaryota > Viridiplantae > Streptophyta > Magnoliopsida > Poales > Poaceae > Panicum > Panicum hallii. The sequence continues at coordinate 41,038,516 of NC_038044.1, forward strand.
ATGTTCCTATTTGTATTTGTGTCACTCTTTTCCTACCTTGTTGCTTTTCCCTACGGTGTTGCTATTTACCACTTAATGTTATTTTTTCGGAGTCTATTGCTTTCCCTATGGTGTTGCCCTTTAGCGGATAATGTTCCTATTTATATTTTGTCACTCTTTTCCCATAATGTTGCTTTTTACTACCGTGTTGCTTTTCTCCAACACTGTTTATGCAGTTTCAGTTGAAATTCAGAGTTTCAGTCTGTCTTATTCAAAATGGCTGTGTTTGAATTCAAATTTAAATACCTTACTGATCATTTCCAAAAAAAATGGCATATTTTTGTAGTACAAACATCTAGCTTCACAATAGTATACTTGTAGTCACTAACAATTGCATGATAGCAAAAGATCAGTTGCCACTAACACGCATAACCTACAGGTTTCTTTCATCCTATGATAATACAAGATCAATTTTTCATAAATAAAATGCATTGTTCATAAATAAAATGCGTACAATCGCATGATAACACAAGATAAGTTGCCAGTAGGATGCATAACTTGATCATTGCCCCTAGAACTTGAACCCATGGTTGCGCAACAACCACCGGTGGCGTTTCTTCAACAGTTCTGTGTTGTTGCTCTTTTTAACTTGATCGATAGCATGAGTTAGGGCACCGTTCCACTGCCATGTCGCTTGCTTCTTCCTGGTGCAGACTGGGCAAGAGGCGATCATGTTCGTTTTGTGGTCCTCAGAAAAGTGCAGATACTTGCCCTTAGGAATCTTCTTACGCTCTCATTCTTCTTCTTCCTTGCTGTCCTCCTCCTCTTCCTCACCGTCCTCCTCTAAAGAAGGCGAGGAATCGGGAACAAGGGTTGGGGAGAGGCGGAGGTTGCAACCGTATTTGTTCTGCAGAATTTCTCCAATCCCAAATGACACATAAGCGTCCAAGGCGGCGTACCTGAACTTATCCTCCATCACGTGTTGTGCATTCCAGCCGTATATGCGCAGATCTTGGGATTTTTTGTTAGGGCGGCCCACGCCCAGGACCGCTTCCAAAAGGTCGTGCATACTTGGGACTTTTGTCCACGTACCCTCTATGATCTTGAGGGGCGTCTAGGCCTGAAGCTCCGCAATATTTGAAAGCTCGATCTTGAGATCTTTCTGAAGTTTATCGTAGTCCCCGCCCATTGCGACGCTGACGAAGATGTGGTCCTCGTCCTGAAGGAATTGCTTCAGAGAGTCGGGGATGCGGTCGGCAACATGTATTTGGAACACTAGAGACCTATCTTCGACACATATCTGCAGAAGGGCTATCTTCTTCTGGTCTTGATGACAAAACTCGCAGTCCAAGCCAACGAGCAGCGGCTGACGGTCCTCGCTACGGACCTCCTACAGATAGTTCTCCACCACGGCGTCTGAGGATGTGATGGTAGTTTGGAGCTTGTGGCCAGCGAAGTCGAACAAATATTCCCGGGTCACCGCCAGGATACCGCTAGAACGCGAGAGGGAGGGGGAGCCGGAGCGAGAGGGGTTGTGGCGGGGCATTTTGTGGCCGGAGCGGGAGGGGCTGCGGTTGTGGTGGGAGCAGGAGCACGACGTACTCTCCATTGAGAGATCGAGAGTGCGATGAGGAACTGCCAAACTGGCGACGACGGGAAGTTAATTATAGGAAGTGCCTATGAGGGTCGAATCGTCACACGAACTACGAAGGGCCACCGGTGGGAACAGTCGCCTATGAACCCACGGCAAGGTGACAAACAGTGACAGGAAGTTAATTATACTAGGAAGTGCCGACGAGGATCGAACCGTCGCACGAACTACAAAGGGCCACCGCGTGGGAACAGTCACCTATGAACCCATGGCAAGGTGACAAACAGTACAAGCTAAGTAGCATATTCATGTGTGCACAAATTATCTAAGTGCACAAAGTTGCATGTACAGTGGTACAACGCCAATTGGCTTATCACATGGAGTACATACGTAAATGCCCATGCAACATGCTAGCTTGTTCCTTTTTTTCCTTCCTTGCTTTGTTCTCCTTTAGCTTAGAGATGGCACATCTGACCCATATTAGAGATGGCACAAATGTAGAAGATTTGCACAAAATCTATTCAAACACACTTGTTGAAGGTTCAGTAAGTTGGGTATTAGTTTGGCTAGACTGGCTGGACTGAGTAGGAGCTACTAGATAGTTAATTGGCATGGAGGGTGTACATGGGACAATAGCATTACTGGCTGCCTCTTCACGAGTTGTTTTCCACTCAGGTACTGTCACAAAGGGCTTCCACTCAGGTACACATCATGGGCCTAGGTCCCGGCCCAGGCACGATACGGTCCATCAGATCATGTCGGCACTGACCCTATTGGTAGTGGGCCGGGCTGGGTTAGGGTCGGGTTTTTTCGTGCCGTGCCTCGTGTGGCCCACTGGACCCAGCCCATTTGGCCAACTACAACTCCCAACGCCCCCCTCCCCCCCCCCCCCCCCCCCCCGCGCACACGGCGGCAATGGCGTCATTTGGCGGCAGCGGCGCAGCCGCTCGCAAGCACCTGTGCGTGCTGCTTCCTTTCACCTACGACAGTCTGATAAGAACCTGAGCGCCCTTGTTGTCACGCCACGCGTTCGGCCACCGGTGACTCCGGCCGTGGAAGCTGATTCATCTTGCCACTCTGCAGCGCATCCCCGATGAGCTCGCCGAGGAAATCGGCGCAGGGGTGGCCCACGTCGTCGGTCTGCCCGGCTCCGGCAAGGAGGTCTGGCCCGTTGAGGTCGCGCGGGACGGCGATGGCGGTTCTTTGGGCGCAAGTGGCTGGAGTTCGCGGATGCGTGCGGCGTCGAAGGTGGGTGGTTCTTGGACGTACGGCACTGCGGCCACGGCTTGCTCACCGTTAAGGCCTTCGACAGAAGCTGCTGCCTCCGGGAGATCGGCGCTCCACCTGCAGGTAAAGATTCCCTTTTATTCCTCATGGTACCAAATGCTCCAAGAAAATACTCTTTTTCAGTTCGTTGCAAAAGCCAAGTATACTTGGCTGAATAGCATCTTTTGAGTTCATTATGTAATTTAAACCTTCTCTTAAATGCGAACCTTGCCTCTTCTTGAAGTTGGATTGTTTCGTACTAGTATCTGTCCTAAAAAAAGATTGAACAGAGAGACCAGTAATGTTGGTGACGATCATCTTAGTAGGGAATCTTGAAGATTTGTCTGTACTTAGTATATATGCTCTTGGTTAAGTTCTAGTTCCGTACTACCAATTAGAAATTACTTGTGCAATTCTGCTTTCAGTACTCAAGCTGATTGTTTGCAGTTACATTTCATATTTGTGCAGTTGGAGCAACCTCGAGCAGCAAAGGTTCCCTCCATAAGCCACAGTTTATAAGTGTGCTTCCACCAAAATCCTTGGAAAAAATGGTTCACACACTGTTCATTGCAAATTGTTTCCTCACTTCTCTTATTGGAATGATACAACTTTATTCTTTTGATGCGTCCTTGCAGCTAATACCTGCTAAGTTTGTGCAACATTACATCCCTAAGGAGAATCTCAACAGTTCCATGACTGTTGTTCTCAGACCCCCTGGCAAAATTGGTCAAATTGAGCTCAAGATGGATTAGTCAGACCTGTTCTTAACAGGTGGTTGGTTGCAGTTTCTGGCGTCTCATGGCATTACTGATGCTAATGCTTTGCTGTTAAGGTACGAAGGCAACATGATGTTTGCAGTCAATGTCTTTGAGCCTGATGGATGCCAGAGAGGGTCCAGAATCAAAGACATCAGAATGCAACAAGGTGAGCAAAAGATAAACAGGTCTATAATATTTTTGATATTGTTGAGTAAATTAATGAATTACATGTTTCTTTTGTTGTATTGCTACTAGATATGGAAGAGCAGGCATCATCTCCTTGCACACAGAGATGTAGCAGGGACAGAGAAAAGAAACCAAAAGGGCCCATGACTCGTTTGAACGAGGCAACATTACTGATGAAATCTGTCTATGAGATTGGACCTCCATCATGGATAAAGAAGCAGATCAATGCCAACACACTTAAGGAACTTGAAAGCACAACCATTATATTATACACTTCTGATAAATTTGCTAACAGAAATATAAAATTATATAAAAGTACAGGTTTTGATATAATATAAGATGATGTACAAAATTTGAATAAGTTTGTTCCCAAAATTAGCATGAATATGAACTGAAATTTTGCTAGGATATCACATCTAAGAGGAAGCCAATATTTTCATTTGATGCCTTCATTGCCGATAATATGTATTTACATGCATGCTATCACAGGAGCAAACAAATTAGTATGTTATGGTACTTATGTCTATCATATACTATCAGCTCCTGATAATGTTTGTCATATATATGCATTTCAAGAACATGTTATCAAACCCCACATAATCAGGAATTGAGAACTATTGCTCATTGTACATGGATCGTCAACAATTCCTTACAGAAATCATTTGGTTGACCGATGAGATTGCAATTCTTGCAGTGTTTGCCATTGTCCTTCTGCAAGGTGATTGGATTACGGGAACCTTGCATGATCACACTCGAAACCTCCCCGAGTAGCACTAGCACCTCATCTTGGTTGGCGCTTCTTAATCCCTACAAGAACTGCAGCCAGCTGATTGGATCAGGTTGGGCGAGATTCTGCTATGAGAACAAGATCAGGGTGGGCGATGTCTGCACCTTCGAAATAGTTGAAACTACCCAGTGGGATGTCATCATCGAGCGTCGATAAGATAGGACGAGGTATTACCATCAGTTCACCTATAATATATGATGGTGTCTGTTATTTGAAAGCACCGGATGCTACTGCTGTTCTCATGTAACACCGTTAGGCAGCCTTTTGCAGGACCCACACGTCACCTATATATATATATATATATATATATATGATCGAATTGTGGAACTCCTGTTGTGGTTTAATGGTTTAATTGTTTTTTCCTTACGTTGTTGCTCTTTGGCACTTAATGTTGATCTTTTGAAGTCTGTTGTTGTTTAGCACGTAATGTTGCTGTTTTGGAGTCTGTTGCTTTTTTCTACGCTGTTGCTGTTTAGCGCGTAATGTTGCTTTACCCTACGGTGTTCCTCTTTAGCACATAATGTTGCTCTTTCGGAGTCTATTGCTTTCTTTTCGAACCCTGTTGCTTTTCCCTATGCTGTTGCTGTTTAGCACTTACTGTTGCTTTACCCTACGGTGTTGCTCTTTAGCATGTAATGTTGCTGTTTAGCCCTTAATGTTGCTCTTTTGGAGTCTGTTGCTGTTTAGCCCTTAATGTTGTTGTTTAGCACTTACACAATCAGCTTAACTAGACCCTAGTTGCCATGTCACATAAAAATAAATGCAAAATTGGCATCAAGCAGCTTACCCATCTCGTACGAGATGAATGCGTTGATGCAGGCGTACTCGACCTGCACCTTCGTCAGGAGGGACGCACCCCAGGCACTGCAGCTAATAGATTTGTCCTTTGGGACATCCACACCTAGCACCACTCGGCGAGCCTCTTGAGACTACGACCATGGAGGCTGACATCGTTGAGCGCCTCTGCTACCTTCACTTGAAGGTCCACAGGATTGGAAATCATGATGCCGTAGTCCTCACATAGCTTCTCACATAGCTTGTTGACGTCATTCTAGATAGCTACGCCAACGAAGACGTTGTCCTCCTTGCATAGGAAGCTCTTCAAGCCTTCGAAGAGGAACGTGGCGTGGTGGATATGGAATACAATGCAATGGAGGCCGACGCACAATGACAGATAGGTCGACGAGGAAGAAAGCAACGGGGAAGAGCTTATTACCGTGGAAGCCAACGCAACAGTGAGCTTACCGTGGAAGCCAACACAAAAGGAGAGGCCCCACCTAACGGTCTCATAGCCTCACCAGCCTCCTCGATCTTTCTTCGTTGGCAAAAGTGCGCAAAGTGACAGATAGTACCAAAAGTAAAATACAAAGCCAAAGAGTAACGCGAAATGTTGCTTCCCGTCTCAAATTTTGCTTTGTCACAGAAATGTTGTTTTTTGTGGAAAATATTGCTTTGTTGCAGAAACGTTGTTTTTTGTGGAAAATGTTGCTTTGTCGCAAAAATGTTGTTTTTTTGGAAACTGTTGCTTCTCCTTACAAATGTTGCTTTCTCGTGGAAAATGTTGGCTTTATCGCGGCAAATGTTTCTTTTGTACTCAACATCAATACCATCTTGAAGGAACGCCAACCGATCCTTGTCAGCGCTAGCATGCGCTACCAGTTACAGGGGAAAAGTAACATGCATGGGTCAAAAGAAACATGCCCCATCCAGATCGGACCAGGACGAAGAGAAACAACAAAAGAAACATGCTATGTCAAAAGAAACATGAAGGGAAACAGTAACGTGCACGGGGTCAAAAGAAATATGGAGGTGGAAAAGAAACATCCAAGGATCAAAAGAAACGAAACGTGAAGGGAGAAAAGTAACATTGCTAAGGGCAAGGTTTTTTCTCTGCCGGCAAAGATAAAAAATATTTTTGTTTCTTGATATGTTGCTTTTTACCATTATATCACTGTTTTCCTACCGTGTTACTTTTATTGGGAGAATGTTTTGATTAGTGGTTAATCTCGCCATTAGCAGTTCTAATGGAGGGACCGTGTCCGTTGCCGAAAGGGCCTGTCGGCGGTTTACCGGGGTCAAAAGAGAAACAAGGCCCAGTCCAGATCGCACCAGGATGAAGCACAGTTTTGTCTAGATCCGACCAGGGTGCAAGGAGACAACCGCCGCGTCGCCAGTCCTCGACGCTTCCGACCTGCACCGACGCAGCTCTTTTCTGCGGTCGCCGCCTCCCACCGTGCTGAATGTTCCGACAGGCATGTTTTCTTTTCCTGATGAAGTGTTGAGTGAAGGGGAAAGTGTTAAGTGAAGGGGATTCATGGCTTTGTCCGACCCGCGCCGTCGCAGCTCTTTTCTGCGGTCACCGCCTTAGCAAGTGTTAAGTGAAGGGGAAAGTGTTAAGTGAATCCGTATTCGATTTATTACTTGCCTGGAGTCAAATCCAATTTTATGAAAAGCTGAACCGTTTGTGTAGCAGATTGCACCAGCATCGAAATGCTTCACTTAGACAAAGCTGGCCAAACCTTTTTCCAACAGGTGCTATCATGGTCGGTTTATGATATTTTGAAGGGGAAACAGTGCCCTTTTAAGGTAAAATGAGCCTCTCCCAACAAGCAACATTCCTTATTTTGCACCACATCTGCATTTCAAGGTTGCCATGTTCTTGCAGGTTGAGATGATCCCCAATGAATTTGAAACCTGGGCGGACTACACAAATGCATTTCGCAATCCAACATTGGTGGAGATCTGGCATCAAATCGACTTGGGCATGGATACTATTTTCGGAGGCTTATATGTGGATTTCTATGAGGATAAGCAAGATTCTTTGTGGCCAAATGTGTACAACATCAAGCTCAAAGTACCCAAGCGAGGGGGGGGGATAATATGCCAAAACAAGGAGATCTCATGTTATTATCGGAATTGAATTCTAGAGACCAGATTATCAAGGATATCTCCTTTTGCACCATCTTGGTGGTTATGAAGGTCAACACTAATGATGAAGCTGTTGAAGCTTCAATGGATGTCTGGCTATCGTAGTCGCCATATAGGAGCATTAATGAGCAAAGTTCCTACCAGGTTATGCACCTGACTAATCTAGCAACTTGTGAATGTAATTGAGAAGTCATGATGAGAGATTCCAAAGCGAGTCCACGAATAAGCAATCTCATATTGACTAAAAATAATGGTGTATGTACTAAATTTCTCTCTCTTAGTTTGAGGAACATTTCTCTCTCTTATTGTGCACCGATATTTTTTAATATATGTTGCAGGTTGATAGAGAATATGGACGATTCGCAGATAAAGCAAAAATTGCAAAAGCTGTGTGTGCTGATTTTGAACTAAATGAATCACAGAGTGATGCAGTAGCAAGTTGCATTTCAGCAACTAAATGTTCTAAGAAATGTTCTGTACATCCAATTTGGGGCCCAACTGGCACAGGTAAAACTAAAACAGTTTCAATGAAATCTAGAACTCTTGTATGTGGTCCAACCAACACAGCTCTCTTGCAATTGGCTTCTCATCTTGTTTCTCTACTTGAAAAGTCCACTGAAACCAGTCCTTCCACTGATGACATCATTATGTTTGGTAGTGAGAAGCTTACTGCGAAGACTGATAAGGACCTGTCTAAAATATTATTGAGAGATCGTGTTGCTGGAAAGTTGGAGATGAAGAAATATAGTATGCGTTCTAGAGAGAACATCTGCTTACAAGATGCAAAACTTGTAATTGGCACTCCTTTTAAGTCATCTAGGTTGAAAAATCAGCGATTTGATATCTTGGTTATTGATGAGGCAGCAAACCTAAAAGAATGTGAATCAATGATCCCTCTCACAATTGATGGGATAAATTATGTGGTGCTTGTTAGGGATGACAATCAGCTAGAATCAGTGGTAATGAGCCCGGTATGTTTTTGTTATAAGACCATTCGAATGTATCCTTATGTTAACTGTGATTATTTTCTAATTTCTAGATTGCAGAAGAGGCTAAGTATGGACGAAGCCTTTTTGAGAGATTGTGTGAAATTGGTTACCACAAGCATTTGTTAAATTTGCAATATAGAATGCAAATTTTTATGATGGAAAAATTGAAATTGCTATAAAGGCAAGGACCCTTTTGATATTTTTATCGGTCATATGTTTGGTAATTATTCATTCATTAATGTTGAAGACGGTATAGAAGAGTGCATTGGTCAGAGTCCAAAAAATATGGTTGAAGTTGTTGTAGTAGCCAATATTATTGCCAGACTTGCTGAAGGTATAGTATGTAAGTTTTTATGAGGGTTACCTCATCCTGCTAAGGGATCACATGCGACGAAAATCTAGAAATCCTTACCTAAAAGAGTAAAAAGATCTAATTTATATGAACAGGCCAGAACTGCAAGAGATGGCCGTTTTTGGACCACCGAGCAAGAGAACATGTACAACAGTGTTTATAGAATGAAGAGCTTTGCTGACGGCAGATGGATCGATTGGAAAAATATCAACCATTCCAAAGAGATGGATTATGTCGAGAGAAGATGTCTTGACATTGATCTTCATAAATTGATGGGTACAAGACAGGATTGGCATGAAGAGACAGTCAGACAGTTGTCTCCACAGTCTACATAAATCCAAATAGGACCTCATTGACGTGGATGAGTGGCATAAATAGGAAGATTACCATCAATAAGAGATTTTGTGAGAACGTTCTACTTGATCCTCCATTGCAACATAGCAAGTTTTGCAGGATTAAGATTGAGGACAATTTGGGTGACACAGAATAAAAAGAGCTCGATAGTTATAGACTAAATGATGGAGATGTGCATTTTAGTGCAGCAACTCGACTGCTGAGAAAAACAATCTACCCTAGAGCTGCAGATAAAGGCGAGGTTCACAATGACAACTTGATCATATTTTGTTCCGGAAGCCTTTCGACATTGTAGACTTCATGTTCAGGGAGATAAAAAAACTCGCAGTGACACAAGAATTTTGATCCCATATGCGCTGATTGATCGTGCAACTGAGAGGAAAATTGTACCTAGAAGTGGAAATATATACATAGAGCACCCAGTGTACAAGGTAGTGCTATTAGAGACTAAAGAGCCTCAAACAAAAAAAACTTCAAAGTCTAAGAAATCAATGCGTGTGCCACCTGTTAAGTAGCGGCAACACTAGTAGCAGTACCACATCTAGCTGTACTAACTGGTTCAGAAGCTTTGTAGCTGATACAAAATGAACCAGAAGTGGGAATTGTTGCGCGATCGGCAAATGACTGCCTTCACCATGCAAAAGATTTAATGGTTAATCAAGTTATTGCTCGGTGACTCCTTGTAGGCTTGCTCTGGACTGTTGTGGGAGCTTCTGGACTGAACTGAACTGATTCTGGGAGCTCTCTGAACGGAACTGATGAACTTATCGTGCTATGTGCCCAATGCTACTTTTATTAAGTATGTTATTGTATGTCTGTAATATTATTTTGAATGTTACTGATGAACTTCTCATGCCGTATGATCAATGCTACTTGATATACTTTTCATGTTATATGCTCAAAGAAACACAAAGAAACGCACATCTGAAAAAAGAAACACAAGCCTGCGGGCTTATTTTACGCCTCGGCGGGGCTACGAGGGTATCCACATCGTCAAAAATTATTTCGCCCGTCCGATCGCAATCCCACGGCTAGTGATGGACCGTTGCCGCCAACATTTTATGTTTACGCCCCTGCGTTTCTGGCAAATGGAACCCCCGGTCCTTACCTTGAAAATATCTTCCCCTCCCACACCAACAGCGGCGGGCGAGGCGCGGGGTCAGGCGGCGGCCGGCGCGGGTGTGCAGCGGCATTGCGGGCCGCGTGCCTCGCCGGCGCGCATACCCGCCGTCCCGCTTGCTGCTGGCCGCGACCCTGCCCTCATGCCACCGTCGACCCGCCGGATCTGGGCGAGGCGGCCATACTGGCGTCGTTGCTCCCTACCCGTGGCCGGTCTGGCAAGGCGGCGCGCGCGGCCGGCTCGGCTTCGCCGCTCCTCGCCCACAGCCGGTCTGGCTGCGCCGTCGCCTGCCTATGGCCTGCCCTACGCCCCGGCTCTTCGCCCACGGCCGGCCAGGCGGCGGCCGTCGCTCCCCGCTTGCGGCCAGACTGGCGCCGTTGATTCTCGCCCGCGCAGGTGGTGTTGCTGGTGCCGCTGCTCCTCGCCTGCGGCCAACTCAGTGCTGCAGCTCCTAAAGAGCAGGATGCGCACAATCTCCCCGTCGGTATCCTACCAGCCTTATTCATTTCCTCACCCCATCCTCTCTCGCTCTCTCGCCACTTCTCGCGCTGATACTTCCTCTTTCCGCCGCAACCTGGTTTGCGTCACCTTGACCGCCGTTGTTGCCATGCCGGCTTTGCCCTAAGGCATCACCATCGCTGCTGGGTGTTCTTGTGCTGTTGCTGTTGGGGGCTTTCACTCCACGTTTCCTGTTCCGGCTTCGCTGCTGCAGCCTGCTTCAGGTTTGATCTATTTGTTCTTGTTTTCTTCCCTGGTGATGCACGCTTGTTGGTGGTGTTGCTGGATCAAGCGAAGCTGTGCTCGCTTCCTGCGCTGTGCTGCTCCTATGTGAGGATATTTTGTCTTTCCCGTGCCCATAGCTAGGTGTATAGCTTTGCTATTATTACATTCTAAGATGTACTTATGTGCTGCTACTACATGTTGTGCATTGGTCTCAGCCTAATTTCATCTTACCTGTTTTGTTTGCCGTTGTGCCTAATTTTTTTATACTTTTGCTTTTTGTTTACCCTTTTAAGCATTAGCATCCAAGAATTCATTTCCCTGCTTGTAGATCTAACTTCAGTATATATGAATACCTGGATGTACATCCAATTTCATTGCTGTGCATTTATGTATATCGCTTCTCTGTTAGCATTCCAACCTCTATTATGGTTCCTCATATAATTCGTGTGTTTATAGATCTAATGAAAGTGTTGCAGATTCATGTACTAATTGATTCGCCTTTCATCGGCAAGTTCATTTTTGCTATATATTTCCATGTTCAAACTTTATTGGTTTGCTTTTTATAATGCAGGTTCTGCCATGTGAAAGAAAATTTGATTTGCCTACAGCTTTACTGTGGTACTGTAGATCTGGAGTATTATCTTGCTCTGTGCTAAGGTGGTGGATTGTTTTCTTTATTTCTAATGCATTTTTCCCATTGTGAACATGTATTTGTTTTAGGTTGATTGGTTGTGCCTGTGATTTGATTGTGAGCCCTAAATCCTATTTTCCTTTGCAGAGAAAATCTTGGGTTAGATTGGTTGGTTTGTCAAGAGCGTAATGAAATTGCTAAACTTCTATAAAGTAATTGTTGTCTTGTAAGGAACTGCTATTGTCTCATGATCATTGATCTGGTAAGCTACTGTTGTTGTGCTATCACATTCCTCCTTTCCTATGTGATGTTGGTTTTATGATGCAGTATTTCCTTTGTTCCAACATATATACACATATATAGTAATATGCAAACATAAGACAACAAGGTATATATATATGTTCATATGCCCATACATGTATTTGTGTGTGGCTATACAAACATTAAGGTATATATGTTTTATTTTTTCCTCAACCCTTTTAATAGGCACAGTTTGAAAATTAAGGATGGCTATTGGGCTGGCATTGTTCTCTAAATCCCTAGGATATTTTCTCTTAAAACAAAATGGTCTCTTTCCTCATCTATGATTAGTATTTTGATATATTTGTTATTTTCTCCTTCTCTTCCTATTCAAATTGATCTCTTATCCACTTGCATACCTTTTTTTTAATATGTTACTGCATTACATGTTAGTACTTTGTGATTCTTCGAAATTAATATGATGGGATCCTTTTTCTAAATCTGCTTCGATCAAATTGCATGCTCCCTAATCTCATATTGTTCCACTCAGAGTTTGTATATTGCTAATCCTTTTTCCTCTTTACTTTCCTTTAATCTTTTCCCATTTCTTCTTCTTTACTACCTAACAATGTTTGAACACATACAGAAAGGTCAAGCCGCTGCCTGCCGCCAGCCATAACATTGCATCTATCGCCGTCCTATCTCCGCCTACCATCTCCTGCGCATGGCAAAGACCTCTACCTACTTCTTATAGACTCAACCACTGCCTTCACAGGTGTATCAACCACAACAAGCCAAACAGTATATGAACACAGGACGTTTGAAGCCTGCGCCTGCTCCTTCATTTAAACACCGTGTTCTGTCAGCTGCAGCTCCATTATGAGCACAAAGAAACAGCGTGCCAGGTTCGTACAAGTACTTCTCCTTCAACTATGGCCTCTGTTCCCATTTCTCCTTCTTTTTGCAATGGAATCTGAACTTCTCATCTGCCAAGGAACTAACCAAGTGGAATATGGTGAAGTTGGTGCACTTTATCCTTCTCATCACATTTGTTAAAGTAGATAAATTTCCCCCTCTCATCTTTTTCATTACTTTGGAAGCAATAACTGATTATTATTTTGTTACATGCTACCTAATTTAATGTAGAACAGAGTCAACTTGGAACACTTTAAGCTGTAGATGAATCTCCTTTTTTTTTAAAAAAAAGTTGGCAGTAGACAAAGCAATGCTATGTAGACAACAACAGCCACCATTTTCAGTAAACTGTAAGTGAGTTTTATTTTCTTATTGTCACTTCTTATTCTCACTTGGTATCTACAGCTCAAGTTGCAACGTAACTTTTCATATACGACAACATTGACTATGACTTGAGGCAAGCAAGACATGGCTTACTGTAATTGAAAAGATACAAAAATTAGACTACATGCATTTTTATCTCATCTTCATTGTAGTATATAAAGGCAAGTTAATTTGTGATTGATTCTTCTTTTTTTAACTATAAATTCTGACAGCTACTCTCTCAGCAAGTGTTCTGTGTTCCATTTTAATATAACCGCAAGTGCTAGAACTCCTTGTCAAAAACTCTTATATTTCGTTATAATGTAAAATGTGGATTTTTATTTGCCCTTCTCCTTCTTAATATGGATCTACTAAATTTACAAATCCTATAATTCAAACCAATAACTAATTAACAAATAAGTTATGCTGATAACTGTGAAAAACCACAACTATACGGATTAAATATGAGCGCGCGCGGTCACTAGTTTTATCAATAGTATTTTATTTTTGCTCATAAACAGGAATCCATATAAAAACACGAATGCAGGAATCGATGTCATATAAAACACGAATCCGCTTAAAAGAAATAAGAATCCTTGTCAAAAACCACCTATCCTGACGAAAAAAAAAAACACCGACGAACCATCTGTTTCCATAGAATTGTATGAACACATAACAGAACCAAGGTTGACATCTGCCACAAGCAGCTAAGTTAAACTACATATCAGATTCAGCTCATAATCACCAAAGTACTACTATTGTGTACTCATTTAACTTGTACCATGTTCTCAAATATTTCATCTAATACTTTGGCAAGAACCATCCTCCGTCTCTCAAATCCCACTTCCCTGGAACCTGCAGAATTTTGATAGGGGGTTCTTCGACGATGGATCCCATGCGTGCCTGGTACACCCAGTACGACGTTCCATTACCTTCCTCGTCCCAGGACCTGCTTGCAAGGTTTCCACTATCGGTAAATAAAATTCATCGAAGGTCACAGATAACCAAGATAAACAGGGTATATCGGAAATATTGAAAAAATTCAAAATAAATTTAAATAAATTCAAACAAAATTCAAAATGAATTTAAACAAGATTTAAAAAAGGATAAAAAGGCTAGATTATTTCTTATCGGCACCTATGGATAAGCAGGAAATATCGGTAAAATTCGGGGGGGGGCGGGGGTGTGGGGCGGGGGTGGAAACCATGCCTGCTTGTATCTGTGAAGTAGATGTGGTCTTCCTTTATTTCGTTGGGTAGGACACCATATGAATTGGCTTGCTCGGGTCAGAGTAGAATGCGCTTGCCGACACGGAATGGTTCCAATAGGATAATCTTCTTGTGGAACGACTCAGCAGCTGCCTCCTCCTAGGGTATCCACTTCCATATGCCACCCTCGTCGGAATAACGTAGGAGGGTAACAGACACTACGTCGGGTCTGCTGGATCCCCAGCCGGGCGCGCTCTTCCTTTCCACGATGAGGAAGTATATCCGGCCATGTTCCCCTTCGAGCACGGATGAGTAGCGCTCCAGGCAGTCCTTGTGAGGATCCCATGCCAGTAGCCCGGTTACCATGGGAAGATAATTACTTGGTGGTGCTTGTGGAGGGGGATCCTGCGCCAACAAGAAGCTTCTCATGTGTTCAAACGGCCTACTCCAGAACACTACTGAAGGAATGCTGCTCCAGCCGGATGGTCTTCCCGCCGCTAGGTGACACATGCACAGAAATGATGACGGTAGCGAGTTTGATTCCCATGGCGCCAAGTTTGATAAGATGAGGAAAGATTCCACGTTACGATCGTCTTCTGTTTTCAAGGAAAATATATGAGCAGATGGAACAAATGTCGGATTGCTGCACCATGTTGGAAGTCGTGGCACGACACTGTACTGCTGAGTAGATAGCGGATTCAACAGGATCGGCATGCCTTGCTTGTCGTCGTGATCGATGGCGAGAAGGCCAGTGGCCATATTCGCCGCAGCAGCCAATCAGCGAACATCTTTTCCCAACCAGCGCAGGAAAAGTGATGCGAAACGGATTGTTGTCCGCCATGGACACGAACTCCACGGCTCCAGAGTCGTCGATGTCACGACCCAAGTCAATGAAAAACATGATTAAGATTAATACCACACTATCATGAGCACCATCCAATCATAATCAAGCATCATGTGCATTTTCTTTTATTGAGAAACTCATTTTCCTCGCTTAGTGTGAATGAATGTTGTGAAGCAAGTTCAAATTTTGCCATGTGGCTATGCCCCCAAACGTTTTATTCAAATACTAGATGTCAAATGTTGAATTTTGAATAATTTTTGAGAATTTTTGGATATTTAACCCGAGCCATAAAATTCTTGGAAAATTGGAAAACTGTGGTATTGCTCGAATTTTTGTGAGCAATCTTGAATAGATTTTTGAGTGTTTGTTCTTTCATTATGTTCTTGGTAATTTAATCTTTCTCCAGTAAATTTTTGGCGATTTTGGGAGCCCGGGAAGAAGCAGTTTTGGATTTTAGAAGTTGGAGCATTGTATTTCGGGTGGTTTTTCCTTGCCGGCCCCACCTGTCAGCCACACGCCAGCCTCTCCCCACGCTCCTGGGCCCGCGCGTCAGTCCCTCCCTCCGCGTCTCCCGCACCTCCGCTCACGCCCGTTGGGCGCACGCCGGCGGCCGCTGGCTGGGCCAGCGTGGACCGCCCGGCCCTTGACCTTCCCCGCGCCACGCCCGTTCGCCTCCTCTCCTTCCCCTTTCAAACGCGCCGTTCCCCTTCCCGGCCAAACCCTAGCCCGCTCGCTTCCTCTTCCCTCCGCCCGCCAGCTGCCACAATCCGCCGCCGTTGGTGGACCTCCGCCTGATTGCCCGTGCGGGCCCCGTCCCCTCCTCCTCCTCACTCGATCCCAACCCTCCGCCGCCTCTCTCCACGGCCGCATCCGCTCACCGACCCGCACCTCCATCCGCCGCCGCTGTTCGTCGCCTCGCCCCGCTCGCCCGTGCCGCGGGTGAGCACCACCGCTGTGCTGTGCTGCTTGTGCGCGCGCGCTTCCGCCCCGTTCTGCCTTGGGCCGTGCCGCCCCCGTCGCAGCCGCGACGTAGTGCCGCGTGCGCGCACGGGCCGCGTCGCGGGCGCTTGCTGGCCGCTTCCTGTGACACCCTAGGTGTCAAAATTGTAAAATATTAGGAAGAGTGTGAAATGTAAATACATTAAATTAAATGAAATTGGATGAATGTGTGAAATTTGAGTGCATATGTGACAATAAGCACTTGTGTGTAATTAGTCAAAAATAAGAGTCCTTTTGTAAAAAATGTTGAGTTACAAAAGTAACTTTCAAATTTACACTAGGGGTTAAAGTGTAAAAATATAAGTCATCATTACATTACCTGAACTTGCAATTAGGTCCAAAATTATAAGAAATTTACCTTCATAAGGACAAAACCTTATTAAAGTTGAATTTGATTCAAAAGTTAAAATTAAAGCTTTGTACTTTAAGTTTTGAACTTGAACCCTAAAGCAATGTTGTAGGGTTTGAAAAACTCTACAACTTCTATTTTGATCATTTTCTCATCAGGGTTTTGGATCAACGGGAAATTTTACTTTACAGAAGGATCCCTAAGATTTTTGAAAATTGCAAGGAGACCCCTCGGACCCCCCTCTCTTCTTCTTCCTCTGGCACGCTCTGCTCCTCTGCCTCCTCTGCCGCCGGTGCAGTGCACCTCCCCCGGCCGCCGTTGTGCAGCTGCTGCCGCACACCTCCTGCTTCCACCCTCCCCCACGTGTCACTTGGACGCCGGCCGCCGCCCTAGCTCGCCCCCGCTGGCCCTTTCCCGCGCGCGCCACGACGACCGGAACACCGCCCGACCGACAGCTTGCCGCCGCCGTGGCACGGGCCGAGCACCCCCTCGGACCTCTAATCTCCTGCTCCCGAGCTTCTCCAGCTCCTGACCATTCTATTCTCCGTTTCAACTCTTCCTCACAACACCCCGAGACCCGAGCTCCACAGCCGCCCCCTTCCTCCGCTCCGGCAACCCCCTGCTCGCCGCGGGCAGCTCACTCCAAGCCTCCCCGCACCACTACAACCCCCTGGGAAGCTTCACCTCACTGATACTCCCCGACCACTTCTCGCGACCGAACTCCCGCCGGAACCATCTCGCCGTCGCTACCCCCTCGCCGGTGAGCTCCTGTTTTCATCGAGCGCGTCCATCCGACCCTTCTCCGACCGATCCAAATACCCCAATAGCTTCCTCTCCTCTTGCTGCAGCTACTGAACCAGGACTTGACCGCCCTCCTCGCCGGGAAACCTCCCGCCGACGAGCTCCCCTCCGCCGCCGCCTCGGCCACTGTGGGAAACTCACCTCCGGTCACCCCCTCTTCCTCCCAAGCCCACCCCTAGACGCGCCTTGAGCTCCTGATGCTCGTGGGCTAGTCCCTCTCCACCCCCGACGCCACCCCTCGCCGGGATTTGGCCGGCGATGCCCCTGCCCTTTCTTCCCCGATGAGAAAGGACTCAATTGCTTTGATTTCAAACTTTCTAGGGTTCTGTTTGTAAAATTCCAGTCCCTCCCCCCAATTCAAAGCTGTAAACTTCAAAAATGTGTAGAAAATTATAGAAAATTCAGAAAAATGTCAACCCAGTTTGGTTTGAATCCTTGAGTTAAATTCGACTACTTTTATATAGGGGTTTTGAACTGAATATTTCTGGATTTTGATCTAGGTTAAATAATAGGAAATAGGTGCTTTAATTAGATCTTTTAATCCATAGTTGTGCTGTAGCTGAATTTTGGAAATTAGGTTGTATGTCCCATGTGTAGCTCTGTGCAGAAGTTTCAAGTTCTTTACTGCTCATTTACTTAGAAATTCGAGTACCTTTGTTGTATGTTGATGAAATGCTTAAATTTTAATCAAGGATGCTTCTGTTAGTATTTGTATCTAAAATTTATACCCTAACTTCCTCTTTGCATGTGCAATCCATAGTAAAAGTATTAGGATTAATAGTAGGCCATACACCAAGTTATGGATTTATGCTTGTTTTCAAAGATAATTCATTTATGCTAGTTTTTGTTCATGAAAAATTATGAAAATATTTTGAGGTGTTGCTCTTGAGTAGTGCAACCTGTTCACAAAAACCTAGGACAAAATCTTATATATATATAGTTATAAATAACTCTTAATACATTAGTGCTGTTGTTAATTATTCTTGTAGCATAATTTCTATGAAGATAAAATCTTGATAAGTTTACAGTAGCTTAGACATAGCTTTATCTGTAATTAATAAAAGTTTCAACCCTCGTGCTATAGTAGTCTGTTTTGTAAAAATGAAACATGTTGTCTAATGTAGCTAACTAGGTTAGTTTATACTCGATAAGTGACTGCCAAGTAGAAGAGTAAATGATATGTTTGATGAGTAAGCTATGTTTTCATTGGATTGCAACTTTATCATGAAGTGAAATGAAAAATATATGCATCTCTTAAACTACATCTTTGCATATCATATAGACTCAACTACCCTCGCCGACGGAGATTACGAACTACTCCCGGAACCAGGAGTGGAAATTTCTGAAGACCCCGGGAACGTCGTCGGAAATCTAACTGAAGCTCCGAACCAAAGTTCGGAAAAATTTGACACTTCTGCCCCCAGCCCCGCCAACGAAGGCAAGCCCCGGACATTAACCCGCTACTTTATTTACACTGCAATCTACATTTATATATATATATATACACTTGTGCATTAAGTTCTTAGGAGTTGTCTGAAAACCCTAGTTGCATATTCCTAGGAACCGATGTACTGAATACTAGAACCCGAGTCCGAATAGCTGCTATGCTAATAGGACGGGTAGAAGTCGGGTGATTTCCTGTCACTCGCGCGATATAGGAATTGCTATGTTACATTCCTGTAATCACTATAAGGATGACGGACGGGATTTATATGAAGTATCATGGTTGAGATGATACCCCATCTGTGTTGATGAATTTGGCTAAGGTCGCAGCGTGTGGTAGCGGTGGTTAAGCATTTGAAAGTACTAGCCACATGCCGCGAAATATGGTAAGCGGTAAGCCTAGTAACCAATCGGCTTGAGGAGTGGACATACTTCCCACCACTCGTATTTGGTTTTTCCGGTTACTCATTTCGACGTGTGGGAATACGTGTTGCAAGGCAACCAGGAGTATAGTCATGTAGTCGCACTACAGACATACGTCATGCACCTTGAGTGTGCGTATGGTCCTACAGTCGCTTGTGGTGGATCTGATCCACGAGTCGGAATGAAAGGCAATCTGTTGCTTTGGAATGATCTCTGGATGTTCCAAGCATGTGAGTTAGGTTTACCCTTGCAAGACTGAAATTCAATTCAGGAATCGTCCGTTTCTCGCGGAGATTGAGACTGCTTGATCCCTTTGCCACATAGAGTAACAAGAGCAACCTTATGGTTATCAAAGATGATGTTTGTTTAAAGATTCTACCATGCTTGAATAGTTATAGTTGCTTACCTAGAATGGATAATCAACTAGAACCTGAAAGCTAAAATTTGGAAGTAAGGATCTACTCTTCGTTGCTTTTCAGCTGAAAACTAAACCCAGAACCATTTAAAGCCTTCATAGTCTAGTTACATGGCTATGTATACCATGAAACGGGTAAGGCTTGCTGAGTATTAGGATTCTCAGCCTTGCATTGTAATTTTTGTTCCAGGTAATCCCCCTGAGGACTCTACTCTACCTGTGCCATGGCCTTATGCTCTGCCCGATGGTTGGTCCGTGGAATGGGACCTGTCCCCGGCCAACACTGATAATACCGAGTGATGTCATGCCAGGGTTTAGCATGATGTCCGTACTGGTAACGTGTATAGTTGTCGTATTTTAAACTCCGCTGCCGTGAACTTGAAACTTTGAACTGGTTTGTAATAAATTCTATCAGTTTAAGAACTGATACTACTTATGGAAAATTGTTGCAATATAAATGCTTGTGACATAAAATATGATGGCAGTTGTATCTTTGGACTCGCCTTCGTGCGAGGTACCTTGTTTGATCCTGCATTCGGTGGTTTATCGGGACGTTACCTGACAGGCCAAGGGGTTACACCGTTTGAAGTATGTTGGAGCCCTCGAGAGTGGACTTGCGTACTTGAGCCGGTGTAATTCAGGTTGGTTCTGCCACAGCTGGTATCAGAGCTAACAAGTGTACACTGGAGATATAATTAGCCTTAAAAATGTCTTTTAGTATAAAATTGAACCAACAAAGTATTTTGTAAAAATTACGTTGATTTCATTAAGGATTGTGCTTAGTACGTAAAGCCCTAGGGTAATGTTTATCAAGGGAGTTATAGGTGGCTGCAATATATATATATAACTCTAACTACCAGCATTACTTTTCCGTCAAAATTTAATCTTATGCACAATCCAACTTTACATTTTGTAACTACACCTTCGACGAAAAGGTAAGAAGGTAAGGATCCTCAGCTAATTGGGGAGTTAGCCTTCCCGTCGGTGATGCAAACCGAACGCTGTTTCTCAAGCAGTGGCCTACTTGAGACGCTGCCAATATGTCAACTTAGGTTGATTATATTGGGAGTATATGGTTCGGCACAGGGTATGGCGATCGCTGTTCATACCCTCGCATTTTGTGGTACCCCCGTGAATACGTTGTTTCGATAACGTATGTTAACATTGTCTGTACGGTGGTAATTGTACAAATGCTGTTTCTATAGTGAACAGTAATGTTTGGGAACGCTTTCATGACATGCTGGCATGAAAGGTTCATTGGATATATATTGTGGTTTTCTGCAGGTACACTAACCACGATTAAGAGGTTAAGATGGATAGGATTTATCGACTAGATATTAGTGAGACGTGTATGAATTATGCCACCGAAACTAACCACGTAAGTCCGAAGATATTCGACAATTGTTTTGATTGTGAGGTCGAATAGTACGTGCATGCATAATCCATCCTCAAATACAGTGAATGCATTGAATGTGTGGTTCTTTTAAGGTTATACAGGGTATTGTCTATCTTTAGTGTGGTTTTAATAGAATTCATGTGGTAGCCTTAGTTGAGAATTTTAAACATCCATCAGATTTTCAGCCTTTGCTGTTACCTGAATCGATTGTTTTGTTCCATTTACCTTGTGAGTTCTCAGCAGGGTAAATAAATCTCATCATCTGAATTCTTGTTTCAGATGGCGGCTCCTTCAAACATTTTCTGGGATCATGCAGGGCATCTCCATACCAATGCCTTGCACTGGGAGGGTTTTCCCCATCTTTTATGGGAATCACTTAGTCTATTCTTCTACACCGAGCCTCCCCAGTATGACGGAGTGGAGTATAGGAAGGAGGGTGTTCCGCGATGCAGAGTCAAGATGACTATTCCTCAGCATCCTTTCCGTTCTCAGTGGCACCCCATCGAGGTCGATGTGGTTGGCTATCATCTTGTCGACACCAGCGAGACTGCAGCTCTTGAGGCCATCCATATCTTCTGCAACCAGCATCCATGGAAGTTGTCGGGCATCCCATTGGTCTATTCCCTGCTATAGACTTCAGTGATTCTGAGTGGAAGTTCAGGATAGCCCATTATGGCCATATGTTGGGAGATTCAGCCGAAGAAACGCTCCGTGGCACCATCAGGTTCATGAATGGCAGCATCACTATCAGATCCTATTACACCACGGTATGGGTCAGTTGATTGGTACAGCTCAAGGTCACTACCGAAATGCTGATCGGCAAGTCACTCAGATAGTGGAGCTTCAAGCCCTGGTCACCGAGAAAGAGGAAATTATCATAGCGAGAGACGAGACCATTCTTCATCGGGAGGATCAGATCAATGAAAGTGATGTAATAATCACTCAGCGCAACACAATCATTGAGTTCCTCTAGGAGCAAATCCATGACCTGATTCTTGAGGCTGACGACGCCCATGCTCACATCGAAGAACTTCAGCAGCAGCCAATACCTTCTGCTGTACCTGTGGTACCTGAAGGTGGAGAAGAAGACCCGGAGGAAATCGAGGGAGTTTCTGATCTCGATTCCGAGCATGGAGATCCAGAACCTAACCCTTAGAGCCAGATTACTCTTCTTCCGGCAGTCAGTCTTCTGTAGGCGACCTCGACGATTTCTAGTTGTTCAAATCGTTGACTCTTTAGATGTAACCAGTGTTAAGTGTAGTGACATAGTTAGTAAGTAATCTACCTAGATCCTGTGCCATTTGTTGTAATATAGATGGCCTGTGTACAGACCACCCAGATGTACGATATTAAGGACAACCAGTATCTGTGTTGTAATCGAAACCTCGTGTTCTACATCTTGTTCAATATCTTCACATATCTGTTAATTGCGGTATGCCCTCTGAAAATGGGAGTAAGGATATATGGTTAATAATGGATATCTCATTTGTTTCAGATGGTTGGAGCCACGCGTGGAACCCCGGAAGGTTTCCGGGCAGACCAGGCCAGCGGTTCCCAACAACCGCCACCACCACCCCCAAATCTCGCCGAGGTTATGGCTCGGCAGACCGAGCTTCTTAATCTGCTGGTACAGGCACAACAGAACCAACATCGCCAGCAGTCACGAGGAGGTCGTGATGATCTTCAGGTGGCAAACTACCAAGATTTCTTCAGTACTAAGCCCCCGCTATTCAACAAAATTGTGGAGCCCCTTGATGCTGATGCTTGGCTTCGCACCATTGAATCCAAGTTTGCTCTTCTTACGATTCCATGTGCAGACTCCAATAAGGCTCACTTTGCTGCCCAACAGCTTCGTGGTGCTGCCCGTATCTGGTGGGATAACTATTGTGCCATGCAACCTGATGGCCATGTTATCTCCTAGGAAGAATTTTGGAATGCTTTCAGGGCACACCATATGCCTGAAGGGTTGATGGAGCGAAAGTTAAATGAGTTCTTGGCACTCACCCAAGGCACCTGCACCGTACTGCAATACGCACAGGCTTTTAATCACTTGTGCCAGTACGCGGGTTATCATGCTGACAGTGACACCAAGAAACAAGATCGTTTTCGTCGGGGCTTGAACACTAAGCTCAAGGAACACCTGAACCTTATGAAGGCCAATACCTTTAGTGAGCTGGTTAATATGGCCCTGACTCAGGAGGATTGTATCACGGCACACCGTGCCGAAAAGAAACGAAGGATTTCCACTGGATCCGCGAGTGTTCAACCATCGCGGTATCGATTTGTTCGGAATGCACCGCCCAGAGCGCCATAGCGGAATGCCCCACCTGGCAGATTTGCTTTCCGCCTGCCCCAACAGCAAGGAGGATACAGACCTCCAGTGCCTCCGCAACAGCCACAACAGTCTGGCCCACGGCCAAACGCTCAACAATTTCAACAGAGAAGCAGCACCAATCGCTGTTTCAATTGCGGTAGTGCGGACCACTTTATCAAAGATTGTCCGTGGCCCAGGAAGCCTAATCAAGGGCAAGGTTCTAATCTGAATAACCAAAACAAGGGCAAGAGGCCAATGGTGCAAGTCCGGCAAGGGCGAGTTAACTTCACCACCCTTGCAGAACTTCCGGATGGAGCCCCCGTTATGTCGGGTACATTTTCTATTCATCACAAACAAGTTGTTACATTATTCGATTCAGGAGCAACTCATAGTTTCATTAGTAACAACTGTGGTACCCGAATAGGACTTGATCTTTGTCCTACCAAGGGGTCATATATGATTGCTACCCCTGGAGGAAAAGTTACTTCCAACCAAATGGTTAAAAGTGTGCCAATTCAGTTAGGTAGCAAAATAATCAAACTGATTTGGTTCTACTAAATTTAGAGGGTATTGATGTTATACTTGGGATAAATTGGATGACAGAACATAAAGTATTGCTAGATATCTCTTCCTGAGTTATTGAGATTGACTCACCATATCAAGGAGCCACTACCCTCTACCTGCCTAGGCAAGAGTATCTTCACTCTTGTGCCTATGCTATCACAGACATCAAACTAGAAGACATTCCTGTAGTCTGTGAGTATCCCGATGTCTTTCCAGGTGATTTGCCTGGGATGCCACCAGACAGAGACATCGAGTTCATTATTGAGCTTCAACCTGGCACCGCTCCTATTTTAAAGAGGCCGTATCGTATGCCTCCTAATGAGTTGGCTGAGCTAAAAATCCAACTCCAAGATCTTCTTGACAAAGGATTCATACGCCCAAGTGCTTCACCTTGGGGCTGTCCCGCTCTCTTTGTAAAGAAAAAGGACAATAGCTTGAGGCTATGTGTCGACTATTATAAAAAATAAATACCCTCTTCCCCGCATTGACATCTTGTTCGATCAACCAGCTGGAGCTAAGGTCTTCTCTAAGATTGATCTATGCTCTGGTTATCATCAGATCAAAATCAAGCCTAGTGATATTCCAAAAACAGCTTTCTCGACCAGATATGGAGTATATGAATATCTGGTTATGCTTTTGGACTCACTAATGCACCGGCATATTTCATGTATCTTATGAATTCAGTCTTTATGCCGGAGCTCGATAAATTCGTCGTGGTTTTCATCGACGATATTCTGATATACTCCAAAACTGAGGAAGATCATGCTAATCATATACGTGTCGTTCTTCAACGACTACGTGATCATCGCGTTTACGCCAAATTCTCTAAATGTGAATTCTGGCTGGATAGTGTGAAATTTTTAGGACATACTATCTCCACTGAAGGCATATCGATTGATCCAACCAAAGTTCAGGAAGTTATGGATTGGAAGCCTCCAACTTCAGTCAATCAAATCCATAGTTTCCTTGGATTGGCAGGATATTATCACCGATTCATTCCAGACTTCTCCAAAATAGCCAAAACCATTACTGAGCTACTTAAGAAAGAAGTTAAGTTCCATTGGGATGATAAGTGTGAAGAAGCATTTCACACACTGAGAAAACTTCTAACCACTACTCCAGTGCTAGCTCAGCTAGATAGTACCCAGCCTTTTGATGTCTATTGTGATGCTTCCGGAACCAGACTTGGTTGTGTTCTTATGCAAAACAACCGGGTCATTGCTTATGCATCCAGAGCACTCCGGAATCATGAAGAAAATTATCCAACCCATGATCTTGAGTTGGCAGCTGTTATTCACGCTCTCAAGATTTGGAGACATCATCTTATGGGCGCCAAGTGTAACATTTACACTGACCATAAGAGCCTCAAATATATCTTTACCCAAGCTGACCTAAATATGAGGCAAAGGTGTTGGTTAGAACTGATCAAAGACTACGATCTTGAGGTACACTACTATCCTGGCAAGGCCAATGTGGTTGCGGATGCACTTAGCCGCAAGGCACATTGCCATTGCTTATCCTTAGAAGCCTTCAATTAAACTCTTTGTTATCAGATGAGAAATCTCAATCTGGAAATTATTCCTCAAGGTAGTCTGAATTTCATATCCATCGAATCTACTCTTCAAGATAGAATCATCCTGTCATAATTACATGATGAAGGCATCAAAATTATCAAGCAGAAACTATCTCAGGGAGAGGCAAAATATAGATATTTCCACACTGATCATCAAGGAGTTATATGGTTCAACAATGTTATTGTTGTACCTAAGGACCATCAGCTTTGCAATCAAATCCTTGATGAAGCACATCTATCCAAGTTTTCTATTCATCCTGGTAGTACTAAAATGTATCAAGATCTTCGGCGAAACTTTTGGTGGACCAGGATGAAAAGGGAAATTGCTAGGTATGTATCCGAATGTGATACATGCTAGAGAGTCAAAGCTAGTCATCTAAGGGTATCTGGTACACTCCAACCACTACCCATCCCGTCATGGAAGTGGGAAGACATAAGTATGGATTTTATCGTTGGTCTTCCCAACACATCCCAGAAACATGACTCCATCTGGGTAATCATTGATAGACTTACCAAAATTGCTCATTTTCTTCCTGTGCATACCACTTATTCTGCCAAGAAGTATGCCGAAATCTATCTTGATCAAATTATTCGATTGCATGGTGTCCCTAAGACAATCATTTCTGATCGAGGGGCACAATTCATTGCTCGCTTCTGGGAACAATTGCAGTCTACTTTTGGAACCAAACTAATTCGAAGCTCTGCATATCACCTATAAACTGATGGACAGACTGAGTGAGTTAACCAAATTCTTGAAGACATGCTCCGAGCTTGTATTATTCACTATGGTACAAGCTGGGACAAGTGTCTCGCTTTGGCCGAGTTTTCCTAAAACAATAGCTACCAGTCCAGCCTTCAAATGGCTCCTTTTGAAGCGTTATACGGTCGAAGATGTCGAACTCCTTTGAATTGGTCTGAGACCGGTGAACGCCAGGTTTTCGGACCAGACTTAGTTACCGAAGCCGAAGAAAAGGTTAAACTTATCCAAGCCAATCTTAAAGCCACCCAGTCTAGATAGAAGAGCTATGTAGATCAAAGGAGAAAACCTTTACAATTTCAAGTAGGGGATTTTGTCTATCTCCGAGTATCTCCTACCAAAGGTGTTCAGCGTTTCGGCATAAAAGGGAAGTTAGCACCCCGATATGTCGGACCATTCAAAATCCTTGAAGTCTGCGGCCCAGTGGCTTACATAATTTGTCTTCCTTCTCAGTTGGCAGTCGTTCATGATGTCTTCCATATCTCTCAACTCAAGAAATGCATCAAAGTGCCTGCTGAGATCGTTGAATCACAAACCATAGAGATCAAACCTGATCTATCTTACACCGAGCAACCCATCCAGATCCTTGATACCAAGGAGAGAGTCACCAGAAGAAAGAAAATTAAGATGTATAAGATCTTATGGAACCACCACACAGAAGAAGAAGCAACCTGGGAAACCGAAAACTATCTTCAGAAAAACTTCCCAGAATTTCGAAAGCCTATTTAGGTAGCTATCTTCCGAGCCCTATCATCCTTGTAATCTCGGGACGAGATTCCTTTTTGGGGGGAAGGTTGTGACACCCTAGGTGTCAAAATTGTAAAATATTAGGAAGAGTGTGAAATGTAAATACATTAAATTAAATGAAATTGGATGAATGTGTGAAATTTGAGTGCATATGTGACAATAAGCACTTGTGTGTAATTAGTCAAAAATAAGAGTCCTTTTGTGAAAAATTGTGAGTTACAAAGGTAACTCTCAAATTTACACTAGGGGTTAAAGTGTAAAAATATAAGTCATCATTACATTACCTGAACTTGCAATTAGGTCCAAAATTATAAGAAATTTACCTTCATAAGGACAAAACCTTATTAAATTTGAATTTGATTCAAAAGTTAAAATTAAAGCTTTGTACTTTGAGTTTTTGAACTTGAACCCTAAAGCAATGTTGTAGGAAATTTTACTTTACAGAAGGATCCTGAGATTTTTGAAAATTGCAAGGAGACCCCTCGGACCCCCCTCTCTTCTTCTTCCTCTGGCACGCTCTGCTCCCCTGCCTCCTCTGCCGCCGGCGCAGTGCACCTCCCCCGGCCGCCGCTGTGCAGCTGCTGCCGCATCACCTCCTGCTTCCACCCTCCCCCACACGTCACTTGGACGCCGGCCGCCGCCCTAGCTCGCGCCTGCTGGCCCTTTCCCGCGCGCGGCACGCCGACCGGAACGCCGCCCGGCCGACAGCTCGCCGCCGCCGTGGCATGGGCCGAGCACCCCCTCCGGACCTCTAATCTCCTGCTCCCGAGCTTCTCCAGCTCGTGACCATTCTATTCTCCGCTTCAACTCTTCCGCACAACACCCCGAAACCCGAGCTCCACTGCCGGCCCCTTCCTCCGCTCCGACGACCCCCTGCTCGCCGCGAGCAGCTCACTCCAAGCCTCCCCACACCACTACAACCCCCTGGGAAGCTTCCCCTCACCTCACTGAGACTCCCCGACCATTTCTCGCGACCGAACTCCCGCTGGAACCATCTCGCCGTCGCTACCCCCTCGCCGGTGAGCTCCTGTTTCCGTCGAGCCCGTCCTTCCGCCCCTTCTCCGACCGATCCAACTACCCCAATAGTTTCCTCTCCTCTTGCTGCAGCTACTGAACCAGGACTTGACCACCCTCCTCGCCAGGAAACCTCCCGCCGATGAGCTCCCCTCCGCCGCCGCCTCGGCCACTATGGGAAACTCACCTCCGGTCACCCCCTCTTCCTCCCAAGCCCACCCCTGGACGCACCTTGAGCTCCTGATGCTCGTGGGCCAGTCCCTCTCCACCCCCGACGCTGCCCCTCACCGGGATTTGGCCGGCGATGCCCCTGCCCTTTCTTCCCCGATGAGCAAGGACTCAATTGCTTTGATTTCAAACTTTCTAGGGTTCTGTTTGTAAAATTCCAGTCCCTCCCCCCAATTCAAAGCTGTGAACTTCAAAAATGTGTAGAAAATTCAGAAAAATGTCATACTAGTTGGGTTTGAATCCTTGAGTTAAATTCGACTATTTTATATAGGGGTTTTGAATATTTCTGGATTTTAATATAGGTTAAATAATAGGAAATATGTGCTTTAATTAGATCTTTTAATCCATAGTTGTGCTGTAGCAGAATTTTGGAACTTAGGTTTTATGTCCCATGTGTAGCTCTCTGCAAAAGTTTCGAGTTCTTTACTGCTCAATTACTTAGAAATTCGAGTACCTTTGTTGTATGTTGATGAAATGCTTAAATTTTAATCAAGGATGTTTCTGTTAGTATTTGTATCTGAAATTTAAACCCTAACTTCCTTTCTGCAAGTGTAATCCATAGTAGAAGTATTAGGATTAATAGTAGGCTATATACCAAGTTATGGATTTATGCTTGTTTTCAAAGATAATTCATTTATGCTAGTTTTTATTCATGAAAAATTATGAAAACATTTTGAGGTGTTGCTCTTGAGTAGTGCAACCTGTTCACAAAAACCCAGGACAAAATCTTGTATATATCTATAGTTATAAAAAACTCTTAATACATTAGTGCTGTTGTTAATTATTCTTGTAGCATAATTTCTATGAAGATAAAATCTTGATAAGTTTACGGTAGCTTAGACATAGCTTTATCTGTAATTAATAAAAGTTTCAACCCCCGTGCTATAGTAGTCTGTTTTGTAAAAATGAAACATGTTGTCTAATGTAGCTAACTAGGTTAGTTTATACTCGATAAATGACTGCCCAATAGAAGAGTAAATGATATGTTTGATGAGTAAGCTATGTTTTCATTGGATTGCAACTTTATCGTGAAGTGAAATGAAAAATATATGCATCTCTTAAACTACATCTTTGCATATCATATAGACTCAACTACCCTCGCCGACGGAGATTACAAACTACCCCCGAAAACAGGAGTGGAAATTTCTGAAGACCCCGGGAACGTCGTCGAAAATCTAACTGAAGCTCCGAACCAAAGTTTGGAAAACTTTGACACTTCTGCCCCCAGCCCCGCCAACAAAGGCAAGCCCTAGACATTAACTCGCTACTTTATTTACACTGCAATCTACATTTATATATATATATACTTGTGCATTAAGTTCTTAGGAGTTGTCTGAAAACCCTAGTTGCATATTCCTTGGAACCGATGTACTGAATACTAGAATCTGAGTCCGAATAGCTGCTATGCTAATAGGATCGGTAGAAGTTGGGTGATTTCCTATCACTCGCTCGATATAGGAATTGCTATGTTACATTCCTGTAATCACTATAAGGATGACGGACGAGATTTATGTGAAGTATCATGGTTGAGATGATACCCCGTCTGTGTTGATGAATTTGGCTAAGGTCGCAGCGTGTGGTAGTGGTGGTTAAGCGTTAGAAAGTACTAGCCACATGCCGCGAAATATGGTAAGCGGTAAGCCTAGTGACCAATCGGCCCGAGGAGTGGACATACCTCTCACCACTCGTATTTGGTTTTTCCGGTTACTCGCTTCGACGTGTGGGAATACGTGTTGCAGGGCAACCAGGAGTATAGTCATGTAGTCGCGCTACAGATATACGTCCTGCACCTTAAGTGTGCGTATGGTCCTGCAGTCGCTTGTGGTGGATCTGATCCACGAGTCGGAATGGAAGGCAAACGGTAGCTTCGGAACGATCTCTTGATGTTCCAAGCGTGTGAGTTAGGTTTACCCTTGCAAGGCCAAAATTCGATTCAGGAATCGTCCGTTTCTCGCGGAGATTGAGACTGCTTGATCCCTTTGCCACATAGAGTAACAAGAGCAATCTTATGGTTATCAAAGATGATGTTTGTTTAAAGATTCTACCATGCTTGAATGGTTATAGTTGCTTACCTAGAATGGATAATCAACTAGAACCTGAAAGCTAAAATTTGAAAGTAAGGATCTACTCTTCGTTACTTTTCAGCTGAAAACTAAACCCAGAACCATTTAAAGCCTTCATAGTCTAGTTACATGGCTATGTATACATGAAACGGGTAAGGCTTGCTGAGTATGAGGATACTCAGCCTTGCATTGTAATTTTTGTTCTAGGTAATCCCCCTAAGGACTCTACTCTTCCTGTGCCATGGCCTTATGCTCTGCCCGATGGTTGGTCCGTGGAATGGGACCCGTCCCCAGCCAACACTGATAATACCGAGGGATGTCATGCCAGGGCTTAGCATGATGTCCGTGCTGGTGATGTGTATAGTTGTCGTATTTTAAACTCCGCTGCCGTGAACTTGAAATTTCGAACTGGTTTGTAATAAATTCTATCAGTTTAAGAACTGATACTACTTATGGAAAATTCTTGTAATATAAATGCTTGTGACGTAAAATATGATGGCAGTTGTATCTCTGGACTCGCCTTCGTGCGAGGTACCTTGTTTGATCCTGCATTCGGTGGTTTATCGGGACGTTACCCGACAGGCCAAGGGGTTACACCATTTGAAGTACGTTGGAGCCCTCGAGAGAGGACATGCGTACTTGAGGCGGTGTAATTTAGGTTGGTTCTGCCACACATCCCATGGCGAGTCAAGGCCCGCTGCTGGCCTTGACTCCGCCCGGGCGGGGCTGGCAGCCTGGGCCTGCCTGACGCCCGGGAGCGCTAGATCCGGGTGGATCTAGCGGTTGCAGCACGTTTTCTTTTATTTGAATTATGCTTTGATCTTGTAAAATGCGTAGTTAAATCTGTAGATCTCCAAAAATGGTTAAACTTGTTTTGTTTGTTTACTCTGTGATAGATCTACCAGGAAAAATTATGGTTGAGCATGTTAGAGTCCTGTGCTTTGAGTTATATTTTATTCTTTCCAAATCAAGTTAATTGCTTAACTTTCTGTGTGATGCTCTAAAAATGCCAAATTAAATCTTGTTAGATTCCTTGTGAAATTCTCTATCTGATGGTGTAACTTGTATAAATGACGCTAGGCTGTTTGATAGGGGTTAAGGTGTTTAGTAGTTTTCTGCCCTGCAAGATTATCAATTTCATAACTTTAGGTTAAAAAGTGATAAAATGGCAAAACCACTTCTGTTACCTTTTATGTGATGTCTATGCTTCCTGGTAATTTTCTGTGGATTTATGGAAATGTTTTGCATGCCTTTTAAGATTTAACTTTTGTAGGGCAACTGAAAATTGTAAAGTGCATAAGTAATTCTATAAAAAGAATTTTTCTGCAAATTCAACTCTCATGAGTTCCTTTTAAGATTCCCTATTTGCATAATTTAAATCATGATTTGTGCTTGTTAAGTACCTTGTTTGAGAAAATTTCGCTTATTGGTCCCTATGATTAAAGTGTAGTGATCGAGTTTCCTTGTCCTTATCCTTTGTATTGCTTCCTTGTTTGGAGTGATATTTTTTCTTCTATTTCATATCATACCACATCATTTTCACATCATCGGCATCATTCTAATGCATAGATCTCATTCATACATTATAGTGACCGAAACGCAGGAGGACGAACCCGTTGAGCCCGCCGAGACCGTCGAAGCCGAGCCGGGAGCCGAGTTTGTCATTGAGCAAGAAGATAACCAAGGCAAGCAGCTAAGCATGATTCCTTGACCTGCTTAACTTGTTTAGAATTAGTTATCTCACTTGGGTATATATGTTTATGCTATATGTTTATCTATTGCATCGTCGACCCTAATTTCATGCTATGACTTCCCTTGCTTTTACTTCCATGTTCTTGACATGTGTAGTTAACAACTAATTGATTAAGAAAATGCTTAAGCCATGCTTAGAGTTGGTTTTTAGTTTGCAAGAAGCTTCGGAATAGGGTCACCTTGCTCACTACACCACTTTTAGCTATATTCGCGCTTATTCGGTTTAAATGTTGGAAGTTCGGAAAGGTCTAGTTGGGAAGTTATGTCATGATTCGAGTGGAAGGTAGGGTCTAGAGAAAGGAGTCTTGAAGGTATAGTCCGCTTGAATCGGTTAAGGACCGTCCGTGGATGACCTCGGTTTTGAGCATTTATCGTACTACCACATATCCATTCATCGGGTGGATAAACCGATTATCTTCTAGTTCTAATCTTTGATGCACGGTCCTAGATGCGTGGCTATAGGGCTTTGTAGAGTGGCTTAGGGGTGTCCCCGGTGGACCTAGGTAACTCTCCGTGCAAGTTAGGCGTGATGTTCAACGATTGAAACTTGTCGGGAAAGGTTGATGCGAGTACCCCCTTGCTCAATGTGATCAGTTGAGTGAGTCACATGGTCCTTATGTCATGTGGGTAAAGAAGTACACCCTTGCAAGGTTAACCAATCAATTCGAATTGCCGCGCTCTCGGTCATGAGCAAGCTCAATTTCCAATGTAATCTTCGTAGAAGTATCGGTTTTGTTGGATGGGTGCATGTTACCTCTTTTATGATGCATAGTGGTTGGATAATTCAATTAACTAAAACTTGAGGTGGGTTGGGCAAGTTAATTAAAATGCTAGGAAGCTAGGTGGTGGAATTAGGGAGCTCATGCTTACTTAATATTACTTAACCTTAAAGCCTTATTTTTGTGAGCCTTCATGTGCATAATCCTTGGTTATTATTTATTCGCGTAAGCCTTGCGAGTATCTTTTGTACTCGTGTTGCTTTATTAACTAAGTTGCAGGTGAGCCGGATGTGGTGTTTGGCCACTTCTACCCCGCCGATTCCAGCGCGGGTGAGGAGTAGACCGATATGGATATGATAGTGTCCTTGAGCAAGATGCCATTGTTCTATCTGGTTATGTTTATCCGCTGCGCTTTCGTATTGGGGATATCATTTTGAACATTAAACTTTATGGTTTATGCCCCTCTCTAATGTTAACTGTGAGCCCAAGGCTTGTATCTCGTATTTGAATCTTTAAATTTCAGATTTGGAACCTTCCTCTATATTACTCTTGTAATGACTAGTTGTTTAACTTTGTATTAAAACTTGCTCTTTGTGGATCATCGATGATATATGGGCTTGTGACGGTATGTGTGTATGCATGATCTTGGGCATATGGTGGAGCACATACCGGGACTACCGGATTTGATATCATTTTTGGCGAATGATGGGTTGGTCCTTTATAATGTAGATGTGGGTTAACCCGTGGCACGCCATTAGTGCGAGCGTATGTTAGTCCTCATCTTCATAATAAGGACCGGCGGTTCGCTTAAAATGTTGTTAAATTGGGCGGTTCTCACAGCGGGTATCAGAGCCCAGGTTCCATGAAGTGAACTTAAAATTTTGCTTAAAGGGGTTGAGAGCGAAATAAAATTGAATACTTGCAATAATATTTATTTCTTGTAAAATTTGAACCTAAGGATTAATTGCTAACTTCCTCCCTTGGTCTTAGAGCTATTTTTCCCTCTATTGCTTCACCTATTAATTAAATGTGCTTAATTTCTCATGTCTTTATGGATAGATGGCCAAGTTGATCATGGCAACCCGCGCTCCGGAGACGATTGGGTTCCCTGCGATCCTCAATGAGATGTTGAGGAGGGCGCACTACACTTTTTAGCCCGAGTATGAGGTTTACTCTCGTGGTTATGGAGTCGGATTGGTGGACTACATGGCGACCCTCCACCTTGAGGCAAGGATGGTGGTGGGAGTAGTGAAATACGACTTCCGCACTTGTGGTACCTCGGTGGAGATGGTCATTCAAGAGGTGGCACGTGAAGCCATCACCCACCTTCGCCACGAGCACCGCGAGCTTTGGGAGGCCCCTTTCACTTACCTCCCGGTGCGAGGACCCAAGGCTCCCATTGCTCACGTTGTCTCGTCTCCGGTTGGGCCTTACACTTTGGAGAAGTGCATGGCGGACACCATTTCCGCCTATGAGATGGCGCACTGGAGCTTGGTATAGGAGTTGGAGGAGACAAGGAGCTGTCTCGTCCACCTCCAATACCAATTGGAGACATACCTTCGCTCAATGAGGTTGCCTAGGAAGATCATGGATGATTGGCCACGGAACACGCCACAAGAGGAGGTGCCTCCTTCGCATCGCTTTCCGCAAGTGGTGGGTGCATGGGCCGAGGCGAGAGAAACGTACAATCCCATTTCGATGGGGTTGCACGTGCGTCGGTTCCATGTGAAGCCCGTCACCCACGTGGATCTTTTGGGATTCCCGGAGCTAATTGACCCGTGACTCGTTTATCGTTTGGTGAGAGGGAGAGTCGCCCATTATTCCAAGTGCTAGTAGGAGGGTCATAGCACTTTGAGTAATGCGGTTGTAAGGTGGAATTAAGCACTAGGACGTTAAAACGCGCTCATTTTGTGTTGGTTGAACTTGTTGAATGCTTGTGGACTAAAGTTAAGTCGGCCTTATGGTTATGATTATGCTTAAATGCTATTAGTGTAACCATATTTAAGCAAGTTAATCTTGCGTAATCTTTGCATGCTTGCTAGAAACTTATTATGAGCCTTATATTATTGTGTGGGAACGATGTGAGGTAATGACATATTGCACTCATATGTTGCATGCATGCACTCATACGCATATAATGATTTATGAAGTATGTAAGTGACCGTTTCTTGTCCTTTTTGATCTCCAAATCTGCCCTAAGTGATCTCAAATGTTGATGCCCAAATCTTTTGCGCTTGTCAAATTTATGTCCCTTGTAACCGGATATTTATAATTTTGCTTTTATAGTTATCGTTCGAGTCTCGATCTTATGGCAAATCATTATCTACGCTTTATCATTTCATCGCTTCTCCTTAAGATCATTACCTTTCTTCCTCGGCCGCTAACCTTTCTTAAATTATTGCTAGGACGAATTTGCGTTCGGGAACCGGCATGAATTGCGGGAACGATTCGGGTGGGAATAACAACAACAACAACAATAACAACAACAACGATGATCTTCCCAACCCTCCCATCCACCCACTCTCACGGACGTGTTTGCCCAACAAACTCAACTCCTCGGGCAATTGGTCAACCATATTGGCAACTTGGGCAACGCCGGCAACCAAGCTCCTAGAGAAGAGCCTCAAGTGAACAAGTATGGGGATTTCTTTCGTACCAACCCACCCATCTTCCGTGGTTCCAAGGATCCTCTCGATGCGGATTTTTGGCTTCATGTCATTGAAGAGAAGCTCAATCTCATCCAATGTGAGCAACATGAGAAGGTTTTATTCGCCGCTCACCAACTTCATGATGCCCCGGGGGCTTGGTGGTGGAATTGGAAGGACTCGCAACCCGCGAATCACCACTTCACGTGGGAGGAGTTTCGTACGGCATTTCGCTCCTTCCACATCCCCAAGGGTATCATGGACATCAAGAAAAAGGAATTCTTCAATCTCACTCAAGGTCATCGGGATTAATGTCTTATGTCAATGCCTTCAACGCTCTCTCTCAATATGCACCCGACGAAGTGTCCACCGATGCTAAGAAACGGGAGAGGTTTTATGACGGCCTCTTGGAGGAATTGCAAGACAAGCTCTCTACCACCAAGTTTGATGACTTCAAAGACTTGGTGAATATTGCTATTCGTGCCGAACATAAGATGAAGAGACTCGAGGCCAAGAACAAGCATCCCGCTCCTAACTCGGTGGGTGGTAGCTCCTCCCGCCCACGTGTGGGGCCACAACCTCCCCCACCTCGTGTGCCGGGTGTGCAACCACCACACCCTATGTGGGTTGTACGCCACCCTCAACCACCTCAAGGACAAGCTCCAAGGCTGGCTAATGCTTATTGGAACAACCCAAGCGGTGCCGCAACGGGTCCATGCTAAAATTGTGGTGGCATGGGCCACATCTCCAAGAATTGTGCATCTCCAAGGCAAGGCGGTGCCTCCAATGCACCGAGGCCCAACAACCCTCCACCGCAAGCCCCA
Source organism: Panicum hallii (assembly GCF_002211085.1). Taxonomy (NCBI): domain Eukaryota; kingdom Viridiplantae; phylum Streptophyta; class Magnoliopsida; order Poales; family Poaceae; genus Panicum; species Panicum hallii. The sequence goes on from NC_038044.1 coordinate 41,074,776, forward strand.
CGTCAAGGAGCCAAGCCATCACAAGCTCTTAAGCGTGGCCGCCTCAACTACACCGCGGAAGAGATTCCGGAGGATGCCGACGTGCTAATGGGTACGCTTTTCATAAATTCTCATCCCGCCCTTGTCCTTTTTGATTCCGGAGCAACCCTTTCTTTCATTAATAAGAAATTCATGATGCATAGTAAATTTCGAATGCAAACCCTACCACTACCATATCACATAGAATCACCGGGTGGGGAAATCATCTCAAAACATTTTCTAGATAAAGTTCCAATTCTTATCGAGGGAGCTACCTTTCGAGCAAATCTTCTCATCCTAGATAAGCTAGGTTTAGATGTAATCCTTGGAATAAATTGGTTGTGAAAACATGATGGGGTCATAAATATGGGCAACGCACCATCGATCTCTTGCACCCCTCCGGGAATAGGGTTCTTCTCTCCCTCTGTTATCGCCATAATTTGACTGGGCCAAAGGATGGGCTGAGAACATCATGGGCTGAAGGAAAGCATGGTAACAGTCTGCAAATCGGCTTCTGTGCGAATGTGTCAAGGGCCAGGATGGCCGTGTATCTAAGGATAGTTTAAATATAGTAAGTTAGAGATTGTATCGTAATCAGCTAGGGTTAATTAGAAAAGATCAAGTCTCCGGACTATAAATATGTATCGTGAGATTCAATAAAACAATCAATCAAACATTCACAACAAACTCTCGGCGCATTGACACCCCTTCCCCAAGGGCTTTTTCCAGGTAATTGACATGCTGCTCCGATCATGTTCCGCATGGTCAGAGCAGCGTTGCTTTTATCTGTTTATCCTTGTGTTTCTCATACTGAAGCGTTTTTGATGGCGAGTAACACTAGTTATCTTAAACGATTATGATGCTGCATTGGTTTTGAATAGTAAATCCATGTTTTGCTTGCTGTTCGTAATCATTTAGCTGCTCCCGTACGTGATCTCAGGTGCAAGGGCAGCGCCTTGCTCTGTTATTGCTTAGTAGATCTAATCTATTATGGTAGTTCTTTGTGTTACAAGGAATTGGTTTAATATCCGTATGATTAGGCCCTTCAAATGGGTTAAATGTTCCGACTGCATGTTTGGTGCCTTATGATAACCTAACGAGGAATTGTTCCGGGAATCGACTTGTTAGTTGGTTTTTAGGCCTCTCTTTGGGTTAGCGTATTGTCATCTTTCATGTTCGTTAGGCTTAACCACGCGTAGGATGTTCGGGTCATACGGTGAAAGCTTTTACCGTCGCAGATTGGATTAGCTTGGCAATTACAGAGCATGCTTTTATCTTTTCTATCGGATTTGTACAATACGTTCACATGTTAGTAGATCCGATCTGTTAAACGTGGCAATTGGCTTGTTATAGCCGATTCTGAAAGGAATCCGAAGGTCCGATCTAGTACAGTGACTCTGTCGGCTTCTTTAGCTGATCTCGGGGTCATTGTAAGAGCCGATCATAGCTCGGACTAATGTTTGATATGGCTGTGCATGCAGAAAAATAGCTGATGAACGACTTCTACACCTTCCTGATCAGGTATAGGTCAGGTGGCATGCCTAGCACTTCACCAAGCCAGGGCGTGTGCCGGACTTCTGGGCTGTTGACCGAGGAACCGGGACCCACCAGCAGTCCCGGAAGCCTCCCGGCTCCTCGTGTGGCCTGTCGCTGCTCGCCGGTGGGTTTTGATCGACAACACATTCTGGCACGCCCGATGGGACTTCATCGACTACTTCATCGACTTCACCGATTACATCGACTACTGCGTTGACTACATCGACTACTCCAGTGACTACTTCGACTACATCGACTGCAATCGGCTGCATCATCTTCTTTGGCTTCATCGACTTCCGTTGTCAAGATGCCGGACGAGAACCCGATTACTTTTGAGGAGTTGTCCGATGAGCACAAGCAGAGGTATAATGAAATAAAAGCTGCTTTTGAAGCCGATCTCATCGGCTCGTTTGAAAGAACTTGTCACCACGGCATCAGATGGAAGGGATTTTCATCTGAAGGGGCACTCGACGAAGTGGATCTATCTACTCCTACGGAAGAACGTACGCGAGCTCTCCGCCAGAAAGTCAACTACATGGTGGCTCACTCATTACATCGACATTCTGAGAGTTTGGTGAACACCCTCGAGTGCGTTGCGGTGCGCGTGGTGCAGGAAATTATGAAACACCAGTACTCTCCAACGGGACCTACTTTAGGGAGTCACAAAGGGGAGTTGCCTTCTCAATCCAGACCACCAGTGCCTTACTCATTTGCCGCCCCAGAGCTACAGAATTCTCGAGCATATGTCATAGACATGGTGGGAGGTGACCCTGCTGATCACCAATTCTTCAGTGAACCACCCAAGGAGGTACCGCATGGATATGTTTGTGCGTATATACCAGATGGTGGTAACCCGGTGCAACCCACGCAGAGGGCAACTGGAGGAACATCTGCAGTCGATGCCGACAAACAGGCATGACTGGCTACTTATGCAACAGGGCCGAGTCATGAAGGTACGCACTCGGCCCCAGGAATTCATATAGTGGATCAAATTAGTGCCATCTCGAGAGATTAATTTGGCATTCTCCCAAGAAGGCGAGCGATCAGCTACACCAAGCCGTATCCAAGTGACTACGATCTGATTCCTCTGCCGCCCAAGTATCGGCTACCTGAGTTCACCAAGTTCAGCGGAGCAGAAGGATCCAGCTCCATAGAGCATGTGAGCCGATATCTAGCGCAGCTGGGGATGATTTCGGTGTCGGATCCATTGCGGGTGAGGTTTTTCTCGCAGTCTCTCACAGGGCCGGCTTTTGGATGGTACACGTCATTGGGTCCTGATTCTATCCGCACTTGGAAGCAGCTAGAGGAACAGTTCCATATACAATATCATTCAGAAGCTGCAGAAGCTGGGATTGCTGATTTGGCATAGGTCCGCCAGAAGCGAGGAGAAACAGTGGCGGAGTACATCCAGCGTTTCAGGGAAGTCAAGAATCGATGCTACTCGATTTGAATTTCAGAGAATGAGGCAGTTGAATTGGCAACTTTGGGATTGGTAAAGCCGATCAGGGATCTGGTTTTCCAGCTGGAGTTCAACTCTTTGGCTCATTTGGTGCAGAAAATGATAGTATACGAGCAACGTCACCCAGAATTATACCAAGACAAGTTCAAACGTCAAGTAGTAATGGTTGACGCTGAAGACTCCAAAGACTTTGAGGATGACCAAGAGATTGCAGTTGTGGAGTGGGCACGAGGGGCAAAGCCTGTGCCCTGCAAGTGGGTGAAACAACAGGGTCCTTTAAAAGGATTTGATTTTGATGTGAGCAAAATCGAACGATATTCGACTTACTCTTGAAGGAGAAGCAGTTGAAGTTCCCTGAAGGTTTCAAGATCCCAACAGCCTAGGAGCTCCAGGGGAGGTCATACTGCAAGTGGCATAACTCTTTCACCCACGGTACCGGTGACTGCAAGGAACTCCGACGACAGATACAATCGGCTATTGAGCAAGGCCGATTAATTTTGGGATAGTACGCCATGAAGGTCGAACTCAACCGTTCCCGAACGTAAATATGGTGGAAGGGTACGACCGATCAACATGTCGACAGCTAGATTTTACGCTCAGTATTAACATGGTAGGGCATGCATCACGCCAGCCTACAAGGAGGCAAGAGGCCGATTCCTGCGATCGGCCCCAAAAAGAAGAAAAAGACTATATCACCGAAGAACAGGTCAGGCATGTCAGGAATCAACGACCGATTTCCTCTCATCTTCTGAGAAAATACCAGTATCAGTATCAACAGCATCTCCAACGCGAGACTGAAGAAGAGGAATACGAGCGACGCACTGGGAAACGACTCAGGAAGTGAGAGGATACACAAGATCATTGGCATTGCCTATTCTTCAAATACTGTTGGGATTCTGGTATGAAGAGACTACCTACCCTTGAGGATTGCCCAGAATGCAATTCTCAGAAGCAAGATACAAGAAGCGCCTCAGTTTTTCAGCGTTTGGGGTCAGGGCAACCCCGCCATGAACAAGACAAGTTGACACATACAGTCGGAAATTCAGAAGATGAGGAGGACAAGTATCACCGACCACGCTGGTGTCCTGATGGGCTCAACCGGTCCCAGAAGCGGAGGGTACAGCGGCTGCGCAGCCTAGAAGAAGCCGAGGCCCAATACTTGGAAACATTAAGGAAGGCGCGGCCAGATTTGGCGGAAAAGGTCCACAACCCTCGAAAAGCAGAGAGTTCTTCCAAGAAGGTATGGCGACCCAAGAAGTCGAAAGCCGATGTGAAGACATCGGCTGATGCACACATGGTGTTTGTTCTCCCAGCAGAGTTTCATGCACCAAGACATGAGGAGGTGCCAGTGGCTCAGCTTGACTTGGGGCCACGACCAGTCATATTCGAGAAGCCCCGAGAAAAGAATTATAGGCACCTGAAGGCTTTATATCTCAAGGGGTACATAAACGGCCAGCCTGTTAGCAAGATGCTAGTCGATATAGGGGCAGCGGTTAATATAATGCCGTATTCAGTGCTGCGCAAGTTGGGGCATTCTGTTGGAGACTTGATCAAAACCAACATCACGCTAAGTGACTTCAACAGACAAACTTCAGAGGCGCAAGGAGTCCTCAGCGTGGATTTGACGGTAGGAGGTAAAACCGTCCCTACATCATTTTTTGTGGTCCATAGCAAGGGCTCATACACTGTTCTGCTTGGGAGAGATTGGATTCATGCCAATTGCTGTATCCCTTCTACAATGCACCAGTGTCTGATTCAATGGGACGGAGATGAAGTAGAAGTAGTCCACGCAGATGATTCTGTTGAAGTATCACATGCCGCAATGAGTGTCTGGGACGCGGAGGACCAGGGGCCAATCTCAGGGATTAGCTTGGAGGGCTGCGACCGCATGGAAGCTTCAAAAAACGGGGTGAGGCTGGTCTTATCCACTGGCCTTACGGAGTAGATGGGAAAGTAACAGGAAAGGCCGATCCCCTACGATTGGCCCCCAAAAAATAGAATCGAGTTGTTTTTGTCATCCATGTTACACTATTATAATGATCGCAAAGAGGCCCGCTCGAGCAGCCAGCCATGTGATTGTAAGATAATACATATTAATGCAAAGAACAAGTCGGCCGATCCCTGTGATCGGCCAAATCCTTCTGCTTCATATTCGTTGTTTATTTGCAGTATCGACTTGATGGATGAAGGGAAGTTAGGATATGGGTTTACATCTGCTGACGATCTGGAAGAAGTCGGGATAAGCCACGGCCAACATTTATCAGCAAAAAGTTAAATCCAGAGTTGCGAGAGGCGATGATAATAATGCTGAGAGAATATACGGACTGTTTTGCCTGGGATTACACAGAGATGCCCGGGTTGGATAGAAGTATTGTTGAACATCGACTCCCTCTTAAGCCAGGATTTCGGCTGTTCCAATAACGAGTACGGCAAATGAAGGCCGAAGTCCTAGAAGAAGTCAAGAAAGAAGTTGAAAAGATGATAGTAGCAGGCTTCATCAGGCCGTGCAGGTATGCTAAATGGATTTCCATTATTGTGCTTGTACAGAAGAAGGACGGCCGGTGGCGGGTCTGCGTAGACTTCAGAGACCTCAACAGAGAAACACCAAAGGATGAGTACCCAATGCCAGTTGCAGAAACGTTGATCAATGCGGCTGCTGGTCATAAGATGTTGAGTTTCATGGATGGCAATGCTGGTTATAATCAAATTTTTATGGCTCCAGAGGATATCCACAAGACCGCGTTCAGAGTGCCAGGTGCAGTGGGATTATTCGAGTATGTGGTCATGACTTTTGGGTTGAAAAATGCTGGTGCTACATACCAACGGGCCATGAATTATATGTTTCACGACTTGATTGGTAAGCTGGTGGAGATTTACATTGATAACGTGGTGGTAAAATCTGCATCGGCTGAGGGGCATTTAGGAGATCTACAGCGAGTTCTGGAACGAACTAGGAAGTTTGGGCTTAGAATGAATCCTAAGAAGTGTGCCTTTGGTGTATCGGCCGGTCAGTTCCTGGGTTTTCTGGTTCATGAACGGGGAATTGAGATCGGCCTAAAAAGTCAAGAAGCTGTAAAAACGATGGTGCCACCTACTACAAAGAAGGAGCTCCAACAACTCATTGGTAAGATAAATTTTATTAGGAGATTCATTTCCAATCTGTCAGGAAGAATCGAGCCATTCATGGAGTTGGTGAAACTTAAAGCCAATGACGAGTTCCGCTGGGGGGCAGAGCAACAACAGGCGTTTGAAGAAATCAAAGAATATTTATCCAAACTGCCTGTGTTAGTCCCACCCCAGCAGGGTAAGCCATTCTATGTTTATCTGTCAGTGGGTGACACTTCCATTGCTTTGGTCATCGTACAAGTGCAGGATGGCAAGGAGAGAGTTGTTTTTTATCTTAGCAGGAGGATGCTAGATGCAGAGACAAGGTACCCTGAAATTGAGAAACTATGCCTTTGTCTATTCTTTACCTGTACGAAGCTCCACCACATCCTGCTTTCTGCCGAGACAATTGTCATCTGCAAATCAGATGTTATCAAGCATATGTTGTCGGCCCCGGTGTTGAAAGGCTGACTCGGTAAATGGATGTTCGCTCTATCAGAATTTGATATCCGGTACCAGCCTGCGAAAGCAGTCAAAGGGCAAGCGCTGGCTGACCTCGTTGCAGAGAGGACCAGCTCAGACATAGAGGCGCTTTTCATCCGCACATGGGCAATGTATTTTGATGGGTCGGTCTGTGGAGATGGTTCTGGCATAGGTATCTTGCTCGTCTTGCCTCGGGGGCCAACATATTCCTTTTCAATCAGATTGCCAACACCTTGCACCAATAATCTAGCCGAGTATGAAGCGGTGCACAAAGGTATAGAGTTACTTCTCGAAGCTGGAGCAGAAGCAGTAGAAGTTTTTGGGGATTCAAAACTGGTCATCTCTCAGCTCACGGAGACATACCGATGTGAGAGCGAGTTGTTGTTTCCCTTGTGGAGACAATGCCAGGAGCTAATGGCCCAGTTCAGATATATAAATTTCTACTGGATACCAAGGGTACAAAATTTGAAGGCCAATGATCTTGCCCAGATGGCTTTAGGTTTCAAGGACACGGCGGATGGAGCCGATTTTCCAATAAACCTGCTGGATCAGGGGGATTGGAGAGCCGATATCTTCAATTACTTGAAGGATCCGGCTCGGGGGGCACCTAAGAAGATACGTTACAGAGCCATGAAGTACGTCCTGATAGGGGACGACTTGTTCTACAGGACTCTGGAAGGGCTGCTACTTAAGTGCTTGGGGCCGATTGAGTCCAATCGGCTTTTACATGAAGTCCATGAAGGTACGTGTGGTACTCATCAATCAACCCACAAGATGAAGTGGTTGAGGCGCTCGGGATATTATTGGCCTGATATGCTAGAAGATTGCTTCAAGTATTATAAAGGATGCCAGGCCTATCAGAGGTTTGGAAAGATACAAATAGTACCAGCGTCAGCAATGAACCCTATCATCAAACCTTGGCCATTTAGGGGCTGGGGTATGGACATGATCGGTAAGATTAATCCTCCATCAAGTAAAGGCCATCAATTTATTTTGGCCATCACAGATTATTTTACCAAATGGGTAGAGGCTGTTCCTATGAAGTCAGTAACGTCGAGGGACGTCATCAATTTCGTCAAAGAACATGTTATTCATAGGTTTGGGATTTCTCAGACCATTACAATAGATGGAGGGTCGGTGTTTATATCTGATGAATTCAAAAAGTTTGCTGCCGACATGGGGATTAAATTGATCAGGTCATCTCCATACTATGCTCAAGCAAACGGACAAGCCGAAGCGTCCAATCAGAGCTTGATCAAGCTGATCAAAAGGAAGATTGATGAATACCCACAGTGTTGGCATGAAGTATTATCAGAAGCGTTATGGGCTTATCATGTGTCATGCCACGGGGCAACAAGAACTTCAACATATCATTTGGTGTATGGGCAGGAGGCCGTATTGCCATGGGAAATTACGGCCGGATCAAGACGGATAGAGTTTTAGAATGATTTGACTGCTGAAGAATATGCAGCACTAATGAGCGACAATGTGGAAGACTTTACAGAACTCAGGCTTTGGTCGCTGGAAAAGATCAAGGAAAATAAGGCCAAGGTAGCCCGCGCGTACAACAAGAAGGTCAAACCGAAGGAATTCCAAGTTGGGGATTTAGTGTGGGAGGCGGTGCTACCATTGGGGACTAAGGATGCGGCATATGGTAAATGGTCTCCAAATTGGCACGGGCCTTATAGAGTTGATCAAGCTCTGCCAGGGAATGCATACATGCTTGAAGAATTGGATGGAGTTAAATTCCCGGTGGCCGTCAATGGTCAGCATCTCAAGAAATATTTCCTGAGCATGTGGGAGGATGAGTAACGAAGCCGATGTAAGGCATCAGGCTATGGACCAATGCAATCAGGGTGTTTGTGAGGAAAGCCGATATGGCACATTGGGCTGCAAGATATAATCGAGTACTTTGCGGTACATCGAGTTGATCTGATTGGGTACCTCGTGGTATATTAGGCTACATGACAGTATCTATCGGGTACTTTGGAAGCCGGTGCGATGCATCAGGCTATAAGGTGGAATGAGATGAGCAAGCCAGATCTGTAAAGAAAAAGCAGCGCCAGTCCATGCACAGAGCTGAAGGTTGAATAGCCGATGTTAAGCCATCGACTTTAGAAGCAATAATCGGGCCTTGCAAATCCTGGGTTTCGATAAAAGCTGAGAGGTTGGTTGCAGGTGTCTCTTGATCTTAAAAGATCAGGTTCGACTCTTTTGCGGGGTTTCCTGGGTACTCATATTTTTCAACCTGATTGGGGATCAAGATTTAACAACAAGCAAAGAAGTCTACTGTGGAGTACTCTTGTTATTGACAAGATCATTTGAAGGGTACTCGAGTTCTTAGGATTTTTGATCCGGAATAAAGAAAAGTTTGAGATTGAATTCGGCAATTCAAGGAAAGAGGCCGATGCGATGCCATCGGACTTTAGAAGACTAGATTTTCAAACACTGGCTCCCTGAAATAAAAGGGTTCATTTACAAGAAATTATTATAGAAGAAGCCGATCTACCGGCTATGCGCACAATAGCGGAAGACCCTACGAGCTACCACCAGTAAGTCCCTAAGGTCTTGCGGCGTTTGTACGGGAGTGACGCGCTGGTGTCATCGTCGCTGCTGACATCGTCGCCGCCGGTGCTGTTGCTGTTGCCACCATCATCACTGGTGTCATCGCTGGCGTTCCAGTCGTCTTCTGAAGTCAACGATCCACCATGCAGGAACCCTCCTACTGCTGAGTCATCGTCGGTGGAAGTGTCCTTGGCATCTTCTTCTGAGAAAGAGAAGAAATCATCATCCCGGGAATCTTCGTCGTCACCTTCGTCCAGGTCCCCATGAAGGAGAATCTGGAGGTCCTCATAGTCGGTCAGGGGCTCATTGTCCTCTGACCAAGTGCTGAAGTCCCACTCCTCTGCGTCCCAATGCAGAGGAGCGAGAGCTTCGTACAAAGCTATTGGATCAAACTCCGGCGTCGCCTCCCTGGAGGTGTTGGAGTCAGAAGAAGTGATGGAGATTATGGAAGAAGATGAAGGGGAATTGGAGGAGACAGAGGAAGATGAAGCCATTGTCAGGGGATGCAGAGTGTGCTGGTGCGGCTAATGCACGGGGAGAAAAGATGGATAGAAAGAAATCCGCCGATGACAGTTTTTAAAGGCAGAGATGGAAGGCGAAGCGGCGTTATCGTGATTCCCGAGGGAGAAGTCGAAGGGTCGCGTCCGATGGTATTGGAAGGCAGCGCGCGTGTACAGGCCTTGGAAGTCGAAGGGCCGCATCCAATGGCATTGGGAGCGGTATGTGTGTGCACAAGTCTGAGAAGTCAAAGAGGCGATGGTTTTGGAATTATCATTGCCAAAACCAGGGGGGCATGTGTTATCGCAATAATTTGACTGGGCCAAAGGATGGGCTGAGAACATCATGGGCTGAAGGAAAGCATGGTAACAGTCTGCAAATCGGCTTCTGTGCGAACGTGTCAAGGGCCGGGATGGCCGTGTATCGAAGGATAGTTTAAATATAGTAAATTAGAGATTGTATCGTAATCAGCTAGGGTTAGTTAGAAAAGATCAAGTCTCCAGACTATAAATATGTATCATGAGATTCAATAAAACAATCAATCAAACATTCACAACAAACTCTCGGCGCATCGCCACCCCTTCCCCAAGGGCTTTTTCCAGGTAATTGACATGCTGCTCCGATCATGTTCCGCATGGTCGGAGCAGCGTTGCTTTTATCTGTTTATCCTTGTGTTTCTCGTACTGAAGCGTTTTTGATGGCGAGTAACACTAGTTATCTTAAACGATTATAATGCTGCATTGGTTTTGAATAGTAAATCCATATTTTGCTTGCTGTTCATAATCGTTTAGCTGCTCCTGTACGTGATCTCAGGTGCAAGGGCAGCTCGTTGCTCTGTTATTGCTTAGTAGATCTAATCTATTATGGTAGTTCTTCGTGTTACAAGTAATTGGTTTAATATCCGTATGACTAGGCCCTTCAAACGGGTTAAATGTTCTGGCTGCATGTTTGGTGCCTTATGATAATCTAATGAGAGATTGTTCCGGGAATCAACTTGTTAGTTGGTTTTTAGGCCTCTCTTTGGGTCAGCGTATTGTCATCTTTCATGTTCGTTAGGCTTAACCACGTGTAGGATGTTCCGGTCATACGGTGAAAGCTTTTACCGTCGCAGATTGGATTAGCTTGGCAATTACAAAGCATGCTTTTATCTTTTCTATCGGATTTGTACAATACGTTCACACGTTAGTAGATCCGATCTGTTAAATGTGGTAATCGGCTTCTTATAGCTGATTCTGAAAGGAACCCAAAGGTCCGATCTAGTACAGTGACTCCGTCGGCTTCTTTAGCTGATCTCGGGGTCATTGTAAGAGCAGATCATGGCTCGGACTAATGTTTGATATGGCTGTGCATGCAAAAAAATAGCTGACAAACGACTTCTACACCTTCCTGGCACGCCTAGCACTTCAGCAAGTCAGGGCGTGTGCCGGACTTCTAGGCCATTGACCGAGGGACCGGGACCCACCAGCAGTCCCGAAAGCCTCCCTGCTCCTCGTGTTGCCTATCGCTGCTCACCGGTGGGTTTTGACCGACAACACCCTCGCCAAAAAGGAAGTTTGTCTCTATGCCATGACGGGTACCGAAACCATAGCGTTGGAAAATATTCCCGTGGTTTGCGAGTATCCGGATGTCTTTCCGGAAGAATTACAGGGCATGCCTCTCCGATCATGATGTGGAGTTTGTTATTGAGCTAATGCCCAGGACGGCTCCCATTTCCAAGCGTCCTTACCGTATGCCCCCTAATGAGTTGAAGGAATTGAAAGAGCAACTCAAGGTCCTATTGGATAAGGGTTTCATTCGTCCAAGTTCCTCTCCTTGGGGATGCCCAGCTCTCTTCGTAAAGAAGAAGGATGATAGCTTACGGATGTGTGTTCACTACCGTCCGTTGAATGAGGTCACCATTAAAAATAAATACCCTCTTCCTCGCATTGATATCTTATTTGACCAACTTTTAGGAGCTTGCTATTTCTCCAAGATTGATCTAAGATTGGGTTATCATCAAATCAAGATTCACCAAGAAGATATACCAAAAATGGCTTTCTCTACTAGATATGGTCTCTACGAATTCACCATCATGTACTTTTGGCCTCACCAATGCACCGGCATATTTCATGTACTTGATGAATAGTATCTTCATGGAGGAACTTGATGTCTTTGTGGTTATCTTTATTGATGATATTCTTATCTATTCGAAGACTCGAGATGGTCATGCTCGTCACATCCACATTGTATTGCAAAAACTTCGGAAGCATCATCTATATGCCAAGTTTAGCAAGTGCGAGTTTTGGCTTGAGAAAGTATCTTTTCTTGGTCATATTCTCTCCAAGGATGGTGTTGCCGTCGATCCTAGCAAGGTGCAAGATGTTATTGAATGGAAACAATCTCAAAATGTCACCGATATCCGGAGTTTTCTTAGACTTGCGGGATACTATCACCAGTTCATAGAAAACTTTTCAAAAATTGCCAAGCCTATGACCGAGTTATTGAAAAATGGGGTCAAGTTCGAATGGTCCCAAGCTTGTGAGGAAGCCTTTCAAACTCTCAAAGATCGTCTTCCTACCGCTCCCATTCTCGCTCAACCGAATATTCACAGGAAATTTGATGTCTATTGTGATGCCTCTCACATTGGTCTCGGTTGTGTTCTTATGCAAGAAGGCCAAGTGGTGGCCTATGCCTCTCATCAACTCAAGCGACATGAGGAGAATTACCCGACCCATGGTTTGGAGTTTGTGGCTGTTGTCCATGCTCTAAAGATATGGCGCCACTACCTTCTTGGTAACCATTGCAACATCTATACCGATCATAAAAGTCTTAAATATATCTTCACCCAATCTGATCTCAACATGAGGCAGCGTAGGTGGCCTGAATTAATCAAAGTTTATGATCTTGAAGTTCACTATCATCCCGGTAAGGCGAATGTCATTGCCAATGCACTAAGCCGCAAGGCCCAATGCAATTATTTGACTATAGGACCTCCTCTCCATACTCTTTGTGATGAATTCTGGAAACTTGAAATGGGAATGGTCAAGGAGGGTTATCTTGGTGCTCTCATAATCAAATCCGACCTCTACGATCAACTTAAGGAAGCTCAAAAGAACAACAAAGGTATGGCCTGAATTCGTACCTTGATGAAGGAGGGTAAAGCTCAATGTTTTTCTTGTGATGACCAAGGAGTCCTATTCTTTGGGAAGCGTATTGTCGTGCCTAAGGATCACAACTTGAGGCTTCTAATTCTTGATGAAGCCCATAACTCAATTCTCTATTCATCCGGGTAGTACTAAAATGTTTCAAGATCTCAAACAAAGGTTTTGGTGGACTCGCATGAAGCGGGAAATCGCTCGATACGTCGCCAAGTGCGATGTTTGCCAAAGGGTTAAGGCCGTACATCTCAAACTAGCCAGTACTCTTCAACCCTTGCCTATTCCATCATGGAAGTGGGAAAATACTGGAATGGATTTTATCACTGGGTTGCCGAAGACTACTCAAGGGTATGATTCTATTTGGGTAATCGTTGACCGTTAATTGAAATCGGCTCACTTTCTTCCAGTCAAGACCACCTACCGAGCTAATCAATATGCGGAGTTATATCTCACTCGCATTGTATGCCTTCATGGTGTTCCAAAAACAATTGTCTCCGATTGTGGTCCTCAACTTTTGGAGAAGTCTTCATGAGGCCATGGGAACCGACCTTACCTATAGCACTGCTTACCACCCTCAAACTGATGGCCAAACCGAGAGAGTGAATCAAATCCTTGAAGATATGCTACGAGATTGTGTTCTAGTGTATGAGAAGAAATGGGCCACTTGCTTGCCATTCGCGGAATTTTCTTGTAACAATAGTTACCAAGCAAGTATCAAAATATCTCCTTTTGAAGCTCTCTATGGATGGCGGTGTCGAACACCTATCGATTGGTCCGAGTCTGGGTAAAGGCCTTTCTTTGGCCCGGATTTAGTGAAGGATGCTGAGGACCAAGTCAAGATTATTCGGGAAACCTTTGTATTGCTCAATCCCGTCAAAAGATATATGTCGATCGTCGCCGCCGTGAACTCCACTTCAAGGTTGGTGATCATGTCTATCTTAAGGTCTCTCCTTTCAAGGGCACTTGTCGCTTCCGGGTTAAGGCTAAATTGGCACCTCGTTTTGTCGGACCTTTCCGAGTCACTAAAAGGGTTGGAATGGTGGCTTATCAATTGGATCTTCCCCAATCACTTTCCACCATTCACAATGTGTTCCATATCTCTCAATTGAAGAAGTGTCTCCGTGTCCCGACCAACGCCATCGACCTTGAAACACTTGATCTTCAAGCGGGTCTTACCTACGAAGAACATCCTGTTGCCATCCTTGATTGTGATGAAAGGAAGGTGAAGCGAAGTGTGGTGAAGTTTGTGAAAGTTCAATGGAGCAACCACTCCGAAGATGAAGCCACATGGGAACGTAAGGATCATTTGTGTCAAGACTACCCTGATTTCTTCTCCCATGAGTGAGTCCTCAAGCCCTCCCCCACCGCACCCAACTTTCTTTATGAAGTTCATCTTTCTAGATATCATATATTTGTACACAATCACTACCTAAGAGAAATTAGGATTGTCCTACCACTCCCCACCACCCACGCCTTGTACATCCTTTCTTAGATGTTCATTTTGTCTAGGTGAATATGGCCTTACTTCACTCGAAGCTTTATCACATTCCATCTACCAAATCTCAGGACGAGATTTTCTTAAGGGGGGAAGATTTGTCACGACCCAAGTCAATGAAAAACATGATTAAGATTAATACCACACCATCATTAGCATCATCCAATCATAATCAAGCATCATGTGCATTTTCTTTTATTGAGAAACTCATTTTCCTCGCTTAGTGTGAATGAATGTTGTGAAGCAAGTACAAATTTTGCTATGTGGCTATGCCCCCAAACACTTTATTCAAATACTAGATGTCAAATGTTGAATTTTGAATAATTTTTGAGAATTTTTAGATATTTAAAGCGAGCCATAAAATTCTTGGAAAATTGGAAAACTATGGTTTTGCTTGAATTTTTGTGAGCAATCTTGAATATATTTTTGAGTTTTTGTTGTTGCATTATGTTCTTGCTAATTTGATATTTCTCTACTAAATTTTTGGTGATTTTTAGAGCCCGGGAAGAAGCAGTTTTGGATTTTAGAAGTTGGAGCATTGTATTCCGGGTGGTTTTTCCTTGCCGGCCCCACCTGTCAGCTGCACGCCAGCCTCCCCCGCACCCCCGGGCCCCCGCGTCAGTCCCTCCCTCCGCGTCTCCCGCACCTCCACCCACGCCCGTTGGGCGCCCGCGCGGCGGCGCACGCCGGCGGCCGCTGGCTAGGCCAGCGTGGACGGCCCGGCCCTTGACTCCCCCCGCCACGCCCGTTCGCCTCCTCTCCTTCCCCTTTCAAACGCGCCGTTCCCTTCCCGGCCAAACCCTAGGCCACTCGCTTCCTCTTTCCTCCGCCCGCCGGCCGCTGCAATCCGCCGCCGTCGGTGGACCCCGCCCGATTGCCCGCGCGTGCCCCGTCCCCTCCTCCTCACTCAATCCCGACCCTCCGCCGCCTCTCTCCCCGGCCGTAGCCGCTCACCGACCCGCACCTCCATCCGCCGCCGCCGTTCGCCACCTCTCCCCACTCGCCCGTGCCGTGGGTGAGCACCACCGCCATGCTATGTTGCTCATGCGCGTGCGCTTCCGCGCCGTTCCACCTTGGGCCGTGCCGCCCCCGTCGCCGCCGTGACGTCATGCCGCGTGCCCGCGCTGGACGCACCCCATGGTGAGTCAAGGCCCGCTGCTGGCCTTGACTCCGCCCAGGTGGGGCTGGCAGCCTGGGCCTGCCTGTCGGCGCCCAGGAGCGCTAGATCCGGGTGGATCTAGCGGTTGCAGCGCGTTTTCTTTTATTTGAGTTATGCTGTGATCTTGTAAAATGCGTAGTTAAATGTGTCAATCTCCAAAAATGGTGAAACTTGTTTTATTTGTTTACTCTATGATAGATCTACCAGAAAAAATTATGGTTGAGCATGTTAGAGTCCTGTTCTTTGAGTTATATTTTATTCTTTCCAAATCAATTTAATTGCTTAACTTGCTTTGCGGTGCTCTAAAAATGCCAAATTAAATCTTGTTAGATTCCTTGTGAAATTCTCTATCTGATGGTGTAACTTGGATAAATGACGCTAGGCTGTTTGATAGGGTTTAAGGTGTTTAGTATTTTTCTACCCTGCAAGCTTATCAATTTCATAAGTTTAGTTTAAAAAGTGATAAAATGGCAAAACCACTTCTGTTACCATTGTTGTCATGTCTATGCTTCCTGGTAATTTTCTGTGGATTTATGGAAATGTTTTGCATGCCTTTTAAGATTTAACTTGTGTAGGTTGCTGCAAATTCAACTCTCATGAGTTCTTTTTAAGATTTTCGATGTGCATAATTTAAATCATGATTTTTGCTTGTTAAGTACCTTGTTTGAGAAAATTTCGCTTATTGGTCCCTATGATTAAAGTGTAGTGATCGAATTTCTTTGCCCTTATCGTTTGTATTGCTTCCTTGTTTGGAGTGATATTTTTTCTTCTATTTTATATCATACATACCACATATTTTCACATCATCGGCATCATTCTAATGCATACATCTTATTCATGCATTATAGTGATTGAAACACCGAGGACGAATCCGTTGAGCCCGCCGAGACCGTCGAAGCCGAGCCGGGAGCCGAGTTTGTCGTTGAGCAAGAAGATAACCAAGGCAAGCAGCTAAGCATGATTCCTTGACCCGCTTAACTTGTTAAGAATTAGTTATCTCACTTGGGTTTATATGTTTATGCTATATGTTTATCTATTGCATCGTCGACCCTATCATGCTATGACTTCCCTTGCTTTTACTTCCATGTTCTTGACACGTGTAGTTAACAACTAATTGATTAAGCAAATGCTTAAGCCATGCTTAGAGTTGGTTTTTAGTTTGCAAGAAGCTTCGGAATAGGGTCACCTTGCTCACGACACCACTTTTAGCTATATTCGCGCGTATTCGATTTAAATGTTGGAAGTTTGGAAAGGTCTAGTTGGAAAGTTATGTCATGATTCGAGTGGAAGGTAGGGCCTAGAGAAAGGAGTCTCGGAGGCATAGTCCGCTTGAATCGGTTAAGGATCGTCCGTGGATGACCTCGATTTTGAGCACTTATCGTACTACCACATATCCATTCATGGTGTGGATAAACCGATTACTTTCTAGTTCTAATCTTTGATGCACGGTCCTAGATGCGTGGCCATAGGGCTTTGGAGATGTGGCAGAACCAACCTGAATTACACTGGCTCAAGTGCGCTGATCCTTCCTCGGAAGGCAGCAAGGACTCAACCGCACTTCAAACAGTGTAACCCCGTGGTCTGTCGGTAAAGTCCCGATAAAACCACCTAACTCAGGATCAAAACAAGGTACCTCGCACGAAGGCGAGTCCAGAGATACAAACACCGACAATTTTACATCACAGGCATAATATTACATGAGCTTCGGATATATATAGTATTAAAACCTAACTAGTAAGAATTTATACAAAACCGTTTAAAGGGTGAGTATCTGCAGCGGAAAGTAAAATACGACACTATTAGACGTCGTGGAACAGATATCGAGCTAAGCCCAAGCCCAACATCACTTGGAGGAACCTGTGTTGGCTGGGGACGGATCCCATTCCACGGACCAACCATCAGGACGAGCATAGGTCAAATGAACCGGATTCCCAAATTGAGGAATCCGACTCCCTGTATCATTGTAATAGTCCCTAGATCAAGCGCTATCACATACAGAACTCATTTCAGGCATAATATCATAGTCATACTTCGCACAAGGTCAAACACGGGTTTAATTATTACACAAATCCAAAGGATCTGCAGTACGGAATTTATTACAAGCCTCTCCGCTAGATCTTCGGCCATCCTTCATCTTCGGGAACCTTCTCCATAGGCGACTTGAGCGTAGCACGAGCTTCAATCGTACCATCCATCGTCGTTGGGGTCGAACTCTCGGTCGGATCCTGCATCGTACCAGGCTATCCCCAAGAAATAGGATAGGTTCAAGTCACCATCTGTATGCAAGCTTTAAAGTGGACTACTCTAATGGAAATACAATTTCAAGGAAAAGTTGGGGTTTCCTAGGCATGCAACATTATATATATATAGGTACACAAACACTTCTCCAGCTCCAGCTCGGGCTCTTCCGGCATCCCGGACTCCTGGTCCAACACACACCTTCCAATGTCACCAAGTTGGTGCGAGGACTCCCTCCCCTCGCACCTCAGCTGCCCCCTGATAGGAAAGTCACTCTAGAGGGAGGTAGAATTCATAAGTAACACTAACTAATAAGAGCAACAGAGGAGTAGGGATGTCCATGACCGAGCACGCGGCTATACGTATAGTTTACACCCTGCAGGGGTTGTACACCTGGACCCACTCGAATCGACACTAGCCGGTGTGACAGTCCATGTGTTTGTAAACTAGATATATTTTGTTAGTGTGAAATATGTGTTTATTTGTATAAAGCTTATGTATGTTTATGTGAAACTTTTGAAAACTTAAAGTGTAAGTAAAAAGGGTATTTTTGTAATTACAGAAAAACCTAGGGTTGTTTTTGCAAAATGTATTTGGATTAGGGTAATTTCAAAATAAGTGAAATATATTTTTTTTTCTTACTTTATGTTTTGTAAAAAAAATATATATTTATCCAAAAGTTTCATTTGAAATGTGTGTGTTGAAGTGTGTAAAAATTTTGGGTAAAGTGGTAAAACTAAGGGTATTTATGTAATTTTATAAAAGTACAAGTCCTTTTATGCAAATGTTTGATTTACAAAAGTAACTTTCAAAATTACTCAGGACTAAAGTGTAAAAGTGCGAGTCATCATGACATGTCTATCCAATCATTATGACGAGTCTATCCCGTCATCATGACGTGTCATAAATGCTTGCATTTAAGTCCTGAATTTTATAAAATTACACTTTTAGGACAAAAGCAATTCAATTCCGACTTTTATTCAAAGATTCACGTGTAAAAATATAAGTTTTGAGCTTTTGAACTTGAGCCCTAAAGCAATGTTGTAGAGTTTGAAAAACTCTCCAACTTTCGTTTTGGGCATTTCTTCATTTGGGTTTTAAATCAACGGGAAATTTTGTTTTACAAATAGGCCCCTGCAGTTCCCTGATTTTACATATACGCCCTTGGAGAATCCCAGTTGTCTTTCTTCTCTGCTATCTTTCTTTCCCTTATCCTCTTCTGGTATTTCTTTCCCCACCGGCGGCAGCAATCTCCAATCCCTTTTTCCCCTCCCCACTCTCTCTCCTCAGCTCAGGCAGCAGCGGTCCAGGCGGCTTGGCGGCAGCTGCAGCAGGGACAGCCGGGCGGAGGCGAGCGGCCGGGCCCGTGCGGCGCTGGCGCCAGAGCGGGCGCGGCCCAGGCGCTGGCGCGACGCGCGGAAGGAGCGGAGGCCGGCCCAGGCGGGGTGGGCGGCGCGCGGCCGCGTGGCTAGCGCGCAGGCGGCGGCCCCGAGCGGGCTCAGGCGGGCGGCACAGCGGATGCGGAGCGGCACGGCCTGCGAGCGCACGGACGCGGGGCGGCTGCGGCCCACGCGGAGCGAGGACGGCCCGTGCGGGCGGCTGGCGGCGCCGGGCTCGGGCGTGGCGCTAGCACGTGCGCAGGCGCGTGGCGCAGGCGGACCGCCGGAGCTGGAGGCGAGCCGGTGTGGGTAGCTGCAGCAGCAGGCGCGCAGCACGGCGGCTCGTGGCAGGCGTAGCGCCGAGCCGAGCGAGTGGTGGCGGGCGACTCAGGCCAGTCGCGGCTCGGGCGCGGGCGCTATTGCGCGTGCGCGGAGGGGCCGGATGCGGCGCTGGTTCGGCGCGTGGGTGAGAGGAGCGAGCGGAGGCGGCCTGGGCAGAACGGCGGGTGGCGCGGCGCAGGAGGCAGGCCAGCAGGCGGCGCGTGCGTTGCGGGGATTGGAGCGCAGCAGCGGGTGCGGGTGGCTGGCGTTGGTGACCCGAACAGCTGGAGCGGCGGCGAGCAGTGGGTCGCAGCGCGGCGGATCCAGGTGACGTGGCGACGCGTGTGTGAGTTGAGCGGCCCGGCGTGGGAGCGCGGTGGCGCCAGAGCGAGGCGGCCGTGGGTGCGCGCGGCTTGGGAGGAGCACTGGCGGAGCAGAACGCGCGAACGGTTCAAGCGTGAGTTGATGCGACGTGGCGTAGGCGAGTTGGCGTCAGTCGAGCACGGGAGCTGGAACGGCATGGTTCAGGCGGTGCAGGAGCTCGCGTGCTGGAGAGCCGGTGTAGGCGCTGGAGCGGCAGGAACGTGGGCGGCACCGAGCGAGTGGCGCGAGCATGCGCGCGGCGACGTGCGGGAGTTGGCGGTGTGGGCAGCTGTTGAGCGACCGGAGCAGAGCAGGCCTATGGGCATGAGCAGGTGATGCTGGAGTACGACATGCCAAGCAACGGCACGCGCAGGAGGAGTTATGGTGGAGGGTTTCTGCGCGAGATGTGGGAACACGGTGACATCGGCCCTAGCTGCGCCACGGAAATATCTGATGACGCAAGAGTGGCCGTGTCGAGGACACGAGCTCGCTCGCTCGCGAGATGCGCGAGGGGCGGCGAGCTAGAAGAAAGGATGGCAAAGCAAAGGCGACGGTTATAGCGCGGTGAATTCGGAAGGAGTAGCCGTACAGCGGCCAGGTGATCAGGGCAGAAGTAACGCGGCGCGGGTTCAACGCGCAGCGTATGACCGGCGGCGGTGGTAGACCGGTTCTGAGGGCGTCACAGCGGATGGAGAGGACGGCGGAGTTACAGAACCCGGAGGTCTGAGCGAAGTTGAACCAGCGCGTTCGCGAGTGCGAGCGGAAGCGTTCTACCGGTGGCCGACTCAGCTCGTGAGCAGGAAAACCCTAGGGTTCGCGGAGAAGTCAGTATAGCGAACTCATTCGGCTCCATCGTCTCATCCCATAAGTCCACGACGTCCAGCAACTCCTATTCCTCGTCGATCGCCGAGCAAGACCACAACACCTCAAGAAAGCTCGTGAACCCTCTCATCGAGCTCTTCCCATCGCCAATCTTGTTCGCCACGAAAAATCACTTTCCGTCTGTTCTTCTCCATAACCAAGGTTTGTCCTGACCTGCTGAACCTTTCTAATGCCGGCGATTCCTTTGCCGGAATATCGTCGTTAACTTCCTGATAACTGTTTTCCCGGACCAGGGACTTGATTGTTATGTTTTAGAAAGTTCTAGGGTGTCCTTTGTAAAATTTTCAAAACTTTCTTTATTTCAAATCAGGGAACATTTACAAGTTTGTGTTATGCTCTTGAATTGAAAATCTTGATCTGTGGTCTAGGTTAAATGTTGGGGAATGAATGCTTTGTTTGTACCATATATTGTATGCATGTGTTTTAGCTGAAAGATAAATCATAGGATGTATGTTTCAAGTGGAAAAATGTGGTAATTAGTTAATACATCACACAAACACTCATATCCCTGCCATCAAGACATTGTTCTCGTCTTGATTGCAATCTTCTTAAGACCCTTTTTGTATAAAGATTCCTGTTAGTCCATGTGTATCTGCTACTTAGCTAATACGTCTCGACAGCTATGCTTCAGTGTCAGGTTATCAACCCAACCGCTAAACATCCGTTTCCTTTGAGTTTAGAATACTTCTGTGTAACAGTTATCAGCCGATGCATTTCTTTTGGTAGGCTTCTACCATCGGCTGGTTAACTGATACGATTGTTATCTTTCTAGTATTGGCTATTGCCGATACAATTCTTTTGTTCTGTCCTACATTGACTGCACAGAGACGATGTATCGAAAAGACACCCACAATCTTAGGGTTCTTGCTATCAGCCAATCCAAGCCGATTCTAGTCGTTTTCCGTATCGGTCAAACACGGCCGATCGATCCTTAATTTTCCCACCCTTATCTATACACTTCTATCAGTCAATTTATCAACTGAGAAATCGGCTACATATCTATCGGTTCTATACCCTTAACCATACCCCGTCGGCTGTACGTCACTCAATAGTTGTGCTGACGTAATCGAGTCGATACAACCACACTTAGTTGTCTAGAATAACACTTAAGCACATCTCAGTTAAGACACAACTGCTTTAGGGATCATTCTTCTGCCAAGGTAATCGATGATTTCATCGATCACCTAGGAAACCGATGCACCTCTCAATCGGCTAAACCCTTGTTGTTTCAATCGGCTCTATTGTGATCTTCAACAAGTAGCCGATCCAAATTAGTTGTTCTCCTAAAGCTCTGTCTAGGTTTAGCTCAGATCTTTTTGGTTGTTATGTGAATAGTGTGTTATAAAAGTACTGGATTACAACTTTGCTGTGAAATAAAATAGTTTTGTGTGCACGCTTGAATGTAATGTTGCATTACATGTAGATACGACTACTTCGGCAACGTTACCTACGAGATCATCCCGGAGTCTACGGAGAATGTTCCTGAAGATCAAGTGGACGTCACCAAGGAACTGACTGAAGCCCCGAACCAAAGTTCGGAAGATGTTGACTTACTGACTTCAGACCCACCAGTAAAGGCAAGCCCCGGTGCACATCCCAATATTTCAAGTTATTACAATTTCATTATTATATTATATATCTTGCATTACGTCTAGGAGTTGAGATGAAACCCTAGTTACATGATCTCATAGGAATCCAATGTATTGAACCCGAGTCCTTATCGGATAGATGCTCCGCTAATAGGACCGGTAGAAGTCGAGTGATTTCCTGTCACTCGCGCGACATAGGAGTTACATGTTTACATTTCTGCAACCACTATAAGGACGACGGACAGAGTCATGTGCTGTATCATGACCTGGAAGTTTACCCTGTCTGTTTTGATAAAAGCTTTAAGGTCGAAATGTGCGGTAGTGGTGGCTAAGTTTTTGAAAGTACTAGCCACATGCCGCGAAATATGGTAAGCGGTAAGCCTAGTAACCAATCGGCCCGGCAAGTGGACATA
Source organism: Panicum hallii (assembly GCF_002211085.1). Classification (NCBI taxonomy): domain Eukaryota; kingdom Viridiplantae; phylum Streptophyta; class Magnoliopsida; order Poales; family Poaceae; genus Panicum; species Panicum hallii. The sequence continues at coordinate 41,097,416 of NC_038044.1, forward strand.
CCTCCCACCACTCGATTTTATGTTATGTTTACACACACCGACGTGTGGGAGTACGTTCTGCAAGGCAGACAGGAATACGGGTTTTGTAGTCGCGCTACAGACGTATGTCCTGCACACATTGGGTGTGCGTACGGTCCTGCAGTCGCTTGTGGTGGACCTGATCCACGACCCGGAATGAGAGGCAAACGGTTGCTTCGGAACGATCGTTGGATCTTCCAAGCGTGTGTGTTAGGTTTACCTTGCAAGGTTAAATTCGATTCGAATCGTCCGCCTCTCACGAGGATTGAGATTGCTTATCCCTTTTACCACATTGAGTAAGAAGTGGAACTAATGATGGATAATCTTGATGGATGATAATCACTACCTTGCTTGCTTAGTGTAGGTGCTAATCTAGAATAAATACTCAACTAGAAGATGAAAGCTAAAACTTGAAAATAGTTCATACTCTTTGTTGCTTTTCAGCTGAAAATAAACCCAGAGCCCTCACGATGCCTTCATGAGTCTAGTTATGGGCTAAGTATACCCAATTCCGGGTAAGCCTTGCTGAGTATTAGTATACTCAGCCTTGCTAGTTTTATGTTTTTCAGGTAAAGCCTTTGAAGACCCTACTCTTTCCCTGTTATAGCCCTGTGCTCTTCCAGAGAGTTGGTCCGTGGAGTGGGATCCGTCCCCGGCCAACATTGAGGATACCGAGTGATGTCGTGCCCGGGCTTAGCATGACATCCGTCTTGACGACGTGTCATAAATCATCGCGTATGTTTTCCGCTGCCAAAAGCCAAAACTTCAACAGTTTATACTATTTTCTCTAAGTTTGAAATTTTGTACTACTTTTGGAAACTCTTGTACTGTAATTCCCTGTGATGTAAAATATGATGGTGATTGTATCTCTGGACTCACCTTCGTGTGAGGTAACCTTATTGATCCTGTGTATCGGTGGTTTACCGGGACGTTACCCGACAGGCCAAGGGATTATACCGATTGAAGCACGTTGGAGCCCTCTGGAGTGGACTCGCGTACTTGAGCCGGTATAATTCAGGTTGGTTCTGCCACAGCCGGAGATCAGCCGACTAATATACGAAACACCGGTCTACTGAAACGGAACTAGGAGCCATGGCACCATCCGGCTTTCCCGGGTCTTGGGCGCATCCTCCCACAAGAGGTCACCCCAGGACTGTGAAGCCTCCCATGCGTCTCGGGGAATGTGAGGTTAGCACCTCCTTCCCCTGCAATGATACTCGATCCTCACACCGGCTTGGTACCGCGCTTGCTAATCCTGGATCGGGCCCACCCTCATAATGGGTAAGTGGTGTGCACGCTTAACAGATTCCCACAAGTCATAGATACTCTCACTCGGTCCTTAACTGCCGAAGTGGGCATCTTCATCAAAAGCGTCTCCACCACGGTGGTCCGCGACTGCACCCTTAACGGGTGCCTCCAACACCTCAACCTCGTAACCAAAACTGTACTCACCACAGGTACTTTGTAGGGTGTGCCAAGATACACATCCCAAGCCCTCAATCCATGATCGAGTTAGGTTTGCCCACTCCCGGCTAAGCCCTAAACACCAACTCTTGGATGGTATAACTTCACACACGCCAAGACTATCCATCCATTACCACACATACACATTCAAGGATTGACAAGGCATTTCATATAATAAACAAGCGAGATAGGATTGCAAGGAGTATGGGTACACAAAATAGTCCATGCAGGTTCATCTTGATAGAATTACACACATAGCGATAGCAAATCTAATCAAGCAATGCCTAATAGGTATTCAATTCATAGATGGGCGTGAACCTGGCGTCTCTTTGAAGTCCTCCTGGGCTTCCGGGTAGTCCTGGCCGTCGGTCAACTCCTCGTGGTCGGGTCCTATTCCTAAATACGAGTAAGAGTAGGGGCCAAAGTGCAAAAATGCACAAAACTCTTCAAATAAGGTCCAAATCACCACAAAGCCTACTCTAACGGGTGGTTTATGATTTTAGAAGAATTCTGGAACTGGTTTCATAATTTTCGGAGGTCCGGTTAATTTATTACGAATTTTCTAAGGAAAAACCTATTTCTAAAATTAATAAAAGAATTTTGGAAAAGAAAATAGTCAGCAGTGACATGTGGCAGAACCAGAGCGTGCCACTTGGCATGCTGATGTCAGCATGACGTCACCAGGGGATCCGGGTCTGCTGACGTCAGCAGTGGGCCCTGCTGACGCCAGCGTTGACCGGTCAACGGTTAATTGTCAAAGGTCAAGGTGGGGTCCATGGTCAACGGGTCCCACTGGTCAGCCTTACCCCAAGGCTGACAGGTGGGCCCCTCGGGTCAGGCCGGGAAAAAGGAAAAAAAGAAAAGGTTATGGGCTCAAGGTCAGTTGGGCCGGCTCAGTCGGCCCAACAAGTCCTGCCTCGGCTCGTGGGGTCAGCTCGTCCTGCAGCTTAGCAGGCTGGCTCGGTCCTTGGGCTGGCTGGCCTCAAAGGCTTGGCCGCGACGAGAACGCGACGTCGCGGCCATGTCGCGGGGTTGCCGCGCACGGTGAGGCTGTGGCGGGGGCATGGCGAGGCTGGGGCGGCCTAGGCTCGGTGTGGCCAGCCAGAAGCAAGGGCAGGCGTGGACCGTGTCGGTTGTGCTTGTGTGCGATCGCGCGACGCCCTGGCCTCCCAGGGTCGCGGCTTGTCACCAGCACGGCGGCACGGCGGTGATCCCGGGCCAAGGAAAAGGCTCGGTCGATGGCTCGGGTGTGCTCGCACGCGTGCGAGTCCTGGCGTTCCAGGGCCGCAGCGTGGTCGTGCCGTGCGCGGGGCACCGGCATCCCGGGCCCGTGGCACGACGCGGTGGCGGTGAGGCGATGGCAGCAGCAGGGAAGATGGTGGCGCGTCGGGCTCCTGCATAAGAGTGCCACGAAGGCCAAAAGGGGAGAGGTGGTCCTAGCGCTGGACTATGGAGGGTTCTTCGGCAATGCCGACATCAAGGGGTGGGGAAAGAAGGAAACGACGGCGACGGCGCTCACCGAGAGCTCGCTGGCGGGACTCTTGGCGCGGTGGCAGGATGGTGCAGGCGGATCGGGGCCGTGCAGGGTGAGTGGCTGCGTCGAGGTCGTCGTACGGGGCGCCGGCCTGGCGAAGCTCCAGGGTGGCGACAGCCTTCTCCTCCTCGCGCAGCTCGACGTCCTCCACCTCCTCGCGCTCCTCCTCCTCCTCCTCTTTTGATGGTGCGGCGGCGGCAAAAGGGGAATAGGCGGAGCAGTGACTAGGGTTTTGGGCGGTGGCCTCAGGGTACTTAAGGGGCGACCCAAGGGGTTGTGGCGCGGGCCCGGACGCCGAGGGCGGCAATGCCCGGCGTCCGTGCCACGGCCACGTGGCGCGCATCCGGTGGCTGGAGTGTGGGGCTAGGGTTTGCGGCGCAGGCTGCCGGGGCGCGGGGGAAAAAGGGAGCGCGCGGGTGGGCGGTTACGCTGGGTTGTCGCGGAGCGGGGCGGCGTGCGTGGCTGGCGGGTGACATGAGGGAGCGGGGCCACGGCGGAAGGGAAAGGGGAAAAGAAGGGTGCGGTAGTTACGGCCTGTTGTCGCGAGCCGGGGGCGAGCGGTGACGGGGGCGAGCGGTGACGGGGGAGAGGGAGCGAGCGGAGGAAGAAGGGAAAGCTGACAGCAGGGCCTCGCTCATCAGCTGCCCAGGTGGGAAGGTGAAGGGGTGCGTGGGGGTGCGGCCGTCGGTGGACGGGGCCAGCGGAGCTGGGCCGGGGTGTGCGGCTGCGCTGCGCGAAGGAAGGACGGAAGAGGAGAGTTGGGCTGGGCCGTGGTGGCGCAGTGGGCGTGCTGGGCCGTGCTCATGGGATAAGGGGGGTAGCGGTGCTGGCTGGCTTGTGGGCTGTGGGCTAAAAGGGGTTTAGGGGAATTAGAGTTTGAATTTGAATTTGACGGGTCCATTCAAATTCAAATTCCACACATTGGAATCACACAAAATGAAAATCAAGCAAGAAAATCCAACAACCAATTCAAAACAAGGAAGATTGCAATTAAATCTGAAAAGACTTCAAATAATCATAGTAACATTTAATGATCCTTAGTTTCAAGTTAAATTTACTAAGATCTCGAGGTAGGGAAACTTAATCTTGTATTTAGGTTCTAACTAAGGCACAACACAAAAAGTTTTTGAAATTCACGATTTTGCACTAATGTAACATTCTGGAAAACTTCGGGATGTTATAGACTCCCCCCCTCACAAGAATCTCGTGCTCGAGATTAGAGGCAACTTGGGGCTCGAAAGGGCACGTAGCTCGGAAGTCAATCAAAACCAAAGCCTAGAGATTTTGAAAGGTACATACCATTTGCATCGCTAGGTGCAGCCTTGATCGCCCTCCTAGTCAGGTGGGTCAGTCGGCCGCGGTCGGCGGTGCGTGGTGTCTGAGCGGGCCTGCCGGCGGAACCAGGCACGCGGGCTGGAGTCGGGGTCTTCTTCTCGGGGCACTCGTAGGACTTGTGGCCCGGCTTGTTGCAGGTGAAGCAAACGAATTGGGTAGCTGGCGTCGGGGCTTTTGGCGCTAGCTGCTGGCGGTTGGAGCTTCCTCCTCCCCGTGTCTGTCCTCCAAAGGTTCTGTTACCTGAGTACTGGCCGTTTCTGCCGCTGAAGTCCCTATTCTGGTGGCTGAGGTCAGGATGGAAACTGTTCCTGGGTGGAAGGGGTGGTGCATTCCATGACCTCCGGGAGTTCCTATCATGAGTTTGGTACTCGGTCTTCCTCTTCTTGTCGCGCTGGCGGTCCTCCCAGCCGATTCTCTCTCTCTCCACTGCTATGGCACGGTTGACCAAGCTACGGAGCAATGGGTACTCGCATCCTATCACAATCTGACGGATGCCATGGTGTAGTCCGCGGAGAAACCAGAACTGCTTCTTCTCCTCGGTGTTGGTGTCATCAGCAGCGTACCTCATCATCTTGGTGAAGTGGTGCTCGTACTCCTCCACCCTCATCGTACCCTGAGTCATGGTACGGAATTCTTGGGCCTTCTGGATCATCACCTGCCGGGGCACGTGCTGCTCACGGAATGTCCTGGCAAACTCCTCCCATGAGATGTGTGCTAGGTCATGGTGGGAGTCACAGTAACTGTCCCACCATGACTTGGTGGTACCCTCAAGCTGGTGAACGGCGAGTGTGATGCAGTCCTCGTTGGTGCAGTTGGTGAGGTCCAGCTTGGTCTCGATCACCCTCAACCAGTTGTCGGCCTCCATGGGGTCTTCGGCGTAGCTGAAGGTCGGGGCCTTCAGGCGGATGAACCTCTCAGTCTTGCGCTGGAGATCCTCTTCAGGCGGGCCTTGATGGTGGGCCCCATGGTTCCTCTGCTCGACTGACTTGGCTAGGCGTTGGAGTAGCTGAGTCTGCCTGTCCATGACTTCTGCGAGGGTTGGCGGTGGTGGCGGTGGCTGCTGTGCGGGCTCGGTGTTGAGTTCCTCGTCGACCTCCTCCTCGTCGGCTTCGTCCTCACTGTGTGCCACTCCAAAGGTGCGGGGTACGGCACCTGCGGTAGGTCCTCTACCTCTTCCATATCCTGCTACCGGGGCACGCGCTGGGGCAGCACATCCGCGTCCGCGGCCAAACGGGCGGTCTCATCCGCGTGCCTCGGCTGTGGCTCCCTCCCGAGCAGCTTGCTCAAAGCGTGCGATCAAACGGTTGGACCTTCGGATCGACATTTCTTTGTACGGTCGTGAGTGGCGGTACATTAGTTAGCAACGTCGCTCACCACAAGGAAGGGTAAAACTCAAATACATACAATACAAATTCACTCATTAGGAAAAAGCAAGTAAAATCACAAGGAGCATAAAATTCAACATTCACTCATCCAACAGCACAAGTCATACACCCATGTTATCCCGAGGTTATGACTAACCTTGCAGGTAACACGCTACTCTCACATCTAAGATACATCATGAAGGTTACAAAAGAGGGGTGACCGTTCCAGACATCCAGAACTCAACTCCTAATACTACTGCCGGCATGCGACATCGGCAACCAGGCTTGACTCAGGATAACTTAGCTGGGATGGGTCATCGGCTTACTCGTTTACAACCAACTATACTTGTGGGTTCCCATCATGTGCTCCTAGTCCTCAGAGCGGCAGGGCTTCCTCCTCCTCGGCTTGGCGTGCCTCGAGCTCGGCAATCCTTGCTTCTGCCTAGATAGGCTTGTTTTCCGCGGCTACCCTCAGGGTGGTCTCCTCTTGGAGTTTCAACTCCAACGCGTCCTTGGCTTCGCTCAAGCGATGCGCGGTAGCGGTTACTCTGGCATAAGACAAGGTCCACTTCTGGACTTCATTCTCCAACATCTGCACATGTTGTGCACTTGATGCAATGCCCGCATGCATGAGGCAGCACTCCTTTTCTCTATCCCTCAGCAAGCTATCAATGCTTAGCAAGTAGGCCCCGGTGGTGTGGAGTAGGTGATCTCCCTCACGTCCTTGGTACGGAGCCATGGCCATAAACAGGTGAGGGGCCATTCTGTCTTCGGCTATCAATATAGCTCTAGGGATCAGTCTGAAGTGGGTTTCCTTGAATTCGGCGTCCCAGTACCTAGTGATGATCCTCTTGACCATCTTCCTGGCCGCTGACTAGATGGCTGTGGTGAGTAGAATACCTGAGTTGAAGACCATCTCTCCTAGGAAATCAGGTACTGCTGGATCAGGCGTGACAACTAGCTTGACCGTGCTGCAGCAGTAGTGTGGGGAAGACCCTGTCACCCGCGTGGAAAGCTTGACACAGTTCTTGCTGATACCGGTGATCCACAAGACATGCTCCAACTAGACAACTAGCCCTTGGCGATGGTGGGCGTACATTTTTGGCTCGTGGGTCACACTCATCATGGCGACTTCCATAGCGGCGTTCACTCTGTGCAAAATACGCAAGAGCGGTGTTAGCGCAGGTGAGAGAATAAATCAAGAATGGAGGGAAGAAACTGAGTCAAAGGAGTGACCAAACATAGATCAAGGTAATATAGTAAATGGATAGAAGCGTATAGACTTTCCTAGGTCTATCATCCATGTCTACGGCTCGCGCTACGATCAAGTATGGCTCTGATACCAACTGAAATGAACTGGATTTCCAAATAGAGGAATCCGACTCCCTGTATCATTGTGATAGTCTCTGGATCAAGCGCTGTCACATACAGAACTCATTTCAGGCATAATATCATAGTCATACTTCGCACAAGGTCAAACACGGGTTTAATTATTACATAAATCCAAAGGATCTGTAGTACGGAATTTATTACAAGCCTCTCAGCTAGAACGAACAAGTAGAAAGCGCAAAGCGGTAGCTAGATCTTCGGCCGTCCTTCATCTTCGGGAACCTTCTCCACAGGCGACTTGAGCGTAGCACGAGCTTCAATCGTACCATCCATCGTCGTTGGGGTCGAACTCTGGGTCGGATCCTGCATCATACCAGGCTATCCCCAAGGAATGGGATAGGTTCATGTCACCATCCGTATGCAAGCTTTAAAGTGGACTAGTCTAATGGAAATACAGTTTCAAGCAAAAGCTGGGGTTTCCTAGGCATGCAACATTATATATATAGGTACACAAACACTTTTCCAGCTCTGGCTCAGGCTCTTCTGGCATCCCGGACTCCTGGTCCAACACACACCTTCCAACATCACCAAGTCGGTGCGAGGACTCCCTCCCCTCGCACCTCAGCTACCCCCTGGCAGGAAAGTCACTCTAGAGGGAGGTAGAATTCATAAGTAAGACTAACTAATAAGAGCAATAGAGGACTAGCGATGTCCATGACCGAGGACGCGGCTATACGTATAATTACACCCTGTAGGGGTTGTACACCTGGACCCACTCGAATCGACACTAGCCAGAGATCAGCCGACTAATATACGAAACACCGGTCTACTGAAGGGAACTAGGAGCCACGGCACCATCCGTCTTTCCTGGGTCTTGGGCGCATCCTCCCACAGGAGGTCACCCCGGGACTGTGAAGCCTCCCATGCGTCTCGGGGAACGTGAGGTTAGCACCTCCTTCCCTTGCACTGATACTCAATCCTCACACCGGCTTGGTACCGCGCTTGCTAATCCTGGATCGGGCCCACCCTCATAATGGGTAAGTGGTGTGCACGCTTAACAGATTCCCACAAGTCATAGTTACTCTCACTCGGTCCTTAACTGCCGAAGCGGGCATCTTCGTCAAAAGCGTCTCCACCACGATGGTCCGCGATTGCACCCTTAACGGGTGCCTCCAACACCTCAACCTCGTAACCAAAACTGTACCCACCACAGGTACTCCGTAGGGTGTGCCAAGATACACAACCCAAGCCCTCGATCCACGATCGAGTTAGGTTTGCCCACTCCCGTCTAAGCCCTAAACACCAACTCCTGGATGGTATAACTTCACACACGCCAAGACTATCCATCCATTACACACATACACATTCAAGGATTGACAAGGCATTTCATATAATAAACAAGCGAGATAGGATTGCAAGGACTATGGGTACACAAAATAGGCCATGCAGGTTCATCTTGATAGAATTACACACATAGCGATAGCAAATCTAGTCAAGCAATGCCTAATAGGTATTCAATTCATAGAGGGGCGTGAACCTGGTGTCTCTTCGAAGTCCTCCTAGGCTTCCCGGTAGTCCTGGCCGTCGGCCAACTCCTCGTGGTCGGGTCCTATTCGTAAATACGAGTAAGAGTAGGGTCCAAAGTGCAAAAAATGCACAAAACTCATCAAATAAGGTCCAAATCACCACAAAGCCTACTCTAACGGGTGGTTTATGATTTTAGAAGAATTATGGAACTGGTTTCATAGTTTTCGGAGGTCCGGTCGATTTATTATGAATTTTCTAAGGAAAAACTTATTTCTGAAATTAATAAAAGAATTTTGGAAAAGAAAACATTCAGCAGTCACACGTGGCAGCACCAGAGCATGCCACGTGGCATGCTAACGTCAGCATGATGTCACCAGGGGGTCCGGGTCTGCTGACGTTAGCAGTGGGCCCTGCTGGCGTCAGCGTTGACCGGTCAACGGTCAAAGGTCAAGGTGGGGTCCATGGTCAACGGGTCCCACGGGTCAGCCTCACCCCGAGGCTGGCAGGTGGGCTCCTCGGGTCTGGCCGGGAAAAAGGAAAAAAAGAAAAGGTTATGGGCTCAAGGTCAGTTGGGCTGGCTCAGTCGGCCCAACAAGTCCTGCCTCAGCTCGTGGGGTCAGCTCGGCCTGCGGCTCAGTAGGCCGGCTTGGTCCTTGGGCTGGATGGGCTCGTAGGCCGGCTCGGCCAACAAGTCGACGTGGGCTTCGAGTTCGGCTCGGCTAGCTTGTCGTGGGCCTTATTGCTCCTTGGGCCGCGGCGGGCTGGCGGCCTCCTCCCCTTCACCTCCTCCTCCTCGCTGGCTGTGCAGCTTCTGCTCCTTCCCCTTTCCACGGACAGGTCGGCCCCACGCATCAGCCTCGGCGGGATCCGGTGTGCTGGGGCCCGGATCCGGTGCAGCAGGTGGGCGTGCGTGTGTGCGTGTGGGCGCCGTGGGCGTGTGCGTGTGTGAACGCTTGAAGGGTGTTCGGGGGAGTGCCTCAAAGGCTTGGCCGCGACGCGAACGCGACATCGCGGCCATGTCGCGGGGTTACCACGCACGGCGAGGCCGTGGCGGGGGCATGGCGAGGCTGGGGCAGCCTAGGCTCGGTGTGGCTGGCCAGAAGCAAGGGCAGGCGCGGATCGTGTCGGTTGTGCGTGTGTGCGATCGCGCGACGCCCTGGCCTCCTAGGGTCGCGGCTCATCGCCGGCTCGGCGGCACGGCAGCGGTCTTGGGCCAAGGCAAAGGCTCGGTCGATGGCTGTAGGATCAAGAACACCGACTAGAGGGGGGGTGAATAGGCGGTTTAAAAACTAAAACTCACAACACTAGAGAAAATTTAATTAGTAACACAAGAGAGTCCTATGTCATGCTACTACAATCTCTAAAAGGTTTGCAACCTAGGGTGACAAGATACAATTCAAGCTCTAATAAATTAAATTGCTCAAAGTAAAACAAAGATAAAAAGAGCAAGAGAGACAACCAAGCTTGACACACAAATTTATCCCGTGGTGTCGATGACTTGCCGGTCACCCCTAATCCACGTTGAGGTGGATTCCAAGAATTAACCGCTCCTCTATCAAGAACCTCTTGATCTTGAGCCGGCTAGAAGCAAGGAACCACTCCACACCTCGATTTCACTAGAGTTGCTCTTCACCACTCCGGCAAGGTGAGCACAAAACCTCTCACAACCGAAATCGGGGCTTCTCAACAATCCCCTTCAAGAAGCTCCACGAAATCACCTTCTCCAAGCCGTCTAGGGAGCGGCAACTCCCAAGAGTAACAAGTCAATGATCCTTGCTTGAAGATTCACTAGTGCCACAAAGCTCAAACTCTAAATGCAATGCACTAGGAAGCACTCTCACTCTCAAAAATGCAAATCCTTAGCAAGTGTGTGAGAGAGAGAGATGTCTTAGCCCTAGAGAGTCAAGAATGCTGTCCAAATAGCCAAGAGAGACACCCAAGTGCCGGGCAAAGGGTATATATAGACATCCCATCAAAAACTAGCCGTTACAGTCTTTTCTGCGAGATCGCGGACCGTCCGGTTTCAAAAACCGGACCGTCCGCAGTTATAAACCAGAGAGTCAGAGAGCATTTAATGCGTGTCAGAACTAGCCGTTACAGCCCCGGCGGACCGTCCGCCACAAAACAGCGGACCGTCCGCAGTTAAGAGTTCCACAACTCCAGAGACATGAGGGTCTCCGGAACACTCCTGGAATTAGCCTGCGGACCGTCCGCCACCAAGGGGCGGACCGTCCGCCGTTCAACCTAGAGGAACAAGCAGAGACAACAATGTTTCTGGATCAATTTATCAGAGTGCCTGCGGACCGTCCGCACCACAGAAGCGGACCGTCCGCGGGCCACACAAATTAGACAGACCAGAGAACATCCTTTCTGGAACGAGAAAGAGTTACAGTGGCGGACCGTCCGCCCAGGAGGACCGGACCGTCCGCCAGCCACCAGATAAACCCTCTAAGCCTTTCTGGAACGGGAAAGAGTTTCAGTGGCGGACCGTCCGCCCAGGAGGACCGGACCGTCCGCCAGCCACCAGATAAACCCTCTAAGCCTTTCTGGAACGGTAGCGGACCGTCCGCACCCAAGGGGCGGACCGTCCGCTCTTGAGCAGTCAGCACTCAAATAAGTTCTTTTTCAAAACCCGGCAAAGCGAAGTTAGCCCTCATGCATGCATTAGATATTTTGAGCAAAATGGCACTAGAGACCTGTCAAGCACGAGTACATGACCCCTCTTGATAGTACGGCTATCTATCCAACAAATCCGGTCACTTATCATCCACTAAGCACCTTGTGACCGGTAAAATTCAAAAGACCCTATTTTATACCTTTGCCTTGAGCCCAAACTTTTCTCATCGTCTCCAGAAATCCACACGTTCGCAAATAACTCTTATTCATCCGTGGATCAACCTATACTCATTTTCTCAAAAAGAATTGTTAATCCACAAACCGTTGTCATTAATTACCAAAACACGAATTAGGGGCCTAGATGCTTTCAATCTCCCCCTTTTTGGTAATTGATGACAACACTAAGTTTTGGAGTGATAAAAGTGTTCAAGTCAACTTCATACGCTAGGCATAAAGAGAACTTGAAATTGAACTTTGGAAAAACTTACTCATCTTTCTTGAAAATTTCAGAATATGTATGAATAAGTTCACTAAGTTCAATGAGTAGAGAGAACTCCCCCTTGATGTGTGCATATAAATTTGAATGAATATCCAGAGCACACATATTTATATATGAGCATTTTGACGGAGTTTTCCCTACAAGTGGAAATCGAGGCATACAAGATACACAATATATATGACATGAATTTTAGCTTGATTTCCATAGCCTCACAACCACAAGATGAACATAAGTAAATAGAAGTAGCGTACATCAACATAGTTCATCACAAATAACAAGCCAAATCCATGCAAGATATAAAACATAAGTCCATCCAATAAAGTTCAACACAAAATAAGATATGAGTGGCAAACGGAAGCGAAAAGCGAATGAGTTCCATGAGAAATCCATGAGCTCCCAGAAATCCATGAGCTCCCCCTAGATCAAAGCACTCCAAAGCTCCTTCTCCCCCTTTGGCATCAATTTCCAGAAAGATCAATCCATCGGCGGCGGAGGAGGTGGTGGTGGGTAGAACGGCTGGTGTGGGTAGAAATCTGGAGGCGGCACTGGAGCCGGGAACACTGAGTAGAAGTGGTCAGAAAACCCAGTGAAGGCTGTGCTGAAGGTATCAAAGCGCTGCTCTAAATCCTGCTGCCTATGCTCAAGCTGCTCAAACTGCTCAGACGAAGGCAAATCCTCAAAGCGCGCGTCAAGAGCGGCTATATCTGAGTGTAAGTTCTCCTGAACCCCCTGCATCTGAGCCATCATAGGCTGGAACATCTGCTGCTGCATGTTCTGGAAGTTGAGGTCCATCTGACTCTGCATCTGACTAGTCAGCCCAGCAATCTGAGAGGATAGGCTCTCCTGCATAGATGCAAAGTAAGGATCAAAGTAGCCAGCTGGAGGAGCCCACTGCGGCTGTACTGGAGAGTGCGGTGGTGGCATGCCATGCTGTGCTGCAGCTGCTCCTATGTGAGCATCATCGTCACTATCATCATCACCACCATGCCCCTGTGCTTCAGCATCTCCAGGGAAAGGAGTCAACGGCCTCATAAGAAAAGCATGGTCATTCTTGAATGGCCGAAAGGGAGTATGCTTGCACTCACAAACACCTCTAAATGATGTCTTCTCTTTGATGATGGACATGATGTATGGAGCAAAGTATAAGTTCATTTCCATATTAAGCCTTAAATCTGCCAGCTGATCCATGATGAGAGCAATGACATCAATCCTATTCCCATTCATGATATGAGAAATCACATTCCAATAGAGCCCTCTAACTTTGTCCTTGTTGCCACTCTTAGGCATGAATGTGACTCTTGCAATTTTATTGATCACTGCAGGATGATGCCTCAGACCCTGAGTCCCCCCAAAGGTTCTGGCTATACCAAGATGTGCAGGCTCATAATACATGGGGTAGTCATTCTCATCTAGAGGATTTTCTAAGATGACATTCATGCTTTGCTCACTAGAGATGAAATCATAGTCCAACTGATTTGCTGCAGCAAACTGAGCAAAGGTGGCAAAATATATCCTCTTCCCAGTGGACCATCTAAATATACCAGCTACCATGTCAATCTCTAGAGTGGCATAGAACTGGCGTATGACGGTTTCATTCCAATCACATCTATGTTGCAGAAAATTAGCTAACCCCATTTCCTCAAATCTATCCACTAGGTCAGTCATGACAGGATGTGATCGCATATACCCCAGGTCAATAGTTTGATGTTTGAACACAGTTTTCTTAACTAGATGACCGAATTAAGCATCTTGTTGTACCTTGGTGCTGAAAAAGAGGATGTTGGTGTCACGAGGCATGGCGAACTGATTCACTGCTCTAGCATTTGCATAGCTTTCAGCAGTCCACTGTCGGCTAGGAAGATCTAGCCCCATCAAAGCAGTAATATCATCTTCAGAATCCTCTAAGTCCTCCTCTGAAGATTCATCACCAACACCACCCACTGATGATGCTGCAGCCATCTCACTAGGATGAGGATCATAGTCCGAGTCATCTGAATTATCACCATCCCTTTGCCTCTTTGATGTTCCAGCCTTCTTGATTTTGAGGTGAAAGCTTTGAAAATTTTCCGAGGTGGCCTGGGATCAAGAATTGATCATAAGAACAATCACAAAAGGAAGAAATCCAATCCATAATCATACAAGTCAATTCTGATTATTTCTGAAAAAATTTGCCACGGGCGGACCGTCCGCGTGACACAGGCGGACCGTCCGCTACCAGACGCGGACCGTCCGCCTACTAACAGCGGACCGTCCGCGACGCATCTGTTCAGCACATGAACACAGCAGTCGCCCCAACTTTGATCCATCCACATTTTGAGTTTAGATACAAATCCACCAACCGAATTAATACTACACCATCTCCTCATCACTAGGAACAAAGTGCCCCAACTATTTGCAAGAATCCATGGCCCAAAAATAGATCGGAGCAACTAACCCTAACTCTTTCCAATGAGTAAATCCAAGAATAAGAGTTAGGGATTCATCGAAATACTGAGAGGACATGATGAAGAATCACAAGAAGAGTCCGGGGATGTGCTCGGACTGTCCGCGAATCACGCCAAAAATCCTTGACCTTGAAGTCTTCCCCACGTGCTTGAGAGAGAAAGAGAGAGAGCCTTTGGAGAGGATGACTCGGGTTGGTGAGAGGAGAGAAAGAAACAGCCCAATATAAGGCAACACTGGTCGGCCCCATCTTTCTGTCAAGTGGCGGACCGTCCGCTATTTCCAGGCGGACCGTCCGCTTCAAAATTTTGTTGTTGACATCAGTTCTGTAGAGCGTCTGGTGATCAGTCCAGATGACCCGCGGACCGTCCGCCTCTTACAGGCGGACCGTCCGCTTCAAAACACTGTGGCCCAAAATAACATTGCAGTCCCTCTGGTGATCGTTTCACATGACCTGCGGACCGTCCGCCAGTTACACGTGGACCGTCCGCTTCATAACTTCTGCGGCCCAAAACAAGTTGCAGTGTCTCTGTTGAACTAACCTCATAAACCGCGGACCGTCCGCCTCTTACCCGCGGACCGTCCGCTGAACCAAATTTCAATCTGTTCAGTATTCAGCCAATTTTCACAATTCCAACTTCAATATGGGATCATTGCTCATATAAAAATCGAAAAATTTCAAATCTTGCATGAAAACCTTCCAAACTCTCATATGAGCAAGTTATAACAAGAATTTGAAAATAAATCGAGTGAAATCATGAAAAGTCATAAACGGCTCAAAAATCCCACAAAAATTCAGAAAATTGAAACAAAGAAAACATGGAAGAACCATATGTCACATGTGCTAGTTTTCAAGCCACATTTGAGAAGTCAATGATGTTCAACTCATTTCTCAACTTGCAAAACCGAGATTCATCCAAGGGCTTAGTGAATATATCGGCTAATTGATCATCCGTGCCAATACCATCAATCTTGATATCGCCCTTGTTCACATGGTCTCTAAGAAAATGATGACGGATATCAATATGCTTGGTTCTTGAATGTTGAACCGGATTAGTAGCAATCTTCACGGCACTTTCATTATCACACAACAAGAGAATTTCATCAAATTTCACACCATAGTCAAGAAGAGTTTGCTTCATCCATAACAATTGTGCACAACAACTTCCGGCCGAAATATATTCCGCTTCGGCGGTTGAGAGAGCCACGGAATTTTGTTTCTTTGAAGACCAAGAGACAAGCGATCTTCCAAGAAATTGACAACCACCGGAAGTGCTCTTCCTATCAACCTTGCACCCCGCATAGTCCGAATCCGAGAATCCAACCAAATCAAAGTGAGCGCCCTTAGGATACCATAAACCAATATTAGGAGTATATTTCAAGTATCTCAAAATCCTTTTGACGGCGGTCAAATGACATTCTCTAGGTGCGGCTTGAAATCGTGCACACATGCAAACACTAAACATGATATCGGGCCTAGATGCGGTCAAATAAAGCAAGCTACCAATCATAGAGCGGTAAAGCTTTTGGTCAACCGGGTTACCTCCCTCATCTAGGTCAAGATGCCCATTGGTAGCCATAGGAGTCTTGATTGGTTTTGCATCTTCCATACCAAATTTCTTCAAGATATCCTTTACATATTTTGATTGACACACAAAGGTGCCTTCCTTGAGTTGCTTGATTTGAAGTCCAAGAAAGAAACTCAATTCACCGATCATGGACATTTCAAATTCCCTAGACATCATTTCACCAAATTCCTCACAAAAACTTGGGTTAGTTGAGCCAAAGATAATATCATCAACATAAATTTGACAAACAAACAAATCCTTACCAATGGTTTTAGTGAACAAGGTGGTGTCAACCTTACCAATTTTGAATCCCTTGGAAATAAGAAAATCTCTCAATCTTTCATACCAAGCTCGTGGAGCTTGCTTCAAACCATAAAGAGCTTTAGAGAGCTTATATACATGATTTGGTTTCTTGGGATCTTCAAAACCGGGAGGTTGCTCAACAAAAACAAGTTCACTAATTTTGCCATTTAAGAAAGCACTTTTCACATCCATTTGAAAAAGTTTTATGTTGTGAGAACAAGCATAAGCTAATAAGATTCTAATAGCTTCTAGTCTAGCAACGGGGGCAAAAGTTTCACCGAAATCCAAACCTTCGACTTGAGTGAAGCCTTGAGCCACCAATCTTGCCTTGTTTCTCACAACCAATCCATCTTCATTTTGCTTGTTTCTAAAAACCCATTTAGTGCCAATGACATTATAATTTCTAGGCCTCTCAACTAAATCCCAAACTTGATTCCGGGTGAAATTGTTTAATTCTTCATGCATAGCATTCACCCAATCCAGATCTCTCAATGCATCATCTACACGGTTAGGTTCAAGAAAAGATACAAAGGAATAATGTTCACAAAATGAAGCGATGCGAGATCGAGTTTGGACACCCTTACTAATATCACCCATGATTTGATCCACGGGGTGATCCTTTGCAAGAATATGATGTGTCCTTTGAGGAACAACGGGTTCTTGAGTTGATGGGGAAGTTGCACTTGAAGAACCAACTTGATCTTGTACTTGAGGATCATCATTACTAAAATCTTGTACAACTTGTTGTGCTTGATCATTTGAGATAGAAGTTGAAGGATTAACTCTAATAGAGATAGAATGACCATCATCACCTTCATCTTCTTCTCTTGGTCTAACATCACCAATTGACATATTTTTCATAGCATTTCTTAAGCCATCACTTCTCACATCATCAAGATTTTCTTGTTCACTATGAGACCCATTTGTTTCATCAAATTCAACATCATATGCTTCTTCAACAATGCCATGCGTTTTATTGTAGACCCGATAAGCCTTGCTACAAGATGAATACCCAAGAAGAAAACCCTCATCACATTTGCTTTGGAACTTTGATAACCGAGTTCCCTTCTTGAGAATATAGCATTTGCAACCAAATACTCTAAAATATGATATATTTGGTTTCCTTCCAATGAGCAACTCATATGGGGTCTTGTTATGGAATCTATGGCAATACAATCTATTAGATGCATGACATGCCGTGTTGATAGCTTCGGCCCAAAAACTATCGGAAACATTGTATTCGGAGAGCATTGATCTTGCCATATCAATCAAGGTTCTATTTTTCCGCTCAACAAGACCATTTTGTTCCGGAGTATATTTGGTTGAAAATTCATGTTTGATTCCTTTCTCATCACACCATTCTTCAACTCTTGTATTTTTAAATTCACTTCCGTTATCACTCCTCACTTTCTTCACCTTGAGTTCAAATTCATTTTCGGCCCTTGTCAAGAATTTCTTGAATATATCATAAGTATCGGCTTTGTCATGAAGAAAGAAAACCCAAGTATACCTTGAGTAATCATCCACTACAACAAGACAATAGCAATTTCCACCAATACTTCTATATGTTGTAGGACCAAATAAATCAATATGCAATAATTCCAATGGTCTTTCGGTTGACATGACACTTTTAGAGGGATGACCATTTGCAACTTGCTTTCCGGCTTGACATGCACTACATAATTTATCTTTCTCAAACTTTACATTCTTCAAGCCAACTACTAAATCATGCTTTATAAGACGGTTGAGTTGTTTCATGCCAACATGACCAAGTCTTCTATGCCATAACCAACCCAAAGATGATTGAGTGAACAAACATGTAGACAAGTTTGCCTCTTTAGTAGCAAAATCCACAAGATATACATCCTCATATCTAAACCCCGTAAAGATGTGATTTAGTCCATCCAAGCTAGTTACTACAACATCATCTTTAGTAAAACTACACTTATATCCAAAATCACAAAGTTGAGTGACCGCTAAGAGATTAAACTTGAGAGAATCCACCAATAAAACATTTGAAAGAGAATGGTCACTTGAGATTGAAATCGTACCAACACCTTTGACTTTGCCTCGGCTATTGTCACCAAAGATGATATCACTATAGCCATCCACATTCTCATTTAGAGAGGAGAACATCATTGGATCTCCGGTCATGTGTTGAGTGCATCCACTATCAAGCACCCAATGTCTTCCTCCGGACTTGTAATTTACCTACAACAAAGAGACAACTCTTTTAGGTACCCAAACTTTCTTGGGTCCTTGAACGTTAGTGACCAAGACTTTTGGCACCCAAATGGCATTCTTTTTAGCACCATCTATAGGTATTCCAACAAATTTTGCACTAACATTGCCATTTGAATTTCTCATAAGAATGTAACTAGAATCAAAGGATATGACTTTCATGTTGGTGCAATTCTTCTCAACATGACCAACCTTCTTGCATTTTTCACAATATGACTTACCACTACTCTTCACAAAAGTGGTTTTGGTGTGCACAAAAGCCTTCTTCCCTTTTTAGAAATATATCCAACACCTTGCTTGTTCAAAGTGAACTTTTGACTTGCCCAACAATGATTAAACATGGCTCTACTATCATAGCACTTTCTCAAATCATTAGTCAAGCAAGTAACCTCTTTCTTTAACAAATCATTTTCCATAATAAGAGATTCATTGCAAGATGAGTCATCAATTTTGGTGCAAGAGGAACTAGTTGAACTAGAATCGCAAGGTTTATCATCAATTAAGTCACAACTCACACCAATGCTCAATGTTGCTTTTCTTTCATGATTAAGTAGGGCATTGTGAGCTTCCTCAAGCTTCTCATGAGTTTCTTTGAGATTCTCATGTGAAGTCTTTAGCTCCTCATAGGAATCTTGAAGAGAAGTAAATTTCAACTTCAATTCCTTTAACTTTGCCTTTTCTTTAGTCATGAATTCATCGGCATCATTTAGCATTTCAACAAGATCATCATATGAAAGTTCATCAAGTTCATCATCTTGTTGTACCTTTGCACCACCCTTTGCCATAAGACAATGTGGTGTAGAGAAGAGTGATGGAGCCTCCTTGATGGCGATCCCGGCAACTCCCTTGGATGGCTTGTCATCATCATCATCATCATCATCATCGGAGCTTGCATCGGAATCCCACTCAACAAAATAAGCTTGACCATTCTTCTTCTTCTTGATGAACTTCTTCTTCTTCTTTTCATCATTTTTCTTGTCCTTCTTGTCATTTTTCTTGTTTGGACAATTGACACTAATATGACCCATTTCACCACATTGAAAGCATGTCTTGTTCACAAAAGGATTTTTTCTTGATGATTGACCTTTCTTGCCAAAGTTCTTCTTGTTCATCATTCTATTGAATCTCTTGACAAAGAGAGCCATCTCTTCATCCGATTCTTCTTCTTGACACTCACTTTCTTCTTCCATTTTGCTATCTTGAGCTTTGAATGCCACACTTTTCTTTTTCATATCAATTTCTCCCCCATGAGCTTCATCTTGAGATTTCTTGAACATGTCATGAGTGAGAACCTCTCCCAATATTTGTGTAGGAGTTGCGGTCTTCACATTTGACCTTACAAGCAAGGTCACAATTGTATCATATCTCTCCGGAAGGCATCTAAGAAATTTGTGGTTGAAATCCGCATCCGGTACCTCAAATCCAAGTCCCTTGAGGTCATTCACAATGTCATTTAGCCGGTTGAACATCTCGGCTATACTCTCATCCTTCTTCATGGTAAATTCACTAAAATTGCCCTTAAGCAAATATAACTTGGCCTCTTTCACACTTGATGTGCCCTCATGAATTTCCATGAGCTTTTCCCATATGTCATGTGCATTTGTGAGACTCTTGACTCTATTAAATTCGGTCACACCAAGGGCACTAAAGAGCACATTGACCCCTTGATCATTGAGTATCTCATTTTCCTCTTCTAGGGGTGACAAATTTTTTGAATCTAAAATGACATATCCATCATTTACCACTCTCCATAGCTTTCTACTCATGGCTTTGATATGAGCCGACATCCTAGTCTTCCAATAATCATAATTATTCCCATCAAAGAACGGTGGCTTCCCAACATGAATTCCATTATCACTAGTCATTGTTCTACTCCAAGATGGTTAAATCCGCAATTAATGGAGTACTTAGCTCTGATACCACTTGTAGGATCAAGAACACCGACTAGAGGGGGGGTGAATAGGCGGTTTAAAAACTAAAACTCACAACACTAGAGAAAATTTAATTAGTAACACAAGAGAGTCCTATGTCATGCTACTACAATCTCTAAAAGGTTTGCAACCTAGGGTGACAAGATACAATTCAAGCTCTAATAAATTAAATTGCTCAAAGTAAAACAAAGATAAAAAGAGCAAGAGAGACAACCAAGCTTGACACACAAATTTATCCCGTGGTGTCGATGACTTGCCGGTCACCCCTAATCCACGTTGAGGTGGATTCCAAGAATTAACCGCTCCTCTATCAAGAACCTCTTGATCTTGAGCCGGCTAGAAGCAAGGAACCACTCCACACCTCGATTTCACTAGAGTTGCTCTTCACCACTCCGGCAAGGTGAGCACAAAACCTCTCACAACCGAAATCGGGGCTTCTCAACAATCCCCTTCAAGAAGCTCCACGAAATCACCTTCTCCAAGCCGTCTAGGGAGCGGCAACTCCCAAGAGTAACAAGTCAATGATCCTTGCTTGAAGATTCACTAGTGCCACAAAGCTCAAACTCTAAATGCAATGCACTAGGAAGCACTCTCACTCTCAAAAATGCAAATCCTTAGCAAGTGTGTGAGAGAGAGAGATGTCTTAGCCCTAGAGAGTCAAGAATGCTGTCCAAATAGCCAAGAGAGACACCCAAGTGCCGGGCAAAGGGTATATATAGACATCCCATCAAAAACTAGCCGTTACAGTCTTTTCTGCGAGATCGCGGACCGTCCGGTTTCAAAAACCGGACCGTCCGCAGTTATAAACCAGAGAGTCAGAGAGCATTTAATGCGTGTCAGAACTAGCCGTTACAGCCCCGGCGGACCGTCCGCCACAAAACAGCGGACCGTCCGCAGTTAAGAGTTCCACAACTCCAGAGACATGAGGGTCTCCGGAACACTCCTGGAATTAGCCTGCGGACCGTCCGCCACCAAGGGGCGGACCGTCCGCCGTTCAACCTAGAGGAACAAGCAGAGACAACAATGTTTCTGGATCAATTTATCAGAGTGCCTGCGGACCGTCCGCACCACAGAAGCGGACCGTCCGCGGGCCACACAAATTAGACAGACCAGAGAACATCCTTTCTGGAACGAGAAAGAGTTACAGTGGCGGACCGTCCGCCCAGGAGGACCGGACCGTCCGCCAGCCACCAGATAAACCCTCTAAGCCTTTCTGGAACGGGAAAGAGTTTCAGTGGCGGACCGTCCGCCCAGGAGGACCGGACCGTCCGCCAGCCACCAGATAAACCCTCTAAGCCTTTCTGGAACGGTAGCGGACCGTCCGCACCCAAGGGGCGGACCGTCCGCTCTTGAGCAGTCAGCACTCAAATAAGTTCTTTTTCAAAACCCGGCAAAGCGAAGTTAGCCCTCATGCATGCATTAGATATTTTGAGCAAAATGGCACTAGAGACCTGTCAAGCACGAGTACATGACCCCTCTTGATAGTACGGCTATCTATCCAACAAATCCGGTCACTTATCATCCACTAAGCACCTTGTGACCGGTAAAATTCAAAAGACCCTATTTTATACCTTTGCCTTGAGCCCAAACTTTTCTCATCGTCTCCAGAAATCCACACGTTCGCAAATAACTCTTATTCATCCGTCGATCAACCTATACTCATTTTCTCAAAAAGAATTGTTAATCCACAAACCGTTGTCATTAATTACCAAAACACGAATTAGGGGCCTAGATGCTTTCAATGGCTCGGGTGTGCTCGCACGCGCGCGAGTCCTGGCGTCCCACGGCGTGGCCGTGCTGTGCACGGGGCACCGGCATCCCGGGCCCGTGGCACGACGCGGCGGCGCTGAGGTGACGGTGGCAGCAGGGAAGACGGCGGCGCGTCGGGCTCCTGCATAAGAGTGGCACCAAGGTCAAAAGGGGAGAGGTGGTCCTAGGGCTGGACTACAGAGGGTTCTTCGGCAATGCCAGCAGCAAGGGGCGGGGGAAGAAGGACACGGCGGTGACGGCGCTCACCGAGGGCTCGCTGGCGGGACTCTTGGCGCGGTGGTGGGCTGGTGCAGGCGGATTGGGGCCGTGCAGGGTGAGCGGCGGCGTCGAGGTCATCGTACGGGGCGCCGGCCTGGTGAAGCTCCGGGGCGGCGATGGCCTTCTCCTCCTCGCGCAGCTCGACATCCTCCACCTCCTCGCGCTCCTCCTTCTCCTCCTCTTCTACTGGTGCGGCGGCGGCAAAAGGCGAATAGGCGGAGCAGTGGCTAGGGTTTCGGGCGGTGGCCTCGGGGTACTTAAGGGGCGACCCAAGGGGTTGTGGCGCGGGCCCGGACGCCGAGGGCGGCGATGCCCGGCGTCCGTGCCACGTGATGTGAACCCGTTAGGGTTTGTTCCTGATCTTTCGGTGAGAGGGGATGGATAACTCGATTGGTGGATGGAGACGACGTTCACGGCCCGACTATAGCCTTCCAAGGATGCTGCGCCTTAGCAACCGATACACCACCTCCAATGGCTGCTGCGATCTTGTGGAGCGCAACACCCGGCCACTAGGGCACTCGTCCTGCAAGCAATCGAAGAACAAGCAAGAACAAGTAGAACAAGCAACTCAATTGTAAATATGGAGATAAGAACCAATCTAAAATCACAAAGGTGGGGTTCTGAATCGAGTAGAACGGATGGTCTAGCCGACACATGCGTCTACAAGCAAGTAGCAATGGCTAAACTTTCAACAAAACAAAACCCAATCTGTTCATGGTGGCTATGGAGGTATATGAGAGGGTAGAGGATGACCAGGACGTGGTGGAGGTCATCTCTAAACACTAGGACGCGCCCCTGTTGGGCCCCACTTGATACACGCCCCATCGGGCCAAAATCAGGTGATGCAGCACCATGGATAGAAAAAGGTCCTTGTAGTAAATCAACGATTGCGGTCGCCTCAGAGAAGATATGGACATGAGTCCAGATCCATATGAAATTAGACTTTATAAGCTTTCCGTGAAGTCCAAGAACTCCACAATCAGAGTCCGTATGAAGTTGTGGCAGCTGTTACAACTTGGTTCTGTCCTACAGTCCGAATCCAATATCCAAAACGTGTTGGATTTGGACTCTTCCTTTCCTTGCGCCAAAAGTGACGTGGTGGCCTGGTGGAGAACATTAGGAAGACTTGGGTTTGGTCCCCAATCAATTTCTTTGGTCCTCCATATTTTCCATGTAATTTCCACACACGGCTTTATCCAGTCAAGTAATTCTGAAAACAAGAATGCAACGAAATCATAGTGCAGCATTAATTATTCAAACGTATGAAATTTAATCTTGATATAGAGTTGATTCACCTTTGGACAAAAAGGTACTAATATGGTCGTATCCATGCTAGTGATGTCCTCATCACCACGGCCACGCGACGCGCATCCGGCGGCTGCGGTGCGGGGCTAGGGTTTGCTGCGCGGGCTGCCGGGGCGCGGGGGAAAAAGGGAGCGTGCGAGCGGGCGGTTATGTGGCAGAACCAACCTGAATTATACCGGCTCAAGTACGCGAGTCCACCCCAGAGGGCTCCAACGTGCTTCAAACGGTATAATCCCTTGGCCTGTCGGGTAACGTCCCGATAAACCACCGATACACAGGATCAAATAAGGTTACCTCACGCGAAGGTGAGTCCAGAGATACAATCACCATCACATTTTACAGCATAGAGAATTACATAACAAGGGTTGTCCCAAAGAAGTATGAAGATTCAAATTTAGAGAAAAGATTACAAACTGTTAAAGCTAGGGTTATTAGCAGCGGAAAACATATGCGAAGATTTACAATACGTCGTCAAGATGGATGTCATGCTAAGCCCGGGCACGACATCACTCGGTATCACCAATGTTGGTCGGGGACGGATTCTATTCCACGGACCAATCATCTGGAAGAGCACAGGGCCAAGGCCAGGGAAGAGTAGGGTCTTCAAAAGCTTAACCTGAAAAACATAAAACTACCTGGGATTGGGTATACTTTAGCCCATAACTAGACTCATGCAAGCATTGTAGAGGCTCTGGGTTTATTTTTAGCTGAAAAGCAACAAAGAGTATGAACTACTTTCAAGTTTTAGCTTCCATCTTCTAGTTGAGTATTTATTCTAGATTAGCACCTACACTAAACAAGCAAGGTAGTGATTATCATCCATCAAGATTATCCATCCTTAGTTCCACTTCTTACTCAATGTGGTAAAAGGGATAAGCAGTCTCAAGCATCGTGAGAGGCGGACGATTCGAATCGAATTTTAACCTTGCAAGGTAAACCTAACACACACGCTTGGAAGATCCAATGATCGTTCCGAAGCAACCGTTTGCCTTTCATTCCGGGTTGTGGATCAGGTCCACCACAAGCGACAGCAGGAATGTACGCACACCCAATGTGTACAGGACATACGTCTGTAGCGCGACTACAAAACCCGTATTCCTGTCTACCTTGCAGAACGTACTCCCGCACATCGGTGCGTGTAAATATAACATAAAATCGAGTGGTGGGAGGTATGTCCATTTGCCGGGCCGATTGGTTACTAGGCTTACCGCTTACCATATTTCGCGGCATGTGGCTAGTACTTTCAAAAAACTTAGCCACCACTACCACACATTTCGACCTTAAAGCTTTTATCAAAACAGACAGGGTAAACTTCCAGGTCATGATACAACACATGACCCTGTCCGTCATCCTTATAGTGGTTGCAGGAATGTAAACATGCAACTCCTATATCGCGCGAGTGACAGGAAATCACTCGACTTCTACCGGTCCTATTAGCGGAGCAACTATCCGATAAGGACTCGGGAGCATTACATTGGATTCCTAGGGTTCATGCATCTAGGGTTTCACTTCAATTCCTAGACTTAATGCAAGATATAGTATAGATAAACATAGATTGCAGTGTAAATAAAGTAGTGGGATATGTCCGGGGCTTGCCTTTACTGGTGGGTCTGAAGTCAGAAATGTCAATATCTTCCGAACTTTGGTTCGGGGTTTCAGCTAATTCCTTGGTGACGTTCATTTGGTCTTCAGGAACATCCTCCGTAGACTCCGGGGAGATCTCGTAGGTACCGTTGCCGAAGTAATCGTATCTACATGCAATGCGACATTACATTCAAAGCGTGCACATAACACTACCTTACTTCACAATACAATTGCAACCTAGCATTCATATAACACACTATTCACATATCAACCGAAAGATAGAGTTTTAAGAGGACATCTAATTATGATCGGCTATTTGTTGAAGATTGCAACAGAGCCGATTGGAAACAACGGGGGTATAGCCGATAGAAAGATGCATCGGGTTCCTAGATGATCGATGAAAGCATCGATTACTTTGGCAGAAGGATGATTCCTAAAATAGTTGTCTTAACTGAGATGTGCTTAAGTGTTATTCTAGGCAACTAAGTGTGGTTATATCGACTCGATTACGTCAACACAACAATTGAGTGATGTATAGCCGATTGGAGTGTGGTTAAGGGTATATGGCTGATAGATATATAGCCGATCTCTCAGTCGATAAATCGACTGATAGATGTGTGTGGATAAGGATGGGGAAACTAAGGATCGATCGGCCGTGTTTGACCGACATGGAAAAGCAACTAAAATCGGCTTAGGTCGGCCGATAGCAAGAATCCTAAGAGTGTGTGCATCTTTGATACATCGACTATATGCAGTCGATGTAAGACAGAACAAAAGAAAGTAGCCGACACTAGAAAGGTAATAATCGTATCAGCTAACCAGCCGATGGTAGAAGTATCGACTGACAGCTGTCACACAGGAACGTCATAGACTTAAGGAAATGGATGCTTAGCGGCTGAACTGATAGCCAACGCTGAAGCAGAGCTGCAGAGATGTTTTGGCTAAGCAATAGATACACAAGAACTAACGAGGATCCTTATACGACAAGGAACTTAAAGAAGCAGCAATCAGGACGAGGACAACGTCTTGATGGTAGGGATATGAGCATTCGTATAACAGGATTAACTAAACATCACACATCTCTATTTAAAACATATATCTTATAATTATTTCTCAGCTATAGCACATGCATACAATATAAAGCACAATAGAACATTCATTCCCTAATATTTGACCTAAACCACACATCAAAGACTTTCACTCAAGGTCACAACATAAAACTTGTACATTTTGACCTAGGGTTTCAAACAAAGCTGATTTTGTACTTTTATGAACTTCTTACGAAAATCTATAAAATGTAGAAGTTCCTTGATTTGAAATAAAGAAAGCTTTGGAAATTTTACAAAGAACACCCTAGAACTTTCTAAAACGAAACAATCAAGTCCCTGGTCCGGGAAAACGGGTAACAGGAAGTTAATGACGATATTCCGGTAATGGAGTCGCTGGCATTAAGAAGATTCTGCGAATTAGGGCAAACCTTTGGGTAGCCTTGGTTATGAAGGAGAACATGCGGAAAGTGAATTCCCGCGATGAACAGGATCGGCGATAAGATGAGCTTGACGATGATGAGATTCCGTGGTTGATGAAGAAGTTTGCCGGGCAGGGTTGCCGTGCTTGGTTGCATCGAAGCTCCTCCGAGCTCGTCACGCCTAACTGCCGCCTTCGCTCCACAACTCCTCCTTCCGACTCGCCTCGCCGTAACCGTCACCTTCGATTTGCCTCCTCTTCTTCCAGCTTGCTGCCCCTCGTGCATCTCATGCGCGAGCGAGCTCGCGTCCTCGACACGATCACTCTTGCACCATCAGAGATCACCGGGGTGTAGTTAGGGTCGATGCCATCACGTTCTCGCATCTCGCGCAGAAACCTTCCATCGCAACTCCTTCTGCGCGTGCCGTTGCTCGGCACGTCGCACTCCAACACTATCTGCTCGTGCCCGTGGGTTCGTTCTGCTCCGGCCGCTCAACACCTGCCCATACCGCCAACTCCCACGTGCCACCACGCGCATGCTTGCGCCACTCGCTCGGCATCACCCACGAACCACTCCTGTGCCGCTGCCGCGCACGCCTGCTGCCTCACCCGCGCGCCTGGACCACTTCGCGCGTCACTGCTCACTCCGGGTTGCTCGCCTCCACCCGGGTCTCGCACCTGCTGCGCTCACACGCGTCCTGCACGCCATTGCTCGCTCGGGGTCGCTCGCATCTAGCATATCCGTGCCGCCACGCTGCGAGCTTTGCCCCAGCGCCGCTTGGTTCGCGTGCCGCTCACGCGTTTGCTCCACGCCTTCCACACGTCCGTGCAGCGCTCTCGCCAACCGCAGCGAGCCCCTGTGCCGCCAGTCCTTTGCCATTCTCCTCCGTCCAAGCCCGGCGCCGTCCCCTGGTACTGTCTCCGTGCTCCAACGCCACCATGCGCCGTTGCTTGGCTCTGCTGGCGCCCGCGTGCTGTCGCCTGCGCTCGGCCCACTCCAGCCGAGCCGCCCCCGCGCGTTGCGCTTGCTCTTGCTGCGCCACCAGCCCGCTCGGGCTCGCCTGCGTTTCACGCCTCTCGCCTCTGCTCCCCTGCGCGTTCGCGAGCCACTGCCTGCCCGCCAGCGTCTCGCTTTCCAGCCGAGCTGCCGCTTGCCGCACGCTTACGCGCGCCCTTAGCGCTTGCGCCGCGCGCGCTCCTGCTCCCGCGGCACGGGCCCCTGCGCGCGCGCCCGGGCGCTCCCGCGCAGAGCCGCTCGCCCGCGCCCGCAGCGCCCCGCGCCGCCCATGGCCGCCGCCGCTCCTGTGCACCCCGTCTGGCCGCCAGCGCCGCACGACCGAGCCCTGCCTGCTACGCAGCACTCGCTCCGCCTCCACCTGCTCACTCCGCTCGAACCGCCGCTGCGCTCGCTGGCCCGCACCGCGCTGCGCTAGCCCTCGCCCAAATCCGTGCCGAGCCGTCGCCACTCGCCCGCTGCCTGGCGCTGCCGCAGCTAGCGCCGCCAGCCTCCGCTCCCTCGGCCTGCGGCCCAGCGCCGCTCGCGCGTCCGCCTGTTGCTTCAGCTTCCGCCCGCCCCGCGCCTGGGTCCCGCCGAGCCGAGCCCCGCCGGCGCGCGCCTGCACACACACCGCTCGGGTCCACCAGCGCCTGCCGCGGCCCACGCTCGCCGAGCCGCCGCGCAGTCGCGCCGCGCGCGCCCCGCGTGGGGCCGCCTGCGCGCCACCAGCTGCCGGCCGAGCCCACGCCGGCCTGCAGCAAGCAAAGGGAGGGAGGTGGGGAGAGGATAAGGGAGAGAAAATGTGACTGCCAGTGAAAGAAAAAGGGAACCGTGTAGAAGATGAACAGAAAGAGGAGAAAGAGGAATGGTTTTCCCCAAGGGCTTATGCGCAATATGGAAAAACTGCAGGGATCTATTTGTAAAGTAAAATTTCCCGCTGACTTAAAACCTTAATGAAGAAATGACCAAAATGAAAGTTGGAGAGTTTTTCAAACTCTACAACATTGCTTTAGGGCCCAAATTCAAAAACTCAAAATTTACATTTTTATATGTGATTCTTTGAACAAAAGTCGGATTTGAATTGTTTTTGTCCTAGAAATGTAATTCATAAAATTTCAGGACTTAAATGCAAACATTTATGACACGTCATAATGACGGGATAGACTCGTCATAATGAGTGGATAGACATGTCATGATGACTTGCACTTTTACACTTTAGTCCTAAGTAATTTTTGAAAGTTACTTTTGTAAATCAAATACTTACACAAAAGGACTTATACTTTTATAAAATTACATAAACACCCTTATTTTTACCATTTTACCCAAACTTTTTACACGCTTCAACATACACATTTCCAATAAAACTTTTTGAGTAAATATATATTTTTACAAAACGTAAAGTAAGAAAAACATATTTACCAAAACCACCTTTCACTTGTTTTGAAATTATCCTTCTCCAAATACATTTTGCAAAAACAACCCTAGGTTTTTCTGTAATTACAAAAATACCCTTTTTACTGTCACTTTAAATTTTCAAAAGCTTCGCACAAACACACATAAGCTTTATACAAACAAACACATATTTCACACTAACAAAATATATCTAGTATTGCAAATACACGAACCGTCACATCCTCCCCCCTAAAAAGAATCTCGTCCCGAGATTCGGACGAAAGGCTCTAAGGGGAAGAGAAGTGAATCACACACCAAAAGTGGCAAAAGCAATCACACTAGAGAAGATTAAGGTTGATGATGTGAGCATGACGAGATGAGCATAACGAGAGCATGAAGAGATGGTACATAGATGAGTTTAACAGGATAAGAAAGGAAAAGGTGATCGAGTTCTCACAGAGTTACGATCACAACAGGAGGACGATAAATGTCAGCGACATTCATCACAAAACTTTGTGGATAGCAAGTAAGGATAACACAAGAGACTGATAAGTGATGTTTGAAACATTTCTGCTCAGAGTTCATTACCTGAATGATTTAAATGAGGTTGATTACAAAACATGCCTATTTATGCCGATGCAATCAAGGGATAATGATAAGATGCTTCAATTCAGAGTGCAATGCTCGATATATAACCATGAACATGATGCACTGCTGAAATGTATGATTACAATGATGGTGCAACATGAGGATGAGGGATCCCATGCACGACCAAAATGATGCATATGCCACAATGCAATTACCATGATGTTGACCAAAGGATGTATACACCATGATGCAAGGATGATGATACTTGCAATGCATGCACACATGAAATGCATGAAGTATGATGCATACCCTCATGAGTTAATGATGCATATGACTCGCATCCTACAACCGTTCTTTCGTAACTAACACCTGGGTAGTTCTATATCCTTAAGCGAGGATCAAAAGTTAGGACACTAGTAAGGTTGCACAAGAAGAGATTGCAGTGGGGTTACGTCACATATACCTAGTCACCAGTGCGCTCCTAATGGTTCAATCATGTGACTGCAGTGCACATGAGGCCTTAGGTTCCGACACGGCATCATGGTCATGTGATTAAACACCACCACAAAAGAGAGATAGCAACCCTGTAGTGCCAATAGCAGCAGAATAGACTTAGGAAACCGAGGACAACCCAAAGTTATACTAGAGGCATACTCGTTAGTTAGTCTACGGGTTTTCGATGATGATGCAACACCATGCACTGACCAGAAATAGTATATGTTATGATGCATGACTTTTGCCGGAAGATTTGCATCCAAAAGTAATTATTGTTATACATCTTTTTAATTTATCCAAAATCATCTGAGCAAAAATTGAAGGTGATTCAGATGTTGTAACCAGAATAGCCAACAAGATAAGGTACAACATCAGGAGAGGATAGATGAATTATTGAATGATGAATTGAAGGGATTGCTGATGATTATCAAAGTTTAACCATCAAAGGAAAAGCTCAATGTTTCTGCCGAAACAGATTCAAAGCAGGATCAAGGGTTTGATTTGGCTATCAAGCTAAGATCGATGATAGGGTTCAGACATAACCCAATCCACCTGATTCACAAAAGACTTCCTTAACTCTAAGATAGCCTAGCAAATTACGTTGGCTCCTACCACACAAAGTCAAAACAGGCATTCAGATACAAGCAACATATTTCAGTACAACAATATAACAAACAAGGCAATCAAGTCAATCCAAGATGTCAGGATGCATGCACGTTCTATACGTCCTCACAACCAAAGATAACTGCCAAGTAACCTTGGACTTACGTGGTTAATTACGGTGGCATCATATAAATACGTCTCTCCCTATAATAACTAGTCGATAGTCCTAACCGTTCAAAACCTATCGAATCGTGGTTAGCATTCCTGCAGAAAACACAATATGTATATAGTGAACCTTTCATGCCAGCATGTCATGAAAGCGTCCCCACTCATTACTGTTCACTATAGAAACAGCATCTGTACCATTACCGCCGTACAGACGACGTTAACATACGTCGTCGAAACAACGTATTCACGGGGGTACCGCAAAATGCGGGGGTATGAACTGCGATCGCCATACCCTGCGCCGAACCATATACTCCCAATATAATCAACCGAAGTTGGTATATTGGCAGCATCTCAAGTAGGCCACTGCTTGAGAAACAGCGTTCGGTTCGCATCACCGACGGGAAGGCCAAGCTCCCTCAGTTGGCTGAGGATCCTTACCTCCTTACCTCACCATCGAAGATGTCGTTACAGAAAGTAAAGTTGGGTTGTGCATGAATTTAAGTTTTGATAGAAAAGTAATGCTGGTAGTTAGGGTTATATATATATGTATATAGCCACCTTTATTTCCCTCATAAACATTACCCTAGGGCTTTACGTACTAAATACAATCCTTAACGAATCCAACGCGGCTTTACCAAACATTTTGTTGGTCAAACTTTTATACTGAAATCATTTTTAAGGTAAAATGTATCTCCAGAGTAACCTTATAGCTCTGATACCAGCTGTGGCAGAACCAACCTGAATTATACCGGCTCAAGTACGCGAGTCCACCCCAGAGGGCTCCAACGTGCTTCAAACGGTATAATCCCTTGGCCTGTCGGGTAACGTCCCGATAAACCACCGATACACAGGATCAAATAAGGTTACCTCACGCGAAGGTGAGTCCAGAGATACAATCACCATCACATTTTACAGCATAGAGAATTACATAACAAGGGTTGTCCCAAAGAAGTATGAAGATTCAAATTTAGAGAAAAGATTACAAACTGTTAAAGCTAGGGTTATTAGCAGCGGAAAACATATGCGAAGATTTACAATACGTCGTCAAGATGGATGTCATGCTAAGCCCGGGCACGACATCACTCGGTATCACCAATGTTGGTCGGGGACGGATTCTATTCCACGGACCAATCATCTGGAAGAGCACAGGGCCAAGGCCAGGGAAGAGTAGGGTCTTCAAAAGCTTAACCTGAAAAACATAAAACTAGCAAGGCTGAGTATACTAATACTCAGCAAGGCTTACCCGGGATTGGGTATACTTTAGCCCATAACTAGACTCATGCAAGCATTGTAGAGGCTCTGGGTTTATTTTTAGCTGAAAAGCAACAAAGAGTATGAACTACTTTCAAGTTTTAGCTTCCATCTTCTAGTTGAGTATTTATTCTAGATTAGCACCTACACTAAACAAGCAAGGTAGTGATTATCATCCATCAAGATTATCCATCCTTAGTTCCACTTCTTACTCAATGTGGTAAAAGGGATAAGCAGTCTCAAGCATCGTGAGAGGCGGACGATTCGAATCGAATTTTAACCTTGCAAGGTAAACCTAACACACACGCTTGGAAGATCCAACGATCGTTCCGAAGCAACCGTTTGCCTTTCATTCCGGGTTGTGGATCAGGTCCACCACAAGCGACTGTAGGACCGTACGCACACCCAATGTGTACAGGACATACGTCTGTAGCGCGACTACAAAACCCGTATTCCTGTCTGCCTTGCAGAACGTACTCCCGCACATCGGTGCGTGTAAATATAACATAAAATCGAGTGGTGGGAGGTATGTCCACTTGCCGGGCCGATTGGTTACTAGGCTTACCGCTTACCATATTTCGCGGCATGTGGCTAGTACTTTCAAAAAACTTAGCCACCACTACCACACATTTCGACCTTAAAGCTTTTATCAAAACAGACAGGGTAAACTTCCAGGTCATGATACAACACATGACCCTGTCCGTCATCCTTATAGTGGTTGCAGGAATGTAAACATGCAACTCCTATATCGCGCGAGTGACAGGAAATCACTCGACTTCTACCGGTCCTATTAGCGGAGCAACTATCCGATAAGGACTCGGGAGCATTACATTGGATTCCTAGGGTTCATGCATCTAGGGTTTCACTTCAATTCCTAGACTTAATGCAAGATATAGTATAGATAAATATAGATTGCAGTGTAAATAAAGTAGTGGGATATGTCCGGGGCTTGCCTTTACTGGTGGGTCTGAAGTCAGAAATGTCAATATCTTCCGAACTTTGGTTCGGGGCTTCAGCTAATTCCTTGGTGACGTTCATTTGGTCTTCAGGAACATCCTCCGTAGACTCCGGGGAGATCTCGTAGGTACCGTTGCCGAAGTAATCGTATCTACATGCAATGCGACATTACATTCAAAGCGTGCACATAACACTACCTTACTTCACAATACAATTGCAACCTAGCATTCATATAACACACTATTCACATATCAACCGAAAGATCTAAAACTAAACTTAGATAGAGTTTTAAGAGGACATCTAATTATGATCGGCTATTTGTTGAAGATTGCAACAGAGCCGATTGGAAACAACGGGGGTATAGCCGATAGAAAGATGCATCGGGTTCCTAGATGATCGATGAAAGCATCGATTACTTTGGCAGAAGGATGATTCCTAAAACAGTTGTCTTAACTGAGATGTGCTTAAGTGTTATTCTAGGCAACTAAGTGTGGTTATATCGACTCGATTACGTCAACACAACAATTGAGTGATGTATAGCCGATTGGAGTGTGGTTAAGGGTATATGGCCGATAGATATATAGCCGATCTCTCAGTCGATAAATCGACTGATAGATGTGTGTGGATAAGGATGGGGAAACTAAGGATCGATCGGCCGTGTTTGACCGACATGGAAAAGCAACTAAAATCGGCTTAGGTCGGCCGATAGCAAGAATCCTAAGAGTGTGTGCATCTTTGATACATCGACTATATGCAGTCGATGTAAGACAGAACAAAAGAAAGTAGCCGACACTAGAAAGGTAATAATCGTATCAGCTAACCAGCCGATGGTAGAAGTATCGACTGACAGCTGTCACACAGGAACGTCATAGACTTAAGGAAATGGATGCTTAGCGGCTGAACTGATAGCCAACGCTGAAGCAGAGCTGCAGAGATGTTTTGGCTAAGCAACAGATACACAAGAACTAACGAGGATCCTTATACGACAAGGAACTTAAAGAAGCAGCAATCAAGACGAGGACAACGTCTTGATGGTAGGGATATGAGCATTCGTATAACAGGATTAACTAAACATCACACATCTCTATTTAAAACATATATCTTATAATTATTTCTCAGCTATAGCACATGCATACAATATAAAGCACAATAGAACATTCATTCCCTAATATTTGACCTAAACCACACATCAAAGACTTTCACTCAAGGTCACAACATAAAACTTGTACATTTTGACCTAGGGTTTCAAACAAAGCTGATTTTGTACTTTTATGAACTTCTTACGAAAATCTATAAAATGTAGAAGTTCCTTGATTTGAAATAAAGAAAGCTTTGGAAATTTTACAAAGAACACCCTAGAACTTTCTAAAATGAAACAATCAAGTCCCTGGTCCGGGAAAACGGGTAACAGGAAGTTAATGACGATATTCCGGTAATGGAGTCGCCGGCATTAAGAAGATTCCGCGAATTAGGGCAAACCTTTGGGTAGCCTTGGTTATGAAGGAGAACATGCGGAAAGTGAATTCCCGTGATGAACAGGATCGGCGATAAGATGAGCTTGACGATGATGAGATTCCGTGGTTGATGAAGAAGTTTGCCGGGCAGGGTTGCCGTGCTTGGTTGCATCGAAGCTCCTCCGAGCTCGTCACGCCTAACTGCCGCCTTCGCTCCACAACTCCTCCTTCCGACTCGCCTCGCCGTAACCGTCACCTTCGATTTGCCTCCTCTTCTTCCAGCTTGCTGCCCCTCGTGCATCTCATGCGCGAGCGAGCTCGCGTCCTCGACACGATCACTCTTGCACCATCAGAGATCACCGGGGCGTAGTTAGGGTCGATGCCATCACGTTCTCGCATCTCGCGCAGAAACCTTCCATCGCAACTCCTTCTGCGCGTGCCGTTGCTCGGCACGTCGCACTCCAACACTATCTGCTCGTGCCCGTGGGTTCGTTCTGCTCCGGCCGCTCAACACCTGCCCATACCGCCAACTCCCATGTCACACCCGATTTATAAAAACATAAATCTAGCAATCATATATGCGCCAGGATCAAGTCACGCATATATACAACAGATCATCAAGATATCACAACACATGTCACGAATAACATTAATATAAATCGTAAATGAATCAATAAATGAATTATTTTATTACAACCGAATCAAGAATCCGTTCAAGAGTTGCAGAAGCGTAAAAGAGATACATGAAGAGCTGGGCGCCACAGGGACGTCGACTGGGAGACAAACGCCTAGAAGTCGTCGAAGCCGCTGACGTAGTCCTCCACGTTGCCGGGCACTGAGCAGCTGTCGAAGATATCCAAAAAATAGAACAGAAGAGTAGAGAGGCAAGTGTGAGTACAAACTTGTACTCAACAAGTATAACACAAACTATGAGGCTCTAGGCTGGCTGACTCAACTGCATTAGCTTTTTAGTCTTGGCAAATTTTATTAAAGCTACTTACTACAAGTGGATTGGTTACCATAACCCAAATTGCATAAGAATTAATCAATATTAATTAAGAACTACTGAGAACCACCCAAACCAAACCACCCGGGGAATCGCCCTCGTCAAAGGTTGATAACCCCACTAATCAGACGGAGGATCTGGGCCGCTCATGACTGTGAGCACAGCTGATATATCAGTTTTACACTCTCGAGAGGTTGCACAACTTTACCCACAAGTCGTGAGCTACGCTAGTTGTTCATCACACTTCCTTAGGTGAGATGGCTAGCGAGCGCACTACGAGACCGTTACAAAGGATCACGTTGGTAAGGTGTAACCGCTAAGGATTCTGGATCGGCGACGATGGGGCCCACCTCCGGGGGTACAAGACACACAGCACAGACCAAGCCGGAGGAGCAGGGACCATTGAAGCTTACCACCCCTCTTGCCCACGCAGGTAAGTTACTCCCGAACCAAAATGACCTAATTAGTAAGTCAAGACCGTCCCATACCAGTCTTGTGGTTGCGCGGTTGTCCCAGGTTGTCGCTCTATGAACCGGTCCTTATGGAGAGTGGCCAACCAAGCACTAAGCACCGTGCTGGCCCCCTAAACCATGTTTCTAACAAAAACATCTTTTAAGGACGCACAAACCACTCAAGCACACAGCACAGAGGGTCGGCTCCAGAATTAAGTTGCATAAGACCATTAATCAAATTAATTAAAAAGGACCAAGATTTGTTGTTGCGCAGCAACCTAGCACAACTAACCAAAATGCAACCCATAGGATATATATAAAGATATAATAGTGGCTAGGAAGTCCTTATGGGTATACAGAATTTAAAATGCAGTATGAAATTGTATTTAAAAGTGATCGGAGGTTCATGTTATACTTGCCTTCCTCGTACTCTCCCGGCTGCTGCTCAAACTGCTCGGAAGACGGCTGCTCCTGGTACTGCTCCAAAGGCTCCGCGTCTACTCACGATCATCAAACATAGCCCACACATACACACATGCATAGCAAGAACAAACTATAAGAAAACAGTACACCAATACAATAGAACAGCACATGAAACTAGCCTAGAACTAATCTACGCGTTACAACGATCGCGTGCATATAAAGAACACCTAAAACGGAGCTAAAACGCGAAAACTGCGCTTAAAACAGGATCTAGGGACCTATTTGTAAGAAAAACAGAGAAACCAGGGGCTTCTGGGCAAAACTCGGGGACTAAAACGTAATTAAAGCCTAGATCTAGGGGCTAGCTGGTTAGAAACCTCAGGCTGGACGGCGGGTTAGATTTCCAGAGAGGCTAGGGGTCTAAACGCATGAAACAGGACTTATCCGTAATTTCTTTTGAACTACACGCGGACCGCGGGTTGATTCCACAAAAAGGCGAGGGCTCTTTAGCAAAAAGACATGACCGAAGCGGTAAGATCTGTTCTGGGCCCTTAGATCCAGATCGGGCGGCTGAGATTAGATTCTTAAAGCGAAGGGGTACGCGCGACTCTCGACCCTTAGATCGGGATCTGGCGGCCGAGATTTAAACTAGTCCGCGAATCGGTATCCCTTAACCTGGATCCTCGGATCTAAATCGGGCGGCTGGGGTTTAATGCGGATCTGGATCTAATCCAGATCGTTGCCTTGAGATCTAACGGCTCGGGGGAAGTACCGGTCTGGATCTAATCCAGACCGTAGGCCCAGATCGAACGGTTGAAGGGGCTCCGGTCGGCTCCGGCGGCGGGGAGGCGCGGGGCGCGGCGGAGGCTCGCCGGAGGACACGCTACGGAGCGATTCCTCGGGCGATGCGCGACGAGATCCGGTCGGGGAGGGAGAGAAGGGCACGGGGAAGCCAATTGGGGCCAAAGGGGGCGGAGGCAGTGGCCGTAGCGGCCGGGCGACGGCGGCGTGCGGCTCGGGTGCTCCGGTGAGCGCGCGCGGCGGCGGTAGGGCGAGACCGGGGGAAAATATGGGTCGGGAGGCTTCCTTACCCCACCGGGATGAGCTCCCGAGGCTTGGACGACGGCGGCGGCCGACGAGGGGGCGGAACGGCAGCGGCCCGAGGTGAGCGGCGGCGGCGCTGCTCGGCTAGGGTTTCGGGGCGGCGGAGCACCGAGGCGGCTAAGGGGAAAACCCTAGGGGGCGGCCGGCGCGTCAAATAGGGCCACGCGACGCCTGGCGAGCGGGCCCGAGGAGAGAGGATCGCCGGCGATATCGGAGGGGCCGGTACGCCGGGGAAGAAGGGGGGAGGGGGAGAAGAAGCGCTGACGCGCGGGCCCGAGCTGGCAGCGAGCGGAAAGGAGGGGGGGAACGGCGCGCGCGAGCGGGGGGGGGAAACGAGCTCCGGCAGGTGGGCCCGGTGCGGCAGACAGAGGAGAGGGAGGGGGCGCGCGGGCGCTGGGGAAGACGGGCCGGGGCTTGGCCCACGTGGAAGAAAAGGAAGAGGGGAGGATGCTGGGCTTGGTCGGCCCATGCGGGAGGGAGAGAGGAAGAGGGGAAAAAGAGAGGGGCCCAAGAGAGAGAAGAGGAAGGGGAGCTGGGCTGGGCCAAGGAGAGGGTTTGGGGCTGGCTCCTTCTATTCCTTTTCTTTTTCTTTACTCCACCCATTCAAACAAAGCCATTTGAATTCAAATACAATTTGAATTCAAATCTATACACTCAACACAAATAAAACCATGCTGCGGCATGAATGCACAAACAATTTTAATCCTATGGTATATTTTAATTGCTTACGTTATAAAATTACTTTAAATACGACAAAAATTAAAGAAAAGCATGGAAAATTCATTTAAGCCCAAATAAATTAATTAAAATTTGAGGAAATTACCTTAGGGTGTTACAAACCTACCCCCCTTACAGGAATCTCGTCCCGAGATTCGGATAGGCTAGCTAGCAAAGAGATCGGGATATGTCTTCCTCAGCTCGTCTTCTCGCTCCCAAGTAGCCTCATCCTCCGTGTGATGACTCCACTGGACACGGCACATCTTGATCTTCTTGTTTCTGGTAACTCTCTCGGATGTCTCCAGAATCTTCACCGGGTGCTCGATATAGGTCAGATCCTCCTGCACATCCAACCCTTCTATCGGTGCTTGCTCTTCTGGCACCCTCAAGCACTTCTTCAGCTGAGACACGTGAAACACATCGTGCACTCCTGAGAGATTGAGTGGCAACTCCAGACGATATGCCACCTCGCCTTTCCGTTCCAACACCTTGAACGGACCAATGTATCGAGGAGCTAGCTTCCCTCTTACATTAAACCTGCGGATTCCTCTCATCGGCGAGACCTTCAGATATACATGATCACCCACTGCAAAGGTCAAATCTCGACGACGCACATCCGCATAACTCTTCTGACGAGTCTGAGCGACCCTCAGATTCTCTCGCACCTGCTGCACCAACTGTTCGGCCTCTTCAACAATATCCGGACCAAACACCTGCCTCTCGCCAATCTGATCCCAATACAGCGGAGTCCTGCACTTTCGACCATACAAGGCCTCGAAAGGGGATTTCTTCAGACTAGCCTGATAACTGTTGTTATAAGAAAACTCAGCATACGGCAGGCATTTATCCCAGCTGGTACCATACTGAATAGCACAGGCTCGAAGCATATCCTCCAACACTTGGTTGGTTCTCTCTGTCTGCCCATCTGTCTGAGGATGATAAGCAGTACTGAAGCGCAGCTTCGTATCCAACGAATCGTGCAACTGCTCCCAGAACCGTGAAGTGAACTGAGATCCTCGATCAGATATAATCTTCTTTGGAACACCATGCAGACAGACAATCCTGGAGATGTACAACTCTGCGAGTCTAGCACCGGAGTAAGTAGTGTTCACCGGAATGAAGTGAGCAACTTTCGTCAACCGATCCACTACTACCCATATGGAGTTGTACCCTTTCTGAGTACGAGGCAAGCCAACAATGAAGTCCATAGTGATTTCCTCCCATTTCCACTCTGGAATCTTCAACGGCTGCAATAATCCTGCTGGCCTCTGATGCTCTGCCTTGACACGCTGACAAGTGTCGCAGATAGCCACATACTCCGCAACGGAACGCTTCATTCCGGACCACCAGAATCGTTCCTTCAGGTCGTAGTACATCTTCGTGCTGCCTGGATGGATAGAATATGCTGTATCATGGGCCTCACTCAGAATCAACTTCCTGAGATCTGCTACATCCGGCACACATATACGACCCTTGTACCACAAGGTACCCTGATCATCCTCTCTGAAATGGGGAGCTTTGCCAATCTTGAGCAACTCACGAATCTCCTGCAGCTTCTGGTCTTCCTTCTGATGCTGCCTGATCTCAGCCTCTAGAGTGGGTTCTGCCTCGAACGATGTGCCCGAGGTATGATGCAAGAAACCCAGACTCAATTGCTCAAACTCCTCGCTTAACTCCTGAGGCATCTGAAAAGCCACGGCCATGTTAACATAGCTCTTCCTGCTCAGAGCATCTGCTACAACATTGGCCTTGCCCGGATGATAATGAATCTCCAGGTCATAATCCTTGACCAACTCTAGCCATCTTCTTTGCCGCATGTTCAGCTCACTCTGAGTGAAAATATACTTGAGGCTCTTGTGATCGGTGTAAATATCACACCTCTGCCCAAACAAGTAATGCCTCCATATCTTCAGGGCATGCACAACGGCGGCTAACTCGAGATCATGAGTGGGATAATTCAGCTCGTGCCGGCGCAACTGCCGCGAAGCATAAGCTATAACTCTGCCTTCCTGCATCAGGACGCAACCAAGACCATCCCTCGAAGCATCACAATACACTGTGAACCTCTTGCTCTGATCAGGCAGAGTAAGGACTGGCGCCGTAGTCAACTTCTTCTTCAGCTCCTCGAAGGCACTCTGACGCTCATTAGTCCAAGAAAAACCCACATCCTTCTCCAGCAAGGAAGTCAAAGGCTTCGCAATCTTGGAGAAATTCTCGATAAACCTCCGATAATAACCTGCTAAGCCCAGAAAAGAGCGGACTTCCTTCACCGTCTGTGGTACAACCCAGTCAAGCACATCCTTCACCTTTCCGGGGTCCACAGCAATACCTCCCTTGGAGATAACATGACCGAGGAACGGAACCTCGTCGATCCAGAACTCGCACTTGCTGAGCTTGGCATACAGCTTGTGCTCTCTGAGCCTCTGCAACACAAGCCTCAGATGTTTCTCATGCTCTGCTTCTGACTTGGAATATATCAGGATATCATCAATAAATATCACCACAAAGGTGTCCAGATAATCCATGAAAACCTTGTTCATCAGATGCATGAAGAAAGCCGGAGCATTAGTCAAGCCAAAGGACATGACCGTATACTCGTATAGCCCATACTTGCAAGTGAATGCCGTCTTCTGAATATCCTCAGGACGAATCTTCAGCTGATGATAACCCGAACGCAGATCAATCTTCGAGAATACACAAGCACCCTGAAGCTGATCAAAGAGATCCTCAATACGGGGCAATGGATGCTTGTTCTTGATGGTGACTGCATTCAGATCCCGATAATCCACGCACATTCTCTTCGCACCATCCTTCTTCTCTACAAGCAATACAGGAAAAGCCCAAGGAGAGAAACTGCGACGGATATAACCCTTAGCTAGCAACTCGTCGACGGTCTTCTTAACCTCCTCATGCTCGACAGGAGCCATACGGTAGGGCCTCTTAGCAATAGGAGCTGTGCCAGGCAAGAGATCAATAGAAAACTCAATGTCGCGATCAGGCGGCATACCTGGCAAATCATCCGGAAAGACATCCGGGAATTCAGACACCACGCGAATACCATCCGTGGGTCTAGCCTCCATCTGATGAAGAAATCCAGAAGGCTCTGTGGCACCGACAGTGACCTCCTGACCATCCGGTGCTGACAGAAGAACCGTCCTCTGAGCACAATCTATTCGGACTCCCCACTTAGCAAGAGTCTCCATTCCGAGGATCACATCAATGCCCTTGGTGTCTAGCACCATCAGATTCGCACTGAAATCTACCCCCCTTATGGCCACACTGACTCTGGGACAGAAGACATGAGACCTCAACTGCCCTCCCGGTGAAGATACCATCATGCACCTCTTTAATGTGCTAGTAGGAATACCATGATGCTCAACAAAAGACTGGGTGATGAAAGAATGTGTAGCACCAGTATCAAAAAGCACTGTAGCAGGATGGGCATTAACCATGAACGTACCAATAACCACGTTGGGAGCCTCGGCCGCTGACTCGGCCGTCACGTGGTTCACCCTGCCCTGAGCTGGGGCCTTGGGCTGAGCTGCACGTCCCTGCTGTCCT
This sequence comes from Panicum hallii, assembly GCF_002211085.1. Taxonomy (NCBI): domain Eukaryota; kingdom Viridiplantae; phylum Streptophyta; class Magnoliopsida; order Poales; family Poaceae; genus Panicum; species Panicum hallii. The sequence goes on from NC_038044.1 coordinate 41,139,139, forward strand.
GCCTGCGCCTTCCGAGGGCAGACGTTGGCGTAGTGCCCTGGCTCGCCGCAGTGGAAGCACACTCGAGGAAGTGCCGGAGCCTGCTGCCCAGGAGGAGTGGGCGCTCCCTGCCTCTGAGCTGGTGGAGCCGGAGGCGCCGGAAGCCTCTGGCCCTGTCCCGCCTGCTGCTGCTGCTGAGGACGAGGCGGAAACTGCTGCCGCTGCTGGTACTGCTGAGGCGGCCTCTGCTGCTGCTGCTGTGGAGGGTACTGGTAGCGGGGACGGGTGTTGCTGCCCGACGAGGATGGAGCCATCTTCCTCTTCTTGTCCTCAATCTCCCGGCGCTTGCGCTCGGTGTTGAGGGCCGCATCAACCAGCTGGTTGAAGTTGTCGAAGCGGTGGTTCAGTAGCGCATACTGGATATGATCATCCAGTCCCTCCTTGAAGTACTCCTGCTTATCGCTATCACGAGCGACGTCGGCAGGGGCGTAACGGGCAAGCTGAAGAAAACGATCACGGTACTCCGTCACCGTCATCGATCCCTGAAATGACAACACAGATAACAAGGATAGGAATCGCTCGATTGGTCAGGTTTACGAAAGAAATCAAGGATAGATCAAGCTCAAAAGAAATTTTAAGGAATTCCATTTAATTTTACCTGCTTAAGAGCACGGAACTCCTTCTGCTTCATCTTCATGATGCCCTCAGGAATGTGATGGTTCCTGAAACGCTCACGGAACTGGTCCCACGTGAGAGCGTCACGATCCCGGGCTGGGTAGGACTCCCACCAGTCAAGAGCGGAACCTCGCAGCTGCCCTGCTGCGTACAGAACTCGCTCCCGGTCGTCGCACTGCGCAACAACCAACTGGCGCTCCACCGAACGAAGCCAGTCGTCCGCCTGGAGTGGGTCCGTGGTGTGAGAGAAGGTCGGAGGGTGACCTCTCAGGAAGTCCGCACGCCTGTCACGGGGCTGAGGCGGCGGAGGAGGCGGTGGCTGAGCATGGATCTGCTGCAGAGCCTGAACGGTGTTGTTCAGGGTCGCCATCATCTGCATCTGGAGCTGGAAGAACTGCTCCGGGGTCAGTGGTGGAGGCATCGGTAACGGCTGACCAGTACCCTGGTTGTTCTGCTCCTGCTGGTCAGAACCGGAACCGGTGCGCCTGGTGTTCACCATCTGATTGCAACAAACGAAATCTTATGAGAAAAGATATGGTGCAGCTGCGGAAACGAAACTTCGGAAAGATATAACAGAGAGAAAGGGATATAGGTTTTACCCCCAACGTTCTAATTCAATTTTTTTTTTATTATTTAGTTCAAGTGGGGTTAGGTCAATTTGCATGAACAAGTTTAACTACTAAACTATGCAATCAAGCAAAGATCCAAATCAAACATTTGCACAATAACAAACATTCAATATTCACAACTTAGTCGAGTTTTCCACACTACTCGACTAACACCCTCGTTCTAGCGTATTTTTATCGGGACAACCTAAACTTATAGCTTATAAGATTAGGCGACTCAGGCCAACGTCTACGGAGACTCAAGCTATTTCTCAGAAAAGACAGGAGAAAACAGCAAATCGAGGGCTTAGGACTCAAGGAATAGAAGCAGAAACAGGATGGTTGAGGTTTTGCGGAAGCTAGGCAAGCGAAAAGAAGTCCTAAACTCGACCAGTTCTATCTAGGCTTCGTCCTACAGTCGACACGGCTCTGATACCAATCTGTCACACCCGATTTATAAAAACATAAATCGAGCAATCATATATGCGCCAGGATCAAGTCACGCATATATACAACAGATCATCAAGATATCACAACACATGTCACGAATAACATTAATATAAATCGTAAATGAATCAATAAATGAATTATTTTATTACAACCGAATCAAGAATCGGTTCAAGAGTTGCGGAAGCGTAAAAGAGATACATGAAGAGCTGGGCGCCACAGGGACATCGACTGGGAGACAAACGCCTAGAAGTCGTCGAAGCCGCTGACGTAGTCCTCCACGTTGCCGGGCACTGAGCAGCAGTCGAAGATATCCAAAAAATAGAACAGAAGAGTAGAGAGGCAAGTGTGAGTACAAACTTGTACTCAACAAGTATAACACAAACTATGAGGCTCTAGGCTGGCTGACTCAACTGCATTAGCTTTTTAGTCTTGGCAAATTTTATTAAAGCTACTTACTACAAGTGGATTGGTTACCATAACCCAAATTGCATAAGAATTAATCAATATTAATTAAGAACTACTGAGAACCACCCAAACCAAACCACCCGGGGAATCGCCCTCGTCAAAGGTTGATAACCCCACTAATCAGACGGAGGATCTGGGCCGCTCATGACTGTGAGCACAGCTGATATATCAGTTTTACACTCTCGAGAGGTTGCACAACTTTACCCACAAGTCGTGAGCTACGCTAGTTGTTCATCACACTTCCTTAGGTGAGATGGCTAGCGAGCGCACTACGAGACCGTTACAAAGGATCACGTTGGTAAGGTGTAACCGCTAAGGATTCTGGATCGGCGACGATGGGGCCCACCTCCGGGGGTACAAGACACACAGCACAGACCAAGCCGGAGGAGCAGGGACCATTGAAGCTTACCACCCCTCTTGCCCACGCAGGTAAGTTACTCCCGAACCAAAATGACCTAATTAGTAAGTCAAGACCGTCCCATACCAGTCTTGTGGTTGCGCGGTTGTCCCAGGTTGTCGCTCTATGAACCGGTCCTTATGGAGAGTGGCCAACCAAGCACTAAGCACCGTGCTGGCCCCCTAAACCATGTTTCTAACAAAAACATCTTTTAAGGACGCACAAACCACTCAAGCACACAGCACAGAGGGTCGGCTCCAGAATTAAGTTGCATAAGACCATTAATCAAATTAATTAAAAAGGACCAAGATTTGTTGTTGCGCAGCAACCTAGCACAACTAACCAAAATGCAACCCATAGGATATATATAAAGATATAATAGTGGCTAGGAAGTCCTTATGGGTATACAGAATTTAAAATGCAGTATGAAATTGTATTTAAAAGTGATCGGAGGTTCATGTTATACTTGCCTTCCTCGTACTCTCCCGGCTGCTGCTCAAACTGCTCGGAAGACGGCTGCTCCTGGTACTGCTCCAAAGGCTCCGCGTCTACTCACGATCATCAAACATAGCCCACACATACACACATGCATAGCAAGAACAAACTATAAGAAAACAGTACACCAATACAACAGAACAGCACATGAAACTAGCCTAGAACTAATCTACGCGTTACAACGATCGCGTGCATATAAAGAACACCTAAAACGGAGCTAAAACGCGAAAACTGCGCTTAAAACAGGATCTAGGGACCTATTTGTAAGAAAAACAGAGAAACCAGGGGCTTCTGGGCAAAACTCGGGGACTAAAATGTAATTAAAGCCTAGATCTAGGGGCTAGCTGGTTAGAAACCTCAGGCTGGACGGCGGGTTAGATTTCCAGAGAGGCTAGGGGTCTAAACGCATGAAACAGGACTTATCCGTAATTTCTTTTGAACTACACGCGGACCGCGGGTTGATTCCACAAAAAGGCGAGGGCTCTTTAGCAAAAAGACATGACCGAAGCGGTAAGATCTGTTCTGGGCCCTTAGATCCAGATCGGGCGGCTGAGATTAGATTCTTAAAGCGAAGGGGTACGCGCGACTCTCGACCCTTAGATCGGGATCTGGCGGCCGAGATTTAAACTAGTCCGCGAATCGGTATCCCTTAACCTGGATCCTCGGATCTAAATCGGGCAGCTGGGGTTTAATGCGGATCTGGATCTAATCCAGATCGTTGCCTTGAGATCTAACGGCTCGGGGGAAGTACCGGTCTGGATCTAATCCAGACCGTAGGCCCAGATCGAACGGTTGAAGGGGCTCCGGTCGGCTCCGGCGGCGGGGAGGCGCGGGGCGCGGCGGAGGCTCGCCGGAGGACACGCTACGGAGCGATTCCGCGGGCGATGCGCGACGAGATCCGGTCGGGGAGGGAGAGAAGGGCACGGGGAAGCCAATTGGGGCCAAAGGGGGTGGAGGCAGTGGCCGTAGCGGCCGGGCGACGGCGGCGTGCGGCTCGGGTGCTCCGGTGAGCGCGCGCGGCGGCGGTAGGGAGAGACCGGGGGAAAATATGGGTCGGGAGGCTTCCTTACCCCACCGGGATGAGCTCCCGAGGCTTGGACGACGGCGGCGGCCGACGAGGGGGCGGAACGGCAGCGGCCCGAGGTGAGCGGCGGCGGCGCTGCTCGGCTAGGGTTTCGGGGCGGCGGAGCACCGAAGCGGCTAAGGGGAAAACCCTAGGGGGCGGCCGGCGCGTCAAATAGGGCCACGCGACGCCTGGCGAGCGGGCCCGAGGAGAGAGGATCGCCGGCGATATCGGAGGGGCCGGTACGCCGGGGAAGAAGGGGGGAGGGGGAGAAGAAGCGCTGACGCGCGGGCCCGAGCTGGCAGCGAGCGGAAAGGAGGGGGGGAACGGCGCGCGCGAGCGGGGGGGGGGGGGAAACGAGCTCCGGCAGGTGGGCCCGGTGCGGCAGACAGAGGAGAGGGAGGGGGCGCGCGGGCGCTGGGGAAGACGGGCCGGGGCTTGGCCCACGTGGAAGAAAAGGAAGAGGGGAGGATGCTGGGCTTGGTCGGCCCATGCGGGAGGGAGAGAGGAAGAGGGGAAAAAGAGAGGGGCCCAAGAGAGAGAAGAGGAAGGGGAGCTGGGCTGGGCCAAGGAGAGGGTTTGGGGCTGGCTCCTTCTATTCCTTTTCTTTTTCTTTACTCCACCCATTCAAACAAAGCCATTTGAATTCAAATACAATTTGAATTCAAATCTATACACTCAACACAAATAAAACCATGCTGCGGCATGAATGCACAAACAATTTTAATCCTATGGTATATTTTAATTGCTTACGTTATAAAATTACTTTAAATACGACAAAAATTAAAGAAAAGCATGGAAAATTCATTTAAGCCCAAATAAATTAATTAAAATTTGAGGAAATTACCTTAGGGTGTTACATCCCACGTGCCACCACGCGCATGCTTGCGCCACTCGCTCGGCATCACCCACGAACCACTCCTGTGCCGCTGCCGCGCACGCTTGCTGCCTCACCCGCGCGCCTGGACCACTTCGCGCGTCACTGCTCACTCCGGGTTGCTCGCCTCCACCCGGGTCTCGCACCTGCTGCGCTCACACGCGTCCTGCACGCCATTGCTCGCTCGGGGTCGCTCGCATCTAGCATATCCGTGCCGCCACGCTGCGAGCTTTGCCCCAGCGCCGCTTGGTTCGCGTGCCGCTCACGCGTTTGCTCCACGCCTTCCACACGTCCGTGCAGCGCTCTCGCCAACCGCAGCGAGCCCCTGTGCCGCCAGTCCTTTGCCATTCTCCTCCGTCCAAGCCCGGCGCCGTCCCCTGGTACTGTCTCCGTGCTCCAACGCCACCATGCGCCGTTGCTTGGCTCTGCTGGCGCCCGCGTGCTGTCGCCTGCGCTCGGCCCACTCCAGCCGAGCCGCCCCCGCGCGCTGCGCTTGCTCTTGCTGCGCCACCAGCCCGCTCGGGCTCGCCTGCGTTTCACGCCTCTCGCCTCTGCTCCCCTGCGCGTTCGCGAGCCACTGCCTGCCCGCCAGCGTCTCGCTTTCCAGCCGAGCTGCCGCTTGCCGCACGCTTACGCGCGCCCTTAGCGCTTGCGCCGCGCGCGCTCCTGCTCCCGCGGCACGGGCCCCTGCGCGCGCGCCCGGGCGCTCCCGCGCAGAGCCGCTCGCCCGCGCCCGCAGCGCCCCGCGCCGCCCATGGCCGCCGCCGCTCCTGTGCACCCCGTCTGGCCGCCAGCGCCGCACGACCGAGCCCTGCCTGCTGCGCAGCACTCGCTCCGCCTCCACCTGCTCACTCCGCTCGAACCGCCGCTGCGCTCGCTGGCCCGCACCGCGCTGCGCTAGCCCTCGCCCAAATCCGTGCCGAGCCGTCGCCACTCGCCCGCTGCCTGGCGCTGCCGCAGCTAGCGCCGCCAGCCTCCGCTCCCTCGGCCTGCGGCCCAGCGCCGCTCGCGCGTCCGCCTGCTGCTTCTGCTTCCGCCCGCCCCGCGCCTGGGTCCCGCCGAGCCGAGCCCCGCCGGCGCGCGCCTGCACACGCACCGCTCGGGTCCGCCAGCGCCTGCCGCGGCCCACGCTCGCCGAGCCGCCGCGCAATCGCGCCGCGCGCGCCCCGCGTGTGGCCGCCTGCGCGCCACCAGCTGCCGGCCGAGCCCACGCCGGCCTGCAGCAAGCAAAGGGAGGGAGGTGGGGAGAGGATAAGGGAGAGAAAATGTGACTGCCAGTGAAAGAAAAAGGGAACCGTGTAGAAGATGAATAGAAAGAGGAATGGTTTTCCCCAAGGGCTTATGCGCAATATGGAAAAACTGCAGGGATCTATTTGTAAAGTAAAATTTCCCGCTGACTTAAAACCTTAATGAAGAAATGACCAAAATGAAAGTTGGAGAGTTTTTCAAACTCTACAACATTGCTTTAGGGCCCAAATTCAAAAACTCAAAATTTACATTTTTATATGTGATTCTTTGAACAAAAGTCGGATTTGAATTGTTTTTGTCCTAGAAATGTAATTCATAAAATTTCAGGACTTAAATGCAAACATTTATGACACGTCATAATGACGGGATAGACTCGTCATAATGAGTGGATAGACATGTCATGATGACTTGCACTTTTACACTTTAGTCCTAAGTAATTTTTGAAAGTTACTTTTGTAAATCAAATACTTACACAAAAGGACTTATACTTTTATAAAATTACATAAACACCCTTATTTTTACCATTTTACCCAAACTTTTTACACGCTTCAACATACACATTTCCAATAAAACTTTTTGAGTAAATATATATTTTTACAAAACGTAAAGTAAGAAAAACATATTTACCAAAACCACCTTTCACTTGTTTTGAAATTATCCTTCTCCAAATACATTTTGCAAAAACAACCCTAGGTTTTTCTGTAATTACAAAAATACCCTTTTTACTGGCACTTTAAATTTTCAAAAGCTTCGCACAAACACACATAAGCTTTATACAAACAAACACATATTTCACACTAACAAAATATATCTAGTATTGCAAATACACGAACCGTCACAGGTTACACCGGGTTGTCACAGAGCGGGGCGGCGCACGTGGCTGGCAGGTGACGCGAGGGAGCGGGGCCATGGCGGAAGGGAAAGGGGAAAAGAAGGGCGCGGCGGTTACGGCCTATTGTCGCGAGGTGGGGGCGAGCGGCGACGGGGGCGGAACGAGCCGGGAGAGGGAGCGAGCGGAGGAAGAAGGGAAAGCTGACAGCAGGCGCCCGCTCATCAGTTGCCCGGGTGGGAAGGTGAAGGGGCGCGCGGGGGTGCGGCCATCGGTGGGCTGGGCCGGCGGAGCGAGGCCGGGGTCTGCGGCTGCGCTACGCGAAGGAAGGAAGGAAGAGGAGAGTTGGGCTGGGCTGTGGTGGCGCAGTGGGCGTGCTGGGCCGTGCTCGCGGGAGAAGGTGGGGTAGTGGTGCTGGCTGGCTTGTGGGCTATGGGCCAAAAGGGGTTTAGGGGAATTAGAGTTTGAATTTGAATAGATAGGATCCATTCAAATTCAAATTCCACACATTGGAATCACACAAAATGAAAATCAAGCAAGAAAATCCAACAACCAATTCAAAACAAGGAAGATTGCAATTAAATCCAAAAAGACTTCAAATAATCATACTAACATTTAATGGTCCTTAGTTTCAAGTTAAATTTACTAAGATCTCGAGGTGGGGAAACTTAATCTTGTACTTAGGTTCTAACTAAGGCACAACACAAATAGTTTTTGAAATTCACGATTTTGCACTAACGTAACATTCCGGAAAACTTCGGGATGTTACAATAGGGCCAGGGCATAGGCAGAGCAGAGTCCTCAGGAGGATTACCTGAAATACCGTTAAATTGCAAGACTGAGTATTCTAATACTCAGCAAGGCTTACCCGTTTCATGGTATACGTAGCCATGTAGCTCGACCATGAAGGCTTTATCAAAACTTTTGGGTTTGTCTTTTGCTGAAAAGCATCAAAGAGTAGGTCCTTAATTTTCAAATTTTAGCTTTCAGATTCTAGTTAATTATCCATTCTAGGTAAGCCATTATAATTACTTAAGCATGGTAGAATCTTTTAAACAAACATCATCTTTGATAATCGTAAGGTTGCTCTTATTACTCTATGTGGCAAAAGGATCAAGCAGTCTTGATCTCTGCGAGAAACGGACGATTCAGAATTGAATTTTCAAACCTTGCAAGGGTAACCCTAACTCACACGCTTGGAACATCCAACGATTGTTCCAAAGCAACCGTTTGCCTTTCATTCCGACTCGTGGATCAGTGCCACCACAAGCGATTGTAGGACCATATGAATATCCAATGTGCAGGATGTACGCCTGTAGCGCGACTACATGACCGTACTCCTGTCCGCTGTGCGGAACGTACTCCCGCACGTGTAACACCCTAATATAAAATTCCGGGATTTATAATGAATTTAATTTGGCTCCAGTAATTTTCTAAGGATTTATTTTGCCTAGCTTGCATTTAATTTAATTAAATTCCGTAAAGAATTAAAATTTCCTTTTAGGTTCAATATGTTTGTGCATTCATGCTGGTGCATAGGTTTTATTTGAATGAGTGCATAGGGTTTGAATTCAAAAATTCATTTGAATTCAAATAGATTTGATTTTCAAAAGAACCAGAAAAAGAAAAGGAAAAGAAATAGGAAAGCAAACCTAGCTTTTAGCCCAGCCCGGCCTGCTCCTCTCCTCCCCCTCGGGCCGGCTCGCATTCCCCGCGGCCCACTCCCCTTTCCTTACGGCGCTCGGCCCAGCTCGTGCAGCCCAACTCCCTCACCCCGCCTCCCTCAGCCTAGTGAACCCGAGCCGTTTCTCTCTTCCTCTAACACTTCGACCCCACCTGTCAGCCCCTTCTTCCTCCTTTCCTTCTTCCCTGCCGAGCTGGCTTCTCTGTTCTGCTCCGCCCGCTCCCTCGCTACCTGTGGCCCCGCTTCACCCCGCGCTTGAGCACGGACCCATTGGCCACCACCCGAGCCCTCCTTTCTTCTGGAAGTTTCGCCACCGAGCCCGGGATCACGCGGAACGGTTGGCGTGATCCGCTTCCACCGCGTCCAGCGTCGCCCACGATCCTCGCCGCGATTGCACCATGCACACATGCCCAGAACCACGGCCTGCCCTTTAATTTAGCCCCCACGTACTTCCTCGGGCTCTGTCACGCCACACTGCAGCCGCCACTGAGCTCCAACGCCGTCACCCACCTTGCTCTGCTGCGCAGCACCCCCTGCTCCACCGTGGACCCGTCGCTCCGCTGCACCCCAGCCCCGGCCAAGACCTGCCTCAGCCTCGCCTCGGTGCCAGGAAGCTCCCTGAGCTCTTCCCCCGCAACCCCGACCCGTGTAGCGCCAGGATTTCACCGAGGACTGCCGCCGGTGAGTTTGCTCCACCACCTTGATTCCTCGCTGCCGATGTGTTTCTGTCCTCCTTACCCCCATAGTACCTTCACAGCACCACTCCGTGCCGATCCGTGAAGCCCAGGAGCCGGAGGACCCCTGCAGCAGCCCTCCCCGCGAGATCGTCCCGTCTCCGCCGCCGGTCAATGTCACCGACACCCTTGCACGGACAACCAGCCCGGACCATGCCCTCAGTGAGCATCGGCAAGTCCCCCTGGTTCTTTTGGCGCTAGATGTCGTAGACCTGAGCCCTTAATTAGGCCGGAACGAAGCACGCCGGCGAGCGCCGCCGCACAGACCCGACTCTGCCGTCGCAACCGCAACCCCGAGCACCCCAAGGCCCGCAAGTACCCTAGGTGGATTACGCATGTCGCGTAACTGGTCCCAGACCCAAGCCCCACTCGATTTGACCCTTGGAGCATCGATTTCGTTGAGCTCCAGCGACGCGCCGCCGCGGGAAACCAACTCCGATTCGAAGTGAACGCTGAAGATTAGATCGCGTACCCCTTCAACCCGAGCCGTTAGATCTAGACCCAGCGGACCGGATTCCCCGCTTAGATCGGACCGTCCGATCCATCGCCTAGATCAGACCATCCGATCCACAGTGATCAGATCGGACCGTCCGTTTTCCTCGTGCAGATCGGACCGTCTGTAACCCGCCGTTCAGATCGGACCGTCCGAACCGAAATGCGTCCAAAGCGTCTGATCCAGATCCGACGGAACAGATTAGAAGTTACCCCTTTCGGCCTGGCAGCTTTGCTAAAGAGACACTGAGTTTCTTTGGAATCAACCCGCAGTCCACCCCCGCTCAAAAGTAATTCCAGATAAGCCCTGTTTTTAGAGTTTAGACCCCTGAGCTCTTAGATATAGAACCCGCCGTCCAGACCTTTAGTTTTGGCATGTTAGCCCCTGCGTCTATAGTTTAATTTCATTTAAGTCCTTAGTTTTTGCGCAGAATCCTCTGGAAAATTCTGTTTTCTTACAGAAAAGCCCCTAGACCTTGTTTTAGCCCTAGTTTTCGCGTCTTAGCTCCGTTTTAGGTGGTTTTCGCGCTGACGCGATCGTTGTAACATGTAGAATAGCTTTAGCTCAGTTCTGTGCTATTTTATTATATTTTTGTACTATTTCTTAGCTTTTTTTTTGGTTTGCATGTATGTGTATGTGCTGGACCATGTTTAGGCGTTCCGATCGTGATTAGACGTTGAGCCATCGGAGGAGTACCAGGAGTCACCATCTTCAGATGCGTTTGAGCAGCAGCTAGGAGAGTTTGAGGAAGGCAAGTATAACATGAACATCCTATCACTTTTAAATACAATTTCATACACATTTTAATACCGTGTACCTGTACGGATATCCTAGCCACTTTTATCCTTTATATAAATACCTTGGGTTGCATTTGGTTAGTTGTGCTAGGTGCCGCGCTCTCATACACTTGGTCCTTCTTAATTAATTTGATTAATGGTATATACAACTTGATCTTGAGAGTGGCCTTCTGTGCTGTGTGCTTGAGCGGCTCACATCTTGTTAAAATATATTTTTATAGAAACCTGGTTTAGGGGGCCAAGACAGTGCTTAGTGCTTGGTTGGCCACTCTCCATAAGGACCGGTTCATAAAGCGACAACCTGGGACAACCGCGCAACCACAAGACTGGAATGGGATGGTCTTGACTTACTAATTAGGTCATTTTGGTTTGGGAGTAACTTACCTATGGGGCAAGAGGGGTGGTAAGCTTCAATGGTCTCTGCTCCTCCGGCTTGGTCTATGCTGTGTGCTTGTACCCCCGTGAGGTGGGCCCCATCATCGCTGATTCAGAAATCTTAACGGTTACACCTTACTAACGTGATCCTTTGTGACAGTCTCGTAGTGTGTTTGCTAGTCATCTCACCTAAGGAAGTGTGATGAACAACTAGCGCAGCTCACGACTTGTGGGTAAAGTTGTGCAACCTCTCAAGAGTGTAAAACTAGTATACTAGCCGTGCTCACGGTCATGAGCAGCCCAGATCCTCCATCTGATTAGTGGGGTTTATCTTTGGTAGTTTGGCCTGGTTTTTAGTAGACTCATAATTAATTTTAATTAATTATTTCTATAACTTGGGTTATGGTAATTCATCGACTTGTAGTAAATAGCTTTAATAAAATTTGCCAAGACTAAAAGCTAATGCAGTTGAGTCAGCTAACCGTAGAGCCTCATCAGTCGTGTTATACTTGTTGAGTACAAGTTGTGTACTCACACTTGTTTTCTCCACTCTTCTGTTCTCTTTGGGATATCTTCGACTGCTGCTCAGTACCAGACGACGTGGAGGATTACATCAGCGGACTCGACGATTTCTAGGCGTTTGTCTCCCTGCCGACGTCCCTGTGGCGCCCTATTCTTCATGTATTTATTTTATGCTTCCGCACTTCTTGAACCTATTCTTGATTCGGTTGTAATAAAGATATTCATTTACAATTTATACGCTTTTATTTCGGGATATGTGTTGTGATATCTTGATAATTCTGTTGTATATATGCGTGACTTGATCCTGGCACATATATGATTGCTCGGTTTATGTCTTTATAAATCGGGTGTGACAGAATTGGTATCAGAGCCATGTCGATTGTAGGACGAAGCCTAGATAGAAATGGTCGAGTTTAAGGATTTCTTTTCTCTTGCCTTGCTTCCGCAAAACTCAAAAATTCATTTCTGCTTCTATTCCTTGAGTCCTAATCTTCGATTTGCTGGTTCTCTCTCTTGTCATTTCCGAGAATTAGTCTGATCTTTTTCGTAGACGTTGGCCTGCAATTTTCTATTTGTCCTCATAAGCTTAGGATGCCTTTGCAAAAATATGCTAGAGCGTCTGGTTGTTTTAGTCGAGTGGAGTGATAAACTCGCTAAAGTGTGGATAATGAGTGCTTGTGATTGTGCAAAATGTTTGATTTGGATTTTTGGTTGACTGCATAGTTTAGAAGTTAAACTTGCTCTTGCAAATCGACTCTAATGCAAACTTAAATTAAGTAATAAAACTGAGATAGACTGTTGGGGGTAAAATCGTACACTCTTTATTCTCTACCTTATCGTGTCGGAGTTTTCTAATTGTACAATATCGGTCTCCTATAAACTTCATTTTGCTGCAAACAGATGGTGAACACCAAGAGCACCGGCACCGGTTCTGGCTAGCAGGGGCAGAACAACCAGAGTACCGGCCAGCCGATGCCGATGCCGATGCCTCCACCCCTGACTCCGGAGCAGTTCTTCCAGCTCCAGATGTAGATGATGGCCACTCTGAACAACACTGTTCAGACTCTGCAGCAGATCCACACTCAGCCGCCACCTCCTCCACTGCAGCAGCCCCGCGACAGGCGTGCAGACTTTCTGAGGGGTGACCCGCCGACGTTCTCCCATGCAGCTGATCCACTCCAAGTAGACGACTAGCTTCGTTCGGTGGAGCGCCAGTTGGATGTCGCTTAGTGCGACGACCGGGAGCGAGTTCTGTACGCAGCAGGGCAGCTGCGAGGCTCCGCTCTCGACTAGTGGGAGTCTTACCCAGCTCGGGACCATGACGCCCTCACTTGGGTCCAGTTCCGGGAATGTTTCAGGAACCACCACATCCCTGCTGGAGTGATGAAGATGAAGCATAAGGAGTTCCTTGCGCTTAAGCACGTAAATTAGAGTAAAATCTTTCCGCAATTCCTTTTGAGCTCAAGCCCACCCTTGTTTACCTCCGTGAAATTGGAAATGCTGAGTAATTTCCATCTTCTTTTTCCGGTATTTATCATTTCAGGGAGCTATGACGGTGACCGAGTACCGTGACCGTTTCCTTCAGCTCGCTCGCTACGCCCCCGCTGAGGTCGCCAATGATGGCGATAAGCAGGAGCGCTTCAGGGAGGGGCTAGACGATCACATTGAGTACGCGCTCCTGAACCTCCGCTTCGACAACTTCAACCATCTGGTTGACTCTGCCCTCAACACCGAGCGCAAGCGCCGGGAGATTGAGGACAAGAACAGGAAGATGACTCCTGTTGCGTCTGGCAGCAACACTCGGCCTCGGTACCAGCACCCGCAGCAGCAGCAGAGGTCACTTCAGCCGTACCAGCCGCGACAGCAGTAGTACCCACCTCGTCCCCAGCAGCAGCAGCAGCAGGCAGGATAGGGCCAGAGGCTTCCAGCACCTCCGGCATGCTCAGCTCCACCGGCTCCACCAGCTCCGCGACAGGGAGTGCCTACTCCTCCTGCCAGACAGCAGGCTCCAGCATTCCCACGGGCGTGCTATCACTGCGGTGAGCTGGGATACTATGCCAATGCTTGTCCCCGGAAGGCGCAGTCTGGATAGTAGGGGCGCCCAGCTCAACCCAAGACGTCATCACAGGGCAGGGTGAACCACGTGACGGCCGAGTCGGTGGCCGAGGCTCCCAACGTAGTTATTGGTACGTTCATGGTTAGCACCCACCCTGCTACAGTGCTTTTCGATACTGATGCTACGCATTCCTTCATTACTCAGTCTTTTATCGAGCATCATGGTATTCGTACTAGCACATTAAAGAAGTGCATGTTAGTATCTTCACCGGGAGGGCAGTTGAGGTCTCATATCTTCTGCCCCAGAGTCAGTGTTGCCATAAGGGGGGTAGAGTTCAGCACGAATCTGATGGTGCTAGACACCAAGGGTATCGATGTGATTTTGGGAATGGAGACCCTTGCTAGATGGGGTGTCAGGATTGATTGTGCTCAGAGGACTGTCAACTTGTCAGCACCGGATGGACAGGAAGTCATAATCAGTGCTTCGGAGCCCTCTGGATTTCTTTGTCAGATGGAGGCTAGACCCACGGATGGTATTCGCGTGGTGTCTGAATTCCCGGATGTTTTTCCGGATGATTTGCCAGGTATGCCGCCTGATTGCGATATTGAGTTTTCTATTGATCTCTTGCCTGGCACAGCTCCTATTGCTAAGCGGCCCTATCGTATGGCACCCGTTGAGCATGAGGAAGTTAAGAAGACCATCGACAAGTTGCTAGCCAAGGGCTATATCCGTCGCAGCTTCTCTCCTTGGGCTTTCCCTATAGTGCTTGTAGAGAAGAAGGATGGCACGAAGAGAATGTGCGTTGATTATCGGGATCTGAATGCAGTCACCATCAAGAACAAGCATCCATTGCCCCGTATTGAGGATCTCTTTGATCAGCTTCAGGGTGCTTGTGTATTCTCGAAGATTGATCTGCATTTGGGTTATCACCAGCTGAAGATTCGTCCCGAGGATATCCCGAAGACGGCATTCACCTTCAAGTATGGGCTATACGAGTATACGGTCATGTCCTTCGGCCTGACCAATGCTCTGGCTTTCTTCATGCATCTGATGAACAAGGTTTTCATGGATTATCTGGATACCTTTGTGGTGATATTCATCAATGATATCCTAGTATATTCCAAGTCAGAGGTAGAGCATGAGAAGCATCTGAAGCTCATGTTGTAGAGGCTTAGAGAGCACAAGCTGTATACCAAACTCAGCAAGTGCGAATTCTGGATTCACGAGGTTCCATTCCTCGGTCATGTCATCTCCAAGGGAGGTATTGCGGTGGACCCCGGCAAGGTGAAGGATGTGCTTGACTGGGTGGTGCCGCAGATAGTGAAGGAAGTCTGCTCCTTTCTAGGCTTAGCAGGATATTATCGGAGGTTCATTGAGAATTTCTCCAAGATTGCGAAGCCTTTGACTTCCTTGCTAGAGAAGGGTGTGGATTTCTCCTGGACTGATGAGCGTCAGATGGCCTTCGATGAGCTGAAGAAGTGGTTAACTACGGCGCCAGTCCTTACACTGCCAGACCAGAGCAAGAGGTTCATAGTGTATTGTGATGCTTCGAGGGATGGTCTTGGTTGAGTTCTGATGCAGGAAGGCAGAGTTATAGCTTATGCTTCACGGCAGTTGCACCGGCACGAGCTGAATTATCCCACTCATGATCTGGAGTTAGCCGCAGTTGTGCATGCTCTGAAGATATGGAGGCATTACTTGTTTGGGCAGAGGTGTGGCATTTACACCGATCACAAGAGCCTCAAGTACATATTCACGCAGAGTGAACTGAACATGCCACAGAGAAGATCGCTAGAGTTAGTCAAGGATTATGATCTGGAGATTCACTATCACCCGGGCAAGGCCAATGTTGTAGTAGATGCTCTTTGTAGGAAGAGTTATGCCAACATGGCCGTGGCTTTTCAGATGCCCCAGGAGTTATGCGAGGAGTTTGAGTAGCTGAGTCTGGGTTTCTTGCATCACACCTCGAATGCATCATTCAAGGCAGAACCCACTCTGGAGGCAGAGATCAGGCAGCATCAGAAAGAAGATAAGAAGCTGCAGGAGATCTGTGAATTGCTCAAGATCGGCAAAGCACCTCATTTTAGAGAGGATGATCAGGGTACCTTGTGGTACAAGGGCCGGATATGTGTGCCAGATGTAAAGGATCTCAGGAAGCTGATTTTGAGTGAGGCTCATGATACAGCATACTCCATTCATCCGGGCAGCATGAAGATGTATTATGACCTCAAGGAACGATTCTGGTGGTATGGGATGAAGCGTTCCATTGCAGAGTATGTGGCTATCTGTGACACTTGTCAGCGTGTCAAGGCAGAGCATCAGAGGCCAGCAGGTCTATTGCAGCCATTGAAGATTCCAGAGTGGAAGTGGGAGGAGATCAAGATGGACTTCATCGTTGGATTTCCTCATACTCAGAAAGGGTACAACTCTATATGGGTAGTAGTGGATCGGTTGACGAAGGTTGCCCACTTCATTTCGGTGAACACTACTTACTCCGGTGCTAGACTCACAGAGTTGTACATCTCCAGGATCATCTATCTGCATGGTGTTCTGAAGAAGATCATATCTGACCGAGGGTCTCAGTTCACTTCACAGTTCTGGGAGCAGTTGCATGATTCGTTGGATACGAAGCTATGCTTCAGTACCGTGTCATCCTCAGACAGATGGGCAGACAGAGAGAACCAACCAAGTGTTGGAGGATATGCTCCGAGCCTGCGCTATTCAGTATGGTACCAGCTGGGAAAAATGCCTGCCGTTTGCAGAATTTTCATACAACAACAGCTATCAGGCCAGTCTGAAGAAGTCCTCCTTCGAGGCCTTGTATGGGCGGAAGTGCAGAACTCCACTGTATTGGGATTAGATTGGCGAGAGGCAGGTGTTCGGTCCGGATATTATTGAGGATGCAGAACAGCTGGTACAGCAGGTACGAGAGAACCTGAGGGTCGCTCAGACTCGTCAGAAGAGCTATGCGGATGTGCGTCGTCAGGATCTGACCTTTGCGGTGGATGATCATGTGTATCTGAAGGTCTCGCCGATGAGAGGAATCCGCAGGTTTAATGTGAAGGGGAAGTTAGCTCCTAGATACATCGGTCTGTTCAAGGTGTTGGAATGGAAGGGTGAGGTAGCATACCGTTTGGAGTTAGCTCCCAATCTCTCAGGAGTACACGATGTCTTCCACGACTCCCAGCTAAAGAAGTGTTTGAGAGTGCCGGAAGAGCAAGCACCACTAAAAGGGTTAGATGTACAGGAGGATCTGACCTACACCGAGCATCCGGTGAAGATTCTAGAGACATCTGAGAGAGTTACCAGGAACAAGAAGATCAAGATGTGCCGTCTTCAGTGGAGTCATCACACAGAGGATGAGGCTACTTGGGAGCGAGAAGATGAGCTCAGGAAGACATACCCCGATCTCTTTGCTAGCTAGCCTATCTAAATCTTAGGACGAGATTCCTGTAAGGGGGGTAGGTTTGTAACACCCTAATATAAAATTCCGGGATTTATCATGAATTTAATTTCGCTCCAGTAATTTTCCAAGGATTTATTTTGCCTAGCTTGCATTTAATTTAATTAAATTCCGCAAAAAATAAAATTTCCTTTTAGGTTCAACATGTTTGTGCATTCATGCTGGTGCATAGGTTTTATTTGAATGAGTGCATAGGGTTTGAATTAAAAAAATTCATTGAATTCAAATAGATTTGAGTTTCAAAAGAACCAGAAAAAGAAAAGGAAAAGAAATAGGAAAGCAAACCTAGCTTTTAGCCTAGCCCGGCCTGCTCCTCTCCTCCCCCTCGGGCCGGCTCGCTTTCCCCGCGGCCCACTCCCCTTTCCTTACGGCGCTCAGCCCAGCTCGTGCAGCCCAACTCCCTCACCCCGCCTCCCTCAGCCCAGCGAGCCCGAGCCGTTTCTCTCTTCCTCAGACACTTCGACCCCACCTGACGGCCCCTTCTTCCTCCTTTCCTTCTTCCCTGCTGAGCTGGCTTCTCTATTCCGCTCCACCCACTCCCTCACTGCCCGTGGACCCGCTTCACCCCGCGCTCGAGCACGGACCCACTGGCCACCACGCGAGCCCTCCTTTCTTCTGGAAGTTTCACCGCCGAGCCCGGGATCACGCGGAACAGTTGGCGTGATCCGCTTCCATCGCGTCCAGCGCCGCCTGCGATCCTCGCCGCGATTGCGCCATGCACGCACGCCCAGAACCCCGGCCTGCCCTTTAATTTAGCCCCCACGTACTTCCCTGGGCTCTATCACGCCACACCGCAGCCGCCACCGAGCTCCAACACCGTCACCCGCCTTGCTCCGCCGCGCAGCACCCCTTGCTCCACCGTGGACCCACCGCTCCGCTACACCCCAGCCCCGGCCAAGACCGGCCTCAGCCTCACCTCGGTGCCAGGAAGCTCCCCAAGCTCTTCCCCCGCGACCCGACCCGTGTAGCACCGGGATTTCACCGAGGACTGCCACCGGTGAGTTTGCTCCGCCACCTTGATTCCTCACCGCCGGCGTGTTTCCGTCCTCCTTAACCCCCGTAGTACCTTCACAGCACCACTCCGTGCCGATCCGTGAAGCCCAGGAGCCAGACGACCCCTGCAGCAGCCCTCCCCGCGAGCATCGTCTCGTCTCCGCCGCCGGTCAATGTCACCGACACCCTTGCATGGCCATCCAACGCGGACCAAGCCCTTGGTGAGCATGAGCAAGTCCCCCTGGTCCTTTTGGCGCTAGATGTCGTAGACCTGAGCCCTTGCTTAGGCTGGAACGCCGCACGCCGGTGAGCGCCGCCACACTGACCCGCCTTCGCCATCGCAACCGCAACCCCAAGCACCCCGAGGCCCGCAAGTACCCTAGGTGGATTACTCATGTCGTGTAGCTTGTCCCAGACCCAAGCCCCGCTCGATTTGACCCTCGGAGCATTGATTTCGATGAGCTCCGTCGACGCGCCGCCGTGGAAAACCAACTCCGGTGACCAGCCCGCCCCGCGCGCCCAACCAACCCTAGCCGTCCGATCCAAAGTGAACGCTTAAGATTAGATCGCGTACCCCTTCAACCCGAGCCATTAGATCTAGATCCAGTGGACCGGATTCCCCGCTCAGATCGGACCGTCCGATCCACAGTGATCAGATCGGACCGTCTGTAACCCGCCGTTCATATCGGACCGTCCGATCCGGAACGCGTCCGAACCGTCCGATCCAGATCCAACGGCCCAGATTAGAAGTTACCCCTTTCGGCCTGGCAGCTTTGCTAAAGAGACCCTGAGTTTCTTTGGAATCAACCCGCAGTCCACCCCCGTTCAAAAGTAATTCCAGATAAGCCCTGTTTTTAGCGTTTAGACCCCTAAGCTTCTTAGATATAGAACCCACCATCCAAACCTTGAGTTTTGGCATGTTAGCCCCTGCGTCTATAGTTTAATTTCATTTAAGTCCTTAGTTTTTGCGCTGAATCCGCTGGAAACTTCTATTTTCTTACAGAAAAGCCCCTAGACCTTGTTTTAGCCCTAGTTTTCGCGTCTTAGCTCCGTTTTAGGTGGTTTTCGCGCTCACGCGATCGTTGTAATGTGTAGAATAGCTTTAGCTTAGTTTTGTGTGCTTTTTATTGTATTGTTGTACTATTTCTTAGCTTTTTCTTTGGTTTGCATGTATGTGTATGTGCTGGACCATGTTTTGGCGTTGCGATCATGATTAGACGTTGAGCCATCGGAGGAGTACCAGGAGCCACCTTCTTCAGACGTGTTTGAGCAACAGCCAGGAGAGTTTGAGAAAGGCAAGTATAACATGAACATCCTATCACTTTTAAATACAATTTCATACTGCATTTTAATACTGTGTGCCTATAAGGATTTCCTAGCCACTTTTATCCTTTATATAAATACCTTGGGTTGCATTTGGTTAGTTGTGCTAGGTGCTGCGCTCTTATACACTTGGTCCTTTTTAATTAATTTGATTAACGGTATATACAACTTGATCTTGAGAGTGGCCTTCTGTGCTGTGTGCTTGAGCGGCTCATGTCTCGTTAAAATATGTTTTTATAGAAACCTGGTTTAGGGGGCCAGCACGGTGCTTAGTGCTTGGTTGGCCACTCTCCATAAGGACCAGTTCATAGAGTGACAACCTGGGACAACCGCGCAACCACAAGACTGGAATGGGACGGTCTTGACTTACTAATTAGGTCATTTTGGTTTGGGAGTAACTTACCTGCGGGGCAAGAAGGGTGGTAAGCTTCAATGGTCCCTGCTCCTCCGGCTTGGTCTGTGCTGTGTGCTTGTACCCCGTGAGGTGGGCCCCATCGTCGCTGATCCAGAAACCTTTGCGGTTACACCTTACTAACGTGATCCTTTGTAACAGTCTCGTAGTGTGTTTGCTAGTCATCTCACCTAAGGAAGTGTGATGAACAACTAGCGTAGCTCACGACTTATGGGTAAAGTTGTGCAACCTCTCGAGAGTAAAAAACTGGTATACTAGCCGTGCTCACGGTCATGAGCGGCCCAGATCCTCCGTCTGATTAGTGGGGTTTATCTTTGGTGGTTTGGCTTGGTTTTTAGTAGACTCATAATTAATTTTAATTAATTATTTCTGTAACTTGGGTTATGGTAATTCATCCACTTGTAGTAAGTAGATTTAATAAAATTTGCCAAGACTAAAAGCTAATGCAGTTGAGTCAGCTAACCGTAGAGCCTCATCAGTCGTGTTATACTTGTTGAGTACAAGTTGTGTACTCACACTTGCTTTCTCCACTCTTCTGTTCTCTTTGGGATATCTTTGACTGCTGCTCAGTACCAGGTGACGTGGAGGATTACATCAGCGGACTCGACGATTTCTAGGCGTTTGTCTCCCAGCCGACGTCCCTGTGGCGCCCTATTCTTCATGTATTTATTTTATGCTTCCGCACTTCTTGAACCGATTCTTGATTCGGTTGTAATAAAGATATTCATTTACAATTTATACGCTTTTATTTCGGGATATGTGTTGTGATATCTTGATAATTCTGTTGTATATATGCGTGACTTGATCCTGACGCATATATGATTGCTCGGTTTATGTCTTTATAAATCGGGTGTGACAGCACGTCGGTGCGTGTGCGAAAAACCAAATTATGAGTGGTGGGGGGTATGTCCATTCTTCGGGCCGATCGGTTACTAGGGTTACCGTTTACCCATAATTCATGGCATGTGGCTAGTACCTTCAAAGGCTTAACCACCGCCACCACACAATGTGACCTTATCAAACTTTTATCAACACAGACGGGGTCTCTACCAAGGTCATGAATCATAACCACAACCCCGTCCATTATCCTTATAGTGATTGCAGGAATGTAAATATTGCAACTCCTATAAAGCTCGCGAGTGATAGGCAATCACTCAACTTCTACCGGTCTTATTAGCATAGCAGCTACTTGGACTCAAGTTCTAATATACAGTACATAGGATCCTAGGAATGTGCGACTAGGGTTTCCATACAACTCCTAAGAACTTAGATGCACCAGTATAATAAATTAATATTTAAATTGCCTTCACTGATGGGGTTGGGGTTAGAGATGTCAACAATAAAACTTTCCGAACCGGGGTTCGGGGCTTCAGTTAAATCTCCGGTGATGTTCCCGGGGTTTTCAAAAATTCCTTCTTCTGGTTCCGGAATTAGCTGATAATCTCCGTCAGCGAGAGTCATCGAGTCTACATGATATGCAAATATTATACTTTAGGGAATGCATACACTTCCATTTCATATCATGATAAAGTTGCAATCTAATAAACAAACATTCTATTTAGCAAACCTATCATCTACTCTCCAACTGGGCAATCATTTATCGAGTACAAACTAAACTACCTAATTGCATTAAGTGACATGTTTAGTTACTCAAAACAACTAAACTAATTATATTATATAGCATGGGGGTGATCCTAATTTACCAAACTAATTCCATTAAACACCATTAGTGGATTTTAGGAACTAGATTAATTGTTCTTTAAAGAATGGGGTCCTTATTATTAAATACTTTTGTTTTTGATCAAATAATCAAACCCTAAGTCTGGAGTGATAACTAATACTACAAAAATTAGTATAAACGGACCTAATTGAAATAATTTTATCCTACAATTTTCAGAATATTTTATAGAGCAAATAAATTAGAAGAAATATTTTAATTAATCAGCACCTAGAACATGTTTTATTTCCATAGAGCAAACCACTGCAGAATTGGAGCTATAAAGCTAATTGAGTACTGGTGAAGCATGAAGGAAGCTTTTGTAAATTTATCAGAAGTTTATCTCCACAGGAACACTGCCATAAAAACAAACAAATTCAGCACTATTATTTCAAGATATATTTATATCTAGAGTCCCAAATAGATTTAGGTGCTGAAATTTTATGGACATGTTAAACAACTCAGAAACATCATTCAAAAATATTTTCATAATTTTTCATGAACAGGATCTAGCACAATTTTTCATTCTTGATAGACCACTGTTTTTTCACAGAAAGGACCCTAATAAGATTGAAATCGAAGCAATCAAGTCCTTGGCCGAATTGAAACAGGGGATAGGGAGGGGAACGGCGGCGTTCCGGCAAGGTTGCTCACTAGCGGTGGATCGGAGGTGGGGGAGGAGCTTCAGGGGGCCGAGGCGGTTCACAAGAGCTGCTTGGCGGGGGCTAGGATGGCCGGAAAGGTTGGTCCCTACGGCGACCCGGGACGGTGGCGAGAGGGAGATCGACGGCGAGGTGGTTTCGGTGCTCATGGGTGGCGATGGAGGGGCTGGCGAGCTTCACAAGAACAAGGCAAAGCTGTTGGAGGGGTTGGTGTGGATCGAGAAGAGGCGGGGCGAGCTGCCCACGGCGGCCCGGAGCGACGGCAATGGCACTCAACGGCGGCGGCAGTGTTTGGTCCACGAAAAGAAGAAGGGAGCGAGTGAGTGGGTGAAAGAGGGGCCACAGCAACTTGATTCAGGTGTTAATTAGACCATGATCGATGGCAGGGGCATGGCACGGCACGACGGTCGACGGCAAGCAGCTCCTGGCGGCTCGGGTAGTGGCGGAGCGGCGTGGCATGCGCGGGAGAGGGCAGCGGGGAGGCGCTGAGACGGTGGCAGAGCGTCTTGGCGACACGTGGAGCAGCGCTAGAGCAGGAGCTGGCCTCAGGCGGCATGACAACATTGGCCAGCGATGGCGCCGCTGCGGCGGCAGAGAAAACATAGGAGGAAGAAGAAGGGCGGGGGGGAGGATCCTAGGGTCCTATCTGCAACTACAGGAATTATAGGGACTTCACTGTAAAACAAAACTTCCCACTATTCTAAAGCTCAAATGAGAAAATGGTCAAAATAAAAGTTGTAGAACTTTTTAAAAACTACAACTTTGCTTTAAGGTTCAAGTTCAAAAACTCAAAGAATAAAGTTTTATTTTTGAACCCTTGGGCTAAATTCAAAATTATCAAGTTTTTGTCCTATTGAAGGCAAATTTCATTAGGTTTTGGAGCTAAATGCAAGTTTTTATGCAAGGTAATGATGACTAACATTCTTACACTATGACCCCTAGTATAAATGAGAGTTACATTTGTAATCAAAACTTTTGCACAAAAGGACTTGTATTTTTGAGAAATTACACATAAAACCTTATTTTCACACACTTCACTCAATTTCACATAATTCAACACATACATTACAACTGCTCCCTCTATTTGCTACATTCAGACACCTAGGGTGTCACAACCTTCCCTCAAAAAAGAATCTCATCCCGAGATTACAGGAATGATACAACTTGGAAGATAGATACCTAAAGAGTCTTAAGGAATTCGGGGAAGTTCTTCTGAAAATAATCTTCAGTTTCCCAGGTGGCTTCTTCCTCAGTATGATAATCCCACAAGATTTTATACATCTTAATCTTCTTTCTTCTAGTGGTTCTCTCTTTGGTATCAAGAATCTGAATGGGTTGTTCGGCATAAGAGGATCAGGCTCGATCTTGATGGCTTGTGGTTCAAGGATCTCAGTAGGCACTTTGATGCACTTCTTGAGTTGAGATATATGGAAGACATCATGAATGGCTGCTAACTAAGAAGGAAGACAAATTCTGTAAGCCACTGGGCCACAGACTTCGGTGATTTCAAAAGGTCCGACATATCGGGGTGCTAGCTTTCCCTTTATGCCAAAACGTTGAACACCTTTGGTAGGTGATACTCGAAGATAGATATAGTCTCCTATTTGGAATTGCAATGGTTTTCTCCTTTGGTCTGCATATCTTTTCTATCTAGACTGTGCTGCCTTAAGATTTGTTTGGATAACCTTAACCTTATCTTCAGCTTCGGTAACTAAGTCTGGCCCGAAGATTTTGCGTTCACCCGTTTCAGACCAACTCAAAGGAGTTCGGCATCTTTGGCCGTACAATGCCTCAAATGGAGCCATTTGAAGACTGGATTGATAGCTGTTGTTACAAGAAAACTCGGCCAAGGTTAGACATTTGTCCCAGTTCATATCATAGTGAATGGTACAAGCTTGGAGCATGTCTTCAAGGATCTGATTATCTCGCTCGGTTTGTCCATCAGTTTTTGGATGGTATGCAGAGCTTCAAATCAGCTTGGTTCCGAGAATTGATTGCAACTACTCCAAGAAGTGTGCAATGAATTGTGCCCCTCGATCAGAAATGATTGTTTTAGGGATACCATGCAGACGAACAATTTGATCAAGATAGACTTCGGCATACTTCTTAGCAGTATAAGTTGTATGCACAGGGAGAAAGTGCTATTTTGGTGAGTCTATCAATAATTACCCAGATGGAGTCATGCTTCTGAGATATGTTGGGAAGGCCAACGATGAAATCCATACTGATGTCTTCCCACTTTCAAGATGGAATAGCCAGTGGGTGGAGTGTACCTGATACCTTCAGATGACTGGCTTTAACTCTCTGGCAGGTATCGCATTCAGATACATACTTAGCAATTTCCCTTTTCATCCTGGTCCACCAAAAGTTTCGCCTAAGGTCTTGATACATTTTAGTACTACCAGGATGAATAGAAAACTTGGACAGATGTGCTTCATCAAGGATTTGTTTACGTAGTTGATGGTTCTTAGGTACAACAATACGATTGTTGAACCGTAGAACTCCTTGATGATCAGTGTGGAAACACCTATATTTTGTCTCTCCCTGAGATAGTTTTTGTTTGATAATTTTGATACCTTCATCATGCAATTGCAACGTGATGATTCTATCTTGAAGGGTAGGTTCAATTGATATAAGATTCAGACTACCTTGAGGAATAATCTCCAGATTGAGTTTCCTCATTTGATAGCAGAGGGTTTCACTGAAGACTTCTAGGGATAAGCAATGCCAATGTGCCTTGCGGCTAAGTGCACCTGCAACCACATTAGCCTTGCCGGGATGGTAGTGTACTTCAAGATCGTAGTCCTTGATGAATTCTAACCAGCGCCTTTGCCTCATATTTAAGTTGGCTTGGGTGAAGATATATTTGAGGCTCTTATGGTCAGTATAAATATTACACTTGGTGCCCATAAGATGATGTCTCCAAATCTTGAGAGCGTGAATAACAGCTGCTAACTCAATATCATGAGTTGGGTAATTTTGTTCATGATTCCGGAGTGCTCTGGAGGCATAAGTGATGGTGTTTTACCGGCTGCCCACCGAGGGATATACCCAAGGTGGTAAGTTTTGGTGAGGAGACGCCGAGATCAAGAACTCGAAGGTGCAAGGAACACAAAGCTTAGACAGGTTCGGGCCGCAAGGCGCGTAATACCCTACATCCTGTATGGTGATTTGTAGCTAAGCTCTTCGTAGCTAAGTATTGCAGGCTTATCGAGTACTTTCGAAGTAGTCTTCGACTTCTTTCGAAGCTCTGTCTTGAAGTCCTTCTTTGAGTACTTACTCGGCTGCATCGAAGCTATGAGGTGCTCATGCCCCGAATTTTATCCTTGATATGGTGTGCGATTGAAAAATCGCACTCCATATGGAGTAGCCCCCGAGCCTTAGGTTGAATCGAAGAATCAGGCTGAGGGTCACATTATTCTGTAATCCTCCTTACTTTTCAAATTTGAAAAATAAGTAGTCGATGCCACGTATCCCACAGCCCCCGAGTCTTGAATCCAAATCTCTCAAATTTGGAAAAAAGGATCCAAGAATCGTGGCATTGGTGTTACTCTGAAATCCCGAGAAAAACTCTTCGTCTTCTGCATAGTGAATTTAAGCCTCCCGCTGGTTTATTTAACCATGCGGTGACTTAAGGTTTCTTCTGCACTCTCAGTCCTCATATGAGTCGTCTTCGAGTAGTTTTGCGGCATCCAGCCCCCGAGCTTACGAGCCAGGAGAGCCAAAGGAGCCATGTCGAGTAGTGCGCATCACCCAGCCCCCAAGCCGGGGAACTAGCAGAACTGTGATGGCACGCCATGCTGCCTGGAGAGTTGTTGCCGAAGCTTGATCTGAAAAAAGACAATGCATACATTATGTAGCATAATGCGAAGATACCGAGTAGTACTCAGTAATAATATGAAGGAACCAAAATTTATTCGGTATAAAAATTTTGCGTCTTGCTCTTGCTAGGCCATGTAATTTCCCCAAGCAGTTAGCCTGTTACATTTAAGCACCTGATCCCTGATGGCCGTAGACCATAGCGTAGGGAGCTTAGCAGCATGCAGGCGTAGGAGCATAGGCTTACAGAAGAGTCGAGGTTTCACGGATTAAGGCGTGTGCTACCCGAGTACTTTAGCAACCGTTAAGATCAGAAAAAGAAGTCGTCATGTGATAAAGAGGATGCGCGGTGCGCATAAAGTAGTCGGCGATGTGTAGCTCTGGAGGGTTTCGTACCCATCAAGAGACATACACGCATAAGTAGTCGGCGAGAGCGTGTGTGGCAACATGCAAAGATCTATACTTCCATAGGGTGTAGTCCCATGAAGCCTCCAGCACTCAGAACACAACCTTATGGCGTAGCCTCCGTAGTCAGTGTCCTAAGACCGTGGCAAAGCCGCCAGCACTCGGTGCATTAAGTCTGTGGCAAAGCCTCCAGTACTCGGTGCACCAAAGCTGTGGCTGTCAGTCTAGCATCCCAGGAGTAGTCGATCAGGGCGTAGCCCCCGAGGGTTTCATGCCCATCGAGAGGCGTACCCGAAAAGGTAGCCGATCCTATGAAAACAAGTCAGAAAAGGTATAAATCACTTAGTTTGATTCGTGGACGAATATCGACGAAGCCGTGGAGCTCATTGATGGAGCTGCGACGGTTTGTTGATGAAGCTTGACTAGTCGGAGTCAATTCTGACTAGTTTTCAAGTTGAGATGAGTAGTTGAAGTAGTCGTCGGCGGGCTGCCGATCGTCCTCACAAAGTTGAAGTAGTCGAACCCATCGCTGCTGCGCGCGGATATTGCGGCACAAGCCAAAGTTGAACCGGATCGTCGAGGTCGACGGCCGCGGTGCATCGACGTTGCAGCGTGAGGTCACGTTGAGCCGAGTAGTCGAGGTCGGTGACAGTGCGTCTGATGAGGCAAACCAGTTGGCACTCGCTCCTAACCAGCTCAGGTTGCGGCGGAATTCCGTCGCAGAGTCACGATGCGGCGCTGGGTCAGCTTGCTATGCAACTTCCTCGCTGCCACCAACAGCGTTGAAGCGCCGCAATCCAAAGATTGGTGCTAACAATGTCAAGTACTCGAATAGACACAAAGCACTCATACATTACTCAAATGGAGACAGAGTTCATACATAGCTTACATAGTTCACGGGATTACGACGGCACAAAACGAACGATATACGCGACAGCTAACAACATCATGATAATAAGAACTAAAAACACATGTAGCAGTAGCTCTGGCTCCAACGAGTGCTCCATCTACCACCTTGGGTGCGGACGCGCCCTACTCGTAGTCCTCCGGGACGTAGTCTGGATCGGGCTCCTCTGAAGGGTATCAACAACGTTTGAGTACTAACGTACTCAACAAGTTCCACCTCACCAAGGAGGGGATTGCCAGACTAAATGCAATGCACAAGAAATAACATGCAAAATACAAATCAAATGCCTCACCCTGTGACATTTCCCATACCAGTTCATCTCAGGTAGCTCAATCTAGTTGTTAGGACCACACCACAACTTGTCCTAACCGAGGATACGGACCATTCAAATGGATTGTACACTCTGCAGAGGTCGCACAACACACACGCTCGAACTGCTCTAGCGAGCAGCCCGACATAGCTGACACCCGGCCATAGCATCACCCCAGCCCAGCCGTCCAACCCTCGGGTCCTGACCACGCTCAGTCTACACCCATATCATAAGCATCCTCATCTAGACGACTGTCAGGTGAGCTAGTGGGATTAAGCTAAACCCTGCCCACACAGGGACGTGAGGCCGCACTAAAATAAGTCAGGTGAGATGTCGAAACAACTCGGTCCTTAGGCTCACCAGGGCAGCCTCCAACTCAACATACCAGCTCGAGTCCACCACCAAGGTGGTACTCGCACGTAAGTCTACCACCACGGTAGCGCTTACTCCCAACTCACCCATCTGCCCTGGTCTCACATCCCATACCATTCCATCATCAATATCCAAGGGCACCAGGTATGATCATGCAAGACAGCATAGCAATATGCAAGCAAAGCTCATGCAAGGGGTTCACTCAATCTCTCGGCTCAATATCTCATGTGGACCCTATAATGCAAGCTTCTACAAGTAGCCTCTCTTGGGTTCAACGTGATCGAAGGGTCGGTGAAACTTGCCTTCATTCTCGTCGTCGCCGGCGTCACCACGCTCCTGGTCTCCTGGCCCCTGGTCCTGCTCCGGGACGGGCTCTGCTCCGGGTCGATGCAAGTGCACGTGAATCCATGCAAACAATACAATCAAATATCAAAAAACTGCACAAATTTGGTTTCATATGAATTTAGAAACAAGAATCGTCGAAATCGGAGTTAAAACGAAGAAGATATGAATTTCTCAAGGTTTCTGGAAAAAGAAAAGCAAAAAAGAAAAGGAGAAAGGCTGCTATGCTGCGGACTAAGTTCGCAGGCCATGGACCAGCGTGGGGGGTGTGAGGGCGGTCCACCGCGGACCAGGTGCACTGTGTGGGGATTGGTCGCCGGAGATTGGCTGTGCAGCAATGTATTTCGCCGATTTCCTCGCTACCGGCAAGGTCCAGGGGCTAGGGTCAAGGAGGACTACATGCCGGTGTAGATCTCGAAGAGACGAATCTTATGGTGGGTTCGGCATCGCCGGAAGATGAATGGAGAGGTGCCAGCTCATCGCTGGAGGTGGGTCGGGCAGCAGAGGAGTTCGCCGGAAAGCTCGCTGCCGGCGAACTCGGGGCTCTAGGGGTCAAGAGGACATGATGCCGGGGAAGATATCGACGAGGCGGAGCTATTGGTGGGGTCGGCTTGGCCGGAAGATGGCCGGAACAGTGTCAGTTCACCGCCGAAGGTTGGTACAGCATGGCTGCGCATAGGAGTCCGCGTTTCGGGTTGTTTCCGGCTGGGATTTTGGCACTAGGATGTGGTGCAGGGCACAAGGAACGTGTGGGGAGGCTCGGCTGAGGCAGGGAGGGGCTGCCATCGGCCAACGACGAGCTGCCGCAGCGGCACCATGGCACACGCGGAGGGCGCGGGGAAGAAGGGCTCTTGGCCCGGCTGCAGGCTGGGCAGGTGGCTCGGGTGGAGGGAAGGCTCGCTGGGTGGCTGGCCTGGCCGGTGCAGCTCCAGCAGGGATATCGATGGTGCACTTGGTGGCTCAACGGGGAAGAAAGAAAAGAAAGAAGGGCTCGGCTCTTACCAGCAAGATGAACGAACAAGAACGGAGCGGCAGGGGGTTTCTATGGCAGCTCACGGCGGCTTTTATAGATGGGAGCGCAGCGGCGTGCAGCGCTGGTCGCCGGTGTAGCGGGGACCCGCGGCGCACTGAGCACGTGGGCGAGCGGCAAAAGGCGCGGCTTGCCGCTGTAGCTTCGAGGTGCGCGTGCACGCGGCGTCGCGACAAAACGGGGAGCAGCGAGGTGATGGGTTAGGCGGGGCAGCGAGACGCTCGGCGACGTGGATAATCGCGACGGCGGGATGCTCGGCTTGGTCGCTGATCGGCACGCGCACGCGGCGTCACGACGGGCGGCGGCCACGAGGAGCTGGGCAGCGAGGCGACGCAGCAGCGACAGGCAGCAGCGGAATTCTTGCCTTGGCGTGCCGTGCGAATGGCGACGAGCGGCAGCAGGTCAAGTGGCGTTGCTTGGTGCTGCAGCGGGGTGTTGGACTTGGAGAAAGTCACTGCAACGGAGGGAAGCAAGGCAGCAAACAGCGAGGAGGCGGCGTTGATTTGCAGCAGCAGCAGCAAGGATGCCGGTGTAGAGCAAGAGGAAAGCGACATGGGCAGCACTGTGCTGTTACGAGAGAAGAAAGAAGAAAGGCTAGCAACGATGATAGTAGCAGAAGCAGCAGCATGCATCAAAGTTGCCAGGAAGAAGACGACGCATGAATGGAGTAGCATCGAGCTGCTTGTGGAAAAAGAAAGGTGGAGCAGGCTGGTCGGCAGGAGAGAGAGCAGAAGGGCCTAGCCCAAGGAAAATTATTCATCTTTTCTTATTTACTTGCTTGCTTAGCTGGTTAATTAATTAGTCAACTAGCTGATCTGATCTTGATTAACCTTGCTTAATTAGAAGATGAAAACCGGGGCGTTACAAACCTACCCCACTTAGAAGGAATCTCGTCCTCGAGATTCACCGTCTTCGAAGAGGTGGGGGAACTCTGCTCGAAGCGCATCTTCGCGTTCCCACGTGGCTTCCGCTTCCGTGTGTCGACTCCACTGCACTCGGCAGATGGTGACATTGGAGGTCCTGGTTCGCCGGGTCACCTTGTCCAAGATCCTCACGGGTACTTCTTGGTACCGTAGGTCTTCTTGCAGGTCGATGGAATCTTGAACCACTTGCTCTTCCGGTACTCGCAGGCACTTCCGTAGTTGGGACACATGGAAGACATCATGTATACCCGACATCTCATCCGGCAAGCGAATCTTGTATGCAACAGCTCCAACTTTCTTGAGGACTGGGAAAGGTCCGATAAAGCGCGGGGCTAGCTTTCCTCACACTTGGAATCTCCGAGTTCCACGAATCGGGGAGATCTTGAGGTACACGTGGTCCCCGACATCGAAGCTGATGGCACGTCTTCTTTTGTCGGCATAGCTTTTCTGGCGTGACTGAGCTGCCTTGAGGTTTCTCTGACCACATTAACAAGGTTCGACACTTCCTTCCATAGAGCGCTTCATATGGCGACATCTTCAAGCTGGCTTGGTAGCTATTGTTGTAGGAGAACTCTATGTACGGCAGGCTATCTTCCCAATCCTTGCCATACGTGAGCACACAAGCTCTCAGCATATCCTCCAAGATTTGATTAACTCTTTCTGTCTGTCCGTCTGTATGAGGGTGATAAGCAGAGCTGAAATCCAACTTAGTACCAAGGGCTTCATGCAAGCTTTTCCAAAACCTGGACGTGAACTGTGCTCCTCGATCAGACACGATCCTCCTTGGTATACCGTGTAGCTTCACAATACGGTCGATGTACAGCTTTGCTAGTTTGTCTCCGCCAAAAGTGGTGCGCATAGGGACGAAGCGTGCCACTTTCGTGAGACGATCGACTATCACCCATACAGAGTCATTACCGTGCTTGGTTCTGGGTAGACCGATATTGAAGTGCATACCTATCTCATCCCATTTCCACACAGGTACGGGCAACGGCTGAAGCAAACCATTTGGCTTCTGATGCTCTGCTTTGATCCGTTGGCATATATCACATCGGGCAACAAAACGAGCAATGTCACACTTCATACCATTCCACCAATACTTCTCCTTTATTTCCAAGTACATCTTGGTACTACCCGGGTGGATGGAGTAGGCCGAGTTATGTGCCTCATCTAGAATGGTCTGACGGAAGTGACCATGTCTAGGGACACACAACCGGTTTCTGTACCACAAAACTCCATCCACATCAACTCTAAAGGCTTCAGACTTATCCTCTTCCATTCTGGCCTTGATGTCTGTCAACCTTGAGTCATCCTTCTGAGCTTCCTTGATCTGATCATCCAGGACGGGCTGCACACTAAGGTTGAAGTTGCATGCACGAGACACAACTCTTAGGTTCAGCTTTGCCATCTCTTCACTCAGCTCTAGGGCTTGAGTTATCAAGTGGTGGCAATACGCTTTCCGGCTTAGCGCATCAGCCATTACGTTGTCTTTTCCTAGATGGTAGTGTATCTCCAGGTCATAATCCTTGATCAACTCTAACCATCTTCTCTGCCTGAGGTTGAGATCCGTCTGTGTGAAGATATACTTGAGACTCTTGTGATCTGTGTATATCTCACACTTATTCCCGATCAGGTAGTGTCTCCATATCTTCAGAGCATGGACGACAGCTGCTAACTCCAGGTCGTGTGTAGGGTAGTTCTGCTTATGAGGCCGGAGCTGTCTCGAAGCATAAGCTACTACCTTTCCCTCTTGCTTGAGGACACAACCAAGACCTTGTCTCGATGCATCACAATAGATAACAAAGTTCTTGTGATTATCTGGCAAGGTCAACACTGGAGTGGTCGTCAATCTCTTCTTCAACTCTTGGAAGCTCTTCTCACATGCTTCTGACCAAACAAAAGCTTTATCCTTCCATGTTAACTCGGTCATAGGCTTGGCTATCTTGGAGAAACCTTCAATGAATCTTCGATAATAACCAGCTAATCCCAAGAAACTTCTGACTTCTGTGGTGGTGGTTGGTTGCTTCCAATCTGCAACGGCTTTCACCTTCTCAGGATCCACTTCAACTCCCTCTGCTGTGAGAACATGTCCCAAGAAGCTAACTCTCTGCAACCAAAACTCGCACTTGCTGAACTTGGCATACAGCTGGTGGCTTCTCAACTTTTCCAAAACAACTCTAAGGTGTGGCTCATGCTCCTCTACACTCTTGGAGTAGATCAGGATGTCGTCAATGAAGACAACAAAAAACTGGTCTAACTCGTCCATGAAAACCTTGTTCATCAAGGACATGAAGAAGGCAGGAGCATTAGTTAAGCCAAACGGTACTACGGTGAACTCATACTGTCCATACCGAGTCCTGAAGGCAGTCTTCGAGATGTCTTCTGCTCGGACTCTCATCTGGTAGTACCCGGATCTCAAGTCAATCTTGGAGAAGAACTTGGCCCCTCGTAGCTGATCGAACAGATCATCTATTCTTGGTAGAGGGTACTTGTTCTTGATTGTGACTGCGTTGAGTTCCCGGTATTCAACGCATAACCTTTGACTTCCATCCTTCTTCTTGACAAAGAGAACTGGAGCTCCCCATGGTGATGCTGCTGGTCTAATGAAACCCTTCTTCTTCAGCTCTTCTAACTGCTTCTTCAACTCTGCCATCTTAGGGGCTGCTAGACGATAAGGGTTCTTGGAGATGGGTTTAGCTCCTAGAAGCAGCTCTATGGTGAACTCTACATCTCGTTCCGGCGGCATACCGGGTAAGTCTTCAAGAAACACATCCTCAAACTCACAGACTACTGGTACATCTGCTGGTGACTCTGCTTGGAGGTTATTCAACATAGCCTTGAGCTCGGGCAAGTCACGTGGAAAGGTGCAAGTAACAGTGATTCCTTTATGGTTGGTTACTGTCACTGCTCTCTCCGCATATGCTATGTTGCCACGGTGTCTTGTCAACCAATCCATCCCTAGGATGACATCAATTCCACGGGAGGCAAGAACCACTAGGTTGGCTCGGAACTCTACCCCACTTAGAATAATGGGGACGCTATTCACTCCCATGTAAGAAGGGGTATGACCTCCTGGTGACTTAGTCATTAAGGGCCTTTTAAGGGCTACCATAGGTATACTATTTGCTTCCACAAAGTGTGATGATATGAAGGAATGAGATGCTCCAGAATCAAAAAGTACTGATGCAAGAATTGATCGAACCAGAAACTCACCAAAGAGTACTCCTGGGGCCTCTTCTGCTTCCTCTACATGCACATGATTCACCTTTGCCTTGCCAAAGGACTGCTAACTCCTGGAGGGTGCACCATGGTTGTTCTGCCGTCCTGGTGCTGGCACGGAGTTGGAGTAGACCGACGGTGTTGACTGCCTCTTGTAAGGACAGTTGGCTATAAAGTGACCGGTCTCTCTGCAGTTGAAGCAGGCCTTTGGGTTGGTCACCTGACTAGCACCCGACTGCTGAGGGTGGCTATTAACCTGAGTCTTCATCTGCGGAGCTGTCTGTGTGTGCTGGGTGTTCTGACTTGGCTGCCTGAAGGAGCTAACCGGTGTCTTGAAGGTGGTGGCACTCTGAGCTCTCTATCTCGACTATGCTGGGTGCTGAGTCCTTTGAGTCTTCTTTGTCTAGAAGGTCCTGCCCTCAAACTTCCTCTTGCGTTCCTTGGCTTCTTCTATCTTGTTCTCCTCAGCTGTGAGAGCAGCATTATACATATCCATAAAGCTAGCATGCTTGGTGGCTTGGACTATTGTCTTTAACTCGGGCTTCAGGCCACGGAGGAAGTAGAACTGCTTCTTGGCATCATCCTTGCATTCCTCAGGAGCATAGCGAGCCAACTCGTTGAACTTCTCAAGGTACTCCCCAACTGTCAAGTTTCCCTGACGGATGTCAATGAACTCCTGCAGCTTGCGAGTCATGACCTGCTGGGGAATATGGTGCTCTCTGAACAGCTTGACAAAGTCATCCCAAACCATGTTCTCGGCCGTGAGATCTATCTCACAGTGAGCCTCCCACCATGCTAGGGGTGCTCCTATAAGCTTGTCACTGGCCAAACGAACCTTCTCCTGTTCATCTGCCTGTATATTCCGTAACTTCCTTGCCATTTCCCTCAATCAATCTTCTGCATCCATAGGGCTATCCTTCTTGCCAAACTATGAAGGGTGCGTGTGGTTGAACTCCTTAATCTTGCTCATGTGGTTGTGGGCTGGCAGTCGACGGTTGTTCTGGTGGTGCTGGTCATCCTGATTATTCTGATTATTCTGATTATTCTGGTTATTCTAGTCATCCTGATTATTGCTGTTCTGATTCATGAACTGGCGTAGCTCTGTTCGAAGGCCATTCATCATCTCAAAGAAGTCACAGAACATGCCCACCATGTAACTCGTTAAAGGGAGTGGCGGGGGTGGTGGAGGTGGCATGCTGCTCATTCCTTCTACAAAGTTCCGGTTCTGGTTCTGATTCTAATTCACCTCTCTACCTCGGATCTGGCTGACCTCATCCTCACCAGCTGTGTTGAGGCGGTTGGAGCGACGAGACATCTATGGTTAACAGATACGAATGATTAGGTTAACGCGTTGCATTATTAGGGTGGATTAACAGGGTGGATTTTTTTATTATTATTAGATTATTAACAGATTATTTGGCGTATTATTAAGCAATTTATTGCTATTATCACTACTCTTGTGATGATCTTCTCTTCTCTTGTACACACAAGATACACACAAGTAGCAAACATTCAAGCAACACACATGCATTCATTCAACAGGAAGTCCAAAGAACACAACAAGACAGCGATACAGCGATCCGATACAGCGATATGGTACAACAGGAACAGGCTAAGGCTCAACTTTAAGAGTCGGCTGGACCAGCAGGCTGGGAGGGCCCTACGACACGGTCTTCGGGGTCTTCAGTGTCGCTTGAGCGAGGTGACGCTGCGGCAGTAGGTGGCACAGAACCCAAAAGTCTCTTGCGTGGGGGAAGGCAAGGGTACAGTGGAATCCCATCAAGGATTGGAGATTCGCCGGTATTCTCGTGTTGGCGGTCCTTGCGCTTGGCACGCTCGGTCATGTGCATCTCTCGGAGGAGCTGGCTGTGACGATCTGCCTGCTCCCTAAGCTTCTCGTCCGCCAAAATGGCGCGACATTCGGCTTCGGCGGCTCGAGCTTCCACCATAGCCAGTGTCACTTTGGCCTTCCGCCAGCGGGTTTCTGCGTCCTCAGCGTGTTGGGTGAGAACCCTTAAGCGCTCTCGTAGCATGTCACAGAGGTCGTCCAGACTGAGCAAATAGCCGAACATGGCGACAACTGTGGGGTCCTTCTGTGATGCAGCGAGTCCCCAGGTTCCCAAGTTGCGGATCCTTGCTGCCCAAGCTGGACGGTTCCGATCTAAGGGTGGGAAGTACTTCATGGGGGTGCAGCCTAGCTGCCACTTGGAGATCTGGCACAAGTACCGCAGGGCCTTGCACGCGGAAAGTTGGTTGGTGTCCTTCAGGCGGTGTCCCATGGTGGTGACACTCCACGGCTTCATCTCCAAGTACTTCTCGCTAGCGCCGACATATACTGTGACTTCACAGTACTCGGTGCCGCATTCCATGAACTCTCGCCCTACGTACTCCGGACGTTCTGGAATATCGAGGTGGGTAGTAGCATCGTGGAGCACCTTGGGAAAACCATCCTGGTCTTCGTAGAAGGTGGTGATCCATTCGTCAGACATCTGGCTTATCAAGGAATATGGTTAGCAAAACAAGGAGTAGGGTTAACCAAGGTAGGGTATAGGTAAGCAAGGTCCAATCTAGGCTCCTGCAGGCACGAACGGTCTACGGTACGTGTCCTACAGCCAAGTATGGCTCTGATACCACTTGAAGCGCCCCAATCCAAAGATTGGTGCTAACAATGTACAAGTACTCGAATAGACACAAAGCACTCATACATTACTCAAATGGAGACAGAGTTCACACATAGCTTACATAGTTCACGGGATTACGACGGCGCAAAATGAACGATATACACGACAGCTAACAACATCATGATAATAAGATCTAAAAACACATGTAGCAGCAGCTCTGGCTCCAACGAGTGCTCCATCTACCACCTTGGGTGCGGACGCGCCCTACTCGTAGTCCTCCGGGACGTAGTCTGGATCGGGCTCCTCTGAAGGGTATCAACAACGTTTGAGTACAAACGTACTCAACAAGTTCCACCTCGCCACGGAGGGGATTGCCAGACTAAATGCAATGCACAAGAAATAACATGCAAAATGCAAATCAAATGCCTGACCCTGTGACATTTCCCATACCAGTTCATCTCAGGTAGCTCAATCTAGTTGTTAGGACCACACCACAACTTGTCCTAACCGAGGACACGGACCATTCGAATGGATTGTACACTCTGCAGAGGTCGCACAACACAACGCTCGAACTGCTCTAGCGAGCAGCCCGACATAGCTGACACCCGGCCATAGCATCACCCCAGCCCAGCCGTCCAACCCTCGGGTCCTGACCACGCTCAGTCTACACCCATATCATAAGCATCCTCATCTAGATGACTGTCAGGTGAGCTAGTGGGATTAAGCTAAACCCTGCCCACACAGGGACGTGAGGCCGCACTAAAATAAGTCAGGTGAGATGTCGAAACAACTCGGTCCTTAGGCTCACCAGGGCAGCCTCCAACTCAACATACTAGCTCGAGTCCACCACCAAGGTGGCACTTGCACGTAAGTCTACCACCACGGTAGCGCTTACTCCCAACTCACCCATCTACCCTAGTCTCACATCCCATAACATTCCATCATCAATATCCAAGGGCACCAGGTATGATCATGCAAGACAGCATAGCAATATGCAAGCAAAGCTCATGCAGGGGGTTCACTCAATCTCTCGGCTCAATATCTCATGTGGACCCTATAATGCAGGCTTCTATAGGTAGCCTCTCTTGGGTTCAACGTGATCGAAGGGTCGGTGAAACTTGCCTTCGTTCTCGTCGTCGCCGGCGTCGCCACGCTCCTGGTCTCCTAGCCCCTGGTCCTGCTCCGGGACGGGCTCTGCTTCGGGTCGATGCAAGCACACGAGAATCCATGCAAACAATACAATCAAATATCACAAAATTTCACAAATTTGGTTTCATATGATAGAGTTTGATTTTAGATGAATTTAGAAACAAGAATCGTCAAAATCGGAGTTAAAACGAAGAAGATATGAATTTCCCAAGGTTTCTGGAAAAAGAAAAGCGAAAAAGAAAAGGAGAAAGGCTGCTGTGCTGCGGACTAAGTTCGCAGGCCATGGACCAGCGTGGGGGGTGTAAGGGCGGTCCACCGCGGACCAGGTGCACCGTGTGGGGAGATGTCGCCGGAGATTGGCTGTGCAGCAGTGTATTTCACCGATTTCCTCGCTGCCGGCGAGGTCCGGGGGCTAGGGTCAAGGAGGACTACATGCCGGTGTAGATCTCGAAGAGACAAATCTTATGGTGGGTTCGGCATCACCGGAAGATGAACGGAGAGGTGCCAGCTCATCGCCGGAGGTGGGTCGGGCAGCAGAGGAGTTCGCTGGAAAGCTCGCTGCCGGTGAACTCGGGGCTCTAGGGGTCAAGAGGACATGATGCCGGGGAATGTATCGACGAGGCGGAGCTATTGGTGGGGTCGGCCTGGCCGGAAGATGGCCGGAACAGTGTCAGTTCACCGCCGAAGGTCGGTACAGCATGGCTGCGCATAGGAGTCCACGTTTCGGGTTGTTTCCGGTTGGGATTTCGGCACTAGGACGTGGTGCAGGGCACAAGGAACATGTGGGGAGGCTCGGCTGAGGCAGGGAGGGGCTGCCGTCGGCCAATGACGAGCCGCCACAGCGGCGCCATGGCACACGCGGAGGGCGCGGGGAAGAAGGGCTCTTGGCCCGGCTGCAGGCTGGGTAGGTGGCTCGGGTGGAGGGAAGGCTCGCTGGGTGGCTGGGCTTGCCGGCAGCTCCAGCAGGGATATCGATGGTGCACTTGGTGGCTCAACGGGAAAGAAAGAAAAGAAAGAAGGGCTCGGCTCTTACCAGCAAGATGAACGAACAAGAACGGCGCGGCAGGGGTTTCTATGGCAGCTCACAGCGGCATTTATAAACGGGAGCGCAGCGGCGTGCAGCGCTGGTCGCCGGTGTAGCGGGGACCCGCGGCGCACCGAGCACGTGGGCGAGCGGCGAAAGGCGTGGCTTGCTGCTGTAGCTTCGAGGTGCGCGTGCATGCGGCGTCGCGACAAAACGGGGAGCAGCGAGGTGACGGGTTAGGCGGGGCAGCGAGACGCACGGCGGCGTGGAGAATCGTGACGGCGGGATGCTCGGCTTGGTCGCTGACCGGCACGCGCACGCGGCGTTACGACGGGCGGCGGCTACGAGGAGCTGGGCAGCGAGGCGACGCAGCAGCGACGGGCAGCAGCGGAATTCTTGCCTTGGCGTGCCTTGCGAATGGCGACGAGCGGCAGCAGGTCAAGTGGCATTGCTTGGTGCTGCAGCGGGGTGTTGGACTTGGAGAAAGTCACTGCAACGGAGGGCAGCAAGGCAGCAAACAGCAAGGAGGCGGCGTTGATTTGCAGCAGCAGCAAGGATGCCGGTGTAGAGCAAGAGGAAAGCGACATGGGCAGCACTGTGCTGTTACGAGAGAAGAAAGAAGAAAGGCCAGCAACGATGATAGTAGCAGAAGCAGCAGCATGCATCAATGTTGCCAGGAAGAAGACGACGCATGAATGGAGTAGCATCGAGCTGCTTGTGGAAAAAGAAAGGCGGAGCAGGCTGGTCGGCAGGAGAGAGAGAGAGCAGAAGGGCCTAGCCCAAGGAAAATTATTCATCTTTTCTTATTTACTTGCTTGCTTAGCTGGTTAATTAATTAGTCAACTAGCTGATCTGATCTTGATTAACCTTGCTTAATTAGAAGATGAAAACCGGGGCGTTACAAGCCTCGTGCCATCCTTGTCTGTGAGAGCTCCCCAGCAAGCTCCACACGGATGAGAATACCATGCAAAGATCACATTAGCAAAGATAGATCAGTATAATAATCCTTGCTAGTAACAGCCACGGATTGTATCCAATGTAGGAAAAATAGAAAAGGAATCTTCCCTATTCAATACGTGTAGTATGTGCCCGGTGATCCATCTATCATCTGCTGTTGCTGAGTCACCAGTTGTGCCTCCTGGCGCTCTGCGATGGTTTGTTGATGAAGCTCGACTAGTTGGAGTTGATTCCGACTGGTGAACTGGAAAGATGCCATCGAGCTCGCTGGTGGATCTTTGACGCGCTTCCCTACCTGGCGCGCCAGCTGTCGGTGTTTTACCGGCTGCCCACCGAGGGATATACCCAAGGTGGTAAGTTTTGGTGAGGAGATGCCGAGATCAGGAACTCGAAGGTGCAAGGAACACAAAGCTTAGACAGGTTCGGACCGCTAGGCGCGTAATACCCTACGTACTGTATGGTGATTTGTATTGCCTTTGGTATAGATTGATCTAGAGATCTTATTTTGAGAGGGTCCCTGCCCTCCCTTATATATCCGGGAGGTCAGGGTTACAAGAATCCTAACCGATATTAGCCAAGGAATCGTACCAGAACATATCTCGGATAGATTCCTTCCGTATCGGTTAGTTTTATCTCTTATTTAAACGGGATAAATAAAAGATAAATAAGGTGAATAAGAGATAAGACGGACTTAATCTCTTAAACCACTTTAAACTACGTTATGTACATAGTCCCGTGGCCCCGGGTCTGACAATAAGCAATAACCCGGTTGTTTTGCATAAGCACACAACCAAGTCCGGTTCCGGAAGCATCGCAATAGACATGAAAAGGCTTGGTATTATCTGGCTGGGCTAATACTGGAGCAGTGGTTAGAAGTTTTCTCAGTGTATGAAATGCTTCTTCGCACTTATCATCCTAATGGAATTTAATCTCCTTCTTGAGTAGCTCCGTCATAGGCTTGGCTATCTTAGAGAAGTCTGGAATAAATCGACGATAATATCCTGCTAATCCAAGGACGCTATGGATTTGATGGACTGAAGTTGGAGGCTTCCAATCCATAACTTCCTGAACTTTAGTTGGATCAACCGATATGCCTTTACCGGAGATAGTATGCCCCAGAAATCTCACACTATCAAGCCAGAACTCGCATTTAGAGAATTTAGCATAAAGGCGGTGATCATGTAGTCGTTGAAGAACGACATGTAAATGATCAGCATGATCTTCTTCAGTCTTAGAGTATATCAGAATATTGTCGATGAAAACCACGACGAATTTATCAAGCTCTAGCATGAAGACTGAATTCATAAGATACATGAAGTATGCTGGTGCATTAGTGAGTCCAAAAGACATAACCAGATATTCATAAAGTCCATATCTGGTTGAGAAAGCCGTTTTTGGAACATCACTAGGCTTGATTTTGATCTGATGATAACAAGAGCGTAGATCAATTTTAGAGAAGACCTTAGCTCCAGCTAGTTGATCAAACAAGATGTCAATACAGGGAAGAGGGTACTTATTTTTGATAGTGACCGCATTGAGTGGACGATAATCGACACATAGCCTTAAGCTATTGTCCTTTTTCTTTACGAATAGGGTGGGGCATCCCCAAGGTGAAGCACTTGGGCGTATGAAACCCTTATCAAGTAGATCTTAAAGTTGTATCTTTAGCTCGGCCAGTTCATTAGGCGGCATATGATACTGCCTCTTGGAAATAGGATCTGTGCCAGGGTGGAGCTCAATAACGAACTCGATGTCCCGATCTGGTGGCATCCCAGGCAAATCATCTAGAAAGACATCAGGGTACTCACAGACTATAAGAATGTCTTCTAATTTGATGTCAATGGTTGCATAAACACAAGAGTAAAAGTACTCTTGTGGGGAAGATAGAGGGTAATAGCTCCGTCACATAGTGAGTCAATCTCAATAACTCGGGAAGAGATATCTAACAGCACCTTATGTTTTGTCATCCAATCCATCCCAAGTATGATATCCATACCCTCAAAATGGAGCAAAACCAAATCAGTTTTTATTACCTTACTACCCAACTGTATTGGCACATATCTAATCAGTTGATTGGAACTAATCTTTCCCCCAGGGGTAGAGATCATAT
Organism: Panicum hallii; assembly: GCF_002211085.1. Lineage (NCBI taxonomy): Eukaryota > Viridiplantae > Streptophyta > Magnoliopsida > Poales > Poaceae > Panicum > Panicum hallii. Next base: position 41,180,641 of record NC_038044.1, read on the forward strand.
ACCACCCCTTGGTTTGACAAGAATCAAGTCCCACTCGGGCACCACAATTATCGCTAATAAAGCTATGGGTAGCACCGGAATCAAATAGGATAATAACGGGTTTATAGTCGATAGAAAATATACCCATCATTATGGGGGCTCATTCTGGAAGTTCTACAAGGGTGGCGAAGTTGACTCGCCATTGCCGGACTTGCATTACTCGCTTCTTGCCCTTGCCCTGGTTGTTCTGATTAAAACCCTGCCCTTGAAAAGGCTTCCTGGGTCGAGGACAATTCTTGATAAAGTGATCTGCACTCCCGCAGTTGAAACAGCGATTAGTGTTGCTCCCCTGTTGAAATTGTTGAATATTTGGCCTTGGGCCAAATTGTTGCGGCTGTTGCGGAGGCACTGAAGGTATATTGTCCTCCTTGCTGTTGAGGCCGGCGGAAAACCAATCTGCCAGGTGGGGCATTCCGCTGCGGCGTTCTGAACTATGCATTAGGAACAAAACGATACCTCAGTGACTGAGCACTCGAGGGTCCAATGGGGGCCTTCCGTTTCTTCTCGGCACGATGTGCCGTGATGCAGTCCTCCTGGGTTAGGGCCATATTAACCAGCTCACTAAAAGTATTAGCCTTAACAAGGTTCAGGCGTTCCTTAAGCTTGGTATTGAGGCCACGACGGAAAAGATCCTGCTTCTTGGCATCATTATCAGCGTGATAACTCGCATACTGGCACAGATGATTGAAAGCCTGTGCATACTGCAGTACCGTGCGGGTGCCTTGGGTGAGTGCCAGAAATTCATTCAGCTTCCGCTCCAATAGTCCTTCAGGAATATGATGTGCCCTGAAGGCAATCCGAAATTCCTCCCAAGAAATAACATGTCCAGCCGGCTGCATGGCGCAATAATTATCCCACCAAATGCGGGCAGCGCCACGAAGTTGTTGGGCGGCGAAGTGGGCTTTACTCGAGTCCGCACAAGGTATAGTAAGAAGGGCAAATTTTGATTCAATAGTACAAAGCCAGGCATCGGCATCAAGAGGTTCTTCAATTTTACTGAATAATGGGGGCTGAGTACTGAAGAAATCTTGATAGCTTGCCACTTGAGGGTTGAGGTCATCACGACCTCCTCGTGGTTGTTGGCGATGCTGGTTCTGTTGTGCCTACACTAGAAGATTGAGAAGCTCAGTCTGCCGTGCCATAACCTCTGCTAGATTTGGTGGTGGCGGTGGCGATTGTTGAGAACCACTAGCCTGATCTAGCCTGAAACCTTCAGGGGTTCCGCGCGTAGCACCAACCATCTGAAAAACATGGAACATGTCCATTACAATAGGTTACTCTTGCTTCCATCATCATAGGTATGATGCATGGTACAACATATCGAAATAGCATAAGAACGATGATGAGCATACGCAATGAGTTTGAGAAATGTACACACTTCGCGTCCATCTCATCAAATCAACTCAACAGTCATAGATAGGAAGGAGAAATTTGGATAAGGATGATGATTGTAAAACCCAACTGGTGGTCACCATATAGTACATAATTATGGTAGTCTTTAAAGTACATAAACAACTAGAGTTCAACTAGTATAAGCCATGATGTTACAACAAATGGCCTTATCCTAGTGGTCATATTACATCCCTACTATTTACATATGCTACATCTTAGGATCATAATCCAGGTGCAACATCTTGCCTAAAAGTCATCTAAATTGCCCACAGATGATGCACTCCCCGAGGAAGAGTCATCATCCTGAGGGTTGGGCTCTGGATCTCCATGTTCCGAATTTATCTCGGACACGCCTTCAATTTCCTCAGGTTCTTCTTCTGAATCTTCCTCTTCTTCTTCCAGATCATTGGGCACAAGAGGAGGCATTTGCTGTTCTTGGAGCATCTCAATATGTCCAAGGGCGTCACCTAATTCTTGGTTCAAGTCATGGACTTGTTCCTGCAAAAAGTCAATTACGGTGTTGCGCTGGAGAATTTGAGCATCACTCTCCAAGATTTGCACCTCCAAATGCCCAATAGTAGTATCCCTCCCGACAATTCCTTGACCAAGCGAATGGATCTGGTCATCTTTCAAGGTAAGGTCCCTATGAAAATCCTGAGCCAGATTCACCATATTGTCCATACACCTTTGCTTAAGTGACTGGAGGTAGTACTGAGCATTCATATACCTGATCACTTCCCTGAGGGTCTCCTCGGCTATATCTCCAACTAAATGTCCGAGATAAGTTGTTCTGAAGATCCACTCAGCATCGTGTGCAAAAACTACCAGAAACAGTCCGATGGGGTAAGCTGCTACCACATTTGGATGCTGTTCACAAAAAGTAGTGATAGCCTTGAGAGCTGCTGCTTCAAAAGCATCCACGAGACGACATCCAACAACCTCTATCTCAATAGATTGCCACTCCAGAGTAGGATGCTGGGGAATAATGACCGTGGCATGGCATCGAGGGACTCCGACCTCAGTAAACTCACGACCTTATACTGGGGTGTATCCTGGTAGTGATAAAGATGAAGTGTATCCCACAGAATTCTCGGAAACCCTTCCCAATATAGGCAATCAGTGTGTGCATACCCCTCAACATCCAAATAGATCCTCTGAACATCTGCCATCTGAATCAAAAGGATTCAAATGTTAGATAGGATAGAAATTTCCTAAAGTTTGAAGAAGGCTGTAAAAAAATGTGGGTCAAGCTCATGAAAATGCTGGATTGCATCATAGTATCCATCCAACTAAGAGCTCACAAGATAAAGGGAACGAGACATCTAATTCTTGTAACAGCAAAGATTGGATATCAGATGGATATTATAGATCTTGAGGATGAAACAAAGGATGCCAAGATACTATCCCTATAGCTGTCCGTACAACCATTTCAAGACTGCACTTGTGATTAACAACACTCTAGGTATCCTTATGACAACATAAGCACGAATTCTAACTTACAAACAATAGTTCAAAGATGCATGCATGTACTACGTCCTCACAAACAAAAATAACTGCCCAGTAATCTCGGTCTTACGTGGTTAGTCACAGTGGCATAATATAGGTACATCTCTCCCTATAATATCTAGTCGACAAATTCTAACCGTTCAGAACCTATCGAATCATGGTTAGCGTTCCTGCAGAAAACCATAATATATATATATATATCCAATGAACCTTTCATGCCAGCACGTCATGAAAGTGTTCCTAACCATTACTGTTCACTATAGAAACAGCATCTGTACAATTACCGCCGTACAGACAACGTTAACATACGTTGTCGAAACATCGTATTCATGGGGGTACCGCAAAATGCGGGGGTATGAACAGCGATCACCATACCCTGTGCCTAACCATATACTCCCAATATAACCAACCGAAGTTGATATATTGGCAGCATCTCAAGTAGGCCACTGCTTGAGAAACAGCGTTCGGTTCGCATCACCGACGGGAAGGCTAACTCCCCAGTTAGCTGAGGATCCTTACCTTCTTACCTTCGCGATGAGAGCGTTGTTAAAGAATATGAGGTTGATTGTGCAAAAATTTAAGTTTTAACGAAAAGGTAATGCTGGAAGTTAGAGTTACATATATATTTATACTATAGCCACCTCTAACTCCCTTATTAAACATCACCCTAGGGCTTTACGTACTAAGCACAATCCTTAACGAAACCAACGTAGTTTTGTAAAATATTTTATTGGTCCAATTTTATACTAAAAGCATTTTTTAAGGCAATTCATATCTCCTGTGTACATTTGTTAGCTCTGGTACTAGCTGTGGTAGAACCAACCTGAATTACACTAGCTCAAGTGCGCTGATCCTTCCTCGAAAGGCAGCAAGGACTCAATCGCACTTCAAACAGTGTAACCCCATGGTCTGTCGGGTAAAGTCCCGATAAAACCACCTAACTCAGGATCAAAACAAGGTACCTCGCATAAAGGCGAGTCCAGAGATACAAACACCGATAATTTTACATCACAGGCATAATATTACATGAGGTTCGGATATATATAGTAGTAAGACCTAACTAGTAAGAATTTATACAAAACCATTTAAAGGCTGAGTATATGCAGCGGAAAGTAAAATATGACACTATTAGACGTTGCGGAACGGATATCGAGCTAAGCCTAGGCCCAACATCACTCGGAGGAACCTGTGTTGGCCGAGGACGGATCCCATTCCACGGACCAACCATCGGGAAGAGCATAGGGCCAGGGCATAGGCAGAGCAGAGTCCTCAGGAGGATTACCTGAAATACAGTTAAATTGCAAGACTGAGTATTCTAATACTCAGCAAGGCTTACCCGTTTTATGGTATATGTAGCCATGTAGCTAGACCATGAAGGCTTTATGAAAAGTTCTGGGTTTGTCTTTTGCTGAAAAGCATCAAAGAGTAGGTCCTTAATTTTCAAATTTTAGCATTCAGATTCTAGGTAATTATCCATTCTAGGTAAGCAATTATAATTATTCAAGCATGGTAGAATCTTTTCAACAAACATTATCTTTGATAATCGTAAGGTTGCTCTTATTACTCTATGTGGCAAAGGGATCAAGCAGTCTCGATCTCCCCGAGAAATGGGCGATTCAGAATCGAATTTTCAAACCTTGCAAGGGTAAATCTAACTCACACGCTTGGAACATCCAACGATTGTTCCAAAGCAACCGTTTGCCTATCATTCCGACTCGTGGATCAGTGCCACCACAAGCGACTGTAGGACCATACGCACATCCAATGTGCAGGACATACGCCTGTAGCGTGACTACAAGACCGTACTCCTGTCCGGTGTGCGGAACATACTCCCGTAGGTTGGTGCGTGTGCGAAAAACCAAATTATGAGTGGTGGGGGGTATGTCCACTCCTCCGGCCGATCGGTTACTAGGCTTACCGTTTACCCATAATTCACGACATGTGGCTAGTACTTTCAAATGCTTAACCACCGCTACCACACACTGCGACCTTATCAAACTTTTATCAACACAGACGAGGTCTCTGCCAAGGTCATGAATCATAATCACAACCCCGTCCATTATCCTTATAGTGATTGCAGGAATGTAAACATTGCAACTCCTATAAAGCTCGCAAGTGATAGGCAATCACTCGACTTCTACCGGTCTTATTAGCATAGCAGCTACTCGGACTCAAGTTCTAATATACAGTACATAGGATCCTAGGAATGTGCGACTAGGGTTTCCATACAACTCCTAAGAACTTAGATGCAACAGTATAATAAATCAATATTTAAATTGCAGTGTATGAAAATAGGGTTTATGTCCGGGGCTTGCCTTCGCTGGTGGGGTTGGGGTTAGAGATGTCAACACTAAAACTTTCCAAACCGGGGTTCGGGGCTTCAGTTAAATCTCCTGTGATGTTCCCGTTGTCTTCAGAAATTTCTTCTTCTGGTTCCGGAATTAGCTGATAATCTCCGTCAGCGAGAGTCGTCGAGTCTACATGATATGCAAATATTATACTTTAGAGAATTCATACACTTTCATTTCATTTCATGATAAATTTGCAATCCAATAAATAAACATTCTATTTAGCAAACCTATCATCTACTCTCCTGCTGGGCAATCATTTATCGAGTACAAACTAAACTACCTAATTGCATTAAGTGGCATGTTTAGTTACTCTAAGCAACTAAACTAATTACATTAGATAGCATGGGGGTGATCCTAATTTACCAAACTAATTCCATTAAACACCATTAGTGGATTTTAGGAACTAGACTAATTATTCTTTAAAGAATGGGGGTCATTATTATTAAATACTTTTGTTTTTGATCAAATAATCAAACCCTAAGTCAGGAGTGATTACTAATACTACAAAAATTAGTATAAACAGACCTAATTGAAATAATCTTATCCTAAAATTTTCAGAATATTTTATACAGTAAATAAATTAGAAGAAATATTTCAATTAATCAGCACCTAGAACATGTTTTATTTCCATAGAGAAAACCACTGCAGAATTGGAGCTATAAATTTAATTGAGTACTAGTGAAGCATGAAGAAAGCTTCTGTAAATTTATCAGAATTTTATCTCCACAGGAATAGTGCTACAAAAATAAACAAAATCAGCACTATTATTTCAATATATATTTATATCTAGAGTCCCAAATAGATTCAGGTGCTGAAACTTTATGGACATCTTAAGCAACTCAGAAACATCATTGAAAAATATTTTCATAATTTTTCATGAACAGGATCTAGCACAATTTTTCATTCTTGATAGACCACTTTTTTTCACAGAAAGGACCCTAATAAGATTGAAGTCGAAGCAATCAAGTCCTTGGCCAGATTGAAACAAGGGACACGGAGGGGAACGGCGGCGTTCCGGCGAGGTGGCTCACTAGCGGTGGATCGGAAGTGAGGGAGGAGCTTCAGGGGGCCGAGGCGGTTCAGAAGAGCTGCTTGGCAGGGGCTAGGATGGCCGGAAAGGTTGGTCCCCACGGCGACCCGGGACGGCGGCGAGAGGGAGATCAACGGCGAGGTGGTTTCGGTGCTCAAGGGCGGCGATGGAGGGGCTGGCGAGCTTTACGGGAACAAGGCTAAGCTGTTGGAGGGGTTGGTGTGGATCGAGAAGAGGCGGGGCGAGCTGCCCACGGTGGCCCGAAGCGATGGCAATGGCGCTCAACGGCGGCGGCGTGTTTGGTCCAGGAAAAGAAGAAGGGAGCGAGTGAGCGGGCGAAAGAGGGGCTGCAGCAACTTGATTCAGGTGTTAAATAGACAACGATCAATGGCAGGGGCATGGCACAGCACGACGGTCGACGGCAAGCAGCTGCTGGCGGCTCGGGTAGCGGCGGAGCGGCGTGGCATGCGCGGGAGAGGGCAGCGGGGAGGCGCTGAGGCAGTGGCAGAGCTTCTTGGCGACACGTGGAGCGGCGCTGGAGCAGGAGCTGGCCTCAGGCGGTGCGGCAACGGTGGCCAGCGGCGGCGCTGCTGCGGCGGCAGAGAAAACAGAGGAGGAAGAAAGGGGGGGATCCTAGGGTCCTATCTCCAACTACAGGAATTATAGGGACTTCACTGTAAAATGAAACTTCCCACTATTGTAAAGCTCAAATGAGAAAATGGTCCTAATAAAAGTTGTAGAACTTTTTAAAAACTACAACTTTGATTTAAGGTTCAATTCAAAAACTCAAAGAATAAAGTTTTATTTTTGAACCCTTTGGCTAAATTCAAAATTATCAAGTTTTTGTCCTATTGAAGGCAAATTTCATTAGGTTTTGGACCTAAATGCAAGTTTTTATGCAAGGTGATGATGACTAACATTCTTACACTATGACCCCTAGTAGAAATGAGAGTTACATTTGTAATTCAAAACTTTTGCACAAAAGGACTTGTATTTTTGAGAAATTACACATAAACCCTTATTTTCATACACTTCACTCAATTTCACATAATTCAACACATACATTACAACTGCTCCCTCTGTTTGCTACATTCAGACACCTAGGGTGTCACAGTAGAGAGGCTTAGGGGTGTCCCCGGTGGACCTAGGTAACTCTCCGCGCAAGTTAGGCGTGATTTTCAACGATTGAAACTTGTCAGGAAAGGTTGATGAGAGTACTCCCTTGCTCAACATGATCGGTTGAGTGAGTCGCATGGTCCTTGTGTCGTGTGGGTAAAGAAGTACACCCTTGCAAGGTTAACCAATCAATTTGAATTGTCGCGCTCTCGGTCATGAGCAAGCTCAATTTCCAATGTAATCTTCGTAGAAGTATCGGTTTTGTTGGATGGGTGCATGTTACCTCTTTTATGATGCATAGTGGTTGGATGATTCAATTAACTAAAACTTGAGGTGGGTTGGGCAAGTTAATTAAAATGTTAGGAAGATAGGTGGTGGAATTAGGGAGCTCATGCTTACTTAATATTACTTAACCTTAAAGCCTTATTTTTTGTGAGCCTTCATGTGCATAATCCTTGGTTATTATTTATTCACGTAAGCCTTGCGAGTACCTTTTGTACTCATGTTGCTTTATTAACTAAGTTGCAGGTGAGCCGGATGTGGTGTTTGGCCACTTCTACCCCGCCGATTCCGGCGCGGGTGAGGAGTAGATCGATGTGGATATGATGGTGTCCTCGAGCAAGATGCCATTATTCTATCTCGTTATGTTTAACCGCTGCGCTTTCGTATTGGGGATATCATTTTGAACATTAAACTTTATGGTTTATGCCCCTCTCTAATGTTAACTATGAGTCCAAGGCTTGTATCTCGTATTTGAACCTTTAAATTTCAGATTTGCAACCTTCCTCTATATTACTCTTGTAATGACTAGTTGTTTAACTTTGTATTAAAACTTGCTCTTTGTGGATTATCAATGATATATGGGCTTGTGACGGTATGTGTGTATGCATGATCTTGGGCATATGGTGGAGCACATACCAGGACTACCGGATTTGATATCATTTTTGGCGAATGATGGGTTGGTCCTTTATAATGTAGATGTGGGTTAACCCGTGGCACGCTATTAGTGTGAGCGCATGTTAGTTCTCATCTTCATAATAAGGACCGGCGGTTCACTTAAAATGTTGTTAAATTGGACGGTTCTCACAGTCGATATCATCGCTTCTCAGAATCCACGGGGTAAACGGCCGTTTATCAGAACGAGGTATCCTACAACCATGGCAGACTGCCCTGAATCTGATGAAATCCATTGCATCCGTGATCAAGTCAGAAATCTTCACAACTAAATCGTGCGGAAGAGAATCCCAGGTGGTGTTTCCCCTGCGGGTGTTCTTTTCAGGCGAAGGATCCACCATCGAGATAATTTGCTGGATAGAGACGATGGCGGCTTGCTGGCGAGAAGAATGGCGGCGGTAAGTAGGGGGAGGAGAGACAGATCGAGAAAGGAGAAGACAAAAGGGAAAGTGATGGGACAAACGACATCCCCGGCCCTGGCCCCCTGCTTTATGCATGCATTGGCGTCTCTCGAAAATGCGCCGGTGGTTCGTGTTAAGGAGACAAGGAGGCAAACGGGGGCATGCGTTAACTGTTTAGGATTTCAGATGGCATGGCGCTTCGGAACAGGTGCGGGGGCGGCGGCGGCGCGCGCGGGGCGGCGGCTGTGGCGGCGGCGCATACAAAGAAAACGGCGGTCGGAATAGGTGCAGGGCGGCAGCGGCGGTGCGTGGAGGCGGCACGCGGGGGCGGCGTGTGGGAGCGGCGGCTGTGGCGGCGGCGGTGCGCGGGGTTGAAATTTTCCGTACAAAGAAAACGTGCGTGGAGCCAGCTCGCTACTTAGGGCAACTGTATTTTCGTCGGCTCAAATAAGGCCGATGAAATTTTTCGTCAGCCTCAGTTAAGCCGACGAAAAAATAACCTTTGTTTCGTTGGCCAACCGACGAAAATAAGTGTAATTTCATCGGCTTGAGTAAGCCGATGAACTAATTTACTAGTTTTCATCGGCTTGCCATAGGCCGATGAAAACAGATGTGTGGTAGTGGCGGCGGCGGCACTTGTAACGTTATTGGAGGCGGAGGCGGCACTGGAGTAGGAGGTTACAGGAGACGGAGCCGCATGGTGCGAGTGGGAATCCGGAAGGACAACATGACAATTGCTGCGTGGCCACGTGGCCACGTGCGGAGTGAGGGATGCAACAATGGCTCATAACTGTGAAATTGATCAGTAGCAGTTCACCGCGCACTGGCTGCTGCTACTGCTAGAGCCAAGTATAAGCAAGCTCGTGCGGCGTTCGATTGATCCGATGGCCGACAAAACCGTGTACGTGAATAGTTAGTGCACCATCCGTCTGAATCCTTTGGTATTTGTGTCAGCCGTAGATGAATCATAAAGAGTTTGCACTTTTAACGGGCACCTTGGGGAAAAGAGGTATGCAAAGCATGGCTCCTATAAACTTGCCAACTACACAGAAAGGCTCTATGTTGAAAGGCTCAGACTCCTGTACCAGGTGGTACAGAACACTTGATCGACGAACACCAACATGATACACCAGATTGATAGGCTATAGAGAGAGGAGGATCGTTGTCGACGCTATCGTTGACGAAGGCAAGGCTTGGTGTTGTCATAGTGCCGAATGTCAGCCTGTTCCGGCTCCTTGCTGCTCTCCTCCGCTATCTCGAGTTCATCATGGAGCAACGCTGACTGCATCTTCGACTCAACAACGACCACTCGAACTTGACGAACTAGTAGTGAACGACTTTCAACTAGCTAGCCTCATCAACAAGCGTCCGCTCGATCACGCCGACTACTTCAACAACCGCCTGCTCGGCTATGGCGACCACGTCGACTACTTCGACAGCAGCCTACTCGGCTACGGTGACCACGCAGACTAATTCTGCAGTCGCTTGCTCGACTACGCTGACCATACAGCCGACTACTTCGACTAGGCGACGACCGGTTCGACTCGGCTACCTCTACTATGAATCAATTCGAGTTTCGCCATGAGGTACTTGGCGAACAAGTCAGCGCATCACTGCGACTCAGCCAGCTCCTCGCTCGGGGGCTGGGCGCTGCAAATGACTCGGCAAACAAGTCGCCGTGCCTCCGCGGCTCAACCAGCTCCTCCCTCGGGGATGACTCAGCGGGCTAGTCGGGGCTCCTCGCTCAGCGGCTGGGTGCCGTAAACAACTCAGCAAAGCACTCGGCACAGCCCCTCGCTCGGGGGCTGGGCGCTGTAAACAACCTGCAAAGCAGTCGGCGCAGCTCCTTGCTCGGGGTACCACTTGGCTCTCCACGACTCGGCTGGATTCTAGGCTCAGGGGCTGGGCACCAGGAACTACTCGGTGTGCCTCCTACTACATCGCTGATTCAACAAAGTGACAAGATCAAGACTCTTTGACCATGGTAAGCTCTTCTCCTTTCTCATCTTCTTCCCTGCCGCTTCATGTGGCATGTGGATAGATTGGGATATGGAAAGAAACATAGAATAGAATAAGAAGTGGGGTTGGTGGGGCTGGTGAGTCGGTTCCATAGAGGAGCGGGTCGCTGCTAGAGGGGAGTAGATCGCCGATAGGGGAGAGCAGGTTGTTGTTGATGGTTCTTAAGTGCGAAATCCGACCGTCAACTATACTCACAAATAAAGGAAAACCATACCTCTTACTTGCATATTTGTATCACTAACCTAGTTCCGCAGTTATTTTTCCTATCTAGCCATTTCAGGGATGCAAGTCTGAAATAAGAAGAAAACATGGAGAATATGCAGCAAACAATGCACAGAAGATCGTCCGCTGCATCACACTTACAAGGAGGACCCACCTGACAGACCAAACGGGCGCGTCAAGGCATGAATCACCGAGAATCATAGCCTGGGCCCACCTGCGAGCCAGCCAGAGGAAGGTGCACCTGGGGGAGCCCCACCTGGGGTCGGCCAAACCCCAGGTCCGACCGAACCTAGACGGGTTCCCGTCCAGGTGCCCTTTGACGTGGAGTGGCGCCTACTCTTCTTGATCCCAGTGGCTAAGGTTTCCTTACGAAGGGATGGCGGGAACCGCCCTTGGAGACTATAAAAAAAGGCCTCCACCCCCCTCATATACACACAACACACTTGAAGCCTCTCTCCTATTCTCTAGTTGTGACTTATAATCCTTAGGCTAGGGGAGCTAGGCTAGTTATCTCTCTTAGCGAGTCCAAGTTGTCCTCGGGTCGTTGAGCAACCTTCGGTCTTGGTATGGCTTTGTATTCGACCCGTCGGTATTCTACTCGTAATATAGAGTTGATTCATGGTTATCTTGCTATCCTTATAGTTTGGTATGCCATGTCTTATGCTCCCTCAAGTTATATTACCATGTTTAGCTTAGCTTTAACTATCAACATCAATTTGGTATGCTTTCGGGCTTGCTCTAGTTCTATGCCTGTCCATCATCATGGTGGGGGTTCTAGAAGGGCTAGAGCAGTGATCTTGTGCACAGGCGTGGTGCCCAGGGCACGAAGGATCCATCGAATATGACTGCATCCCACGGTCTGTCAGGGTAGGCGGCAAGTGGTGACAATCCTGTCCCTCCTTCATAATCCCCCACGTTCGGATGTGGTGTAGGAGTCTAAAGTGCTACTCCAGATTGCTGGCAGACTACTAGGTAGTCTCCACGTAATGTTGGTGGCTTAATGCTAATCCTAACCATGTGTTGTATAACCCTTGCTAACTTGAGTACATATCACTAAGACCCTCTTTTTATGCCTATGCTCCCACTAATCTTTGGTTTATTTGTTATTCTTTATTCACGAGATTGACTTGTGTGTGTATCACATTACCCCTATACTATCATAACTTATTCCTGTTTGAGTTATAGTTTATAGCTTAAGCATCTTGTCTTGATTATGGACCTAGTAAACCCTTTTACACCATGCCATCCCTTGGGAAAATATAAATTATGATACCTTGAATACTTTCGGATGAAATGCTACAACGGTATATCCATGCGCTTGTGGATTTATTCTGTAAACGTTAAGATATACCAACATGCATTTCTTGGTGACAGTGCCAAGGACTAACAATCCTAGTGATCATGCTAAGAAACACCAACAGTCACCGGGGTGGGGGGCTTCCAGCCGCGGTTGCCGTCAATGCATGAGAGCAAGTCGCTGAGGGGCTGGACATGCGAGACAGAGTGGATAAATTGAGGTTGGAGGTTGATGCATACAAAAAGAAGGAACAAGAGCTTCAGCTGGAAGTTGATGCATACAAATAGAAGGAACAAGAACTTCATGGCTCTTGGGAAGGAATATCCCTATACCCTCATTTTCCCTTTCCCACCCTATAGTTCCAAGTATCCAAATGCCACCTCAGGAAAATAGCAACACGTTGCGTACATTTGGTGTACATAATGGAGGTTGATCTATAGCTAAGAAGATCAGCATAATGAAAAGAAAAAATAAGCAATCCTTTTGGGCCGCTTCTTCCCTCAGAGAATGGAAAGCCCGTCGGATAGGATCAGAGATCCTATGCAATCATACTTATGGGACAGCAAGGACAACAAAGCCACATAACTAGAGATCGAGCTTACATACCTAATTCTCAGGTAAACTCGTTTCTAGCTCTCCAAACATATAGTTCTCAGAATTGGATGCTACTAAATCATGGTGATTGTTTATTTATATTTAGAAACATGAGTGAAGAACCAGCCAAGTGTGAGGGTGCGAGCAACAAGTTCGGACCTAGAGGAAGCAAGTTTGGACCAGCCTTTCGGACCATGCATTTGGATCTGCAGGAAGCGCCAGATTGAGATGGCCATAATTCTTCACTCCGGAGGTTGCTTGAGGCCCATCGGTACTCGTTGGTAAGATCTTGAAGTCTACTTTCAGATGGATCAAACCTTGTCATCAGATTCATCTGGAGCTGAGCACAATCAGCCAAAGAGCATTCGGACCTCCAGGCTGAACAGAACCCCAGTTTTTGGGCCTTTGGGCCTTGTTTTCAGTAGAGCCCATGAGGGGAGCGTCCTAGGGTTTGGATGGCTCATCCAGCACGTCCTGGTAGCAGTCAGGCTCCCTATAAATAGTAGCAGCCACCATTTGAGACTTGGATCTTGTTTTATTGTAAGTTTAGCTTCAGTTACTTCTTGGTGAGCGCGTGTGTAGATTAGACCACCCATTTGCTTGATTCAAGACCCCAACTCGTGATTCAGTTTGGCTTGATTTTCATGAGTTATTTGCATGTTCATCTTGTTCTTGCTTGTTCTCGGTTGCTAGCAGGTCCAAAGGTGTTCTTGGCACAGAAAGAACATCACAACCGGAGACTGTGTACCTGTTGCTAAGACGCAGCCCTTTTGGGGGTTGTAGTCGGACAACGAACATCGAATCCACCACCAAATCGAGTTATCCCCAGATCTCATCGAAGATCGGAAACAAACCCTAGCAGGTTCTATCATGTGGTAATCCGAGCAAGGTTTTTGGTGAGAGTTTCTACCCATACTCTACATTACCTACAGTCCAGAAATCCCAAAAACAGGTTAGATCCAAAAATCCCAACAACTAGTTTGAGCCTTTGCTGTTCTACGTAGTTCTTTGCTTGTTGAGTTTTCAGTTACATTGTATGGACTAGTTGCTGGTTCCTAGTGGTTAATTCTTTAGAGTTTTGAGTTCTGGTCATGTTTTTAGTCACCACGAAATCCACCAGAACCATTCATATTTCAAGCTGCCATTTTGCCACCACGAATCCATCTTCCCCAATTAAGCATCAGAAGAAAATAGCCATATATTTTCTGTTTAATGTCTGATTCAAGAGTTTAAATATAATCTGAAAGCTTATCTTGTGTTCTTTCCAACAGATCTGACCTTGTCCCCAAATTCTTTTTGAGCGCTTTGCAATAGCCCTAGAGATTTGTGAACTACCGTCTGAAACTAGAGATGTCAATCTGATTTCAAAGAGGCTATGTGCAGTAATCACTTTATTTTGGTTATTGTGATACTAAACAAAAGAGTTCAGTCCCCTGAAAAAAGGAAAGAAAGAAATAAAGGAAAAAAGAGCAACAAAATCAGAGAAGGGGGTAAAACTGTAGTTTTCCTTGCACTCGTTTGCTACTTTGGTGTGTGACAACACTTGTGTTCAGGCTCACATCTCTAGCATGATTTAGCTCTAGGACCAACATAGGACAATCAATTAATTCTTATTCAACTTGCATTGACTAACGTGGTTCTAGCTGTACCTTGATTCATTTTCCTTGCAGCCACCTATAGCTCCACAGACTATCTACTACATCACAGGGTTGTGCTTGTGTAACCATTTGTGCTGTTCTTGCTAGCTGCCATCACAGGGTAGTAGGATTGTGAAATAATACTACCATGATTTTAAAATTTGTATTCAGTTTGATGGTTTAGATGTATGTCGGTGTTTTACCGGCTGCCCACCGAGGGATATACCCGAGGTGGTAAGTTTAGGTGAGGAGACGCCGAGATCAGGAACTCGAAGGTGCAAGGAGCACAAGATTTAGACAGGTTCGGGCCACATAATGTCTGTATGGTGATTTGTATTCCCTTGGGTGTAGAAGTTGTGTTTTTGAATGGGTCCCTGCCCCCCCTTATATATCCGAGAGGTCAGGGTTACATGGATCCTAGCCAATACTAGCCAAGGAATCATACCCGGGTATAACTCGAGTAGTTTCCTTCTATACCAACTAGCTTTATCTCCTACTCAAACGAGTAGAAAACAACCTAAATAAGAGATAAGACAGGCTTTATCTCTTAATCCTATTTAAACTACGTTATGTACACAGTCCTGTAGCCCCGGGTCTGACAAGCCCCCGAGCTCTTCGTAGCTGAGTACTGCAGGCTTTTCGAGTACTTTCGAAGCAGTCTTCGGCTTCTCTTGAAGCTCCGTCTTGAACTTCTTCTTCGAGTACTTTCTTGGCTGCATCGAAGCTATGAGGTGCTCATGCCCCGAATTACTTCTTTGGTATGGTGTGCGATTGAAAAAATCGCACTCCATATGGAGTTGCCCCCGAGCCTTAGGTTGAATCGGAGAATCAGGCTGAGGGTCGCATTAGTCTTGAATCTTCCTTACTTACTTTTCAAATAAATTCAAAAAAATAAGTAGTTGATGCCACATATCCCGCAGCCCCCGAGCCTTGAATCCAAATCTCCCAAGATTGGAAATAAGGATCCAAAAGTCGTGGCATGCAGTAAAAAAAATGTCCCTATGATAAATAACTGGTGTGATGGTACAAATGGTGGAAGATAGATTTGGAATTCAAAAAACCCCTTTTTTCGGGACAATTGACCCTAAAAAATGATTAATCGAATATTTTATCTAAACAATCCACCAAATGACCCCTCATCTTTCGAATATTTCCTGAAACGACTTCAACTTTGAAATAGTAAAACTGTATCCAGCCGCTAGTTATTTAACCCCGCTGTAACGCTAAGTAAAAACTGTGCTTCCAATCTGCAATCCACCAAGAACTTTCCAAATCCCCCAAATAGAGCCGCATTCCGCCTTCTTCCTCTTGGAGAGCCCCAAACCAACCAAATCTCCCCGCCCCTTTCCCCGCAGCCCCTGAGCAACTCGTGGCGAGCGGATCTAGAAATGGCGCCCATGAGATCTGAGAAGGATGGGAAGAAGAAGGAGGCGCAGCCGCCGTCTGGGGAGTGGACTCACAGTAAGTGCTCCCTCAACGTCCTCAATAAACTTGTTTCCGAGGGATTGCTCCAAGATAAGAGTCTTGTCAACTGGCGCCCCTCTTTTCGCAAACCTTTCCCCATGGAAAATGTAGACGAAATCGTCACATTTTACCATTTTGCCGAACGGGGTCTGGCCGTCCCCTCTTGCTCTTTTTTCCGTGGCCTTCTTTATTTCTACGGGCTTGAGCTCCATCATCTCAACCTGAATTCCATTTGCCATATCGCAATCTTCATCCATTTCTGTGAAGCCTTCCTCGAAATCAAACCCCATTGGGATCTTTTCCGCTTCCTTTTTCGGGTAAAACCACAACCCACAACCAAAAATCTATCCGTTGTAGGGGGCACCGACATCCAACTTAGACAGCAAGCCGGCGGTAGGTACCTTTTCTATAAATTCCCCTCCAACATTCCTGGATGGAAGAACCACTGGTTCTAGATCGAAAACCATGCCCCCCAGCTTCCTGAAAAATCCGGCAAACCCCCAGTCGTGAGGCCAGAGTGGAACACCTAGCTCCATAGAGTAGACCTAGACCAAGTCAATGAGTTGCTAGCCATCATGGTAGCTCATAAAGAAATAGGGGTGACCGGAGCATCCGTAATGTTCTCTTTCTTCAAGCGCCGGATCCAGCCACTCCAATAACGCCACACTTTAGGCTTCGAGTACATAGGCGCTGAAGATTCCTCTCGGATGTGCGCAAAAGAACTGACTAATGACGCCGCACTCACCCGGGTCAGGCGAGTGCTGCTGGATGTGGATGCGGTTCCCTACATCCCGCAGCTGTTTTCAGCACAAAATCCTCCAAAACCGGTAAGTATTTGACTACTTTTTGTTGAAAACAAGTTCTACTGTTCTGCCACTGCTAACTAAAAACCTTCTGCAGGGACACACAGAGTTGTACCGGAGCTACCCTCCACAACCCGATATCTCTCGACCGGACCACCTTCTCCCCAGCACCGCAGCCGAAGCGAAGAGGGCTCGAGTAGCCGAGGCTCTGCCCGGCAGCAAGTCCACTGAAGGCGGGAGCCCCCTAGCGGAAGAGGAAGCCGAAGGAGAGACGAGAAGGAACAACTCCCCCGGACCATCCCTGGAGTTGACCGAAACTCTGTCTTTGGTCTTGCAGGGTCATCGGGTGGTGCGCAAATGGAAAGCGCATGTAGTCGAGTCTTCCAGGTATGAATTTGCTGCCTTGTTGAATTGTTAAATATCGGTATTGTTGCACGCTAACATTGTCCATTTGCAGTCCACCTGCTTCTCCTCCCGAGCCCTAGCGCGAAGAGGTGGGAATGGATCCATCAGCTTCTGCGACAGGAGCGGTTACCATTGCCATGGCGGGCACCATGCCACCAGCTGGTGTGACCCCACCGCCAGCAACGAGTACCATGGTTGAGACGCCACGGGCTCTGAGAGTGAAGAAAGCTGTCATGAAGAAGTCTTCGCTGTAAGTATACATCTCTTTTTTTTGGCACAATAAACATCCTATCCTTCTCGAATTGTGTAATAACATAACTGATTCTTGCTTTATTAGGTCTGCAAGCGACATGAGGCGCAAGCCAAAGCCTGCCGAAGCAACCCCAATCCCTGAGCCACCAGCCTCAGAGGAGCCCACGCCCAAGGAGCCAGCCCCCAAGGCGGACATAACGCTACCCGACCTGCCACCCCCTGAGCCCAAACAAGCTGAAGCCAGGGCTGGTGGTGAGGAACAAGTCGAGGCCACTGAAGCCGCTCCTGCAGATGGCACAAGTAACTGTCTGACAGCCCACGGCTAGCTGCTTAGACCATAGACATTATATACTGAATGTATCTTGACTTGCAGGTGCCCAACAGCCATCCACTGAAGAAGCTTCAGGGACCTCAAGGAGCCCTGGAGACCTACTAGTGACCGGATGCGGATACCAGAACATCATCACCACAGATCTAGTGGATGACCCGATGCTGACGGAGGACAATATAAGATACTTCAAGAAGATCTCCAAGGAGTTGTACAATTACACCGTGGTAAAACAAAATTACTCTTCTACCAGTATACGTTGTCGAGTTGCTTGTCTTAACCTTCCCCCTTATGCAGGATGTGATCAAGCATTCACAGAAGAAGACCGAAAAGCTGAAAGCGGTCGTGAGTGGCCACCAGGAGCTAGCTGCCAAGGACAAATGCGTATCCAAAGAGCTAACGAAGAACATCTATCTTCGGAGAGAACTTGACAAGCTGAAGCAAGAGCGGACTCGAGAGATGTGGCTCCTCAAGAACGACCTACGAAATCTCGAGAAGGCCAACTCCGAGCTCCAGGAGCAACTCAAGGAGCAAAAGAAGGCGCACCAAGGCAAGCCCCTTTCTTCCCTCGAGTACTTTCCCTTAACAATTTATCTTGGATTTTGAAAATATCTTCACTGCAGAGCTTAGGAAAATCTTAACATATAAAGAAGAGCTTCTTACTAATATGGAGAATATGTTGTATCACCATACAGATGACGTCGAGAAGCTACAGAAGGTAATCGCCAACACTGAACAACAGTTCGCCGATTGCTTTCAGCAGATCAAGACACTGGGCAAGGAGAAGGAGCAGCGGCAAAAGGAGCTGGAGGATCTCAGGGGAGCCGCCAAGAAGCTTGTGGACATTATGGACCCACAAGAAGATGGCGAAGCAGGCGAGCGGCCCTTGCTGGAGCGACTTCTTGGAGCGCCGTAGAAGGTCGTCAAGTTCCTTACTGAAGCCCCGGTCGCGTGTGTCAGCCACGCTCTTTCCTTTGTAAAATCCTTTTTGCTGGAGGCTCGACTAGAAGCATTTGTGCAGGGTGTGGCTGTGGAGTGTTCCGAAGAAGAATTCAACGAGTACCTCCAAGAAGCCCAACCTGTAGTAGAACAAATAGTAAAAAGTGTACTGCAGGATTGAGATGTAAAAACAAGTACTTGTTTAATTGTATATAATTGTCTTTGATATTTCTACTTGTGTGTGTGCCTCGACTGAATTGTCATCCAAGTTCGAAGGCTAAGTAGTAAACACTACTCCGGGTGCGGCGACCCTGGAGGTAGTCGAGGTAGCTCCGAGTAGGAACCCATCCAACAAGTTAGACATAACCCGATCAAGCGGGTCTAACCAGTTAGGAAAGAATGCGAGCATCGTCGCGAGACTGCCGTGCTTATGGCAAGAAATCGAAATTACCCCGAGTGCAACGACTCTGGGCGTAGTCGAAATAGCTCCTCATGTGAGCCCGTCCAACAAGTTAGGTGTAACCCGAACGAGCAGGTCTAACCTGTTAGGAAAAAACGCGAGCATCGTCGCGTGACTGCCGTGCTTATGGCAAGAAATCAAAATTACCCCAAGTGCAACGACTCTAGGCGTAGTCGAAATAGCTCCTTATGCGAGCCCATCCAACAAGTTGGGTATAAACCAATCGAACGGATCGAACTTGTCGGGAAAAATGCGATCATCGGCGCAAGCGACCATCAAAGGTCACGGCGCAAGTCAATTCATATAAAGCATGAATGTGGCCGTAGCCTCCATCAAAACTTATAACACAAAGTCGATAAAATATGAACGTGGCCGTAGCCTCCGTCACAACTCATGATAAGAAGTCAATTTATAAAACATGAACGTGGCTGGATGTCACACCCGGTTTTTAAAGACAAAACCGAATGCATAACTATATGTATGCCAGGATCAAGTTCCATACATATAGTGACTTCATCAGTGAATAATCAGCAACAATATCACGAAAAGAGAATTAAAAGACTATAAAGATTATCAGAGTTATACAGCTTATCCTGGAAACGAAGACTCCGAACTTCACATGCAATCGACCGGGGGTTCCGCAGGCCTAGAACTCAGCATCATCTTCAAAAGACTTCAGATCACTTTCTCCTCTGAGCAGCAATTATAACAAGCGTGAGTACACTTATGGTTGGTACTCAGCAAGTGTTGGGAATTATATGATATGAAGGCCAAAATCAAGGAAAGGCTGACTGACTTTCTGCGATAAGCAATTTTAGTTGGTCAAATTTTATTAGCACCTGATTACTATGGTATAAGTTCATACCAAAACCCACTTTAAAAGAAAAAGAAGAGATATAGCATAAGCATAACCACAACCATAAACATAGTCCACAATAACCACAACCATAACCATGGTCCATGATTTAATTCATCTTCAAGTTCAATTATCATGTAAGGGTCCAAGCCGCTCTTAACCGTGAGCACGGCTGATATATCAGTTTTCACTCTGCAGAGGTTGTACACTTTACCCACAATTCGTGTCTCCCAATTTGCCCAAGGTAGCTAGCCTCTTAAACACTTCCGAGGTGAGTGGCAAGGGATTCACTACGAGGCCTTTATAAAGATTCCCTAACTTATGATAATCCGCTAAGATTTCAAGTCAAAATGGTCATAACCCTCCCTAATGAGGAAATACCTTAGACAAGGACCACATAGCCATGTGCCTCAAAAGGACCGAGTTATACCCCGTCGATGCAACCCCTCTTGCCCTTTCGGTAAGATTATCATAAACTAGAGTCTCTAATTAGTTAGCCAAGACTAGAGCCATATAGTATTGTGGTTGCACTATTTTCCTGGGTGGTTCTCCATATTCCGATTAAACATATAATCTTGTATTAACAACGTAGAGCGCATGAACATGGATAGAACAGGTGTAACATCATCATTGTTGTCATCATGGTTATAAATTATTCCCAAACCAGAACCAGTTATAGCAACTAAGCAATAGCTACCCAACATAAAGGTGAAACCCAGGTTGACAAGGAATGATCATTAAGACTAGACATATCCTTAATTAGGATCCATCAAATTTAGGACACATGCATGCATAAAGAAAAGTTATATTTATTGTGATTATTAGGACAAAAGCATGATCAAGAAAACACTTGCCTTTATTTTAGAGAATAGCTGCTCAGAGTCTTCAATTCTTGTTCTTGAACTCTAAATCTTCAAAACTCTTCGATCGCGCTCCTTCTAACGTCACACAAGCATCGGCCCGAAATCATACAAGCAAGCAAACAAAAAAGAACAACTAAGAATGGGTACACCAAACAAAAATAAAGCTTTAAAAGAGCATACAAAATTATAGGGCTCGTTGCTACGGTCACGAGAGCGTAAGAAACGTGGAAAACGGAGCCAGGGTTGAAAAGATACAGCTATCGGGAGATTTATATTAAAAAGAAATAAAGAACTATAGGCTTTCATTTATTTTAATTTAGAAAACTAATGTAAAAGATATAAAAGAGAAATATCTCTAATTATAATTAAATCATATTATATTTACATTTATAAAGACGAGATACAACTTAATCAAATTTTATATATAATTGTCTATGTACGAATTATCCGAATTAAACAATTAATTAGAAAAAAAACTGGTGAGAGCATCTAAACGTCGAACTTTATGATTCGAGTTGAACTAAATAAATTAAATTACAAACATATTTAAGTTGATATTAATCAAATTAACATTGATTATGAAAACCGGAGTAAAGACTTAATTGGATTTTATTTCGGAAAACTAGATGAGAGGATATTATTCAAATTAAATTGATATCTAATTTTAAAAACAGGAATTATGATACAGTAGCACTACTAAATGATAGCTTAGGGTTTTAGAAGACTAACGCAAAAAGAACGGATCGAAACGGATCAAAAACGCGGAAACTACGCATAAAACAAGGTTACAGGGACCTATAAGTAATTAACTATAACTTTCACGGGTGGGGCTGGATTGAGAAGATGGAATAGATCTAGGGGGTTTTTTGCAATTTTTGCAAGACACAGAAAATTACACGATAATTACAGGATTCTTCAGGGACTAAAGTGAAAAAGCTTCACAGCACAGCTCCAATGGTGGTGGCGGCCACTGTTCTCCAACTTGCCGGCGATTTCGGGCATGGGAGGTCGCGGGAAGTGGGGGAAAAGAAAGAGGAGAGGGAGATCGAATTTCACGGAGGAAGTTGCGCCGGCGGGTCTATTCTTTTGTTTTCGGCGGCTGGCGTCTGTCTCTGTGGCGGCGGCCTGCAGGGAGGAACAGGTAGGGGCAAGGGCGGCACTGGGCGCATGGGAATCAGGAGGGAGACTGCGCTGCGCAGGGGAAACAGGAAGGGGCTCACGCGAGGAGGCTGGGCGCGCAGGGGTGGCGCATAGACACGCATGGCGGCGCTGGGACTTAGGCTGGGCAGGGGCGCATGGTGCTGCACTTTCTGATGGTCGCGTGCAGCACAGGGATGGCGCGCGCAGCAAGGGGCTGGGCAGAGCGACGAGGAGGCCGGCAGGGAGCGGCAGCGCTGCGGCAGGAGGCGCACAGATGCAGGAGGAGGAAACGCATGGGCGGCTACTTCTGTTCCTAGCTGCGCTGGGCAGCAGAGGCGGTGCAGGAGGAAAAACGCGAAGAGGGCAACAGTAGGGCAGGGACTCGTCTGCTGGCTGTGCAGGGCCGGCGCGAGCAGGAGGGAGGCTAGGGGAAAGGCCGCAGGGGAGGCACCGCGACGGCATGCAGAGGAGGTCGCAGGGCGCGCAGTACTGCAGTAGTGCACGCGAAGATGATGCGTGGCAGCAGGAACTCGAGGGGGAGGCTAGGGCCGGCTATGTGGGCAGCAGGGACGCGATGCAGAGACTAGGGTTACGCGAGAGTTTATAGGGCACGCAGGAGCCGACGCAGGGGAGAAAAATTAGGGCCGGCTACTAGGAAACAGGTGGTACAAGACGCATTTAAATAGACCTGGAGATATCGTGCTGGGCTCCAACTCGAACGAGGATAAGGACGCAGCGGCGCATCGGGCTGGGACTCGCTCTTAAGTCCAGATTGCCCACAGAAGGCGAGATTAGGCTAACCAGCGGGTTCCACAATTTAGCGAGCAAAGAGAGGATAGAAGAGGTAACGGAAAGAGAAAACGAGATTGACCGAGTGAGTTCGGTTATGTGCCGAAACAGGTTCGGGTGAGGGCCGAACGTGAAAACGAGCTGACCATGCTGGTTGAACATGAACGAGTTATTCGAGAGCGCAATAAAGAGAAGGAAAGGATCAGGCCAAGTTGTTGGGGCTGACGGTGATCGAACATTCATCGGAAAACACTAAAGATGAGCCACGAGGCGTCGTTTTCAAGCATGACCTGATCGGGGAGAACGGTTAGAGGATCGGGAGCTCAACGAAACTTCTTAAGGATTCTGAGAGGATAAGGTTAAAAGGATATACAACAAGATATGGCTCGGTCCGACTATGATGGGAATAGAAATATTTTCCAGAACACATTTTCAAGTTTAAAATAAATCTAGAAAAGTCCAGATAAATATTTCAAACCAAGAAAAATATATCCGAAGAATCCCAGAATTTTTCGAGGAAAACTCGGGAGGTAATTTTAGGACACGAGGAATCCAAATAGAATATTTGGACTACATGAAAAAGAATTTTAGAGCTTTTCAAATAATAAAATAACCAGGATAAATAGAATAATTGCCAGAAAAATCTTTAAAATTCTCGGAAAATCCTATTTATAGATGAACTCATTGTAAAAGATATTCACATCCTAAAATTAAATATTTTAGGGTGTGACACCGGAGCCTCCATCTGTTAACAGAAAAATTTACATTCCGAATTTTGTGAGACGTAGCCTCCAAATTGATTCGGAAGAAAAAGGCCGCCTAGGCGTCCGGAGAATAGCTATCCCCGCACGCTTCCTCATGGGTAGAACTTGTGCAGGTTCTGAATGTTCCAAGAATTTGGGATATCTTGGCCCTCGGGGTATTGTAGTTGATACAACCCCGGTCTTGTAACCTGCTTGACGATGAACGGACCTTCCCACCTTGAGTTGAGCTTTAGTAAGCCGGACTCATCTTGGATGCGGCGTAGGACCAGATCGCCTACATTGAACGACCGTTCCCTCACGTTGCGATCATGATATCACCGGATCCCCTGCAGGTATCGAGCTGACTGAACAAGAGCGGTGCAGCGAGCCTCTTCGACAGAATCGAGCTCTAACTGCCTTGCTTCGTCCGCCTCGCCTTCATTGTACATTTCAACCCTTGGGGATTTCCACATGATGTCAGCCGGCAAGATAGCTTCAGAGCCGTAGACGAGGAAGAATGGTGTTTGTCCTGTGGCTTTTGACGGCTGAGTCCGGAGCCCCCAGATGACATGTGGCAATTCGTGAATCCACATTCCTCCTTTCTTGCTATTTTCGTCATAGAGTCGTTTCTTGAGGCCATCAATTATCATGCCGTTCGCCCTCTCGACTTGACCATTGGCCCTTGGGTGTGCAACAGAGATATACTTGATCTCGATGCACGTATTTTCACAGAACTCTCAGAACTGGTTGGCCGTGAAGTTTGATCCCAAGTCCGTGATGATGGTATTCGGGAATCCGAAGCGATGCAAGATATTGGAGATGAAATCAACAACTCGATCTGGTGTGAGCTTGGCTATAGGCTTGTACTCGATCCACTTGGTAAACTTGTCGATAGCCACCAATACATGGGTGAAACCGCCTGGCACCGTTGTGAAGGGCCCAATCATATCAAGGCTCCAACAAGCAACTGGCCAAGATGGCAGTATGGTGATGAGACTGTGAGCTGGGACGTGAGATTGCTTGCCAAAGAATTGGCAGTTTTGGCATCTCCGCAAAAGGTCCTCAGCATTGAACACTGCGGTGGACCACCACAAACCAGCTCTGTATGCTTTCCCCACTAGCGTTCAGGAAGCTGCATGGTTGCTGCAAACACCCTCATGTATCTCCCGCAGTATGTCATAGCTATCTTCTTTCATGACGCACTTCATGAGGACACCTGATCGAGCGCCACGCCGCTAGAGCTTATTGTCGAGTAGGACGAACCCCTTACTTCTACGCATGACATGAGCTGCCCCTATGCTTCTTGCGTCCAACCCTGCTGGTAGTCTGTGATCCTGGATGAAATCGATATAAGCCTCTCTCCAGTCCACTCCCAGCATCAGCACCTCCCGATTAGGCTGTTGAAGGCCTGCATCAGTGGTTACCTGAGATGAGTACTTGATGGATGGCTGTTTTAACTCCTGGACAAAGACTCCCGTTGGAACCTGTGCACGAGTAGACCCTAACTTGGACTGTATATCTGCGCCAACATTATGCTCCCGTACCACATGATGAACCTCCAGGCCAGAAAACTTGTTTTACAGCTTGCTCACTTCTTGTACATAAGCGTCCATCATCTCCTTGTTGCAGTCCCACTCTTTGTTGACTTGCTGAACGACTAGAAGTGAATCACCATATACAAGAAGTCGTTTGATGCCTAGTGATATCGCCAAACATAGCCTGTGAAGGAGTGCTTCATACTCGGCTTCATTATTGGATACCTCCCAAAGGATCTGGAGGACATACTTCAATTGTTCGCCTCTTGGAGAAATAAATAGAACTCCAACACCGCCGCCATCGAGCTTTAGAGACCCATCAAAATACATGGTCCAGTGCTCTGGCTTGTCGACTGGAGTTGGAATTTGATTCTCCCTCCACTCAGCCATAAAATCGACTAGAGCTTGAGACTTGATTGCAGTGCGTGGCTTGCAGTCGATAGACAAAGCCCCCAGTTCCACTACCCACTTTGATATACGCCCCGTGGCATCTTGATTATGGAGAATATCCACCAACGAAAAATCCGTAATCACAGTGATCTTGTACTCGTCGAAGTAATGGCACAACTTTCTTGATGTAATCAGAATTGTATATAAAAGTTTCTAAACTGCCGGGTATCGTACCTTGGATTCGGAGAGTACCTCGCTGACGAAGTACATAGGCCTCTGCACCCCAAATGCATGGCCTTCCTCACTGCGCTCAACTACGATAGCATGCTGACAACATGAGTTGCTGCTGCAATGTAGAGTAGTAGACCTTCTCTTGGAAATGGTGCTGTAAGGACTGGAGGAGACTGAAGGTGATGCTTCAGGTCTTGCAAGGCTCGCTCGTCCTCCTCCGTCCACTGGAACTTGTCTTGGTGCTTCAGGAGCTTGAAGAAGGGTAGTCCTCTCTCCCCGAGCCGGGAGATGAACCTGTTCAGGGCTGCCATACAGCCTGTTAGCTTCTGCATATCTTTGATTGTGGCCGGAGCCCCCATATCCGTGATGGCTGAAATCTTCACAGGGTTGGCTTCAATTCCCCGGTTGCTGACGATGAACCCGAGCAATTTCCCTGATGGTACTCCGAAAACGCATTTAGTTGGGTTGTGCTTCCACCAAAACCTGCGTAGGCTGCTGAACGTCTCTTCCAAGTCTGCAATCAGGCCATCGGGATTCCTGGTCTTGATGACCACATCATCCACGTAGGCTTAACCGTTCCGATGCAGCTGATCAACAAAGCACATCTGAATCGCGCGCTGATAGGTTGCTCCTGCATTTTTCAACCCGAAAGACATAGTTTTGTAAGTGTACGTCCCGAACGGGGTGATGAACGCGGTTTTGATTTGATCCTCCTCCTTGAGCGCAATCTGGTGATATCCTAAATAACAATCAAGGAAGTAGAGGAGTACACAACACGCTGTCGAATTGATGACTTAATCAATGCGCGGTAGCCCGAAGTGATCCTTTGGGCAATGCTTGTTGAGATTGGTGTAATCAACGCACATTCTCCATTTATTATTATTTTTCCTTACAAGGATGGGATTAGCTACCCACTCTGGATGAATCACTTCTTTAATAAAGCCAGCCGCGAGGAGTTTAGCTATTTCCCGTTTAATTGCTTCACGCTTATCGTGAGCAAATCTTTGAAGGCGTTGCTTTTTGGGCACAGCCTATGGGTGTACATTTAGACTATGCTTGATCAGTTCCCTGGGCACCCCTGGCATATCTGCTGGTTTCCATGCGAATATGTCTCGGTTAGCCCAAAGGAAACTGACGAGCGCGAGTTCCTATATCTCATCTAAGCCCGCGCCGATGATGGCGGTCTTAGATGAGTCACCCTCCTGGAGCTGGATCGACTTGAGGGCCACGTCAACAGTTGACTGGATGCTCGACTTGCTAGCCTTTCTTGAAGGGATCTCCAGCCCAGCTTGGGAGAGCTGCTGCGAGGCTGCGAGTACTTCCCCTAAAGCATCTGGCACACGCGTAGTCTAAGCATATTGGATCCCCTCCTGGTAGCAATCATATGACTTCTTCAAGTCGCCTCGGAGAGTGAGTACCCCACTTTGTCCTGGCATCTTAAGAAGCAGATAAACATAATGCGGCACTGCCATGAATTTGGCAAGTGCCGGACGGCCAAGTATGGCATGATAAGAAGATTCGAAGTTAGCAAGTTCGAATTTAATGAACTCGGTGCGGTATTTCTCCCTCGTGCCGAAGGTGACTGTAAGAACCACCATGCCAAGTGGGTGCGCCACATTACCTGGGACAATGTTGTAGAAAGGAGACTTGCTTGAAACCAGCATGTCTGTAAAGTCCAGACCCATCTTTCTCAAAGTGCTGGCAAAGATGAGGTTGAGACCACTCCCACCGTCGATGAGCACCTTGGTGAGCCTGACTTCTGCCACCACCGGGTCCAGGACCAGGGGGAACTTACCGAGCTCCGAAAAGCTTGTCCACTGATTGTCACGGGAGAACGAGATGGGCACCTCTGACCAGCGGAGTGGTCGTGGTGCTGCTGGCTCGACAGACATGATCTCCCGGAGAAGCAGTTTTTGTTCCCGCCTGGAACCAATGTGTCCATCTCTCCCGAAGATGATGTTGATGGTCTTTGAAGCATCCTGGAACTTCGTGTTGCGCCCTTGGTCCTCTTGGTCATCGTCTTCGGGTTCTTTATCCACTGGCTTCTTGTTCTTCTTGCCACCACCGGAATTGCTGAATGTACTCCGAAGATGGTAGCAATCGATTACTGCGTGACTGGCACCTGGATGCCATGGGCATTTCTTCTGCAGGAGCTTCTCGAACTCCTCCTACATCGTCGACTTCTTGCCTCGTGAAGGACGATCCACAGCCGCGATGAGATCATCTGGCTTGCACTTTCAGGATGGACCTGAATAGTCCTGTTGGCTCTTGTCGTTGCGGTTGTCATGTGGGCGCCTCAGATTGCTATCATTGCACCTCGGGAACCGCTCCCGCATCTTCTCTTCCTGCTCGAACCAGTCGTGCATCATCTCGCGAAGCCCCGCAACAGTTTTTGGCCTGTTCCACCCGAAGTCTCTGTAGATGCCTAGGTGTGGTAGAACCAACCTGAATTACACTGGCTCAAGTGCGCTGATACTTTCTCGGAAGGCAGCAAGGACTCAACCGCACTTCAAACAGTGTAACCCCGTGGTTTGTCGGGTAAAGTCCCGATAAAACCACCTAACTCAGGATCAAAACAAGGTACCTCGCACGAAGGCGAGTCCAGAGATACAAGCACCGATACTTTTACATTACAGGCATAATATTACATTAGTTTCGGATATATAGTAGTAAAACCTAACTAATAAGAATTTATACAAAACCATTTAAAGGGTGAGTATCTGCAGCGGAAAGTAAAATATGACACTATCAGATGTCGGGAACGGATCGAGCTAAGCCCAAGCTCAACATCACTCGGAGGAACCTGTGTTGGCTGGGGACGGATCCCATTCCATAGACCAACCATCGGGGAGAGCGTAGGGCTAGGGTACAGGCAAAGCAGAGTTCTCAGGAGGATTACCTGAAATATAGTTAAATTTGCAAGACTGAGTATTCTAATACTCAGCAAGGCTTACCCGTTTCATGGTATACGTAGCCATGTAGCTAGACTATGAAGGCTTTGTAAAAAGTTCTGGGTTTGTCTTTTGCTGAAAAGCACCAAAGAGTAGGTCCTTAATTTTCAAATTTTAGCTTTCAGATTCTAGTTGATTATCCATTCTAGGTAAGCAATTATAATTACTCAAGCATGGTAGAACTTTTTAAAAAACATTATCTTTGATAATCGTAAGGTTGCTCTTATTACTCTATGTGGCAAAGGGATCAAGCAGTCTCGATCTCCGCGAGAAACGGACGATTTAGAATCGAATTTTCAAACCTTGCAAGGGTAAACCTAACTCACACGCTTGGAACATCCAACGATTGTTCTGAAGCAACCGTTTGCCTTTCATTCTGACTCGTGGATCAGTACCACCACAAGCGACTGTAGGACCATACGCACATCCAATGTGCAGGACGTACGCCTGTAGCGCGACTATATGACCGTACTCCTGTCCGCTATGCAGAACGTACTCCCTCACGTCGGTGCGTGTGCAAAAAAACAAATTACGAGTGGTGGTGTGACAGTTCATGTACGTGTAATCTAGGCACATAAGTTGTTAGTGTGAAGTATGTGCTTGTGAGTGTAAAGCTTGTGTATGTTTATGTGAAGTTTTTGAAAATTTAAAGTGCAAATAAAAAGTGGTATTTTTGTAATTACAGAAAAACCTAGGGTTGTTTTTGCAAAATGTATTTGGATTATTGTAATTTCAAAATAAGTGAAGGGTGGTTTTGCAAATATGTTTTTCTTACTTTATGTCTTGTGAAAATATATATTTATCCAAAAAGTTGCATTAGAAATGTATGTGTTGAATTGTGTAAAAGTTTGGGTAAAATGGTGAAAATAAGGGTGTTTATGTAATTTTATAAAAGTACAAGTCCTTTTATGCAAGTATTTGATTTACAAAAGTAACTTTCAAAATTACTTAGGACTAAAGTGTAAAAGGTGCAAGTCATCATGACATGTCTATCCAATCATTATGACGTGTCTATCCCGTCATCATGACGTGTCATAAATGCTTGCATTTAGGTCCTGAATTATATAAAGTTACGCTCTTTAGGACAAAAGTAATTCAAATCCAACTTTTGTTCAAAATTTAACGTGTAAAGATATAAAATTTGAGTTTTTGAACTTGAGCCCTAAAGCAATGTTGTAGAGCTTGAAAAACTCTCCAACTTTCGTTTTGGGCATTTCTTCATTAGGGTTTTAGATTGATGGGAAATTTTACTTTACAAATAGGTCCCTGCAATTTTCTAAAATTGCGCATAAGTCCTTGGGAAGTCTCTTTTCCCTTTCTCCTCTATTTCTTTTCTCCCTGGCGTCTCCTTCTTTTCTTCCTCCACTGGCAGCTGCACCTTCTTTCTCCCCTGCCTCCCTTCCTCTCCTCAGCACAGGCGGCGGGTGCTCGGGGCTGGGCGAGCCCGAGGCGGGGCGCGCAGCTGCGGCTCAGGCGGGCGGATCCAGGCGCAGCGCGGCGTGCGCGAGCGGCTGGCGCAGGGCTGGCGGCACGCGCGGCGCAGGAGGGCGAGCGGCAGCGCCAGGCGTTCAGGCGGTGCAGCGCTGGAGTGGGTAGCGCCGAGCGGGCGACGGCTGGGCTGGCGCGGGGGAGCGGCTCGGCTCTGGCGCTCGGGACCAGCAGGTGCAGGAGCGTGGGCGCGAAGGCTGGCTCGGACGGCGCGGACGGCTCGGCGTGGAGCAGAGCGGCGGCCACAACAGGCAAGCGGCGGCTGGGTGAGCGGCGCTGCGCGGGCGAGAAGCTCGGGTGGCGCGTGAGCAGGCAGCGGCAAGCGAAGCGGGCCCATGGGCATGAGCAGGCAGAGCTGGAGTGCAACGTGCCGAGCAACAGCACGCGCAGGAGGAGTTGCGGTGGAAAGCTGTTGCGCAAGATGCGGGAATGCGATGGCCGTATCGAGGACGCAGCTAAGGTGTTCGACAAAATGCCGATGCGCGCGGTGCTGAAGAACGTGAGGGTCCTGCTGCTGGGCGAGGCGTCAAGGGTGCAGGACGCCGTCGGGCGGATGTTGCGACGGTGTGCAGAGCAACGGTGCGCAGGTGCGGCACGGCAAGGCCGAGGCGAACGTGGGTCCAGCAGATGAGGAGGAAGAGGAGTAGCGAGGAGCGGACGTGCGTACGGCAGAAGCACACGCAAGGGAGCAGAGGAGCAACAGAGGCGAGTTCGGCAACAGCTTGCCTGCAAGTAGCATGGCGTCCAGGGTTTCCTTCCAGGGTTCGACCACGTCGAGTGCTCGGCGTGGGGCGGCGGAGGCCACAGATAGTGATGCAGCTACGCTTTTGGCGAGGCGAGCCGGAAGGAGAAGCAGCGAAGAGAAGGCGGCGGTTATAGCGCGGCGAATTCGGAAGGAGCAGCTGCGCAGGTGTGCCGGCCATGTTTCAGTGGCACACATGCGTGAGCAGAGGAAATTCAACCCGTGAGCAGGAAAACCCTTGGGTTCGCGGAGAAGTCGGTATAGCGAACCCTTTCGGCTCCATCGTCTCGTCCCATGATCCACGACATCCAACAGTTCCTACCCTCATTGATCGCTCAACCAACCGCCATCACCGCGGGGATTACCTCTGAAATGAACCGGATTCCTGGATCGAGAAATCCGACTCCCTGTATCGTCGTGATAGTCCCTGGATCAAGCGCTATCACATACAGAACTCATTTCAGGCATAATATCACAGTCATACTCATGAGAGGTCATTCACGGGTTTAATTATTACATAAATCCAGAGGATCTGTAGTACGGAATTTATTACAAGCCTTTCGGCTAAATCGAACAAGCAGAAAGCGCATAGCGGTAGCTAGGTCTTCGGCCGTCCTCCGTCTTCGGGTTCCACCATTTCCACCTCCACAGGCGACTTGAGCGTAGCTCGGGCCTCAGTCGTACCATCCGTCGTCGTTGGGGTCGAATTCCGGGTCGGATCCTGCATCGTACCAGGCTATCCCCCAGGATTGGGATAGGTTCACGTCACCATCCGTATGCAAGCTTTATGTGGTCTATACTACGGATATATCAGAATTCAAGGGTAAAGCTGGGGTTTCCCTATGCATGCAATATAGTATATATAAGAATTCACATCTCCTTTCATTCCTGACTCGGGCCCTTCCGGCATTCCGGACTCCCGGTCACACACACCTTCCAAAACCACCAAGTCGATGCGAGGACTCCCTCTCCTCGCATCTCAACTGCCCCCTGGCAGGACAAAATTCTAGAGGGAGGTAGAAATCATGAGTAACACTAACTAATAAGAGCAACAGAGGAGTAGGGATGTCCATAACCGAGGACGCGGCTATACGTATAGTTTTCACCCTGCAGGGGTTGTACACCTGGTCCCACTCGAATCGACACTAGCCGGAGACCAGCCGACTAGTGTACGAAACACCGGTCTACGAAACGGAAATAGGAGCCACGGCACCATCCGGCTTTCCCGGGTCTTGGGCGCATCCTCCCGCGAGAGGTCGCCCCGGGACTGTGAAGCCTCCCATGCGTCTCGGGGAACGTGAGGTCATCACCTCCTTCCCCTGCACCGATACTCGATCCTCCTACCGGCTTGGTACCGCGCTTGCTAAGTCCGGACCGGGCCCACCCTCATAATGGGTAAGTGGTGTGCACGCTTACAAAGTCCCACAAGTCATGGTTACTCTCACCCGGTCCTTATCTGCCGGAGCGGGCATCTTCGTCACACGCGTATCCACCACGGTGGTCCGCAACTGCACCCTTAACGGGTGCCCCAAACACCTCACACGAAAACAAAACTGTACCCGCCACAGGTACTCCGTAGGGTGTGCCAAGATACACACCCCAAGCCCTCGATCCACGATCGAGTTAGGTCGCCCACTCCCGGCTAAGCCCTAATCACCAACTCCTGATGGGAACCTCTTCACACACGCCAAGACTATCCACCCATATCCCACACAAACACATTCAAGGGTTTACAAGGCGTTTCATATAATGAACGAATAAGATAGGTTGACAAGGAGTTGGGTTCGTAAAGAGGCCATGCAGGTTTATCTCGATATATATATATATATATATACACATACAGCAATAGCATATCTACAAGCAAATGCCTAATAGGAGTTCAATTCGTAGATGGGCGTGAACCTGGCGTCTCCTCGAAGTCCTCCTGAGTCTCCGGGTAGTCCTGGTCGTCGGTCAGCTCCTCGCGGACGGGTCCTATTCGTAAATACGAGTAAGAGTAGGGTCCAAAGTGCAAAAGTGCACAAAAAGGTTGCAAATAAGATCCAAATCATCACAAAACCTACTCTAACAGGTGGCTCATGATTTTAGAAGAATTATGAAACTGGTTTCATAATTTTCGGAGGTCCGGATAATTTATTATGAATTTTCTAAGGAAAAATCTATTTCTGAAATTAATAAAGGATTTTCAGAAAAGAAAGCCTGAAAACAGGGACACGTGGCAGCACCAGGGTGTGCCACGTGGCATGCTGACGTCAGCATGACATCAGCAGAGGGGGTCCGGGATGATGACGTCAGCAGAGGGGGTCCGGGATGATGACGTCAGCAGTGGGCCCTGCTGACGTCAGCGTTGACCGGTCAACGTTGACCGGTCAACGGTCAAAGGTCAAAGCGGAGTCAGCGGTCAGCGGGCCCCACCGGTCAGCCTCAGCCCGAGGCTGACGGATGGGCCCCTCGGGTCAGGTGGCAAATAAAAGAAAAGTCTCGGTTTGGTTTCTGGGCCGAAAGGGTTATTGGGCCGGCTTGGTTGGCCCAGAAGGCTCGGCTCGGCTCGTGACTTAGCTCGGCCTGCGGCTCAGCAGGCCGGCTCGGGCAGGTGGGCTACGTGAACGCGAAGCTCGGCTCGGCTTGACTCGGCTCGGATCCTTCGCGGGCCGGCTTCCTCTCCTCCACGGGCTGGGCCTTCTCTTCTCCCTCTCTTTCCTTCTGGCTGGGCTGGCTCTTCGTCTTCTCCTCCTCGCGGGCCGGCGGCGTCGCAGCCGTGCAGGAAGAACAGCAACGTCGACGTGGACGTTCGGGGCGCCGGCTCGGTGAAGCTCCGGCGTGGTGGCGGCGTCCTCCTCCTCGCGCAGCTCCGGGCGGCGGCGTCCTCCGGGCTCTCCTCCTCCTTCTCCTCCTCTACACTCGCTTCTCCTCGTGCGGTGGCGGCGGGAAGGCGTAGAGGCGCGGGCGCTAGGGTTTAGGGCGATGCGGCCGGCGGGTTCTTAAGGGAGGCGGCTCTAGGGTTTGTGGCACGGGCTCGGGCGCCGAGGGCGGTGATGCCCGGCGTCCGTGCCACGGCCACGCGGCGGCCATCGAGCGGCTCAAGGGCTCGGCAGCGCGGGCGGCCGAGGCGGGGGAAAAAGGGGAGCGCGCGCGGGCGGTTGCGGCAGCTGTCGCGGAGCGGGGACAGGGGGGCGCGGCTGCCAGGTGACGCAAGGGGAGCGGGGCCACGGCCGGGGAAGAAAGAGGAAAAGGGAGGGCAGGCGGTTACGGCGCCTTGTCGCGAGGCGGGGCGAGCGGCGACGCGGGCGAGCGGGAGGAGACCGGGGTCGCGGTGGAGGTGAGGAAGGGGAAAGCTGACAAGCGGGACCCGCCTGTCAGCTGCCCCAGGCGGAGAAAGACGTGGCGACGGGAAGGTTCGCGTCGGTGGGCTGGGCCACGGCGCTGGGCCGGCTTGCGCGCGTGGGAAAGAAAAGGAAGGGGGAAGGGAGGAGGTGGACTGGGCCGGGCTGCGTGGGCTGGTGGCCCACGGGGGGGGGGTTTTTAGGGTTTAGAAGTTTAGATTTGAATTTGAATGCCCATTCCAAATTCAAATCTCACACAAAGAAATCAAACAAATTCGAAAATCCAAATCGAGTAAGATGCAATAGCTATTCAAATCAAGTCCATTCACAAAAATTTTTGAAATCCCCAACTTTTGTTAAAAAAAATCTCTATAATTTCTAACATGGAATGTTACAGACTCCCCCCCTCACAAGAATCTCGTCCCCGAGATTAAAGGCTTACCTGGTCTTCGAAAAGGTGTGGATATTTCTCTTTCAGATCGGACTCCTTCTCCCACGTGGCTTCCCGTTCGGTGTGATTACTCCAGAGGACCTTGCAATAAGGAATGGAGGTCCTCCTAGTCTCCTTATCTGCCCGGGCTAGAATCTTCACGGGATACTCTACATACTCAAGCGTTTCTTGCAAGTCCACTGCCTCTGGGGGTATTGTCTCATCCGGTACCCGCAAGCATTTGCGTAACTGGGATACGTGGAAAACTGGATGCACTCCAGCAAGCTCTTCTGGTAGCTTTAGTTTGTACGCCAAACCTCCGATCCTTTGAATGATCGGATACGGTCCAACGAACCTCGGGGCTAGCTTCCCGTTGACGTGAAACCTCTTGGTGCCTCGGAGTGGTGACACCTTCAGGTATACGTGGTCTCCGACCTCGAACGAGAGGTCTCTCCTCCTCTTGTCGGCGTAACTCTTCTGTCTGCTCTGCGCTATTTTCAGGTTCTCCCTGATCTTGGCGACATTCTCCTCAGCCTCTAATATAGAGTCTGGACCAAAATACGATCTCTCTCCGATTTCTGACCACATCAGCGGTGTTCTGCATTTTCTGCCATAAAGTGCCTCGAAAGGTGACATTCGCAAACTGGCCTGATGGCTGTTGTTGTACGTGCACTCAGCATAGGACAAACTCTTCTCCCAATCACTCCCGTAGGCTAGCACACATGCTCTAAGCAAGTCCTCGAGTATCTGGTTCACTCTCTCGGTCTGCCCGTCGGTTTGGGGGTGAAAGGCGGTGCTGTAATCTAGCTGAGTCCCTAGGGATTTGTGCAAACTCTGCCAGAATTTTGCGGTGAATTGAGGGCCTCGATCTGATACTATGCTTCGTGGTGCCCCGTGGAGTTTCAGAATGTTCTCTATGTACAGTTCGGATAGTCGGCTCACGGGGTACGTGGTCTTGACGGGGATAAAATGTGCCACTTTGGTTAGGCGATCAACGATTACCCAAATGGAGTCATTGCCCTTCAGAGTCCGGGGTAACCCTGTTATGAAGTCCATGCAGATATCGTCCCACTTCCATACGGGAATGTCAAGTGGCTTCAGCAAACCGGCAGGGCGCTGGTGCTCTGCCTTGACTCTTCTACAAATGTCACACTTAGCCACGAACTCGGCTATGTCCGTTCTCATGTCGTTCCACCAGAAACGGTCCTTCAGGTCTTGGTACATCTTCGTACATCCTGGGTGTATGGCGTACTTGGAGTTATGCGCTTCATCCAAAATCTCGGCACGGATCCCTTGATCCTGGGGTACGCATATGCGATCTTTCAGCCATATGGTTCCTTGGTCGTCGACCCGGTAGTCGGTCGCTTTCCCGTCTCGCATTGCTCGCTTGAGCTTCTGAAGTTCCGGGCATCGTCGCTGTGCTTGCCTGATTCGATCTTCCAGATCGTACTTGACTGTCATTGTGTTCAGGTGCCCTTGTTCTACTATTTCCAGCTTCAGTCTCTCGAGTTCATCGCACAGAGTAGGCTGTTCTTCTCGAACTAGCAGATTGCTGCAATAGTGTTTCCTACTCAAGGCGTCCGCTACGACGTTAGCCTTGCCGGGGTGATACTGAATATTCAGGTCGTAGTCCTTGATCAGCTCTAGCCATCTCCTCTGCCTCATATTCAGCTCTGCCTGAGTGAAGAAGTACTTTAGGCTCTTGTGGTCGGTATAGATATCGCACTTGTTGCCAATAAGGTAGTGCCTCCAAATCTTCAAGGCGTGCACAACAGCTGCGAGTTCAAGGTCGTGGGTAGGGTAGTTCTCTTCGTGTTTCCGCAACTGCCGGGAGGCATACGCCACAACTTTGCCATCTTGCATCAGCACACAACCCAGGCCTTGACGAGAAGCGTCACAATAGACTACGAAGTCCTTCCGGATGTCCGGAAGAGTGAGGACTGGAGTAGTAGTAAGTCGGGACTTGAGCTCTTGAAAGCTGGCTTCGCACTTGGGTGACCATACGAACGGCACGTTGTTCTTGAGTAGCTCGGTCATGGGCTTGGCAATCTTGGAAAAGTTCTCGATAAAACGCCGGTAGTAGCCTGCCAAACCCAGGAAGCTTCGGATGTCGGTAACGCTTTTCGGCTGTTGCCACTCGGACACTGCTTCGATCTTCTCGGGATCTACGGCAACCCCTTCAGCAGTCAACACGTGGCCTAGGAAGGCAACCTTCTCTAGCCAAAACTCGCATTTGCTGAACTTAGCATACAGCTGGTTCTGTCTTAACCTCTCGAGTACTACCCTCAGATGCTCAGCGTGTTCTTCGGCTGTCTCGGAGTAGACCAAGATGTCGTCGATGAAGACTACGACGAACTTATCCAGTTCCTCCATGAACACCTTGTTCATCATGTTCATAAAGTAGGCGGGTGCGTTGGTCAGTCCGAAAGATACTACGGTGAACTCGTACTGGCCATACCTGGTCACGAACGCTGTCTTCGGGATATCGCTTTCCCGAATCTTCATCTGATGGTATCCGGATCTCAGATCGATCTTGCTGAAGAATTTGGCCTTTCTCAACTGGTCAAGCAGATCATCGATTCTGGGCAACGGGTACTTGTTCTTAATGGTCACGGCGTTCAGCGATCGGTAGTCGATGCATAGCCTCATGGTTCCGTCCTTCTTCCTTACGAACAACACGGGTGATCCCCATGGCGATGCACTGGGCCTGATGTATTGTTTATCCAGCAGATCCTTCAACTGATTCTTCAACTCGGTGAGTTCTTCCGCGGACATGCGGTAGGGTCGCTTCGCGATCGGTGCCGTCCCTGGCACGAGGTCAATCACGAACTCGACGTCCCTGTCCGGTGGTAGTCCCGGCAACTCCTCGGGAAACACATCAGGATACTCGCAAATCACCGGTACATCTTCGAGCGTCTTCTTCTCCAAACTGTTTAGATTGTACACCTGAGGTACATCTCGGGACTTCAACGGTTCCACTTCGACCTTCTTCCCACTAGGGTGTTCCAGGGTCACTAACCTGGGTGAGCAAGAGATGACACCCTTATGTGCTGTCAACCAATCCATTCCCAAAATAACATCTATCCCTTCTGACGGCAGTACTGTCAGGTCAGCTGTGAATGGCAGTCCCTGAATCATGATCTTCACTCCTTTACATGCTAATGTGCACCTATGATCCCCCAGCTGGGAGCTAGTGATGATAGGGTGGCTTCTCGGGGTCATCGGTAGGGACTTTTGTGCAACACACTTTGAAGAGATGTAGGAGCAAGTGGCTCCAGAGTCAAACAACACCAAGGCTTTAGAGCCATTGATAAGATACTCACCTGTCACGACGTCGGGGGCATCCCGGGCTTCCTCCTCTGTCAGGTGGGTGAGGCGGCCACGGTCTGCGGAGCGTGGAGCTTGAGCGGGCCTGCCGGTGGAGCCAGGCGCGCGAGCTGGGGTCGAGGTCTTCTTCTCGGGGCACTCATAGGACTTGTGGCCCGGTTTGTTGCAGGTGAAGCAAACAAATGGCGTCGAGCCACTGTTGGTCCTCTGTGCCGGCTGCTGGCGGTGGTAGTTGCCTCCTCCCTGGTTCTGTCCTCCGTGGGTCCTGTTGCTGGAGTAGTGGTTGCCTCCTCCACCGAAGTTCCTGCTCGGCTGACTGGAGCCAGGACGGAAACCGCTCCTCGGTGGCAGAGGTGGCGCGTTCCTTGTCTTCTGGAAGGGCCGGTCTCGTACCTGGTGGTCAGTCTGGCGCTTCTTGTTGCGCTGTCGGTCCTCCCATCCTAGTCTCTCCCTCTCCACAGCAATGGCACGGTTGACCAAGCTGCGAAGGGATGGGTACTCGCATCCCGTCACGATCTGACGGATGCCATGGTGTAGTCCTCGGAGAAACCAGAACTGCTTCTTCTCCTCGGTGTTGGTGTCGTCTGCAGCGTACCTCATCATCTTGGTGAAGTGTCGCTCGTACTCCTCCACCCTCATCGTACCCTGGGTCATGGTACGAAACTCCTGAGCCTTCTGGATCATCACTTGCCGGGGCACGTGCTGCTCACGAAATGCCCTGGCAAACTCCTCCCACGAGATGTGTGCTGGGTCGTGGTGGGAGTCACAGTAGCTGTCCCACCACGACTTGGCGGTACCCTCAAGCTGGTGGACTGCGAGTGCGACGCACTCCTCGTCGGTGCAGTTGGTGAGGTCCAACTTGGTCTCGATCACCCTCAGCCAGTCATCGGCTTCCAAGGGGTCCTCGGCGTAGCTGAAAGTCGGGGCCTTCAGGCGGATGAACCTCTCGATCTTGCGCTGGAGGTCCTCTTCAGGCGGGCCGTGTCGGTTGGCTCCGTGGTTCCTCTGGTCAACTGACTCAGCCAGACGCTGAAGAAGCTGTGTCTGCCTGTCCATGATCTCTGCGAGTGTCGGCGGTGGCGGCGGTGGCTGCTGTGCTGGCTCAGCGTCGATCTCCTCATCAACCTCCTCCTCATCGGCTTCGTCTCCACGGCGTGCCTCTCCAAAGGCGCGGGGTGCGGCACCCGCGGCAGGTCCTCTGCCTCTTCCACGCCCTGCTGCCGGGGCACGTGCTGGGGCAGCACGTCCGCGCCCACGGCCAAACGGGCGACCTCGTCCGCGTGCTTCGGCTGCGGCTTCCTCCTGGGCGGCTTGCTCGAAACGAGCCATCAAGCGATCAGATCTCCGGATCGACATTTCCTGTATAGGGTGAAGGGGGAAGTTCTCTCGTGTAAACGCCGGCACTCACCACCCAAAATAAGAGAATACACACATGGGCAAACATGCCAATTATCCGAGAAAAATGCAAAAATAAAGGCGATAATGTTTTAAAATGAAAATAACGATCAAAAAATAATGCGAGAATGAAGAGTCATAACATCCATCCATTCAGACATCAAACAGGCAGTACAAGGAATCACCGGTGTTATCTCGGGGTCAACACAAAAGCCTTCAAGATAACACCCCCAACTCACACTCTAAGAGCACATCGTGAATGTTTACAAAAGAGTGGCGACTCCTATCGTGTCTACCTAGACTCGTGACATCATAGGACGCTAGCCGGAAACATGTCATCGGCTCAAAACACGACTCATGAGAATCTCTCGCCGGAATGGACCATCGGCGGCTACCTACCCTACACCTACTCCTACCTAAGACACCAACTCACGCCCTAATAGAAGGTGACGCGTGGCTTCTTGTAGGTCAGCACGCGCTTGTACGCTTCTGGGTAGTCCTCCGGGAAGATGGCGTCGATGGCGGCGACGGCCTCCACCACCTCCTCGGTCTCGATCGCGGGCGGCATCTCCTCGTGGGGGCACAGGTGTAGGCGAAGCTCCGTGGGGATGAGCTTGAAATCCTCCTTCCTCACCAGGGGCTGCCTCTCCTCGGGTAGCTGATTCCTCAGCTCGTGGATCTCGTCGACGCGGATGGAGTCGGAAATCTCCCACGTCTGCAAGGCGCGTGCGGCCTTGTCGCGGAGGTACACGGCGGTGCGGGTCAGCAAGGCGATGTTCTTCTTGTTCCTCTCCAGCCGGGTCTCCAGCTCCTTCACCCGATCCTCGGTTTTGGCCTCGAAGTAACCGTGCAGGGTCATGAAGTCCTGCTGGTCGTCCACCTGAGTCTGCAGCTGGCGGCACTCGGCCTCACTGTCGGTGGCTCGGTCTTTGAGCTTGCTGATGGTGTCGAGATAGTCCTTCTCCTTGAGCTTCCACTCGGCCTTCTCCTCCCGGAGCTTCTGGAGCTCGGTCTCGGTCTGAAGTAGCTTGGCTTCGGCGGCCGTCCTCAGCTGGGTCTCCGTCTGACGCATCAATTGCGCCTCCATGTAGTTCCTTTGGTTGCGACGGGCCTCTCTCTGAGCCGTGGTGTAGAGCTGGTTCCACCCCTGAATCTCGTGCTGCAGGACGTAGATGTGCCTCACACTGTCGTAGAAACCTAGGTGTAGCTGATCGCTCTCCGAGGAGAGGTTCACAGCTAGGTGGTCCAGGTCGTAGAGGTAAGAGCCGGTGGTGTGGATCATGGGCTGGTCCCCTCCGGTCTCCTGAACCGGGGCAGAGTACATCTCCAGGTAGACGGCCTCGGGATCCTCATTGGGCAGGACAGACCGAGGTAGCAGGCGGAAAGAGGAGTCGGCGAACTTGGTCTGCCAGAACTGGGCGAGCAGCTCCATCGTCATCTTCCGAGCGGCTGACTGGACAGCGGTCTCGGTGAGTACGCCGAAGCTGTGGATCATCTTGCCCTCGAAGGCGGGCACTGCAGGGTCTGGCAAGACGACGAGCGTGGCCATCTTGGAGTAGTATGGGGGAGCGGTGGTCGACTTCAGGGAAAGCTTAATGTAGGCTAGGTCGATGCCGATGTGCTCCACCACGCGCTCGAACCACCTGAAGACGCCTCTCTGGTGGTACTCCTCGTACAGCGCGAGGTCGTGGGTCACGCTCTCCATCGTGGTTGCCATCGCGGTTGCTACCCTGCGTAGGAACGCGAGAATTGAGTCAACGTAGGTAAGAGAGTAACTCAAGAGTGGAGGAAAACTGAGTCAAGGTGTCGACGGAAAATAGTCCAAGGTATTATAATAAGTGGATGGAATCGTATAGATTTCCCTAGGTCTACCGACCATGTCTAAGGCTCGTGCTACGGTCAAGCATGGCTCTGATACCAACTGAAATGAACCGGATTCCTGGATCGAGAAATCCGACTCCCTGTATCGTCGTGATAGTCCCTGGATCAAGCGCTATCACATACAGAACTCATTTCAGGCATAATATCACAGTCATACTCATGAGAGGTCATTCACGGGTTTAATTATTACATAAATCCAGAGGATCTGTAGTACGGAATTTATTACAAGCCTTTCAGCTAAATCGAACAAGCAGAAAGCGCATAGCGGTAGCTAGGTCTTCGGCCGTCCTCCGTCTTCGGGTTCCACCATTTCCACCTCCACAGGCGACTTGAGCGTAGCTCGGGCCTCAGTCGTACCATCCGTCGTCGTTGGGGTCGAATTCCGGGTCGGATCCTGCATCGTACCAGGCTATCCCCCAGGATTGGGATAGGTTCACGTCACCATCCGTATGCAAGCTTTATGTGGTCTATACTACGGATATATCAGAATTCAAGGGTAAAGCTGGGGTTTCCCTATGCATGCAATATAGTATATATAAGAATTCACATCTCCTTTCATTCCTGACTCGGGCCCTTCCGGCATTCCGGACTCCCGGTCACACACACCTTCCAAAACCACCAAGTCGATGCGAGGACTCCCTCTCCTCGCATCTCAACTGCCCCCTGGCAGGACAAAATTCTAGAGGGAGGTAGAAATCATGAGTAACACTAACTAATAAGAGCAACAGAGGAGTAGGGATGTCCATAACCGAGGACGCGGCTATACGTATAGTTTTCACCCTGCAGGGGTTGTACACCTGGTCCCACTCGAATCGACACTAGCCGGAGATCAGCCGACTAGTGTACGAAACACCGGTCTACGAAACGGAAATAGGAGCCACGGCACCATCCGGCTTTCCCGGGTCTTGGGCGCATCCTCCCGCGAGAGGTCGCCCCGGGACTGTGAAGCCTCCCATGCGTCTCGGGGAACGTGAGGTCATCACCTCCTTCCCCTGCACCGATACTCGATCCTCCTACCGGCTTGGTACCGCGCTTGCTAAGTCCGGACCGGGCCCACCCTCATAATGGGTAAGTGGTGTGCACGCTTACAAAGTCCCACAAGTCATGGTTACTCTCACCCGGTCCTTATCTGCCGGAGCGGGCATCTTCGTCACACGCGTATCCACCACGGTGGTCCGCAACTGCACCCTTAACGGGTGCCCCAAACACCTCACACGAAAACAAAACTGTACCCGCCACAGGTACTCCGTAGGGTGTGCCAAGATACACACCCCAAGCCCTCGATCCACGATCGAGTTAGGTCGCCCACTCCCGGCTAAGCCCTAATCACCAACTCCTGATGGGAACCTCTTCACACACGCCAAGACTATCCACCCATATCCCACACAAACACATTCAAGGGTTTACAAGGCGTTTCATATAATGAACGAATAAGATAGGTTGACAAGGAGTTGGGTTCGTAAAGAGGCCATGCAGGTTTATCTCGATATATATATATATATACACATACAGCAATAGCATATCTACAAGCAAATGCCTAATAGGAGTTCAATTCGTAGATGGGCGTGAACCTGGCGTCTCCTCGAAGTCCTCCTGAGTCTCCGGGTAGTCCTGGTCGTCGGTCAGCTCCTCGCGGACGGGTCCTATTCATAAATACGAGTAAGAGTAGGGTCCAAAGTGCAAAAGTGCACAAAAAGGTTGCAAATAAGATCCAAATCATCACAAAACCTACTCTAACAGGTGGCTCATGATTTTAGAAGAATTATGAAACTGGTTTCATAATTTTCGGAGGTCCGGATAATTTATTATGAATTTTCTAAGGAAAAATCTATTTCTGAAATTAATAAAGGATTTTCAGAAAAGAAAGCCTGAAAACAGGGACACGTGGCAGCACCAGGGTGTGCCACGTGGCATGCTGACGTCAGCATGACGTCAGCAGAGGGGGTCCGGGATGATGACGTCAGCAGAGGGGGTCCGGGATGATGACGTCAGCAGTGGGCCCTGCTGACGTCAGCGTTGACCGGTCAACGTTGACCGGTCAACGGTCAAAGGTCAAAGCGGAGTCAGCGGTCAGCGGGCCCCACCGGTCAGCCTCAGCCCGAGGCTGACGGATGGGCCCCTCGGGTCAGGTGGCAAATAAAAGAAAAGTCTCGGTTTGGTTTCTGGGCCGAAAGGGTTATTGGGCCGGCTTGGTTGGCCCAGAAGGCTCGGCTCGGCTCGTGACTTAGCTCGGCCTGCGGCTCAGCAGGCCGGCTCGGGCAGGTGGGCTACGTGAACGCGAAGCTCGGCTCGGCTTGACTCGGCTCGGATCCTTCGCGGGCCGGCTTCCTCTCCTCCACGGGCTGGGCCTTCTCTTCTCCCTCTCTTTCCTTCTGGCTGGGCTGGCTCTTCGTCTTCTCCTCCTCGCGGGCCGGCGGCGTCGCAGCCGTGCAGGAAGAACAGCAACGTCGACGTGGACGTTCGGGGCGCCGGCTCGGTGAAGCTCCGGCGTGGTGGCGGCGTCCTCCTCCTCGCGCAGCTCCGGGCGGCGGCGTCCTCCGGGCTCTCCTCCTCCTTCTCCTCCTCTACACTCGCTTCTCCTCGTGCGGTGGCGGCGGGAAGGCGTAGAGGCGCGGGCGCTAGGGTTTAGGGCGATGCGGCCGGCGGGTTCTTAAGGGAGGCGGCTCTAGGGTTTGTGGCACGGGCTCGGGCGCCGAGGGCGGTGATGCCCGGCGTCCGTGCCACGGCCACGCGACGGCCATCGAGCGGCTCAAGGGCTCGGCAGCGCGGGCGGCCGAGGCGGGGGAAAAAGGGGAGCGCGCGCGGGCGGTTGCGGCGGCTGTCGCGGAGCGGGGACAGGGGGGCGCGGCTGCCAGGTGACGCAAGGGGAGCGGGGCCGCGGCCGGGGAAGAAAGAGGAAAAGGGAGGGCAGGCGGTTACGGCGCCTTGTCGCGAGGCGGGGCGAGCGGCGACGCGGGCGAGCGGGAGGAGACCGGGGTCGCGGCGGAGGCGAGGAAGGGGAAAGCTGACAAGCGGGACCCGCCTGTCAGCTGCCCCAGGCGGAGAAAGACGTGGCGACGGGAAGGTTCGCGTCGGTGGGCTGGGCCACGGCGCTGGGCCGGCTTGCGCGCGTGGGAAAGAAAAGGAAGGGGG
The DNA here is from genome assembly GCF_002211085.1 of Panicum hallii. Lineage (NCBI taxonomy): Eukaryota > Viridiplantae > Streptophyta > Magnoliopsida > Poales > Poaceae > Panicum > Panicum hallii. The sequence goes on from NC_038044.1 coordinate 41,225,066, forward strand.
AAGGGAGGAGGTGGACTGGGCCGGGCTGCGTGGGCTGGTGGCCCACGGGGGGGTTTTTAGGGTTTAGAAGTTTAGATTTGAATTTGAATGCCCATTCCAAATTCAAATCTCACACAAAGAAATCAAACAAATTCGAAAATCCAAATCGAGTAAGATGCAATAGCTATTCAAATCAAGTCCATTCACAAAAATTTTTGAAATCCCCAACTTTTGTTAAAAAAAATCTCTATAATTTCTAACATGGAATGTTACAACCTCTTCGGCCATTCTCTACCCACTACAATTCCCTGGTGAGCTTCTTCATCACCCACGGAATCTCATCACCATCGAGCTCTTCTCATCGCTGATCTGGTTCATCATGGAAATTCACTTTCCACTCGTTCTTCCTCTACAACCAAGGTTTGCCCTGATTCACTAAATCTTCCTAATACCGGCGACCCCTTTGCCAGAATATCATCGTTATCTTCCTGTTCTCTGTTTTCCCTGACTAGGGACTTAATTGCTTTGATTTAAAAAGTTCTAGGGTGTTCTCTGTAAAATTTCCAGAGCTTTCTTTATTTCAACTCAGTGAACTTCTACATTTCATAGATTTTCATAAGAAGTTCGTAAAAATACAAAATCAGTTTTATTTGAATCCTTAGGTCAAAATCTACAAGCTGTATGTTATGATCATGAGTTAAAAGTCTTTGATGTGTGGTCTAGGTCAAATGTTAGGGAATGAATGTTTTATTGTGCTTTATATTGTATGCTTGTGATATAGCTGAAAAGTAATCATAGGATGTATGTTTTCAATAGAGATGTGTGACAGTTAGTTAATCCTATCACCCGAGTGCTCGTATCTCTGCCATCAAGACAATGTCCTTGTCTTGATCGTCGTTTCCTTAAGGTCCTTTTTGTATAAGGATCCTTGTTAGTTTGTGTGTATCTGCTGCTTAGCTAATACATCTCTGTAGCTATGCTTCAGTGGCGGCTATTAGCTCAGCCGCTAAGCATCCGTTTCTTTGAGTCTAGGATGTTTCTGTGTAACAGCTGTCAGCCGATGCAATTCTTTCGATATGCTTCTACCATCGGCTGGTTAGCTGATATGATCATTATCTTTCTAGTATCGGCTACTGCTGATACAATTCTTTTGTTCTGTCCTACATCGGCTGCACATAGTCGATGTATCGGAGATGCACACACAATCTTAGAATTCTTGCTATTGGCCGATCCAAGCCGATTCTAGTTGTTTTCCATATCGGCCAAATATGGCCGATCAATCCTTAGTTTTCCATCTTTATCTACACACTTCTATCAGCCGATTTATCGGCTGAAAGATCGGCTATATATCTATCGATCACATACCCTCAACCACACTTCAATCGGCTGTACGTCACTCAATAGTTGTGCTGACGTAATCGAGTCAATACAACCACACCTAGTTACCCAGGATAACACTTAAGCACATCTCAGTTTAGACACAGCAGCTTTAGGAATCACCCCTCTGCTAAGTAATCGATACTTTCATCGATCAATTAGGAAACCGATGCACCTTTCAATCGAATAAACCTCTGTTGTTTCCAATCAGCTCTGTTGTAATCTTCAACGAGCAGCTGATTCTAGTTAGTTGTCCTCCTTAAGCTCTGTTTAAGTTAGTTTCAGATCTTTTGTTTGTTATACGAGTAATATGTTAACTGAGTGTTGAATTGCAACTTTATTGCAAAGTAAGATAGTTTCGTATGCATACTTTAAATGTAATGTTGCATTGCATGTAGATACGACTACTTTCGGCAACGGTACCTATGAGATCTCCCCGGAGTCTTCAGAGGATGTTTCTGCAGACCAAATGAACGTCACCAAAGGATTATCTAAAGCCCCGAACAAAAGTTCGGAAGATATTGACATTTCTAACTTCAGCCCCACCAGTAAAGGCAAGCCCCGGTGCATATCCCAATATTTCAAGTTATTACAATTTCATTATTATATTATATATCTTGCATTACGTCTAGAAGTTGAGATGAAACCCTAGTTGCATAAGATCTTAGGAAACCAATGTATTGTACCCGAGTCCATACCGTTTAGATGCTCTGCTAAATAGGACCGGTAAAAGTCGGGTGATTTCCTGTCACTCGCGCGATATAGGAGTTGCTTGTTTACAATTTTGCAACCACTATAAGGATGATGGACAGGGTCATGTGTTGTATCATGACCTGAAGGTTACCCTGTCTATGTTGCTAAAAGTTTTAAGGTCGAAATGTGTGGTAGTGGTGGCTAAGCATTTGAAAGTACTAGCCACATGCCGCGAAATATGGTAAGCGGTAAGCCTAGTAGCCAATCGGCCCGAGGAGTGGACATACCTCCCACCACTCGTCTTGCTTCTTCTGGTTACTTAAGTTCGATGTGTGGGAATACGTGTTGCAAGGGCAACCAGGAGTACGGGTTTTGTAGTTGCGCTACAGACATACGCCCTGCACTTTGGAAGTGCGTTTGGTCCTGCAGTCGCTTGTGGTGGCTCTAATCCACGAGTCGAAATGAAAGGCAAACGGTTGCTTCGGAACGACCCTTTGGTGTTCCAAGCGTGTGAGTTAGGTTTACCTTGCAAGGTTGAATTTCGATTCAGGAATCGTCCACCTCTCACGATGAATGAGACTGCTTATCCCTTCTGCCACATCGAGTAAAAAGTGTAATTGTTGATGGAATAATCTTGATGGATGATAATCTATATCTTTCTTGTTTAGTATAGGTGCTTACCTAGAATGGCTAATCAAGCTAGAATCTAAAAGCTAAAACTTGAAAGTAAGTTATACTCTTTGTTGCTTTTCAGCTGAAAATAAACCCAGAACCTTTACAATGCCTTCATGAGTCTAGTTACGGGCTAAAGTATACCCAATCCCGGGTAAGCCTCCTTGCTAGTTATATGTTTTGCAGGTAATGTCTTGAAGACCCTACTCTTCCCTTGCCTTGGCCCTGTGCTCTTCCAGAAGGTTGGTCCGTGGAATGGGATCCGTTCCCGACCAACATTGGTGATACCGAGTGATGTCGTGCCCGGGCTTAGCATGACATCTGTCTTGACGACGTGCTGTAATCATCGCGTATGTTTTTTCGCTGCTAAAAACCATAACTCTAACAGTTTGTAATGTTTTCTCTAAATTTAAAACTTCGTACTGCTTTTGGAAACTTTTGTAATGTAATTCCCTGTGATGTAAAATATGATGGTCACTGTATCTCTGGACTCACCTTCGTGTGAGGTAACCTTATTTGATCCTGTGTATCGGTGGTTTATCGGGACGTTACCCGACAGGCCAAGGGATTATACCGTTTGAGGCATGTTGGAGCCCTCAGGAATGGACTCACGTACTTGAGCCGGTATAATTCAGGTTGGTTCTGCCACAGGTGGGGGGTATGTCCACTCCTCAGGCTGATCGGTTTCTAGGCTTACCGCTTTCCCATAATTCATGGCATGTGGCTAGTACTTTCAAACGCTTAACCACCGCTACCACACACTGCAACCTTATCAACTTTTATCAACACAGACAGGGTCTCTGCCAAGGTCATGAATCATAATCACAACCCCGTCTATTATCCTTATAGTGATTGCAGGAATGTAAACATTGCAACTCCTACAAAGCTCACGAGTGACAGGGAATCACTCGACTTCTACCGGTCTTATTAGCATAGCAGCTACTCGGACTCAAGTTCTAATATACAGTACATAGAATCCTAGGAATATGTGACTAGGGTTTCCATACAACTCCTAAGACTTAGATGCATCAGTACAATAAATTAATATTTAAATTGCAGTGTATGAAAATAGGGTTTATGTTCGGGGCTTGCCTTCGCTGGTGGGGCTGGGGTTAGAGATGTCAACACTAAAACTTTCCGAACCAGGGTTCAGGGCTTCAGTTAAATCTCCGGTGACGTTCTCGGGGTCTTTAGAAATTCCTTCTTCTAGTTCCGGAATTAGCGGATAATCTCTGTCAGCGAGAGTTGTCGAGTCTACATGATATGCAAATATTATAATTTAGGGAATGCATACACTCTCATTTCATTTCACGATAAAGTTGCAATCCAATAAACAAATATTCCATTTAGCAAACCTATCATTTACTTTCCTACTGGGCAATCATTTATCGAGTACAAACTAAACTATCTAACTGCATGAAATGACATGTTTAGTTACTCTAAGCAACCAAACTAATTACATTAGTTAGCATGTGGGTGATCCTAATTTACCAAACTAATTCCATTAAACACCATTAGTGGATTTTAGGAACTAGAGGGGTTGGTGTGGATCGGGAAAAGGCGGGGCGAACTGTCCACGGCGGCGCGGAGCGACGGCAATGGAGTTCAACGGCGGCGGCGTTCTGGTGGCCGAGTGCAGGAAGGCGGCGAAGAAGTGGCTAGGAAGCTTCTTCGAGTAGATGTAGTGCTGGTGGTGAGCTCGGTGAGGTCCAAGAGGGGGTGGAGCGGCCGGACGATGGTGAAGTCGATCGGCGACAGTGGACAGAACGGCCAGCGCGACGTTCTAGTGGCGCGAGCGTGAGGGAATGGAGAAGAACTGGCTATGAAGCTTCAGTGGGGTGTAGTGGTGCCGGTGGAGCACGGCATTGTGGGTGTGGGGCGGCTGAGGCGGCTGACGACGGCGAGCAGAGAGCGCGGCGATGGTCTGGCAGGGTGCTTAGCGGAGGGGAAGCCGAAGAAGTAAAATGCGGGCGCATGAGCAGATAAAAGAAGTCGAGAAGGACTCCTGGACATGCGGCGGAACCAAGAAGAGGCACGAGTGAGCCGGAGCAGCTGCTGTCGACCGGCGGCGCGACGTGGCGGCTTCGGGTGATGGCGGAGCGGCGTGGCATGCGCGGGAGAAGACAGCGGGGAGGCGCTGAAGCGGTGCCAGAGCTTCCTGGCGACGCGTGGAGCGGCGCTGGAGCAGGAGCTGGCCTCGGGCGGCATGGCAACAACGGCCAGCGGCGGTGCTGTTGCGCGGCAGAGAGAACAGAGGAAGGAGAATGGGGGGGGGACATCCTAGGGTCCTATCTGCAATTATAGGAACTACAGGGACTTCACTGTAAAACAAAACTTCCCACTATTCTAAAGCTCAAATGAGAAAATAGTCAAAATAAAAGTTGTAGAAATTTTTAAAAATTACAACTTTGCTTTAAGGTTCAAGTTCAAAAACTCAAAGAATAAGGTTTTATTTTTGAACTCTTGGGCTAAATTCAAAATTATCAAGTTTTTGTCCTATTGAAGGTAAATTTCATTAGGTTTTGGACCTAAATGCAAGTTTTTATGCAAGGTAACGATGACTAACATTCTTACACTTTGACCCCTAGTAGAAGTGAGAGTTACATTTGTAATTCAAAACCTCTGCACAAAAGGACTTGTATTTTTGAGAAATTACACATAAACCCTTATTTTCACACACTTCACTCAATTTCACAACTTCACTGAATTTCACATAATTCAACACATACATCACAAATTCTCCCCTGTTTGCTACATTCAAACACCTAGGGTGTCACACTGGGTCGGTGATGCCGTTGTAGAAGCAGTCGATGATGTCCTCCTCCGAGATATTCGCAATGGTGGCGCGGACATCAAAGAAATGGTGTGTATAGGACCGTAGGAGCTCGTTACGTTCCTGTTTACATTGGGCAAGATTGTAACGAGTATCTGCACGAGCGATCACCCACTAGAAGTTGTCGATGAAGACCTTCTTGAGCCGCTCCCAGGAGTCCATCGAGTTGTTGCTGAGGCTCTCCAACCACGTGAGCGGCGCAGGGTCCAAAGCCATCGGGAAGTAGACGACCTTGGTGATGTTGGAGCCCCCTACAACTTCAACGGTGGTGGAGTAGCAATGTAGCCATTGCTGAGGAGTTTGCTTGCCATCGTACTTGGTCATACTGATCGGCTTAAAGCCCTCAGGGTACTTGTAACTGCTGAACCGTGCGGAGAAAGCTGGAAAACGGTCGCTGCAATCAGTACCTTCTGTCTCGACTTCTTCGCACACTTTGCGCCTGGAATCGATTGCGCCTGGAATCGATCACAGACCCCGCATCGCGGCCTTCATTGATTCGCTGGCGCAGGTCTTCTGGAGGAGGCCGATGATTGGCCTGTTGCGGGTTACCTCCTGGAGGTGGCTGCTGCCTCCCGCCAGGGGCCTAACTCCCGCAAGCGTTGTCATTGTTGCTGCACTGAGGTCGAGGGCGGCCGCCTGCTGTTCGGCTGTGAGCCTGGCTTCGGCTTTCACCCACGCGTTCCTTCCTGAGGGTAGACGCCGGGTTTTATTGATCAAGCTGAATCCAGGCCCTCTGTGCATAACGAAGTGCTTGACGCATGTTCGGATCGTTACTGCGCTTGAGTATGGCCGTAACCCTGGCGATGTTGGCCACCAGAGTTCTGAAGCCTCGCTCGCTTACGGCAGCGAATTCGGCGTCAAGCTCGCGATGCATAGATCGCATGCGCTCATTGACCCTCCTTCGGCGAGCTGTGCGAGTTCTGTTCCGGGTCCTCCGTGCCTCACGATCGGCGTTGTTTTCATTTTCGGTGTTGGCTGTGGCCTCATCTTCGGATACCGCATCGTCCTCGCCTTCTTCCGCCATCAGCACCTGGCGTGAGATGAGCTCATCAGAGCTCGCATCGACTAGCTCAGTCGACTCCTCCGTCGCGGTGGCTAATGGCCTACCCCCCTAAAAAGGCAAAGGCTCGAGGTGTGCCACAAGTCGGTCTTCGGCCTCGAGTAGATCAGAAAGTTTCATGCCTTTCCAATGCACGAAACGCCCCTCCGGAGTGGAGGTAATCATCAGGCCATTGGCACCGAAACAACCCGAAGCACCCCGAGACAGTTGCATTGAACCTGCGTAGGTAATATGCAAAAAAATAGTTGCGAGACGCCAGGGCCAGGAATCGACCCTGAGACCACATGTGTGGACACCACCCTCTCTAACCACTCAGTTGACTCTCTGCTTGGTTATCTTAAGAAGAATTAAGTTTATGTATGAATTGCGAAAGCTAGATCAAAAGACACATCTGAAATCTGAATCGGAGCTCCGGGTGCCTGTCTTCCATACGAGCTCTGCACGCGACCTCCGCTGGCTACGGCGCCCTCTCCCCTATCCTCCATGCTGCCGGCGTCCTCTCCACTATCCTGCAGACTGCTGGCACTCTCTCCTCTATCCTCCGGGCTGCCAACGTCCTCTCCCCTGTCCTCCAGGCTACCTGCGCCATCTGTCGCCGCCTTCCCTGTCCTCCAGGCTGCCGGTGGCCTATCCTCGCCTCCTCTATCCTCCACGCCCCCGGCGCCCTCTCCCCGCCTACCCTGTCCTCTAGGCCACCGGCTCCCTCTTCGCGCCTCCGCAACGACGGACCAACCGACCACTGCTACTTCTTCGCGCCTCTAGTGCTCCTACGGACTGCTAGTAAGTCATGCCTGCTATGTGTGTTTAAGTCATCACCATTAGTTTGATGTGGTGCCTTGCATTTTATCTGTTTATTTTACAATTGATTTGGTGCCTTGCAAGAAAGGGATGCATAGATGAACTATACTACATCGATTAATCACATCCTTGTATTGTACAAAAAATTAGTTCCACAAAAGAAATAGTTTTTGAGGAAGGTGTTGCCTTTTATTTTGGAATATATTGCTGTCATGTTTGTATTCTGTGCAGAAAATAGTTTGTAATCATTGTTTTGTTTCAACTTGGGCAGATGGATAAATCTTGGATAAATAGTAGGCTGTTTAGCAAGGCCCATCTTGATGGGGTGAAGGATTTCATGAATTTTGTTTCGGAGAAATTTCATGAGAGTGAAGAGATATTGTGTCCTTGTCGGAGGTGTTTGAATCAGATTCCTGGACATAAAGGACTAGTGGAGGATCATCTATATCTTAATGGGATGGCTAGCATGTACACTCAGTGGATACATCATGGTGAATCTTTGTTAGATGCCAGAACAAATGAATTTTCAGTCCATGTAGATGATAATACCGGTTTAAATGAGGATGCTTGTATAGATGAGGTTGAAGAGTATGACCCTGATGATAGACTACCTGATATGGTACATGAGTTGTTCGCAGAAGATGGGGGACAAAAATCTATGTTTAGGGTCATATTGGAAGAGATGAAGCAAGAACTTTACCCAGGTTCAAGTACCTCAAGATTCTCATTCATGGTGAAATTACTTCATATCAAGTCATATTATAAGATAAGCAATGCTGCGTGCAATGGAATTTTAAAGTTGTTAGTATCAGCATTCCCAGAGTGCTCTCTTCCCGAATCATATGCTGCAGCAAAGAAACTCATCCGTGCATTGGGACTTGGATATGATTCAATCCATGTGTGCCCGAATAATTGTATTTTGTTTCGGAAGGACTATCATAATTTGGATGAATGCCCGGTGTGTGGTTCGTCACAATGGAAAGATGGAGAAGGCAAGAAACGAATACCTCAGAAAGTTTTACATCACTTCCCATTGATTCCAAGGTTGCAAAGGATGTTTGCTTCTAAAAGTATAGCTGAGGATGCACAGTGGCACAAGTTGAAGCGAAAAGAAGTGGACAATGAGCTTAGCCATCCAGCTGATGGTGAGGCATGGAAGGACTTTGATAGAAAGTACAAGTGGTTCGCTAAAGATGCAAGGAATATTAGACTTGGCCTTGCTACAGACGGTTTCAATCCATTTGGGAAAATGAGCTCCTCATATAGCATGTGGCCGGTGTTTCTTATCCCTTACAATTTTCCTCCATGGCTATGCATTGAGCAATCCAACTTTATGATGTGTCTACTTATTCCTGGTCGAGAGTGCCCTGGAAAGGATTTTGACATATTTTTAGAACCACTCATCGAAGAGTTGCAAGAACTTTGGAAGGGTGTCCCTACCTTCGATGCGTTGAGTGGAAAAGGGTTTCACCTACATGCTGCTGTTATTTGGTGCATTCATGATTATCCGGCCTTGAGCACATTGTCGGGTAGAGTCACAAGAGGGTACTATGCTTGTGTGCGTTGTGACAAAAATCCTTGCTCCAGAAGAATAAGGAATAAGATATGTTATATTGGACATCGTCGTTTCCTTGCAATGGACCATCCATGGAGGAAAAAGAAAGATGTTGACGGACAAATTGAAAAACTTGGTAGACCAGAAGAATTTAGTACAGATGAGTTGATGCAGCAATTGGAAAGCGTGAAAGATGTTAGGCCAGGAAAGCATCCTGAAAGCAAAAAAAGGAAGAGAGGTGATAATGATGATTGCCAATGTTGGAAGCGAAGGTCCTCCTTGTGGGACTTGCCATATTGGTCAAGTTTGAAGTTGCGGCATAATCTTGATGTAATGCATATTGAAAAAAATATATGTGAGGCAATCCTTGGTACATTGCTTGGGATTCCTGGAAAGTCAAAAGATACTGTTAATGCTAGACTTGATTTGGAAGACATGGGGATAAGAAAATCTTTACACTTGAAACGTAATGGAAATTCGTACACTATTCCACCTACCCCCTATACAATGGATAAAAAACAGAAGCTTGTTTTCTTTGATTTTTTTAGAAGTGTTAAGTTCCCTGATGGATATGCTTCTAACCTAGCAACTTGTATAACTGTTGATGGATGCAACCTGCAAGGACTGAAAACTCATGATTGCCATATCCTACTCCAAAGGATTCTACCTGTTGCTCTCCGAGGAATCATGCATAGGGACATCTATGAGGCAATTGCTGAACTAGGGAACTTATTTCAACAGTTATGTGCCAAGACTCTCAAGTTAGATGTTTTGCATAAAATTAAATCTGAGATTCCAATTGTTTTGTGCAAACTTGAGAAAATATTTCCTCCTTCATTCTTTGATGTGATGGTCCACTTAGTTGTTCATCTCCCTAATGAGGCAATCCTTAGAGGACCAGTACAATATGGATGGATGTACCCAGTAGAAAGAAGGTTATATACTTTGAAACATTCTGTTAGGAACATGGCACGACCTGAGGGGTCCATTGCAGAAGCTTATGTTGCTAATGAGTGCTTGCTTTCTTGCTCAAGGTATTTTGATGACCTTGACACACATCACAATCGGGAGGGTCGGAACAAAGAACGTGTTGATTTTAGAATGGGTGATATATCTGTTTTCCAGCATGGAGTTAATTTCCTTGGAACCTCCAAGATTACATATCTAGAACATGATTATGAAAAAATGATGTGGTATGTGATAAACAATTGTGAGGAGGTTGCACCATATATAGAGTACGTGATCCTTTATATATTCTCTCTTTGTTTTCTATATTACCTATTAATTTTGCCTGTTAATGTTGGATTTAACTATGTCTGGCAGGATGTACAGGAAGGAGTTAGAGATCGAAGGAAATTCTAATGTTGAAGAAACTATTGAGAAGCAATTTGCTTCCTGGTTTCATAAGCATGTGAGTCACTATTACAGAATTTTCAATAAAGCAATGTATTTGATTGAAGTAGTTTTCACCATATTTCTCATTTCCTTGTACAGATTGCAAAACGGCAATTCATTGATGGAGAAGATGTGAATGCGGATCTATATGCTTTAGCGTGTAAACCAGATTTGCGAGTTAAAATATTTTTAGCATGTCTTGTCAATGGAGTTCGGTTCCACACTTTTGATCGTGAAAAAAATAGAAAAACACAAAATAGTGGAGTTATGGTTGAGGGCATGCACAATGGAGAATGTATTGACTTTTATGGTTCCTTGGAAGATATAATTGAGTTGCGGTATAACTCAAATTCAAGGGGTGATCGGTCAGTAGTTCTATTTCGATGTCATTGGTTTGATACTGATAGCAAGAAGGGTAGAATGAAAGATGACGGTTTTTTAAAAGCATACACCAAGGAAGTTGTTGGTACAAGGATGATTCTTTTATTTTAGCCACATAGGCAACAAAGGTATTTTACTTGGCAGATACTAGGCATAGTGGAAATTGGAGAGTTGTACAAAAATTTACACATAGGCACATATGGAATGTGGCTGAAAATTCAAGTGATGAGATGCCTAGTGTTGGAGGACTGTCATACCAAGATGAAGAATGTGTAGGTTTTCATATTCAACCTAATGAAGGAAATTTGGACAATGCACCGTTGAGTGAAGAAAATTGTGTACATGTTGATGCAAGTGTGGTTGATGAGCTTCGTTGCTAAAGAGATGATATGCAAGAAAATAATTCGGATGAAGAAGATGAAACTCAACTGCAGTACATTAGTGATGATGAACATCGAACAGTTCTTGACTATGAAGATGAAGATAGCGATGTCGAGAATATTGAGATGCCGAGAATACTGAGATGCCGAGAAAACTGAGATGCCAAGAATTTATTTATTGGCTCCAGTGTTGAGAATTAAATTGTCACTGTAATCTGTGAGGCACAGTTTCATATTACTTGGAATTGCCAATTTTCCTTGTCATTTACCATTTACATATGTGGCATAGTGCTCTGCTCCTTGAAGTAATGACGAGCCTTGTTTTCTGTATGCAGAGAAGTGGAGGACTTCGCGAGGAGGTTGAATTCAATTTGGCCTCAAAGAATGCATCTGGGACAGGACTGTATAGGTAAGGCTTTTAGTCAAGATTTGCCTGTTCGAGGACTTAGCTGCTATCATGAATAGTATTTAGTTCAGAATTTGGGGAACTTTTATATTTGGCATTTCTGCAGGGCTGATCTTGTTAGCATTTCTACAGGGCTGAATCACAGGTGACTGTCAGGAGCATGCAGGAGCAGCAGCAGCACCAGCAGGGTAACTTTATGCGCATACAACTTGGAAGAGAGAAGACGAACTGGCCACCTGCTCTCGAGTGGCTGCTTGTCCTGAGAACTTGGAACCAAGCGTGCAGATATGCACATCTGTTTCATTTGGCCATTTTCGGTGCTGAGGATTGCCCTGTTGGCATGAAGCATAGTGAGGTTTAGATCCAGGGAAAATAATTTTTCACCTTTTTTTTGGGAAGCATCAATGACTGTCCCCTTTATTCCTTGGCTGTGTTGGCGATTTTTCCCAATAGAGGTTGATGGTGGTTGGTGCTCGTTGAAGGGATCCTGTTGATTAACTGAACGGTGCACATGTGACACTTTAATTTCTTATCATCAAAATCGATATGCCATGCTTCAAATGAAGCCATGTTGCCGGTATGCCCTACTTATATAGCACTTATATCAGTGCATACATTGAGACAATAAAGGAAAGTATTAGTTTATCTTCATGGCATAAGACCCTGAGGTTGTTCAAAAGGTTTCTCGTTCGATCCTCGATAAGGATCTTTTTCTTTTGCCACAAATTTGTTTTTTTCTTTTAATTGCTTAAATGTGTTTAGTAGATCTTACTACTATCTTAATGGTCTATAAAATATTGATTTTTTGCTGCGACAGTTTTACAACCTAAACATGCTAAAAGAAAGTTTGGTTAAGAAATGTAAGCTACATCTTCTTTTCGCGTGTAAAACTTAGTTAATAAGTCTACTTGTCCCAAACGATCTTTAGCCATTTGGGTGTACCCTTCTCTCACGTGTTTCTTCGGTAGGTAAATAAATTACTAAACATTTTTAGTATTTAAATTTGTAGCAATTTAAAAGGCATAAATCGATTAGATGTGTTTAATGAATCATAATGCTCTAACTATCTAAAAAATTCATGGTTTTTGTAGGTGACCACCGTACATCCCTAATAGTGTCGTACAAAAATACAAGCACAAGCTCCATAGCAATTGTTCATCAAAAGTGTTTAAAGAACATATCCCAATAACATATTTTTTTCTTTTAATTGCTTAAATATGTTTAATAGATCTTAATACTATCTTAAAGGTCTAAAAAATTTTGATTTTTTGCTGCGACAGTTTGAAACCCTATATCATGTTAAAAGAAAGTTTGGTTAAGAAATGTAAGCTAAATCTTCTTTTCGCGTGTAAAACTCAGTTAATAAGTCTACTTGTCCCAAACGATGTTTAGCCATTTGAGAGTAACCTTCTCACGTGTATTTGACCACCATATATTTAACTCAGTTCACACGAGACTAGACTCGATCAAACCCTCTTTAGGTAGTTTAAGACTTATACTCCCTCTGTTTCCAAATACACAACGTTTGATATTTTGAACCACAATTTTTCCCGCTCATCTAATTCAAAAAATTTTAGACATATTTATAATTTAATTTATTATGTAGTAAAGTTCAGTTGTTAATTTAAATTAACATATATAGTAAGTAAAGTGAGTAATGTGCTGCAAGCAAAATGTTGGCGCCAAGGTTTCTAAAACTGCAAGTAAAATGTTGGCGCCAAGGTTTCTAAATTCTGGCGCCCATTCTTTTTTTTTTGAATAATTCTGGTGCCCATTCCTCTATATTGCGCCCAAATTTACAGAGGATATAAAAGGCTGGACATCGGCAAACCGTAGCTCATATCCCTTCAGCTCCACCCTCCCTCTTTTCAGCCGCCACCAAGTCCTTCTTCCTTTCCGGCCAGGGTGCAGGGCCGAGCAACTCAGGGAGAGTGCTCATGCCTCCAGTGAAGAAGCAGGCACCAGGGCGAGCACCCATGCCTCCAGGGAAGGAGCCAGCAGGGCAAGCACTCGTGCCTCCAGGGAAGGAGGCACCAGGGCGGAGGGGTGATGCCAATCGTGGTGAGATGCCAGACATCCCGCCCCCACCACCAACTCCAATCCCGCGCACTCAACCCTAACCCTTGGCGAGATGGCGACCAAGAATCCACCAGGGAGGGCAACAGCTGCACGTCCAAGGCAGCCTGCAGGTGATTTCTCTAGCATCTCCCCTCCATCGACCTTTTGCTTCCTGTCGGGTCTATTAGGGAGGGTTCTTGTGTGCTCGCGTGGGTGCTGGCTGGTCAGATTGTGTACTTTCATTACCTCTTCGAGGGTTGGTCGAGCAGATTGTTGTGATGGGGTCCTGTCTTTTATGGTTGTTGATAAATAGTAGTATTACATTTTCATTTCTAGTAAAGGCTTTTCTGAATATGAGAAGGAAAGAGCTCAACATATTATGAGGAACAACCAAATATTTCAAAGACTTGGGATCGGTCAATTGGCATCACTACTTAAGAATGTAAGTGCAAATGTGGAGGATGATGGTCCTCAAAAATCAGGATCTAAGTACAGTCCACATGACAATGAGGGGCTTGAGGATGATGATGAAGTGATCAGCAAGGTATAGTTTGTCTTCTGTACACTACAATGTTTCTGTAATGGATATCATCTCGTATTAACTTTCCATTTATAATTTTACTGATTATATATTCCTCTAATCTACCAGAGTGTCAAAGTATCTTCTCAAGGAACACGAGGATCAAAAAGGGTGAGACCACCTAGGTTGCAATTGGAGCGTAGAGTCATAAGACAGAATTCTGCTACCACCATAAGCTTAACCGCCTCAATAGAAGAAGTATTAGCAACTGTACAAACTGAGAATTTGAACCCTACTGCTTATGAAGGCAAGTGATAATATAGACATGTTTTATGTAACTTTGATGCCTATAAACTTTATATCTTATTAGTAAGTACTAAGTTATCAAGCAAGGATAGATTACAGCATTTTTATTTGACACTTGCTTTTGTAATTTTGCTAGATGAATTGGTTGAAGTTACAGAGCAAGTACAAAGAGGAAGAAGTATGGGGAAAGATTTAGATAGGATAACTATAGGGTTAGGAAGCAAAATATGTATCCATGTTTCTGAAGGGAAGAGAAGGCCGGCGGTACCACTCCAAGCAGCAAAGCTTGCGTCAGAGGCTGGAATTGTACTTAGACAACATGTACCAATCTTTCCTCATTGGAAGCATTACAAGAAGAATGATCTTGAAATGGATAACTATATTGGCAAAGTTGCTGTAAGTCACTTAAAGAATTGAATTGCACAATAAGTATCATTTTCTCCTTAGTATTCTTAGTCACTAATGTATTTTCTGTATTTGTTTGTTAGGGATAATTTAACATGGACACTGACAACAAGGCAGTGAAAGATGCATGTATTGACTTGTTAAAGGGTGGACAACGTCAAAGGAGGTATAACTTAAAATTGAAGTACTTCAATAGGTTATCACAAGATCAGGTGCTGAGAACATCACCAATGGCTTGCATGAGTGATGCACAATGGCTTGAATTGGTGGCCATGTGGTCAAAGGAAGAACACAAGGTATTGCTATGAAAAATCATGATTTAATTTCTGTTTTGTATAGGATAAGTGTGCATTTGTCTATTAACATAACCTAACACAATTCTACTTTGTATAGGAGAAGTGTGCAAAAAACAAAATTAATCGTGAGTGCGTCCAATATCAGCAGCGCACAGGTTCACGGTGCTACGAGGCACAAGCTTATGTTGAGGTAAGAAACTTGTTAATGCAGGACCTGTTAGAAGTAATCCTTGTGTGACTTTGTTGCGTCTTGACATTGGAGGTTGGCATCAGTAATTTAGTATGTTTTATTTCAGCTCTAAGTAATATAGCATTGGCTGGCTGTGAAAGTAGAAGTAAAAGTTTATATTTCTCTAAATAGTAAGTAGTAGAGGACAAAGGTAGTAGATAGCAGTAGCCAGCTGCAGTAGTAGTCAATTTTGTTTCTGCTAGCAGCAGCTCCGTGTAGCTGGTTATTACTTCTAAAACTTGTGCGTGTGTATGTGCTCATATCTGAAAAATATGTTGTGTGTGTAGCTGGTTATTACTTCTAACTATTGTGCGTGTGTATGTGCTGAAACCTGAACATTATGTGATCCAAAGTGGGCAAAGTGATATGCCCAGAATTATTGTGCGTGTGTATGTGATGTATGAGATTTGGAGAGTTAGGAAGAATATAGTATTGTTGATAGGGGCCTACATAACCTGTATTAGGACTTAATTTGATTTAAGCTTATATTTTCAAATGGATTCCTCACTATATTTTCAACGCCCACTGCAATTGAGCTCTTTAAGAAAATGCATTGCAGCAGGAAAAGAGATTTCATTGAGCAAGTAAAGCAAGCTATTGTAAGTTCTGAATCTTGTGTTTTTTGTAGGCTGTTTACTTCTATGTGCTTGAGATAATTGCTAGGTGCTATAACTGATTTCCTATTTATTTATTACAAGGTTGATATGGAATCAATTATTGGTGAATCTATAGAAAATGGAGAGCAGCAGAAGACTTGTATTGAAGCTGTCTCTCAAGTTCTATCCAAGAATAGCACCTTTCTTGAAAATTTGGGTCTTAAGAAAGTATCTCAGAAAAAATCCAGAATTGATGTTTCTTCTCAGGTTGAACGTCTTCAGTTTGAACTAGATGCTAAGACACAAGAATCAGCAGGACTCCGTGAATTAGTTGACGCTTTGACATCAAAAACAGATGAACAGTCACAAGAAATTGACGACTTGAAGAAGTCATCAGCTGAGACAAATGCTTTGCTTCGTCAACTAATTTCCTTTAGTGCTGGTATATTCATATTCTTTGCTCTTTCTTATAGCTAGATGGTTTCAAGTGTGCGCTCATTTCATCACGTGTTCCATTTCTTGATTGTACAGGTGGGTTCAATGGAACAAACTAAAGCTATGATGCATAGAGCAAAGGCAAATTGGTATGTAAGATTTGTTACCTCCTTACAATTGTGTATGACTCTTAGCTGTTTATGAAGTGGTTGAGAATGATGATTTCCTTAGATGTTGTCTTATAATTTTCTTTGTGTTGAATCTGATCGGTTTGTTACATGCTGTTTGTGTGAGTTTGGGAAGGGGGTACAACTCTATATACATGCATGATGAGTGTGATCTGTTGGTTATGCACTTAATGATTTGTGGGGAAATGAATGGCGTCACTTGTCAATTCCTGGCCAGTTATAGCTGGCATTTCATTACCTCCTTTTCTCTGTTTAGCTCTATAAGGTTCAGCTTAAACTTGTCGATTTTGTGTGTCCAGCTCTATAATGCAATGCTGAACTATTCGTTGATATTATCGTGATGATACCTGTGGCACTGTTAAGGACGACCGCAATATATAGTACTATCTTGATTGATAATGCATGCCGAGTGTAGAAATAAGCTGCAGTTTTATACAATGAGTATGGACCTGAGTGGAACATTTTTCTCCTATAGCTTCGGACTGATATATACAATTCACTTGATACTTGTTTTATTCTGATTAATACGAATTGATACTTTTTTTATTCTGATTAATACATGTGTTTTCAGGTTGCATAGAAGCAATCATTTTGCAGCACCATGGGGCTTCTTTTGGACATGATTCAAGTAGTTTGTGCAGCAACATGAAGTCGTCGTTGTGACATGGAATTAAGGCAGTTTTTGAGATATATTTGGCTGTTGGCAATGAATTTGTAATCCTTAAGTCAACTTTTGAATGAATACTTGTAATGCTTAGCTGTTGAGCACCATGGATGTTTATTGCTGTAAAAGTTTGAATTGCATAATATTTTAACCAGTTTGTTAATGTATTACAATGGATTGATAGTTACAAATTGGTCTCATTTGTGATGGTCTGATGATTGTGTTTTCTTTCAATCTGTTGAATTAAATTAGCTTATTAATGGGCTATATTAAAGTAGATCTTGACTCAATCTATAGTGGGCCTTTAATGGGCTGAAATATAAAAATATGTGTACTAACTAATCCATATATACAAAGCCCACTAATAATTATGATGATTAAATTTGTCACAATTTTGTTGCCACATCAGCTGCCACATAAGTTGCCACCTCAACTGTGACATATCATGCGCCATATGGCAACACCATATTCATTTAATTATGACATTCTGATTACATATTATGACGTTTTAAATCGTCACAAATGTTATGACGAATTACGGATCGTCACTAAAGTTTATGACGTTTCTTTACGAAAACGTCACTGAAAGTGCTTAGTGACGCACCTTCTGTGACATATTATTTTCGTCACCGTAGCGTCATAGAAGCTAACTTGTGACATAAAAATGACTTTTTGTGACATATATATAGCGTCATACAATGTCAGATTTCTTGTAGTGTCCTCAGATTGGAACGAGTCCAACCCAAGGAAGGTTGTTGCAGCGCTGGAAGCAGACTCCTCCCCGGTCCTCGTAGCAGATCCAAGGAACTTGTCGAGGTCGCTATGAGAACCCGCCGCAGGAGTTTTCGGCTTCATGTCAATGAGGAACCGACGGAAACTGCCCGCACCATCTACGACGCAGACCCACGAGCCAAAAACAAACGTTGTACCCTGAGAAGGTACTGACCTGGTGAACTGGAAAGATGCCATCGAGTTCGCCGGTGGATCTTCGATGCGCTCCCCTACCTGGCGCGCCAGCTGTCGGTGTTTTACCGGCTGCCCACCGAGGGATATACCCAAGGTGGTAAGTTTAGGTGAGGAGACGCCGAGATCAGGAACTCGAAGGTGCAAGGAACACAAGATTTAGATAGGTTCAGGCCGCGAGGTGCGTAATACCCTACGTCCTGTATGGTGGTTTGTATTCCCTTGGGTGTAGAAGTTGTGTTTTTGAATGGGTCCCTGCCCCTCCTTATATATCCGAGAGGTCAGGGTTACATGGATCCTAGCCAATACTAGCCAAGGAATCGTACCCGGGTATAACTCGAGTAGTTTCCTTCTGTACCAACTAACTTTATCTCCTACTCAAACGAGTAGAAAATAACATAAATAAGAGATAAGACAGGCTTTATCTCTTAATCCTATTTAAATTACGTTATGTACACAGTCCCGTAGCCCCAGGTCTGACAATGTATGCATGGAAGATGTTATGAGTAGGTTCATGCGAGGGCTCAATTCTTAAATTCGAACCATGCTCATCCCTGAAATGGACGACCATATCTCTCACTTGTTTTGTCTTGCCAAAAAAGCTGAAAATCAGATTTTATTATCTATGAATACTTGCAAATATAATGTGACATGTCATGATGAACATTGGTCCACTTTACATGCTGAAAAAATCAAGAAGTGGAACCCGCTGCTGATTTGCCTTTATCACAATGTGATTTGCTTTCTTAACCTTGTGATAAAGATGAGTTCTGTGACACTCCCATTTCATCACCGCAATTAGAGATAGAGCACTCTATTATTCCTCTTTTGTTACCTAACATTTTTCAGGAAGCTGGGAACAATTCAATAGAGTGCAATGAAGAAATTGAACAAGAACACCCACTGCTGGAGTTGGAAAATGATCGTGCTCACCTACAACATTGTTCCTCAAAGTAAGTTTGCACCTATTAAAATGAATCTGGCCCATAATGATGCTAGCCTCCAACAATCTTTGGTGACACCCTTTGCTACCTTGCCTTTGTCGATAGCTGTATGTGTTTCTTGTGATAACAACGAGTTGCGTGATAATGTTGTCTATTTACCATTAACAAAATTAATGCTCCAACATGTTAAACGTGTCTTGAATGATATACATGATGTTTCTAAATATGTTCATTGCCTTGTTAACAAGAAGGATGAGCTGGAACTCCTATCCTCTTTTAACACATTATGTTATATTTGTGGCAGAACCAACCTGAATTACACCGGCTCAAGTACGCAAGTCCTCTCTCAAGGGCTCCAACGTGCTTCAAACGGTGTAACCCCTTGGCCTGTCGGGTAACGTCCCGATAAACCACTGATACACAGGATCTAATAAGGTTACCTCACACGAAGGTGAGTCCAGAGATACAGTCACCATCATATTTTACATCAAAGGGAATTACATTACAAGAGTTTATAAAAGTAGTACAAAGTTTCAAACTTAGGGAAAACATTACAAACTGTTTAAGTTATGCTCTTTAGCAGCGGAAAAAATACGGGATGATTTACAATACGTCGTCAAGACGGATGTCATGCTAAGCCCGGGCACGACATCACTCGGTATCATCAGTGTTGGCCGGGGACGGATCCCATTCCACGGACCAACCTTCTGGAAGAGCACAGGGCCAAGACAGGGGAAGAGTAGGGTCTTCAAAGGCTTTACCTGAAAAACATATAACTAGCAAGACTAAGTATACTAATACTCAGCAAGGCTTACCCGGGATTGGGTATACTTTAGCCCATAACTAGACTCATGAAGGCATTTTAAGGGTTCTGGGTTTATTTTCAGCTGAAAAGCAACTAAGAGTATAACCTACTTTCAAGTTTTAGCTTTTAGATTCTAGCTTGATTAGTCATTCTAGGTAAGCACCTATACTAAACAAGCAAGATAGAGATTATCATCCATCAAGATTATTCTATCAATAATTACACTTTTTACTCGATGTGGTAAAAAGGGTAAGCAGTCTCATTCATCGTGAGAGGCGGACGATTCCTGAATCGAGATTCAACCTTGCAAGGTAAACCTAACACACACGCTTAGAACATCCAAAGATCGTTCAGGTCATGATACAGCACATGACCCTGTCCATTATCCTTATAGTGGTTGCGGAATTGTAAACAAGCAATTCCTATATCGCGCGAGTGACAGGAAATCACCCGACTTTTACCGGTCCTATTTAGCAGAGCATCTAAGCGATAAGGACTCGGGTACAATACATTGGATTCCTAAGATTTTATGCAACTAGGGTTTCATTTCAACTCCTAGACGTAATGCAAGATATATAATATATAAGTGAAATGGTAGTAAATTGAAATACTGGGGTATGCACCGGGGCTTGCCTTTACTGGTGGGGCTGAAGTCAGTAAAGTTAAGATCTTCCGAACTTTGGTTCGGGGCTTCAGATTATCCCTTGGTGATGTTCACTTGGTCTTCAGGAATATCCTCCGCAGACTCCTGGGAGATCTTGTAGGTACCGTTTGCAGAAGTAGTCGTATCTACATGCAATGCAACATTACATTCAAAGTGTGCACATAAAACTATCTTACTTCACAATAAAGTTGCAATCCAACACTCATGTAACTTACTACTCACATAACAAACAAAAGATCTGCAATTAAACTTGGATAGAGCTTTTGGTGGACAGCTAGTTAGAATCGGCTATTTGTTGAAGATAACAACAGAGCCGATTGGAACAACAAGGGTTTAGCCGATTGATGTACTTTGGTCGTGCCTAACAGAGGTGTGTCTACTGTGCTATCTTACTGATCTAGGGTTGTGTACTTTGGTCTGGGTAGCCGATTGATAGGTGTACCGAGTTCCTAATTGATCGATGAAAGCATCGACTACTTTAACAGAGGGATGATCCCTAAAGCAGCTGTGTTTTAACTGAGATGTGCTTAAGTGTTATCCTAGGTAACTAGGTGTGATTGTATCAGCTTGATTACGTCGGTACAATAATTGAGTGACGTACAGTCGATTGGAATGTGGTTGAGGGTATGTGACCGATAAGTATGTATAACCTATCTCTCAGTCGATAAATTGGCTGATAGAAGTGTGTGGATAAGGATGGGAAACTAAGGATTGATCAGCCATATTTGACCGATATGGAAAACAACTAGAATCGGCTTGGATCGGCCGATAGCAAGATTATTAAGATCATGTGTGCATCTCCGATACATCGATTATGTGCAGCCGGTGTAGGACATAACAAAAGAATTGTATCGGCAGTAGCCGATATCAGAAAGATAACAACCGTATCAGCTAACCAGCCGATGGTAGAAGCATGTCAAAGGAAAAGTATCGGCTGACAGCTGTTGCATAGAAACATCATAGATTCAAAGGAAACGGATGCTTAGTGGCTGAACGGATAGCCGACGCTGAAGCATAGCTACAGAGATGTATAAGCTAAGCAGCAGATACACATGAACTAACAGGGATCCTTATACGAAAAGGACCTTAAGGAAACGGCAATCAAGACAAGGACAAAGTCTTGATGGCAGGGATAGGAACACTTGTGTGAAAGGATTAACTAGATATCATACCTTTCTGCCTAAGACATATATCCTATGATTAACCCTTTAGCTATAACACATGCATACAACTCAAGGTACAAATAAAGCACTCATTCCCTAATATTTAACTTAGACTACAAATCAAAGACTTTCAATTCAAAAGCACAACATAAAACTTGTAGATTTTGACCTAAGGATTCAAACAAAACTGATTTTGTATTTTTATGAACTTCTTACGAAATTCTATGAAATGTAGAAGTCCACTGATTTGAAATAAAGAAAGCTTTGGAAATTTTACAAGGAACACCCTTAAACTTTCTAAATTGAAGCAATTAAGTCCCTGGTCGGGGAAATCAAAGAACACGAAGATAACGACGATGTTCCGGCAAAGAAGTCCCCGGCATTAGGAAGATTCAGTGGGTCAGAGCAAACCTTGGGGTAGCCTTGGTTGTGGAGAAGAACAGGCGGAAAGCGAATTCCCGCGGTGAACAGGATTGGCGATGAAAAGAGCTCGATGAGAGGGTTCACGAGCTTTCTTGAGGTGTTGTAGTTTTGCTCCGACGATCGATGAGAGATAGGGGCTGCTGGATGTCGTGGACCCCTAGGACGAGACGATAGAGCCGGATTGGTTCTCTATGCCATCTCCTTCGCGAACCTCAGGGTTTTCCTGATCACGGCTAAGCCTCCACTGCTCACGCGCGTGTGCTGCAGAAACACAGTCGGCACACCCGCATAGCCCTCCCCCTGCAGGATCGCCACACCCGGTCGCATCTCCTGCGCACTGTTCCAGTACTGCTCTCACACCACTGGCCCTTATCCTGCTCGTGCGTGGCCTGTTGCCTTGCACGCGCGCATGCCTGCGGAATCGAGCCGAGCCGGCCACTGGCAAAACTCTTCCGCTCGCACTCGCGAACGCGCCGGTTCAATTCCGCTCGGACCTCCGTATGGATGAAGAGAGCTTGTCGTGCCTGGCTGCACCACATCCCTTCCGAGCTCGTCACGCCCGACCGCTGCCTTCGCTCCGCAACTTCTCCTTCCAACTTGCTGCACCATAAGCGCTCCTCCGCCTCCGCGAGGATCGAGGTCTGCTCGCACCTGGCCACCTCCAAATCCTCACGAGCAGTTCGCAGTGCCGCCTGATCTCGCCCGCTACTTTCTCCTCAACGGTTTCCGACGTCCTTCACGCGTGGCTCCATTGCTTTCCCCGTGCAGGTCCGCACTGAGTCGCCGCGCTGCGGCACTGCGAGCCCTGAGCTCCGCCCCTGCGCCATCGCCAACAGCCTCGCCGACACCTCCGCATACGTGTGCCTGCGCGTTCCCGCACCGCGAGCTCCGCGCTCAAGCTCGCGCAGACCGTTCCTGTGCCGCCTGAACCACGTCACTAGCCACCCGCGAGCCGCTCACGCCGCAGCCGTCAGCCTCCGCCTCTGGCCCCTCTGCGCACGCGCGCCTTGCACACGCGCGCCTGCGCCCTCGAGCCGGCCTCGCTCCAGTGCCCGCTCGCCCGGCGCCAATCCAGCTCCCGCACGCTTACGCGCGCCGTTAGCGCTTGCGCCGCGCGCGCTCCTGCTCCATGCCGCCAGCTCCCGGCGACAGCACCTGCCTGCTGCGGCCGCCGCCCCTGCTCGGGCCGCACGCTCCAGCGCACCGCAGCCGCTCAGCCTGCGCTAGCGCCACTCCTCCCGCGCGCCGTGGCCCACACCGCGCTGCGCCTCTGCACCAGCCGAGCCGCGCCGCCAGCCGCCCAGCGCCTGCGGCCGCCGCTCCGGCTCCTGCGCTAGCGCCGAGCCACCCACGCACCTGAGCCGCGCTAGTCCTCCCCCGCATGCGCCGCCGCCTCGGGCTCGCCCAAGCCGCGCGAGCGCTCGCGCTGAGCCGCAGCTCCCGCACCTGCCTCGCTCTGGCGCCGCCTGGAGCCCGAGCCGCCTGCTGCCGCCGGGGCAGGAGCGCCCCGCACGCCAGCGCTTGATCCCGTGCCGGCCAGAGCAGCAGAGGGAGGGAGGAAGGAAAGGGAGCGCCGCCCGTGGAGAAAAGAAAGGAGACGCCAGGGAAGGGATAAGGCAGAGAAAGAAGAAGAACAGAGAAGAAAGGGAATTAGAACTTCCTAAGGACTTATGCGCAATTTTAGAAAATTGCAGGGACTTGCTTGTAAAGCAAAATTTTCCATCAATCTAAAACCCGAATGAAGAAATGCCCAAAACGAAAGTTGGAGAGTTTTTCAAACTTTACAACATTGCTTTAGGGCCCAAGTTCAAAAACTCAAAACTTGCATTTTTACACGTGAATTTTTGAACAAAAGTTGGATTTGAATTACTTTTGTCCTAAAGAGTGTAACTTTATAAAATTCAGGACCTAAATGCAAGCATTTATGACACGTCATAATGACGGGATAGACTCGTCATAATGATTGGATAGACATGTCATGATGACTTGCATTTTTTTTTACACTTTAGTCCTAAGTAATTTTGAAAGTTACTTTTGTAAATCAAATACTTGCACAAAAGGACTTATACTTTTATAAAATTACATAAACATCCTTATTTTCACCTCTTTACCCAAAATTTTTACACACTTCAACACACACATTTCAAATGAAACTTTTGGATAAATATATATTTTTTACAAGGGACAAAATAAGAAAAACATGTTTACAAAACCATCTTTCACCTATTCTGAAATTACCCTTATCCAAATACATTTTGCAAAAACAACCTTAGGTTTTTCTATAATTACAAAAATACCCCTTTTTACTTGCACTTTAAGTTTTCAAAAGCTTCACATAAGCACACATGAGCTTTACACTAACAAGCACATACTTCACACTAACAAAATATATGTCTAGCATTACAAGTTCATGAACTGTCACAATATTGAATTTGATATTCTTTGTAATCTGAATTGTCTAAAAGAGAAACTTAAATTTGATTCAAGTGTGCTAAATCTTCATCATTGTTCGCTTTATGCTATTGGCAAATATGAAAGAAAAGGAGAATACTTGGTACATAAAATTTATATTTGCTCTAATCTGAAAACTCCTTTTAGGCTGCAACAAGTTTATACTTGGTACATAAAGTGGTGTCTTTCAAAGTTCCTCTATTTTTGTTCTTATGCAACAGGTTCAGCCACAAGAAAGGGAGCAATATTCATTATGGCCGTGCAACATTGTCATTGCTCCACTTGCCGATGTCAAAACAAGTTCCATGGCTGATGATAAGGATATCACCACCAACGATATATCCACACCTACACCAGCATCTACTTCGCCAACACCACTTGGTCCTATTACTCGAGCTCGTGCTCGTTGACGTACCCATCAAGTAAGTTTACTCTTAAGCTCAGATTCATCATATTTAGATAATGGAGATACGTGCACTCTTGTTTTACTCAGGAATAATGGAGTGGATCAAAAGGGGAGAGGCATCGCCCAGGCTGGATTCGGACTGCAGGACAGACACAACTTGTGACAGCCACCATGACTTCATCCAGACTCTATTTTGGGCGTTCAAGTACTTCCTGGAAAGCTTATCAAACCTACTTTCCAAAGGATTTGGAATCACCCCCATATCTGTTCGGAGTTAACCGCCATCGTTGATTTACTACAGAGTCCTTTTCAGCCTACGGTGCCGCGTCACCCTATTTTGGCCCAATGGGCCGTGTATCAAGTTGAGTCCAATTCGGACGCGTTCTAGGGTTGGGATACGATCCCAGAACCTTTATGGTCATTCTCCCATCTCCTTATATCCCTAAGCCACCACCAAGAACACTCGGATTTTTGTTAGATGCAAGTTTAGCTTTTGCTACTTCCTTGTAGGCGTGCGTGCTGATCTAGCCGCCCGTCCACTTGTTTTCGGAGTCCCACCATATTTGAGATTTAGTTTGAGACCTTCAATTACATCTTGTATTTTCAGTATTTGTTCTACTTGTTCTTGCTAGTTCTTCGATTGCTTGCATGACGAGTGCCCTAGTGGCCGGGGTGTCGCACTCCACAAGATCGCGGCAGCCATAGGAGGTGGTGTATCGGTTGCTAAGGCGCAACATCCTTGGAAGGCTATAGTCGGACCATGAACGTCGTCTCCATCAATCTAGTTATCCCACGCCTCTCATCGAAAGATCAGGAACAAACCCTAGCGGATTCACATCAGCTGCCCATTGGAGCAAGCGAAGGACGGCTTGTCATCAAGACGAGGAGGATGATGGGAGCGTCCCCATCAGGGCTGCACACACAAGGTCACCATTGAGGCAGCATGACTACTTCACCATGTTTGACTACAACAACAACTTGGCTGCAGCAACCTCGACTTGCTCTACATCAACCTCTTCACATTCAGTTTGGGACAATGGGCCCAAGCTATGCACATGCCCATCGCTTCATATTTGCAATCGAGTTCCCCTGTGGCCTCCTCCTTTCATTCCTATTGCAGGACTTGTTGGTGTGGCTGATTTTAAACTACAAGCAAGAATCATGCAAGAGCTTGAGTCGAGGACGACTCAAAGATAAGAAGGGGAGGATGATGAGGACATCCCTGCTCCTGATACAACCATAATTATGGGACAGCAAGGACAACAAAGCCACATAACTAGAGATCGAGCTTACATGCCTAATTCTCAAGTAAACTCATTTCTAGCTCTCCAAACATATAGTTCTCAGGATTGGATGCTACTAAATCATGGTGATGGTTTACTTATATTTAGAAACATGAGTGAAGAACCAGTCAAGTGTGAGGGTGCGAGCAACAAGTTAGGACCTGGAGGAAGATCATACAACAGCCAGTTCGGACCTAGAGGAAGCAAGTTCAGACCAGCATTTTGGACCACGCATTCAGACCTGCACGAAATGCCAGATTGAGATGGCGATAATTCTGCATTCTAGAGGTTGCTTGAGGCCCATGAGTTCTCATTGGACAAATCTTGAAGTCTACTTTCAGATGGATCAAACCTCATCATCAGATTTGACGTGGCACTAGCACTATCTTCCGATATGATATGCACACGCCTATGCAACGCGTGTAGCAAGTTGTGTGGCCCGATCTTCTCGTAGGATCCGCGAACTTGATAACTTGTCGCAGCGTGACCTGGTGAAGAGGCAGTGCACCGTGAGGCTGTCCACACGACAAACTACCGAGACAATCACCTTTCCACGTACAGACGAACAGCCCACGTAATCACGTCGTACAGACGTGAAGGCACAAACTGGGTGAACCGCAGTTCGGCATTCTACAACTCCCTCAGGAATCGAAAGAACAAGTTTGCAAGCCTCCTGAGACTCACGCAGGAATAAG
The DNA here is from genome assembly GCF_002211085.1 of Panicum hallii. Taxonomy (NCBI): domain Eukaryota; kingdom Viridiplantae; phylum Streptophyta; class Magnoliopsida; order Poales; family Poaceae; genus Panicum; species Panicum hallii. The sequence goes on from NC_038044.1 coordinate 41,252,089, forward strand.
AATTCCAAGAGTTGGTATTTCTAAAAATTACAATCACGAGTTGCTGTTCACATCCTCCATTACAGGGATATATAGCACTAGTGGAGTTTCAGTTTGGTGAAAAATAATTGAGAACATGTAGTGGGACGTTGTAGCACTACTTCTATTAATAGCCAAGCCTAGTGGGACGCCGGGCTGGTTGGTATTCTCTGCATGCATGCTGGAGCATGTGTGGACAGCAACCTAGTTGCTGGTTGCATGCATTCCTAACTCCCGATATATTTGCTTGCACTCCAACGGCTGATATTCATGGTAGCTGAATGGCCTTTCCTCTCTCATGCACGTCTGGGTTCCTTGCATATATTTGGTAGGCAGAATCCATCATCATCCCATGCTTGTTCGTGCACTCCATCATTCCCAAGAACATTGAAACAAGTACTCAAAAGCACAGGTTCATTCAATGTAATCTGATTATTAAACATAAGGTTAGCGTTCACATGAGAATGAATTTCCTTCTCCAATTGTTTAGCTCTACTCCTTGTAATTGGACCAGCTATATCAAGTGTAGTTTCATTTGGAGATGAGTGAATGCTAGGAATGTCCTCATTAGCCTCCCCCTCTTGAGAAGGAGTCATCCTCGACTCAGGCTTACCAGCAAATGGAAGCAAGTCTTTGACATTGAATGTGGTACTCACATTGGAATATTCAGGTGGCAGTTCTAGTTTGTAAGCATTATCATTTATCTGTTGGAGAACCTTGAACGGACCATCTCCCCGAGGAGATAACTTACTCTTACACTGTTGGGGAAAGCGATCCTTGCGTAGATGCAACCATACAAGATCTCCTAGCTGAAATGTAACCTTCTTCTTACCTTTGTTTGCGTGCTTTGCATATTGTGCTGATTTCTTCTCAATATTCTTTCTTGTCTCCGCACGTAACCACTTGATAAAATCCGATCTTTTCATGGCATCCAAGTTAACTTGTTCCTGTAATGGTAAAGGCAAAAGATCCATGGGAGTATACGGTTTAAACCCATAAACAATTTCAAATGGACAAGAGTTTGTTGTAGAATGGACTGCCCTGTTATAAGCAAATTCAACATGTGGAAGGCAGTCTTCCCAGAGCTTCAAATTCTTTTTCAACACAGCACGCAACATGGTTGACAAGGTACGGTTGACAACTTCAGTTTGCCCATCCGTTTGTGGATGACAAGTGGTTGAAAATAACAACTTTGTTCCAAGCTTAGCCCACAATGTCTTCCAAAAGTAGCTGAGAAATTTTGTATCCCGGTCTGAAACAATAGTCTTTGGAACTCCATGTAAATGAACGATCTTCCTAAAAAACAAATCAGCAACGTGTTAAGCATCATCGCTCTTATGATATGGGATACAATGTGCCATTTTAGAAAAGCGATCAACAACAAAAATAGAATCCCTCCCCCTCTGAGACTGAGGTAATGTCACACCCGATTTATAAGAACATAAATCGAGCAATCATATATGTGCCAGGATCAAGTCACGCATATATACAACAGATTATCAAGATATCACAACACATGTCACGAACAAAAAAAATGTATAAATTATAAAATGAATATCTTTATTACAACTGAATCAAGAATCAGTTCAAGGAATGCGGAAGCGTAAAAGGAATACATGAAGAGTGGGGCGCCACAGGGACGTCGACTGGGAGACAAACGCCTAGAAGTCGTCGAAGCCGCTAACGTAGTCCTCCATGTTGCCGGGCACTGAGCAGCAGTCGAAGATATCCGAAGTAGAACAGAAGAGTAGAGAGGCAAGTGTGAGTACAAACTAGTACTCAACAAGTATAACACAAACTATGAGGCTCTAGGCCAGCTGACTCAACTGCATTAGCTTTATTCTTGGCAAATTTTATTAAAGCTAGTTACTACAAGTGGATGAGTTACCTTAAACCCAAATTGCATAAAAAATTAGTCAGTATTAATTAAGAACTACTGAGAACCATCCAAACCGAAACCACCCGGGGAATCTCCCTAATCAAAGGTTGATAACCCCACTAATCAGACGGAGGATCTGGGCCGCTCATGACTGTGAGCACAGCTGATATATCAGTTTTACACTCTCGAGAGGTTGCACAACTTTACCCACAAGTCGTGAGCTACGCTAGTTGTTCATCACACTTCCTTAGGTGAGATGGCTAACAAGCACACTACGAGACCGTTACAAAGGATCACATTGGTAAGGTGTAACCGCTAAGGATTCTGGATCAGCGACGATGGGGCCCACCTCCGGGGGTACAAGACACACAGCACAGACCAAGCCGGAGGAGCAGGGACCATTGAAGCTTACCACCCCTCTTGCCCACGCAGGTAAGTTACTCCCGAACCAAAATGACCTAATTAGTAAGTCAAGACCGTCCCATTCCAGTCTTGTGGTTGCGCGGTTGTCCCAGGTTGTCGCTCTATGAACCGGTCCTTATGGAGAGTGGCCAACCAAGCACTAAGCACCGTGCTGGCCCCCTAAACCATGTTTCTAACAAAAACATCTTTTAAGGACGCACAAACCACTCAAGCACACAGCACAGAGGGTCGGCTCCAGAATTAAGTTGCATAAGACCATTAATCAAATTAATTAAAAAGGACCTAGATATGTTGTAGCGCAGCAACCTAGCACAACTAACCAAAATGCAACCCATAGGATATACGTAAAGGGTAAATAAGTGGCTAGGAAAGTCCTTATAGGCATACCGGATTAAAATGCAGTATGAAATTGTATTTAAAAGTGATAGGAGGTTCATGTTATACTTGCCTTCCTCGTACTCTCCCGGCTGCTGCTCGAACTGCTCAGAAGATGGCTGCTCCTGGTACTCGTCCAAAGGCTCCGCGTCTACTCACGATCATCAAGCATAGTCCACACATACACACATGTACAAACAATAGCAAACTATAAGAAAACAGTACACCAATACAATAGAACAGCACACAAAACTGGCCTAGAACTATTCTACGCATTACAACGATCGCGTGGACATAAAGAACGCTTAAAACGGAGCTAAAACGTGAAAACTACGCTTGAAACAAGATCCAGGGACCTATTTGTAAGAAAACTGGAGGTTCTAAGGAGTTCTGCGCAAAAACCGAGGACTTAAACGCAAATAAAGGGTAGACACAGGGGCTAGATGGCTAAAAACCCTAGGGGTGGACTGCGGGCATGAAAACTGGAAAGCTCAAGGGTCTAAACAAATAAAACCGGGCTTATCTGCAATTTCTTTTGAACCACTCAGGAGCGCGGGTTGTTTTCAGAATAACCCGAGGGCTCTTTAGCGAATATGCAAGGCCGAACCGGTATCTACTGATTGGGACGGTTGGATCTAGATCCTGCGGTTCTGAACTACCCTCAGCTCGATCTAATCCTGTCCACTTGTTACGGATCGAACGACCCAGGACCGAGCGGACTCGCAGGCGATTGCAAAAGGGCGCGTGCACCTGCGCAGTGTGAGGACGAGTCAGCTCTACTCGCGTGGGGAAAAAGAATTGCCACGCCACAGAGGTCTTACCGCGGCAAAATCCACAGCATGCGCGGCGGCGGAGTGCCGGCTGTGCTGCTCTCCCGATCCACGGGCGCGCAACGGGCCGGAACGACCAAAGCAACGGAGAGGAAGGGCGGGGAGGTAGCTCACCGAGGCCGGAACTGACCGGACACGCGGCGAAACAGGACCGGCGGCGAGAGCTCCGTAGAAATCCGGCCGCTACGTGGGCCGGAGTCGAAGAAGGCGGCCGCGGAGAGGTTCCTGGTGCTCGGGTGAAGTTCCTGCGGGGTCCGGTCGGAGCTAGAGCGCAGGGGAGCGGCGTGCCCGCGGCGGTAGAGCTCTGCCCCGAGCGGAGGCAAGGCGGCGGCGTGTCTAGGGTTTGCTGGAGGCGGCGCTGGTGGGAATGGGTTCAAGGGATGGCGCAGGGGATAAGAAGGGCGGCCAGGGATTTCGGGGTAGAGTTGCGGCGGGGAGGAGCCGGAAATCTCGGCCGTGCCGCGGCGGCCGTTGCGGGAACAGGGGTACGGGAGGAGGGGGATGACGGGTGGGGTCGGGCGGCCAGCGAGAGAGAAGGGGGGCGCGGGCTGAGAGAGGACTGGGCCGGGGCACGGCCCACGTGGGGGAGGGGGAAAGGAGAGGAGGAGAATGGGCTGCCGGCTGCGGAGGGAAAAAGAGGGGGAGAAAAAGGGGTGGGCCGGCGTGGCCCATGCGGGAGAGAGGAGGGGAAAGGGGAAGCTGAGCTGGGCTGGGCCAAGGGTTTAGGGCTGCCTTCTTTCTTCTTTTCTTTTTCTTTCCTCTTTCCCAAACTCAATCTATTCACACAAATCCATTTGAATTCAACCAAATTTGAACTCAAACCCTACAACTCAACACAAATAAAAACAATGGTCCAGCATGAATGCACAAGCAAGTTGATCCTATAATAACTTTTAGTTACTTGCGTTATAAAATTACTTTAAATGCGAGATAAATTAGAGAAAACCCTGGAAATTTTATTTAAGCCCAATTAAATTCCTTAAAATTAGGGAAAATTACATTAGGGTGTTACAGGTAACCCCAGAACAAAGTCCATAGATATATCTTCCCAAGGTACATGTGGAATAGGTAATGGAGTATATAAACTATGGGGATTGAGGCGGGACTTAGCTTTCAAGCAAATGATGTAGCACCCAACGTGCCGCTGGACATCACGTTGCATATGTGGCCAAAAGAAATGATCAGAGAGCATGTCCAATGTCTTTCTGACACCAAAATGACCAGCGAGTCCTCCTGCATGTGCTTCCTGCAAAAGAACGTGACGAATCGAACAAGCTGGAATGCATATTTTGTTAGTCCCAAACAAGAAGCCATCATGCACATAATATTTATCCCAACCTTTGCCATCAATGCAACGAGAGAAAGGTTCTTTAAAATCAGCATCAACAGCATAAAGTGTTTTAATGGAGTCCAAACCAAGTACTTTTGTATCTAGTTGTGTAATCAACGCACATCTTCTAGACAAGGCATCGGCAATAATGTTATCTTTACCACGCTTATGTTTGACAACATAGGGAAACATTTCAATGAACTCAATCCGTTTAGCATGTCGACGATTCAGCTTGCCTTGGCTTTTAAGATATTTCAAAGCTTCATGATCAGAATGGATTAGAAATTCTTTAAGTAACAAGTAATGTTGCCAAACTTCCAAAACGCGAACTAAGGCATAAAGCTCTTTGTCATAAACCGAGTAATTCAGATGTGGACCATTTAGCTTTTTAGAAAAATAAGCAACAGGTTTACCTTCTTGCAGTAGTACACCTCCTATGCCAATACCACTTGCATCACATTCGATCTCAAATGTCTTACCAAAATCAGGAAGTTGTAGCAGCGGTGCTTCACAAAGCTTTGTTTTCAGCATATGAAATGCTTGGTCTTCGTCATGTCCCCACTTGAATGGAACATCCTTCTTTGTGAGATTGTTAAGGGGTGCAGCGAGAGTGCTGAAATCTTTAACAAAACGCCTATAGAAACTTGCAAGACCATGAAAGCTTCGAACTTGGCTCACATTTACCGGTGTAGGCCAATCCTTTATTGCTTTAACCTTCTCTTCATCAACCTGAATACCCCAATCTGCGGAAACAACAAAGCCAAGGAAAACAACACGGTCTGTGCAAAAGGTGCACTTAGCAATATTGCCATACAATTTCTCTTCCCTCAAAACAGCAAGTACTTGACGGATATGATCAAGATGTTCATCAAATGATTTGCTATAGATCAGAATATCATCAAAATAAACAACTACAAACTTACCAATGAAAGCTCGTAAAACATGATTCATTAAGCACATAAAAGTTGAAGGAGCATTTGTCAAGCCAAATGGCATCACAAGCCATTCATAGAGACCAAATTTAGTTTTAAATGTTGTTTTCCATTCATCACCAAGTTTCATGCGGATTTGATGATAGCCACTACGCAAATCAATCTTGGTGAAAATGATGGAACCACTCAATTCATCTAACATGTTATCAAGTCGTGGAATGGGATGGCGATATCGAACAGTTATAGCATTGATAGCACGACAATCAACACACATGCGCCAAGAGCCATCTTTCTTTGGAACTAAAAGAATGGGAACAGCACATGGTGATAAGGATTCATAGACATACCCTTTGTCCAAAAGCTCTTTTACCTGTCACTGAATTTCCTTTGTCTCTTCAGGATTGGTGCGGTAGGCTGGATGATTTGGAAGAGAAGCACCTGGTACCAAATCAATTCGATGCTCAATTCCGCAGAGTGGAGGAAGTCCAGCTGGTATCTCATCAGGAAAAATATCTTCGAAATCCTGTAAGAGATTAAGAACAACACTAGGCAGCGATAAAGGTAAATCGTTAGTTGAAAGTAGGACCTCCTTGTGCAAGAGCACAAAGAATGGAGTTGTGGTGTGTCTCACTTCTCTCAAATCACTCTTGCTCACATAGAGACACTTAGTGTGGTGTGGCTGTTTAGGATTGGCATGAGGCTTTATGTGGCTGGATGGGTTAGAATTCTCTCCTTTACTTGGGTTGGGGATCTCATTCAATTTTCTTTTGTCAAATTCCTCTCTTTTCTTGCGAGCCATATCTGAAGTATGTATCTCCTCTGGAGAAAATGGAACAAGAATCACCTTCTTGTCATTATGAATGAAAGTGTGTTTGTTAGACCATCCAAAATGCACCGAGCCCACATCAAATTGCCAGGGTCGACCAAGCAGCAAATGGCATGCTTGCATGGGGACAATATCACAATCAACCTCTCCATGATAATCACCAATGGAAAATGACAAACGAATCATGGCTGAAACCTTAACTGTCCCAGAATTATTCAACCATTGCATATGGTATGGATGTGAATGGCAACGTGGCTGCAAACCAATCTTCTCAACAAGCAAAGTACTAACAATATTATTGCAGCTCCCACCATCTATGATGAAACGGCACACTTGTCCTTTCACTTTGCATCGGGATTGAAACAAATTATGGCGTTGTCCTTGTTCAGCAGCAACAAATTGAGTGGAAAGAACTCACCTAACCACCAAAGAAGGAGATGGTGTGTTCATTATAGAAGGCTTCAAATTAGGAAAATCAGCAAGCAACTCATCAAAATCAGCACTAGTAATCTCGTCGGAAGATGGAGAAACTACATCGTGTAATATGTCATTGTGAGCAAAAGTTGGAATAGGTTGAATGGCTAAACAATTCAGACCTAGCTCAAATGTACCATCCTCTTCTGAATACTCACAAGTGTCAAGATTAAGATCTGCAAATACATTGTTAAACTCATCCTCCTCTTCACTTTGTGAATCATAAGAACCATCAGCAAGTGCAATAATAGTACGATGATTGGAACATTCAGCTTGCTTATGCCCATGACCACCACACTTAAAACACTCAATCTTGCTTGTCTTGCGTTGGGTGGCTGCAGTAGAAAAAATGGGCTGATTTGAACTCACAGCTTTACCTTTCACATACAATTGTTTGGAAGAAGTTGGAATAGATCTATTTGTTCCACGAGATGATGATTTCGGCATTGCAGCTCCTTGGTATTGGAATTGAGGTGTGACATCCCCTTGCTGTTGAGAATGACGCCATGAAGCATTGTATTTGTAAGATGTAGCAATTTGCCTTTCAGCCCTCTTTGCTAAATGAACCAAATCGGTAAGACATGTGTAACTTGTCATATCCACTTTATCAGCAATGGGTTTATTGAGGCCAACCAGAAACCGAGCCATTGTTGATTCCTCATCCTCAGTTATTCCTGTACAAAGTAAGCACATTTCCAATTCCTGAAAATATTCATCAACACTGCGAGTACCTTGCACAAGACGTTTCAGCTTCAAATGTAGATCACGAGAATAATATGCAGGAACAAAATGATGTCTCATTTCCCTCTTCATGTCTTCCCAAGTTATACGGTCATGCCCAACTCTATGATATTCAGTACGGATCTGATTCCACCAAGTTATGGCATAGCCTTTGAACTCAATGGCGGAAGTTTTGCCTTCTTTTCAGCAGGGTATTCATACAAATCAAATATTTGCTCCACTTTGGTTTCCCATTCAAAATAATCATCAGCATTCTCCTTGACGCTGAATGGAGGAATGGACACTTTAACCTTGCTCAAACCATCATCATTGTGAAGTCATTCAGGATGACATCGACGGTGATCACCATAACGACCACGAGCTCCAAAACGGACAAATGTGTCATCGCCATGATCAGCATATGCACCACGACGACCATAAGGATCACCTCCATGTTATCAAAATCAGCAGCAAATCCTTGGCCACGGCCACCACCACGGCCACCATCATGGTGATCATCATCCTCATTATCATGAGGTGGAGGTTCCCCACACTGTTGCTGAATGGATTGCTGAAATTGTTGCATTCCTTGCATCAATTGACGCATTTGTTCACGCACCTCCTGAATCTCTTGAGCATAAACAGTATGGGAAGAAGAGTCTTCGTCACCAGCCATGTTAGTAATAAGGAGACAAATAATAGGACAATGAATATATGGAATCACTCCCTCACCACTTACAAAACAAGTTCTTTCTCTCCCTGAAAAGAGGGAGAACCGTGGCTGCAATCTGTAGTGGAAGAGTGATTATAACAGCGACGACTGTGAAACAACTCACAGTGCTTGTAAGTAGAGCTTGGTGGGATAATATGTAAGTGGAATACACTGAAATGTAGTGATGCAAAACCGAATAATAATCCAAGAACATAAGTCTAAGTTGCTGAATATAAAGGAAAAGATGCACAAAGATATAGAAACAAGATGTAGGAAGTGGATAGATGAACACCAAGTGCACCAACCGAAACTTGTTGCTGCCCAAACCCCTTTGGGTGTGCTGAACACAATTCTCTTTTATTTCTTTTCATTCCTTTATGTTTTTTGTTTTGAGCAAGAACTCGTGGTTTTCAGTCTTTCTTTTGACCTTTGTGACAAATGCAGCACAACTTTCAACTAAAGGGGCGCATAAGGATCAACTAAGATGGATGGCGCAACACAAAAAAACAAGAAACTCGGGTGGGGAATTTGTGGCGGTTAGAAAACAAGGGTGGGATGGGTGGGTACATGCAGCAAGCGATTTGATGACTAGAACAAAGATAACAACTAGAACAATGTGGAAAAGAAAAAAAATCAGTAACTAGACAAATCTTAAAGGATTAAAACTCGATAAAGCAAACTACAAAATCAGTAGCACGTATGAATTTGGGCTGTAGGTTTTCTTTTTGGCTATTAGTGGACAGTAGGTATATAAACTCTATCCTACCAAAACAAGAACAATCCTACTGAGGAAATGGAGGCTGTGATACCAGATGATATGCACACGCCTATGCAACGCATGTAGCAAGTTGTGTGGCCCGATCTTCTCGTAGGATCCGCGAACTTGATAACTTTTCACTGCATGACCTGGTGAAGAGGCAGTGCACCTCGAGGCTGTCCACGCGACGAACTACCGAGACAATCACCCTTCCACGTACAGACGAACAGCCCACGCAATCACGCCGTATAGACGTGAAGACACAAACTGGGTGAACTGCAGTTCAGCGTTCTACAACTCCCTCAGGAATCGAAAGAACAAGTTTGCAAGCCTCTCGAGACTCACGCAGGAATAAGAATTCCAAAAGTTGGTATTTCTGAAAATTACAATCATGAGTTGTTGTGCACGTCCTCCATTACAGGGATATATAGCACTAGTGGAGTTTCAATTTGGTGCAAAATAATTGAGAATATGTAGTGGGAAGTTGCAGCACTACTTCTATTAATAGCCAAGCCTAGTGGGACGCCGGGCTGGTTGGTATTCTCTGCATGCATGCTGGAGCGTGTGGACAGCAACCCAGTTGCTGGTTGCATGCATTCCTAACTCCCGATTTATTTGCTTGCACTCCAACGGCTTATATTCATGGTAGCTGAATGGCCTTTCCTCTCTCATGCACGTCCAGGTTCCTTGCATATATTTGGCGGGCAGAATCCATCATCATCCCATGCTTGTTCGTGCACTCCATCATTCCTAAGAACATTGAAACAAGTACTCAAAAGCATAGGTTCATTCAATGTATTCTGACTATTAAACATAAGGTTAGCGTTCACATGAGAATGAATTTTCTTCTCCAATTGTTTAGCTCTACTCCTTGTAATTGGACCAGCAATATCAAGTGTAGTTTCATTTGGAGATGAGTGAATGCTAGGAATGTCCTCATTACGATAGGTATGGTAATCTCGATTGGTGGAATCATGATGTTGGTGATCCGGGCTTATAATCAGTCACGATTCGAACCACTGCAACCGTTACACCACTTCTCTGTTGGTTATCAACTAAGCACAACTTGATTGACCTCGCCAAGAAGGCTAATCCTGCAAGCGGATCAAAGAACACAAGCAAGTAATTATAAGCTCACAATCTGAAATTATGGATATGCATGAAGCAAAGACAAGTATGGGTTCAAGCTCTGATCACAAAAGGACTAACCGCCACAGTGGTGAAGAACAAGAACGGGGGCCCTGATTCATAGCAAAAGGACTCGACGTCACAGTTACAATGAAGATGTGTGTTTCTCAATGGAAAACTAGAACTAAACAAAACCCAAACCCTAATGTGGTGGTTGCTACTAAGTTTATATTGAAGGGGGGACGTTCAAGGGTTGAGGGTAACTAGGTGGGGGCGTCCTCAATCTGGGCTTAAGTCCCGACACGATAGAAGGCCGACTTGACCCAAAATAGGTGACGCAGCATATTTTCATGGTCACATAGAATGATCCACGATTCTTCTGGAGCTTGGAATAGAACCAAAAGAAAGCTTTCATCGTCTTCTTTCCAACGCATCAAATAATGCCTCGTTTCGACGTCATATGAAGGAGATATCAGCGTTTCCGTTCAGGGTGGTCGGCTAAGTCCGAACCGGATGTGAAGACCAAGTTGGAGATGACTTCTAACTCGTAGAAGACCAAATCTCGGGTGTATCCAGAATGGTGATATCCTCATCAAGATTCATCCGGAGCTGAGCACAATCAGCCAAAGAACGTTCGGACCTCCAGGTTGAACAGAACCCTAGCTGTTGGGCCTTTGGGCCTTGTTTTCAGTAGAGCCCATGAGGGGAGCGTTCTAGGGTTTGGATAGCTCATCCAGCACGTCCTGGTAGCAGCCTCCCTATAAATATAAGTAGTAGCCACCATTTAAGACTTCTGCTACTTCCTTGTAAACGCGTGTGTCGATCAAACCATCCAATTTGCTTGATTCAGAACCCCAACTTTGTGTGTATCAGATTTATCCCTTAGACAAGATTTGTGAGTTGTTTTCTTGTCCACTTGTTCTTGCTTGTTCTTTGATTTGCTTACAGGTTCAAGGTTGTTCTCGGTACAGCAAGAACAACACAAATCGGAGGCGGTGTAACTGTCACTAAGGCGCAGCCCCTTGTGGTGTTGTAATCGGGCAGCACAACGTGGATCCTCCCAACCCAAAAAATAGGGATGGACCCAACCCATCTCCTAACCAAACACATGCTTAAAATACCGACCAATGGTCTGATGAGAATACCGACCAAATATTCAACGGTGATTTTCTAGTTATACCATCAGATGTCTAACACTAATATGGGGTTGTGGTATAGTGGTTTTTTTATCTCAAAATATTTTATTTTTATCACAAATATCTTTTATCTTTTATATGAAATATTCTAGAAAAAGCACAACTTCAACCACCAATAGTCTTATTATGATACGATCAACCGAGTAAATTTTAAATGATGATTGTACATGTCAAGGACAAATTTACATTTATAAATTTTTATGCTTGCGGACTAAAGATTCATTAAAATACATTGATAGTTAAATTTAGAAAGCAACATGTCCAAAATGACAATTCTTGCTTGGAAATTAATGGAAGTCCTAGTAAAGTAGTGGGTTTTGTTATATAATATTGATATTGATTATAAGGGATGGATAAAATGGATTATGGAGGTGTTGAACAACGCTGGATGATGATTGGACCTCTTTAGGCATGAGTTGCAGCTAATGGATGGAGATGTCTGAAACAAATATCGTGGATGTTTTCATGTTTCCTGTGCAATGTATGGCAATATACAAAAGAAGATAGGGAGTTTATTAGCTAGCTATCGGCACAGTAGTATATAACGAATGTCGCAGTCCCACTAAAGTCATGTAACATGAAGGACTTGCAAGAATATAAAAGTGCAAGCGTGTAAAGAACCATAGAACAGACAAAGGAAAACACACATCACACAACGCACGACATGTTAACCAAGGCAGATTGTTTTTGTGTAATCCAAGGTACCACATGGTTTTTCATGTTATAAAGACAGATAAAAGATATTAACAGCAAGTATGTTGCTTTATGTGGTGGCATCTCATAACTACTAGCACTCTGGAGTATTCTGAAAACC